>NC_137889.1:136022835-136648396 GCF_963455335.1 Martes martes
CTTAAAAAGTTGAGAGAATATATATTTCCTCAAGAAAATATGTAAATCATCCCTCAGTAACAAAGGAAGATATTCCAAATCAGAAATCTTTTTAAAAACAGACGGTTTTTTAAAAAATTCATAGAACACATCAAAATCATAAATAGAGAACAGAGAAACTGGTCTCATCTGACGCCACCTTCCCAGGTTTCATTAAAATACAAATTAGAAGTTTCTAAATTATAGCTATATTCTTAATAAAGTTACAAAGGCCTGAGATTATCAAAGGAGCCAAACAGGTTCCCTAAGCACATCAGACAATGTCAGAGGTCAACAGTTCAGATTAAAAAGTTTACCTGGTAATTCTCACGGTTCTTTGTATGTACATGTTTTTAAAGCTTCTCACAGATAACCATATCTAATAATATATGCAAATACACAAAGAAACCGAGACCTTAAAGAACATGCTAACTTCATTTTTTAGAATGTTTTAAAATGACAGTCAGGTACAACAGGGACTTCTTCAGACACTACAGCTAGACGTTCGGCACAAAATATTTTCTCTCTGATAATCAGCCACAACCCATAAGACAAAATATTTTAAGGTTTTCCTGTGGAAAAAAGAAAAAACTCTGTTCAATTAAAAAATAATAATAATAATAATAGTCTTGAGCACAGACTCTGGAACCAGACTGCCTGAGTTCAAACCACAGCTCTACCATCCACTAGTTGTATGACCTTGGCCAAGTCACTTAGGCTTCCTGTGCCTCAGTTTCTTCATCTGTAAGTACTCTTGTCTCCTTGGTTGTTTTGAAGATTAGATGAGTTAGTAAGTGGAAAATGCTTATTATAGCATTACATGGTACACAATAATACATACAAGGATGGGGTAGTGGAACTGTAGCCTTGACTGTCATTGCGGAGCTTCTCTATTCCAGCATGAGAAAGATGACTTCCTAATAAAACAAAAGTATAAACCACTGAAAATATTTTGGACAGTTCTGACTCATTCCTCTGGCCAATATTTATATTACAGCCCACCAGAACTGAACAAGGTATAGCAGGGGAAGAAAGCAGAACACTCTTCAACAGCAAAAATAACACACACAGGAGCCACTTCTGATCAAGTGATCCAGGTTGACTGGATTCTCTCCCTCCCGCCAAGGCCTCCAATGGCACACCGGGGAAGGACACGGGGCTCCTACATTCTAAATGTCATCATCTAATCCAACCAATTTTTTGACGAGGAATTTGGAAATCAGTGGACGCTTGGCAGCTGGAGGAATGGTAGTTAGCAGCCGTTTCCATTAAAGGGGGCTCCGATATACATTCTAAAACTCAAAGTCTGCGATAGCCTTTCCCACAGTATTCAAGGCAAAAGGTAGGTGTGGTATCAGGGTGTTTCCTAAACACACCCAGATAAGATCAACCTCAAGATCTTGTCCTCAGCTCCAGTCCTACCTGATAGAAAAATCTACTTTGTTTTCCACAATGTAACACGCTTCAGAGACCATTTTAAAAGATGTTACTGCAATCAACAAGTTTAGTACATACGCTAGAGATGGCACTGTAACCACGTGTCCACTCATTTCAGGGGACATGAGGGGCACCTGGCTGGCGTGTGACTCTTGATCTCATGGTCATGAGTTCAAGACCCACATTGGGAGTAGAGATCACTTAATTTAAAAATAATAATAATTTCTATTTCTGAGAACATGAGAGGAACCTAGATTCAGCCATTAGAGGCTTCTACTAGAAAGAAATCAACTTAATTCAGCCAATTTGATACCTTCCGAGATACATTTTTTTTTTACTTTTCTTTCTTAAACTTCACAACCCAGTGATGTGTATGAACTAGTGGTTCATTGAGTAGACCTAAATAAAGTCATTGCAGACTTTTTCAATGATACCCTCTGAAGAGACACTTTGGGATGTAAAATATTTATGCATTTGAAGACAGGCCCTCTTCTGTGATCAAACATCTCTAAAACTCTCCATTTCATCAACTACGATTAGCTGTTCCAGAGAATCAAAATTACCATGGGCTTGAAAAAGAGACTTCCAATCACAATCAAGTCTGTCTCTTGAGGTTAAAAGCTAACCAAAGTGTGACCCCTACCATGTGAATCTGAGTGCCTCTCCTAATGAGTAACAAGCAGTATTAAATTACAGGTTACTACCCATACCTTATACAAAAAGTCTCACAACCAAGCTAGATGATGTCTTATAAAAGTAGTTATTAACCAAAGACAAATTAATGAAACCTTTGGTTAAACTGATATCCTTCTTGTTTCCCCATTTCTTTATTGATAAACAGGGAATTGTGCAAATGTATCTAATATAGATTAATATTTCAAGAGTACCCAATCCTTAAGCATCCTGCTTCCACATTAATCTTCCGCATTTTATTGCACAGAATTCTTTCCCCACAGTTCTAATTTTAGAAATAGTTGGTCCATTAGAATTAATCTGTTCCCCTATAAAGACTGGTCACAGCTAAGATCTAATATTTCTCCTTAACATTTTTTTTCTCATGGAGAAACATATGAATTATGTTATTAACTATTGTTTATACTCCCACTTCTCATGTTAAAATTACCAACAGATAGGGAAGAGGTGTCCTTCATCTCTTGTTCCAAGAGCTAAAGAATCAGTAATATTCAGTTTTCAACTCAACAGCATCCTTAGGAATGGGTAACATTGTAGTGAGCTTTAACTATTATTTAAACACCACCACCACATTGGTTTTTGGGGAAAATATACTTCCAGTATCAAAGCCAATTCTTTGGGCTAAAAACGTTGAACCCAAACTAAGGGCCAGACTTAACATTAAGCTTTTAATATAGCCTGCATTTTTCTAAGTTTACAGAAGAGCTACTTTGTGGGAAATTCTGCCACTGGTTATGCTGTAGGAAGAAATACCAAAAAGGCAAAGTCATTTTCATTTGGACACATAAACTATGATGAACTCAGACTCAATTTCTTGGCTTCTTTTGTTTTATTTTATTTGTTTGTTTGTTTTATTTTACACGGTGGTCTCTGAAGCAGAGAGATTTGTTTGCCTCTAGTTGTGCCAACAAGGTTCAAATATTAATATGTCGCTGGGACTCACCACCGCCCAGGTAAAATTTTAAAATGTTAAAGACTCCTTATTGTCAAATAAATAATCTGACCTTTAAGCTTTAGAAAACCTTCTGGTCCACTTTACAATGTAACCTGTTTTTATCCTGATTTTAATAGTAAGCAAGTTCCAATATTCTCTTGAAATCAATCAGAAATATTCGTTGGCTGGCAATCATGATTAGACCACCATATTGAAAGGAAAAAAGAGACATCAGGCTACATGGACTCTGCAGGTGAGGGGAAAGCCTCTATTTTTGTACATTAACCACTGATTTACTTGTGTTGACAGAGACCCAATATAGCAAAGCAAAAAAAAAAAAAAAAAAAAGAGTTTTACAGGGAGACTTTATTTAATTAATTGACTTTGTTCCCTCAAAGTGCTATCTGGGTCAAGTTTTAAAAACCCGAACAAAATTTAGAAAATATACTAGAGATATTTATACTTAAAAGGGTGCTGAGGCAGACTACTTATCTAAAGAAAAGTACTCCAAAGACAGGAATAATCAACCTTGAATCTATTTAGTGAAACCATTTTGTAAAGCTGAAAGTATCACCATTTCTAAAATAAAGCACAGCAATATTTAACTAAATATTAAGTAAGTATTTGCAAGAACTTCAAGTTCTTAGAGTTTTGATCCTACTGATAAGGTTTGAGCTTTCCTGAAACACTTTTCTTACTATCTCATCCTCCACTCTTCTCATTCTCTATTAAACCAATACGGTCATTAAATCATAATAAGACAGAAATAGAAATTTTGAGCATTCCAAACTTCTTCCCAGGTAAAGCTCTATAGCTTTTTTTTTTTTTTAAGAGAACTAGTTATGATCAGAAAAGAAGTGGCAAAATTTGGATCATATTTACTTTTATACTACCTACCTTGTGACTCCACATTTATTTAGTCCCACCTTGTCTCAAAAAAAGGTTTAATGTGGCTTATAAAAATCCATACAAAATAAACTATAAAATTAATTATAAGGGATTGGAGATTTGGAAAATGGTAAAGGTACCTATATGTCACACAGAGAGAATAACATAAGATCTAAAAAATTATACCTCAGTTTCATAGCATGTCACCTCTGAATAGTGGAGCTATGAGAAACTTTTTTTTTTTACAAAGATGCATTTTTTAAAGTTTTTAGAAATAGATGGAAAATTACTGTTGGTGGGAATGCAAACTGGTGCAGCCACTGTGGAAGACAGTATGGAGGTTCTTCAAACAATTAAAAATAGAATTGCCCTATGATTCAATAATCACACTACTGGGTGTTTACCCGAAGAATACAAAAAGATTAATTTGAAGGGATATATGCACCCCAAGGTTTATAGTAACATTACTTACAATAGCCAAACTTTGGGAGCACCCCATTTGTCCATCAGTAGATGAATGGATAAAGAAAATGTGGGGTGTGTGTGTGTGTGTGTAATGGAACATTATTCAGCCATAAAAAAGGACATCTTGCCATTTGCAACAACATGGATGGATCTAGAGAGTATTATGCTAAGCAAAATAAGCCAGTCAGAGAAATACAAATACCCTATGACCTCACTCATATGTGGAATTTAAGAAATAAAACAAACGAACAAAGGTGGGAAAATTAGACAAACCAAAAAACAAACTTTTTTAACTATAAGAAAACAGTTACCAAAAAGGGGGGGCGGGCAATGGGTGAAATAGGTGAAGGGGATTAAGCATTTGCTTATCTTGATGAGGACTGGAATTGTTGAATCACTATATTGTAGACCTCAAACTAATGTAACACTGTAAGTCAAGTACACTAGAATTTTTTAAAAAAATGGAGGAATTGATTGTCCTAAGACGTCCAGATAGGTGAACTTTTTTTTTTAATTAAGATTTTATTTATTTGACAGAGAAAGAGAGAGAAAGAGAGAAGCAGGAGAGCTGCAGGCAGAGGGAGAGAGAGAGAAGCAGGCTCCGCGCAGATCAGGGAGCCTGATGGGGGGCTGGATCCCAGGACCCCAGGATCAGGACCTGGGCCGAAGACAGTTGCTTAACCAATGAGCCACCCAGGCACCCCCAGGTTGGTGAACTTCTTAAACATATTTCATACACTACCACTCCCCTTCTCTCGTTCTCAAATGTAACATTCATTAGGTCTACTGTGTTCTGGTTCCTAAGTCTGATCCATTCAGAAGAATCCCCTTTTCCAGTAACAGAAAAAAAAGTACAGCACAGCCCACCTCACCAGAAAAATCATACTTGAAGTCCACCCTTACTCCCCACTACTTAGATCTGAATGAAATGAAGCATTTAAAGAGGAAAAAAAAATCAATTTTGTAGGGCAACACCTTTAAAAGATGGCTGATTTCTTTTTGTGAAGTTGGGCCTCTAAATAATAAAATGAAAATGCGGAGGTGGATGAGATCTCACAAATTTTTTAAAAATGGGAGCAGGGGAGGATGGGAGGGGAAATCTTTGTAAGGTTTCTGGGGTAGAGCAAGTGGTCTTCTTTATTCAGCCTCAAGACAAATAACGTTTCATTGTGTCACTTTTTACTACAAACCCCAAAATGAGTAAGATTTGAAATGCAAATCCCTACATTTTACTCTAGTTTTTTTGGAGAACCCGGTCAGATTTCCTTCTAAAACTTTCAAACGCTTAACAAACAACCACTTAACTAGTTTTCTCTCTTCTCAGACTTCCAACTTGAGTGGTGAAAATGTTTTTCCTTCCAACAGATCTACCTTTACCCTCTCCTCTGAGGTTTTTAACAATCATGCATTCTGCCTTTTCAAGCCAAAGTCTCCTCGAGGCTCCCTGAACATCTAGCCTTCATCCACCACTGTGCACACTTGCCACATATCTGTCAGCATCTTGAAACCCGTGAACAGAGAGCTAAAAGAATGACAGCTACACTGACAAAATTCCCATGATGCTACCTTCTTGATTAGCCCCTAAATGCATTTAGACCAAACCCATGTTGGCTTACACCTCCTAGCAGGTACTTAGTGCAGTGCGTGGCCCCTAACCCAAAAGCTATCTCAGCATAGAACCCTATGCTCTTCTTTAAAAAGCAGAACAACGAGGGAAGGTGGATTTAGTGTTTGGACTGTCATGGCTACCATGCCTGTTTCCAACTGTGATTAGTCTTGACTTGACCCTGCTTCAGTCCTTTAGCTAGAAAACTCCTAGAAAACATGGCTTACACCTTGTCCCCATCACAGGGAAGCACAAGGTGAAGGCAGCAGAGCCTTGGGCATCCTGAGCTCCAAGACTGGGATCACGAACAGAGTAACGTGTCCAGCATCCAAAATTCCCACCAAAGCAAGTCTTACCAGGTGGATACCCACTAAACTGATGCCCTACATCCAAAGCAAAGAACCAGATTCTACAAGGAACACAGGGCAGATTCTTCCAAAAGAAATAATTCATAGAAATTAATTATTCTCTAATGTCTTTAATTAAAGAAGCAGGGCAATGACTTCGATTTTTTAATTAAGCCCAACTTCAGCTTATTTTTCAATATCCTGAGGTTTTGACGTTTAGTCCAACACAGATTCTATTAAGAAACTCTCCACCTCAGATCAGAGCAGAAATTAATATTAATATATTTAATTGATAAATACTCAATAAAAAGACCATGTATTTTTTTTTAAAAAAAGGGCTATTAAAACCTATATGTTTAGAAACAATAAAGAATTCACCACAAAAAAAATTTATTGGTGATCACATGGTTTTATTCCTCTTCTCCTTTTGTAAGAATCCATATTATATTACACACATATATACAGGGCAAACCAACTGACCATATCACTCCCGTGTAGAGAAGAATGTACAAGTTTTAAAGAGCCAACACCATAATTCAATTTAATGGACCTTCTTTTAAAAACATAATAGTAGTAGATTATAATAGGAATTGTAAAAACAACTACATAACCACAAACACTCAAGGAATCTCCATCTCCAAAAGGCTTACCAACTACTTGAAAAAAGCCCCTTTTCTTAAATGTGAGATCTCCTCTTAGCTACCTCCCTCTCACCTCTCTGTGCATGCTGTTTTTTCCGGCCAAATCAGCCTCTCCTCTCCACACTTTTCATTCACTACCTCTATGCACACCACCCCACCGCAACTACTCTGACACAAAGCCAGGACTTCCAGGTGCCAAATCCCAGGGCACTGTCTGGTCCTTATATCGCCCTCACCAACTTCATCCACTCCGAAGTTTTAACCATCTTCAATACCTATACCTCCAACTCAGGACCCCTGGGCTAAATTCTAGGCGTATATATCCAAATGATTATTGGACATCCCTTCAGGATTGAACTTTGCACGTCTGAAGATGAATGGATCGCCTTCTCTCCAAAACCTCAGGCATTTCTTATATTGGGTACTGAAGCCACCGCCCAAGCTAGAAACCCGAAAGTTATCTCTGATTTCTCTCAGTCATCCCTGTCTACTCAATGAATTACTTCCCTTTCTTGAAGATGGTCTCACGTCTCCATCTGCACCTACCACTTACTTCAAGCTCTTCAATACCTCCCGCTGGAGTCTTCAGTAATCTCCTAACTGACCTCCCTGACTCCAGTCCTTGTCTCAAATCCTTCTTTCATAGGGTGACCACGCTGCTTTACCTAAAGTCTACTGACTGCATTACTTCCTTATTTTCCAACCTTGGATAGCTTCTCTTCACCTATATCATAAGGTTTAAGCTCTTAGGCATGGCATATGAGGCCCACTGCCTCCTAATAGCTGCCTCTTCTACCAGCCTCTCTCCCCACCACTTTCTGCCCTGATCCTTCCGTTTCAACACTAAACAACTCATGAATCCTGCTCATGCCCCATGTTTCCCACCTCCATCCTTCATCCACCCAAACCTTCTTCAAGCTCTACCAGGGCAGGGATGGCGGCCCAATTACAGTTGTCCCTTCAGTGCTTAGCCCACTGTCTGGCTCATGAAAGGTGCATGGTCGATGATAAATAAAGGAAGATAATATATGGCAAGTCCAAAATGAATGACACCCACAGAAAGTGTTGCAGGAATCTGGACTCACCCTGAAAGTCACTGTAATGGGGCCCACACATGCCAACTATTTTCCATTAACAGAAGTACAAGAGTCAGCACAAGCTCAACCTTCCTTACAACACCGACCAACTTTAGAGTCATGCTCTATTTTTTTTTTTTTTTTGGAGGAAACATGTTGGCTACCCGCTAAGCCTGCCATCACGAGGCACAATAGTGGGCATCTTGGTGATGTGCTAATAATAACAGCTGATATTTATAGAATGCTCATTGTGTATCCAGACTTTCACTGAGAATTCTGCATGGATTATATCTCTCAGTCCTCACATTTGCACTATGAAAATGTAACTACTGTTACCGCAGCTTTAGATAAGGAAACTGAGGCCCAGATACCGAATAACTTTACTGAAGGCACAGAGATTTAGTATTAAGGACACTATTCGCCAGGACACAAGCCAAGCCTCCATACATATTTCACTTAGTTTCTAAAATTGTGTGTGTGTGTCAAGAGCTGACCAGGAATGAAGGTCAAAAGACCCTACTGCATCACCAAACTTTTGAGCCACTGCTCCCCCCAAATAAAGACTGAGCACTACATTATTTTGCTAAATTATAGAATTGTTTTAAATTATTTTGCTAAATTACAGAACCACTGCCATTGCCTCACAGACAGCATCAGCAGCACATCAGGACCTAAGTGGTAAGACTGACAGTGCCTCTTTCCTTATGCCCTTTCTTCTGCCCCCTCATTTCTC
Source organism: Martes martes (assembly GCF_963455335.1). NCBI lineage: Eukaryota > Metazoa > Chordata > Mammalia > Carnivora > Mustelidae > Martes > Martes martes. The sequence continues at coordinate 136,031,674 of NC_137889.1, forward strand.
CATATTCCCCTTTGGTCCGCTCCAAACTTCTCCTCCCACCTTTGTTTATGAAGGGTGCTTTAAGACGCATACGGGGCAAGATCTCTTCTTCATAAAAGTAGAGAACCCATCACCTCAGGAGATGCAGAAGCCAAAAACACTCACAGGCTCAAGAAGGATTTAGATAAATTCATGGATAAGGGAACTCTGGAGTTCACATAAAGGGAAGTACGGAACTTGGAAAGGAAAACTTGTCAAGGGACAGCTACACTTGGCTATCAAATTGGAGCCACAGATGTGTACTGAGCACCTACTATGTGCAGAGCACTATTCCAGGCTCAGAAGACAGCAGGGAACAAGAGGCAAAATCCCTGCCTTTATGGAGCTCCCAGGTCTGACCACTACTTGGTTTCTGTCGGGGACCCTCTGCTCACTCAGGGAACTGGATCCACAGAGCGGAGGCTTCCTCCCAATGTTGAGGACCTGGCATTTTTTGGGAACCTTCTCTGTGCTGTCAAAGAAGGGTGCACACACGTGGGCTCTCACCATATACAGCTCCAAAAGCAGCTTGCACTGGTCCTTGAGATTTGTGCCCAAAGCCTTAAAAAGATTTTTGACTTTGGCAAACTGAAGAGGAACAAATTGACAGAAGTAGACAATATATTCTGAGAACAGCCACGGCCATGAGGCCACACGTAAGAGCCAGGTAACTCAGAATTGGCCCCCAGCAACCCAGAAATATCACCCTGTCCTTCAAGGGCAAGGCAGGGTGGAGAGAGCCAGTCAAGGAAAAAGTGGTAAAAAGCAGCACCTGGGTGTGGACCTTTACGAGCTCCCTTCAACCATGCTCCACCAACACAGGTAAACCGTCTTCCAAAGTCCTAAATCCAGGACCGACACTGAGAAGCAATTAGACACAGTGGTTAGTCACACACACTCTGGAGCAATATTGTCTGGGTTTGAGTCCCTGTTCTACCACTCATTAAACTTGGCACGTAATCAAAACTCTCTGGGACTCAGTAGCCTCATCTTTTAAATGGAAACAATAATTACAACAGCCTCATAGGATGGCTATGGAAATTGAAAGAGCTGATAACACATAAAGCATTTAAAACAGGGTCTGGCACTCAGGAAATGTGAGATGTTACTACTGCTACTTTTTATATGGATAGGATCATAGGAGCCCTCTTCCAGGCCATGGCAAATTCTGGAAGCCACAAAGATGCCTTATAAAGGAACACCTTAGAAGCATACACATCCTACTCCGAGGTAAAACCAAAATTCAGCCAAATTTCTAAACACATACACCCCGGGGCACCTGGGTGGCTCGGGTCTGCCTTGGGCTCAGGTCACGATCCCAGGGACCTGGGATCGAGTCCCAAGTCAGGCTTCTTGCTCAGCGGAGAGTGTGCTTCTCCCTCTCCTTCTGCCCCTCCCGCCTACTAATGCTCTCGCTCTCTCAAATAAATGAAGTCTTAAAAATAAAATAAAATTTAAAATAAACACATACACCCCAACTCTGACACACACCTTCTTTCTCTGAATGAGAAAGCTATTTTTCATCAAATTTAGGTAAAACTGATTTTGACTGCAGCACACATTTTTCAAGAGGTGAAGGCAAAACAAAGGGTAGATTTATCCTGCTTAATAATTTCCCCTGGCCCTCTGGAAAGACAGGCTGGGTCTTTGTCTGCAGAAGGGCTAAAACAATTAGAAAGGAAAAGGAGAACAGGAGGAATTTTCAGGCTGAGGCCCAACCAGCACGGCAACTAAAGGAGCCAAAGCCTGAGTGGTCATCTACAAAGGAAACACCTGAATATGTGTTACCCATTCTAGTGAAGCTACAGGGGAGGACACGACATCAATAAGAAGTCCAAGTAGGTGTTAGGTAAAGCACAAAGCACGGACACAAGGGAGAGAAACGATCACTTAGAAAAAATCTTTTATCTGCAAACGTAAAGCCAAGCAGGTAGGTTGTTTTTGTTGTTTTGGGGTTTGGCTTGGTTAATTGTGGCAGGAGACAAAAGTGCATCAGTACATCCCAGCAACAGAACCCCTGGGTAGTCCCCAGGCCAATAGCAAACATCAAACACAACCAAGTTCAGTTGGCTAGTCCTTTAATTTGATTGGAACGACTTTTATCTTTCACCTCGGAGTCATAAAAGAACATAAGTTGTTAGCAAAACAACCCGAAGTTGACTTAAATCTGAGGCCTTCTTCTGTCTTTCCATATGCTTGTCAAAACTATTTCGAGAGAACGAAAGAGAAAACATGCTTGCCCAAAGGGGGCGGACACAGGGGACAGAAAAAAATGGCTAAATATATAAGAATACGCTAGATAGTGTATTACATCTGAAAAGTTTTTGGTTATTTATCCCGCTTTCGTGAGATAATCTCAGCATCTCAACTTATAAAATTCTTTACTTGGAAAATGTGCCAGTAGACCTACTAGAAAGCTAAACATTCTCAGAACTGAAGAAACAGTATCTATATTTACAAACTATGTCCATATCATTTGCACGTAGATCATGAGTCCTATAAGCTGATCTCTTACTCGTCCTCACAAATTTATATAATCAAGCACATATTTCCAAAAAAAGAAATTTCAGCTAAAAGTGGTGTCGTATTATGTGGAGTTAGTCTACTAGTAAGAAATTGAGAGTCTAAAAAATATTTTTGAGGGTCACTTACACATACCTGCTACAAAGGCCTATAAACTGAAGTTTGTGTGATTTATAACAGATTAAAACCTATGGGATATTATTTGGCCTTCTCGAAGGAAGGGTTTTACTGACAAATCATTAAGAAAGTTATGAAAAACTATGCCTTGGTCTCACTATTGCTCAGCAGATGGAGATGTGGCAACAGAAAAACAAACATGGCTTTAACCACCAAGAAAAAAAGTTGGGTTTTCTAGCCACATGGAAGATGCTAGCTCTGAAATTCAGGAGTAATGCTGTAATTATTAAGGACATGACGACAGAGTCAGCCAATATTACAGTTCGGGTCCATGCAAGAAACACTTTTTGAGTTCCTCTTATCAGTCAATCCCAATCTTTGCTTTTAAGGAGCTCACCACACAGCGTTGGCCACTCACCCATCAGGCAACTTGAGACAACTGTTTCATCATCCATGGGCCTGGAGAGCATGGCGAGGGAAGGAGAGGCCCGGGGTTCCACACAAAAGTGACTGGCAGAGTCAGGAAACATCACTTCATGTCTTGCTGACTTGCCTAATTTTACATATGTTATTTTCAAGCAGGGCACGTACATATATGGATTAAATTTATACACTATGATCCCCTAGACAAAACCCTCCAGTCACTTCCCGTGAGGGCCAAGTTCTTTTTTGTTTCTGGTCTGGTGGAGGCCTCTAGATGGCCAGAAAGAAGGAAGCAGCTATTCCTAGGACTTATGGTAGTACCAGCATGACTACCCAAAGTTATTAAAAATTGGCATTTCATAAATGTTTCCTTCCCACTGTAAAGTGTCCTTACAGATCAATTGAATCAAACGTGAGCTTTGTGGCCCTAAAAGATTAAGTGACTTAAGGTCACACAGTTTGTTGTGGCAAAGCCAGAACCCATCTTTATTTCCTGGTTTCCAATATAATGTCCTTATGAATTAGACCAAACTGCAACCCAACCGTGGGGTTGAGACCCAGAGACAGAAATGACTGTCGGCATATTTGTCGTATTGATAATCAGAATGTCTGGTTGTGAAACACAGATTATACAGCCATCCAGAGAAAGTGACTGGCTTGGCATTGATTTAGCCTGGGAAGCCTACAGAACAGGCTGGGAGAGAAAGGGGGCAGACCCCCAAAGCAGCAGGCCTCCCCACAAATCAGAGGCTGGAGTATTCACTTGTGTACGGCACCCAGAGAGCACACGGCAGATCTTTCATCAGGGGAAGAAGGGGATTCCCCAAGAAAGGGATTAAAGGGAATAGATCCCTCGAGGGGAGGCCTTTACTTCTGTCACAGAACCACAAGCTGCTTCTGCTCAAAAAGGATTTGGTACCAAGGCAGAAGGCTGCTCAGAATTTGTGCAGAACCACAAAGATGCCTCAGTAGGTAACAATAGGAAGGAGAGTCAGAATGGACTTTCCACAAGCCGTCTCCAAGAAAAGTGGAAGAACCTTCCCTCTCACTATTTAGAAACACCAGCAGCAGGTGCTACAGGGGGGCCTACACCAATAGAACCATTGCCGGTCTTCTCAGGCCTGTCCACAGCTCTCACCGGCACGCGTGCTTCCTTAATAACAAGCTTAGGAATGGAGAATGGGAGGAGAGGCGCACACTCTGTGAATGCCTATACTCCCTTGTCCCTCTTTCCTCGAAGAATAGACTTCATCAAGCACGAAGCTCAGGAAAAACTGAAAAGAGAGAAGTTCTTATTAATGTATTGACACTTGCCACAAAGCCTGGCCTATCTCAACAAGGCTCTTTGCTTTCACGTCTACCTGGTCTCTCGTCGGGTCAGACAAAAAAAGGAAAAACAAAGACGACTTCCAGATAACTATGCCTCTCACAGCTGTGCAGTCAAGAGAGGGAAAAACACCTTTTATAACTTCCTCTGGCACTTGCTGAAAACTCTGGACTTTGGGGAGGCTATTAGAAAAAGGTTAAATATGAGACTAGATAATGATATACCAAGGGACTCACGTCAGGGTTGTTTGAACACCACTCAGAAGCAATTGCTGTTGAGAGCTGGTGACCACTTTAAAGGGCTCTGAAAGAAGGCGAAGTCTGCAAGTAAATGCTCCAGGGTGCCCCTGGGAGGAGCAGGATAAAGACTCCGAATTTTGCACAAGCATCCGTGAAAACATTTATTCTCCATTCTTTCATTCAAAGATGACGAGGTATCCACATCTAGTAATTATTTCCTATCAGTGGCATATTCTCTTGCATTGTTCTTTATTTAAGTTTATTTTCACTAAGACATGACTTCACATACACAGTAGTGCCCTCCTCCTTTCTCTCGAGCTAGAGGGCCCCTGGTCTCCCTCTTTAGACTTCCCTATTTCATTTACTCTCAACAAATTTGTCCGCCAGTTATTTCACACTATTGTATCAACGAGCATTTCACTTCAAAATCCTATGTGTGTAACTTACCCCTTCCTGCCCCTAAAATTTGACCAGTTACCATCCCCCTTATAAAATCTGTGATGTTACCCAAAGCACTTTGGGCTTATAGGGTTATGAACCACCAGCCACTGAAGCTACCTGATTGGCTCCCCGCTCCATGGTGCTTTATAATGATAACTAGACAGTATATAATTACATGGTCCCCAAAAGATACTTATAATTGAATCACAGGACATTTTGTGAATGTTTGGGACAGCGATTAGAGGACCACAAAGTGATAATATTTCTAACTCTCGCCAGCTAGAATGTAAATGAAGCACCCTAAAATTCAATTAGAAGAGTCCTTTAGGTATTAAATAATTATAATATGAGTCACATTAGGGGGCAAGGTTTTTTTTTTAATTGAACTGTCCCCATAACCCCTGAAGATCCTATTTCCTAATAGTTTGCACAACACCACAGCTGGATTTTCAGATTTATTTCACCCAACTGAAAGAGCTGTCACCCAAGGTAGAACATGCGTATGCAAGAGTCTGTTCCTGTTTTTGCTCTGTCCCCTCCTTATTTGGTGACCTCTTAAGTGAGCTGGGTCTCACAGTCGCCCCACTTCTCCCAGAAACATGCTGCATAATTCAAGTATCTAATATTATGATGCAAAAATAAAATAGCTATAAAGATATTTACAAAGCTAACAGAAACAGGGCTATTCATCTATGCAAACTTTCACCCCTTCTGAATACCCAGGAATGAAGGTCTCATTTCTTCCCCTCACCTTTCCTCTCTCTCCAGCTCTCCCTCCTAGCTTTCTTTCCGATTCTCAACCATTCCTTCCAACCTCAGTACCTGCCTTCCCTCGGGGCAGGTTGTGACAGTCTGTAGTAAAGCCTCCAGGAGCGATTGTAGCTGGTCCCTAGTGCTCAGGGCAAGGATATGAGAAAGCGTCAAAAGTAGATCTTTTTCAGTCATTACCTTTCTGCTTCCATTTCTTAAAGGAAGAGAAGGTAAATATTGTCCCTCTCACTCAGGAAACTCCGGGAAAGTAAAAACAGAAACACTTCTCCCCTGACTGATTTTTGTAAACACACCATCAAGGGAAGGTTGAAAGGATGGTCACGCGGTGAAGTTGCTCCTACAACCAACCCAGCAAGTCAAACAGAAAACAGGGCCCTCATCATTCCTCTGGATGCTCTGAATCACACTCAGGGCACAGGCAGGAACCTCCCAACCCCTGAAGGCTCCAGCAAAAGCACAGATGCACCTACAGCAGATTGGTAACACAACTATTCGCCTCCACTTAAAAACATTTTTTTTCAAGGCCAGCGATCAAAATGTAAAACTAAGACCTGAAAAAATATCAGTTCCCCCAGCAGGGCCCCAGTGTTAAAATATAATGTCTGATTAGTGATTAGCAGAACATCACAGAAATAAATATACATATATATACATATGTATATTTTTCCAGTAGATTTGGCCTTGTAATGACATTTGCTCATGAGAAAAAGAAATTTACTCATCCCAACAACAGAACACTTACCTAAGGGTGTCCTACCAAAAAAATAAATAAATAAAAAGGTCCCCTAGAGACCAAGAATATAGTGACATTTGGTGCTCTTCAATCAGAGGATCAACACCATCGGTTTCCTCCTTTTAGCTCCTGAAATAAAAATATTCTCACGCACGGAGCACAATAGCACGGGGTACAGCCCTTCCTCATGGAGTGTGATTCTCTCTGAGAATCGCCTTCTGCTATGTTTGCAGGATCCACTCTCCCAGGACTGTAGAGCCCTTCTGGATCTTTCCTTGCACCTCAGAGTCAAGAGCAAAGAAGCCAGAACGGATGACCATGACCACACAGAGGTTGAAGTCAGAAAGGATTCGGGATGATGGCGCTACTGTGGTCAACGTGGAGCTCAGTCACAGGGCAGCCAAGGAGACCCCTCCAGAGGAAAGTGGAGTTAATTAGTCTTTTTATGCACACACACATGCCAGCTTCACACATTTAAAAAATAGACCCATGCTAAGCAAAGGGCCTATTTTAGCACTGTCTTGTAAAAACTAGATAGACGGGTACTCTCTCTCCTTTCTAGCAGTCACACGGGCCCTAACATACTTTCTGGCTTCTGCTAGTCTAGCCTGAAGAATGAAGAGGTAAGATGCAAAGTGCATCTGAAAAGCACTAAAACAAAACACAACAATTTTCACTCTCACACGAAGCACCGCGCACCAGTGAATCAATGCATCTAAAATTAATTGGCATTCCTGTATAAAATTTTCCTTTTGTAACATAGCCACTGGGCCGCTATGGAAAAAGATCCTAATTTATACTGGCTGAACAAATGATTTGATTAGTGACCAAAGTAAGGAGGCGTGAATGCTCTCCAAGCGTGAGCTTTTCCGCATGGCCTGAGTCAGCCACCGTACAGTAAGGCTGGCGTGGTGCCAAGCGCCCTCCTGCCAACGAGACTAGAAGTTTCTGAAGAGCTACCACAGATCCAATGTTGGGAGAGTCCCCCAAACAAAAGGCGGCCACCGAGTTCAACAACTGGCTTGCAATGGCACCATATGTTCCGCAATATTGTCCTGCTGCAACACTGGGGTCTGTCTTCAGTGTTCCCGGGTGCCGCACAGCTGTCGGCCCATGAGCTGTTTTATCATTATTTTCACTGTTTTATTACTTTTCTGGGAATTCAAATCAGTGTAACCGCGCCTGATGCACTGGGTGAAAAATGGTGTCTCCCTCCCCCTCCTCCTTCAACCTAATGAATTGCCTTTTTTCATATCAAAGAGTAATGAGCACCAAACCACATAATATTTATTCATGGAACAAAAGACTTAGGAATGGAGGGGGTGGGGGAAGCAGGAGCAGCTCCTCAGTGTGGAGAGTGGAAAAGCTGGACATTTTAAAGGAGCTCCTCACTGCGATTCCCGGTGACACTGGGTTCAATTTATAGGGAAATCCAAACCTTTCAGCTCTCCCCATTCTTTCCCTTGGAGCCTTCCATCAAGCAAGACCCTGATCAATGCTTAAAGACCCTGCTGCTGGGAGCTGACAGTAACCAAACATAACTCATCTTGCAGACTTGACAGTGAACTGTCTAAACCTTTTCTTTCTCAGTGGACCTCCCCTAAAAAGCCTTTTCTCTCTCTTACGAGCATTAAGCGAGTATATCTAAGAACATTCAGGATAGATCCTTTTACCCCCAGTATCATCATGGCCTCCATTGTGGAAGAGCGCCTGATCTGGCCCAGGGAAGAAGAGCCCTTGAAATAATGGCACTACTGGAGCCTTCCTCACCTCAGATGACATGAATTTTCCCCTCCTCCCTTTCCGTGTTAGTCTCTCACACTCTGTCTTCAAGTCTTCTTTTTAATCCAGAAAACAGAAAATAATGTACAACAGCAGGAATAACTGAATCCAACCCATGGTTAAGCTTCCATATAGACGTTGAGACAACTTAATTGTCCCCTTTACAAAGGATCCCCAAATTGGGAGGGGCAGAATGGACTACGAAGTCAAGTTAATGTTAAATGAGCCATGTTTCTTGAAGGCGTCCCTGAATACACGAGCCACCAAAGTGAAAGGAAAACTATTCTTTAAGGTAAGTTAGCTATTAAACAAAGGTTCCTCAAAAACAATCCACACTCACGCTAAGAAAGAGATTAAAGGTAAAGGGCATGCAAACCATGTGAAATTTTAACACCACTGACTGAGCTGCTGCTTCTTCCTCACATTTTATGACTTTATTACTTTCTCCATTTAAAAACTCGATTTTGAGGATTAAAAAAAGATTTGTTTAAACTAAAACATTATTTAAATTTTTAAAAATCACAAAATAACTCATTTCTTCCTCTAACCTGTGCTACCCAAATGGTTGTGAATTTTAACAATGCAGAATTTCTTATCTGGATAATTTCCCTTAAGCCCAGAAATGGAATCCTTTGCTGAAGCACCCCTCTTGTTTCTTCCTCTTACAGTCTCATTTTTGTAAGTCTGTCAAAGCTAATTATCTCTCTCCTCAAATTTATGGCTCTTCAGTGTATCATAAACACATAGATTATGAAAAGTTGAAGAAACAAGTGAAGTGTGCATTACACTGTGAAGAAAAAGACAGACATAAATAATTATTCAAAGTATCCACTCTTCCTTAATAAAGTACAGAGAATGGCATTAGAAAGCGTGGATGGAAATACCAAAGCTAGCTAATCCCCCCTTCCTCTCCCATATATGGTTGTCCCCACTCCCTGAGCCAATACCAGAAACTCCCACACCACCCCTTTAGGATAAAGAGGGAAGCAAAATTCTCAGGTTTGCAATCCTCTGACACTCCAGACTAGAGATAAACATGAAGTTTACCAAACCGGTACCACAGACCACCTGTGCCTCAAAGAAGGGAACAAAGGCACAAGACACAACTGTCACAAGCACACAGTGTCATTAAGCACCCTTACTTGACACTACTGTTCTGTATTTCTTTTTTTTTTTTTTTTTTTTTTAAAGATTTTATTTAATTTGACAGACAGAGATCACAGGTAGGCAGAGACGCAGGCAGAGAGAGAGGAAGGGAAGCAGGCTCGTTGCTGAGCAGAAAGCCCGATGTGGGACTCGATCCCAGGACCCTGGGATCATGACCTGAGCCGAAGGCAGAGGCTTTAACCCACTGAGCCACCCAGGCGCCCCTGTTCTGTATTTCTGAGTGTTCCAATTCCAATCTGAGACCACAACTTAAAGTTAATAAAAGGCTCCTGAATGATTCATATCAATCCTTACAACCTAAGAACAGGATCAAACACTGAAAAAGCAACAGCCCATTTGAATTTCAATAGCTTAGTGCCAGACATCCCCCATCCTCAAACCACAGTTTATCCTACTTGGTCACCTCAACGTTATCACTACATGTTCCCAGCTCAGTGTGGGCTCCAGACGTGTTCGCCTCTAGCACATAACAACCACAACCTGCCAAAAATACTTTCTGAGTATGGCTATTTACTGTGGTAACAAACAAGTTCTTCAAATATTCCTTCAAGAGGTTCTGAGAATTCAGCAGCGCGAAATCCAAATCTAAAATCATCGTTTCCATACTTCACTGAAGAAAATGAACGTGTTTTTAAGAATCCAAGAGCAGCTGCAAACCGTTTAGGAATTCCTAGTTAAACTGCAAAATGCGCTTTCAACCATTTAGGCACAACATCTAAACTGAGAAAGTTGCTTCTTTATATAAACCACCTCTGTTTACCAAACATGAGAACCTCCCAGGAAAGGGCCAGGGCAGGATGTAAGTGGCAGGGGAATGTTGCAATCCACGAGGTGCCGACGTGCACACTCCACTGTGAGGAAATACCTTAAGTGATTAAAGATAAACACCACCTGCATGCTTTGCAAAGGCATCCATTGCAGTAGCTGCACACTCTTCTCTGGGATGAAGGGATGGGAGGGATAGGAGGGACGCAGGGAGAGAGGGTGGACTGAAATACCACAGTGGATTAGAACTGGGACAATGGGAGCCCAGAACAGAAGATGGGAGGAGGCAAAGGGAATGTTATGTTTTATCCCGCTGGGAACTCTGGCATTATTATCACTTACACATTCTGAAGTTAAAACGCAAGAATCAGCTATTACAAGAGTTTTATCTCTTTTCCTTTCCTTAGCATCCAGAAAATTTTGCTGAGCTCTGACATGTCAACTTTCTTCACATTAATGCGAACGTTGACCCCTGACATTCCTATTTACAAATTTACATCGTAAATTACAAAGAGAGTTATTGAACTCTCTTTAAAAAACAAATAAAACTCAAAAGGTCTGAAATACTTTTTGTAAAATATGTTTTTAAAAAAAAACTCCACAGTAAGGTAAGACTTGACTGTAGTCATTTCTTTCCTATTACAAATAATCTCTTGACCATTTCAACCGGAAATAAGAAAATGCTTTCCAAAGGAATTAGAAATTAGAAGTTTATTACAACATAGGTGTGATCTCAACAGCCTTTGGAAAAGTGGTTTTATCTAATAATATAATCAGATAGCTAAGAACAAAACCAACATTCAAAACATAACCATTTATCTGTCTACCTCAAATAAAGGTAAATGTTATCTTTGTGCAAAATGCAAGATTTGTTCACCTTGTGCATAGGTGAACGTCATTCCTGAAAGAAAACCTTCTAGTACTAGAAATGAAAGAAACAGATCCAGGAATATTCAGAAGCAAACATGAAAAAAGTAGGATGACACTCCTCAGAGAGACAGAAGACTAGCAAAACTAAACTTGACTGTCAGCAGCAGAAGTGAAAGGTTGAAATTTTATTGACTGACCAGAGCGGCAACATTAAGGAACTCGTAAGTTTCTCATATTGGAGGGTCTGGTTAGAAGATTAGGAGCAAGATTCATATTTTGCATACATGGCTAACTCATGTGATTTAAGCTGTTGAAACAGAAGCTCTCTATGGGTCTCTAGGCTGAAGCCCCTTTCTTCCAAAGTCTGCACCCAGCACATGGCTAGATTAACTCATCAGGCCACAGGTTTTGTGAGGGGTTTTTTCTCACCAAGGTGGTTGGTGGCTCAGCTTAATGGTAGAAAATGACTGCTGCTAATCAACATGTACGTCAAACTTGAAACAGAATGCCTAGTGGATCAGAATCCCTTGGTAGAGAATGACATATAAAGTTTAGATCTCCAGTCACTTACATTCCTACCCTGGATTTATTTCTGTGGTTCAAGTAATTGCCATCTACATCCTGCGCAAGCTTCCAGGTCTACCGCCCTGCGACAAAGGTGAAACATGAGGTGATGATTTAAAAAAGAAAAAAGGAGGGACACACAGGCTAGAGGTATATGAAGCCAGGGGACAGCAGCAAAGCAGGAATCCTCATGATCAAATAGCAGGGGCAGGCTAGGACCAGGCCCCTGCGAGACACCATGTATCTTAATTCTAGCTCCTGTTCAAACTGATCCTATAACCTAAAGGAAAGTCAAGTAGGTAAGGACCGTTCCTCGGCAGAGCGTGGTTATTTAAAAAATCTAGCTGTTTGCACAACCTTTTCAAGAAAGAACACTTCAGGCAAGTGAAAGCAGAATAATGTTGCAGCCGAGAACCCCGATTCCGGAGCCAAACCGCTCCTGGTCTATGAAAACACAGACTCTCGTTATTAGGCTGCCGGCGCAGGGCAGCCACTATGCCAGAGGTAAATCAAAATGACCAAGAGCTCCAATCAAGGGCAGGTTCAGACCATTGCAGCACACGTGTATAATGAAAACTGATAGGACTTCTCACTATCTAAACAGACGCTCTAAGGTGACTGTCGAGGCAAGTCCATTTTGATGCATTTTCTACAGTTGGCCAGGTCAGCAGGTGGTTATTACCATGTTACACAGATGACTGGATTAGTCAGGGTAATTTAACCTGTAGGAAGTGGCAACTCACAGACCTGAGATTTTTATGACCCCTCAAACCTGCCCCCACTGCCTCCCCAGGGAGCACGGCACCAACTGAAACATATTTTCCAAGTAAAGCCACACAGGTCTGTGAAACACAAAGCTCAGGAAAGGTAAAGAGAACTATGGTCTCGTTCAAGAAAGTGAATTTCCCACTTTCACAGCATAAGCAGGTACCGGTTAACTAGACTCCTACTAACTTGCTTTTTAGGACCAGATGGAAAGAAGGAAAGTCATTTGAATAAGACATGTTGCCAGATACACAACCTTTTAAAAACCAACAATGTTCACCCTAGACTGCAAAGACCAACACCAGTTACTAGAATTGACACTTTTTTTTTTTGAAGCTGTATTTTTAAGGAAACGCAATTATCATTTGCTCTAAATTGGGTTATAATAAGATTCAGGTGCTATATTAAACCATATTAGATTAAGAGATTTTTTTTGGTCAACCTTTTCTGTTTATACATATTACGTATATAGCAAAAAACCCAAATCTGTGCTACAGAAATGCTCACATATGTATAAGGAATATATGAATAAGGATGTTCATTGTTGTAATGTTTAATTGGCAGAAATTGAGAAACTACAAGAGTGTCTATCGACAGAGGATCATTTAATAAATTATGGAATATCTATATTATGGAATGCTATATAACAGTTAAAAAGAATGAATTGAGGATCTATATGTAATGACTTGGACAGGTCTCCAAAATATATTATGTGGAAAAAGTCAATCTCAGAACCATATGTATGATTCCATTTGTGTAGAAAAAAGCTACCATGTGATGAGGTACAATATATAGTATATATGTAACTGAACAGAAGAAGGTCTGGAAAGAGATATTATAAACCGTGGCAACTTCTGAGAAGGGGGTAACATGAAGGAGAAGAATTAAGTCACTTCTTAAACTACTTTCATTTAGCAATTTATTCAACAAATATTTTGAGTTCCTTCTATGTACAATAGGTCTTTTTCTGATATGAAGATATAGAAACAGACAACATCTCTGTCCTCACTAACTGGCATTTTATTTCTATATTGTTTAAACGTTTTATAATTTAAAAAAAAGATGTCATGGGCGCCTGGGTGGTGCAGTTGGTTAAGTGCCTGACTCTTAGTTTCGGCTCTGGTCATGATCTCAGGGTCATGAGACACAGCCGTACATCGGACTCCACGCTCATCACAGAGTCTGCTTAAGATTCTCTCTCTCTCCCTCTGTTTCTCTACCACACGCTCGTGCATGTTATCTCTCTCTCTCTCAAATAAATAAGTAAATCTTAGAAAATGAAACAAACAAACAAAAAACGATGCCCTAACCCCTTCTCCAACACTTAGCCAACTAAACAACTTTTGCTGGAACATTTTCATTCATCAAGACAGCTCATTTCATCTTTGAACAGGTTTAATTTTCATATAATTTTTTTTTAAATATTAAACCAAACCTGACTCCTAATAACCACCAACCACTGATCCTAACTCTATCCCCCTGAGGCCGTAAAGAGCACATCTAATCCTTTCTTCACTTGACAGCCCTTCAAATATTTTAAGAAAGCAATCATACTCTCTAAATCAGACTACACACTGCTAGGTCTTCCAACTGTTTTTCCTATGACATGGTTTCACGTCCTTGCACCTTCCTGCCTGCTTCATTCTAAATGTTCTCTTCTTTGTCTAATTTCCTCTAAAAGCTTTAAGTCAAGCTGTGATCATGGTGCTACAAGTGTCACCCAGTCAAAAAAAAAAAAAAAAAAAAGGAGAGAAAGATGATCACCTGCCTCATTTTCAACAACCTCAATCTTACTCCCCACCACACCAACGAATCCTCTCCTCCTACAAAGAGATTTCATTTGAAAAATAATGAAATAAATTTATAGAAAACAATGCACGAAAATCATAGCCACAGACAGCTTGCAAGAAGATACAAAGCATTTAGGGCTCTAGGATTTTCCTAAACGTTAGTTTATTAATGACTTCCATTAACGTGTTCTCATAAAACCACAGAACCATTTCACACAGCTAATCCGAACCAGGAAACCATGGCCTGCAGCGTGCGTCCAGTGAGAGCAAGGATGGCCCCTTCACCACGGTATCCCCAGTGCCCAGAAATCGTGTCCAAGATGCAGCTGTTGCCCAGTACCTAGTCATTAGATGTTGGCTTATGCGTGAGTAAAACAAGCCTCCAACCACTCAACTTTAAGTCTGCACTTGGGCAGAAGGCAAACAATTAAGTGATATGCAAGTGATTCATAAAAATAGGCCTAGCATTGGTGTAGTGCCATAAAGTCTTTGGGATATATATATATATATATATATATTCATTCGTTCGGGCCTAACAATCACTCAGTGAGGTAAAAACAAGTAACTACTGTTCACTTTCTGCCACAAAGTAAGAAGTCAGATGGTCACATGGCCAGGGCAGACATGTAGGACAGTGGTCCTTTAACTCCTTCCAAGGTACCCTCTGCCGCACCTCCTCCTTTCTCCACTCCTTAAGTCATAAGAGTGTTTTTGAAAAGCTGTGAGTAAAGCCACACAGTGTATTTTCAACATCCTAGGGGAGCTCCTTATTTAAAGCAGGGTTTCTCAACAGCAGCAACACTGATATTTCGGACCAGGTACTGTGGGCATACTGTGAGATATTCCGCTTCATTGCTGGCTTCTAGCCAATGGACAGCAGTAGCATCCCTCCAGTGTGACAACCAAAAATGTCTCCCGACATTGTCAAATATTTCTGGGGAGAGGAAGGGAGCAAAATCTCCACTGCCTGAAAATCAATGATTTAAAGGAATCCTGTAAGTAGTACATCCATCCCGTGGGTAGTAATCATTTAAGAAAGCATGAAAATATTTAGGAACATGACTTCTTCCATACACAAACAATATTGCTTTAGCTCTTGAAAACATATATATTTCACTTTTTGTAGGGTCTGAAGGTTCAGAAGAGACTACTCGAAGCACACTTTACCTCTGTAAGTTCCCAAGACACCAGGACACCGTCTGCTTACCACCAATAAGCAAAACTGATCATTTCTCTTGTGTCTCCCCCTTGCCATCCATTCCGGGTGATGCCTCCAAAATCTTCCTCCCCTTTTGCCTCTCCTACCTTAAAGCTAGTTCCTTAAAGCCCTTTCCTGGGTACCAGTCCCTTTAGATTCACTCTCAATCATGGAGCTGCTTTCAGCATCTAACAAACAATCAAAGAAAGAAAAATAACCAACCACTGTGAGAATAAAGGGCACTGGTAAAGCTTGTCTTTTAGAGCCATACAATCCTTTTGAGTCAGGGTTACAACCCAGGTTGAATCCGCACAAACAGACTCACAGCACTTCAGCCTTTTCCTTTGCAGGGAAAGGAGCCTCTGTCTAGGCATCAGTTTTCTGGAGGTGTCGAAAGACGTTGTGAGCGGGGAGAAGAGATATGTCTCCTAATAACGTCTTCACATGTGCGAATCATCGCGGAGACGGCTGAGGCCTGAAGGGTCCACAACATGAAACATTACCCAACCGGATTCTACCCAACAGGGTAGAGATGTACAGAATTAGAAAGCAAATTCTGGAGGCTGTTGGTTAAAAAATTTAAGATTTCACTCCAGTTTTCTACAGTGGTTAAACCATTCATTGCTAAGGAGGATACACATTAGTTATTTGTATTTTAAAAGATTCTACTTTAGCATAAAGGTCATTCCAACCGATGGGAGGTCCAATGTAATTAAAAAGAAGTGTCTAAATTATTCTTAAGGAATCACTTTCCTTTTGTCAGAGGAAGTACTACAAGCCTTTTGAGATTTTTATTAAATTCCCCCAAGAATACTACGCACAGCTTGCCTTTAAAAACCTGAACCATAGCAGTAATTTCCTTTCTCTATGCATGTGTGCATGTGGCCCTAAGGGAATGCTGTGCTTCTTTTCCAAATGGAGTTTCTTATCCACAACCCAAAAGCTCCTCAATGGTGTAACAGATGGAACAGCCAGGTATACTTAAGGAGGGGAGAAAGGTGTGCCCCTTCTCTGATCCATTAAACGAAACTATGATCTCTAAGTATTTATCATACAGCAAGCTCTCAACTCCATTCTCTAATTTTATCCAAACTTATTTGTTTAGTTCTTTAAGCTTCCCTAGGTTTAAACAAGAGTGTTTTGTTTTGCTTTGTTTTTAAGTTAGGAGAATTAACCAGTTCTCCGTGATAGCTGATTTTCCAGAAGCTACATTTCCAATACACAAACATGAATAATGAATTTTTGGAATGTGTCTGTCTGAAAAGCATGCTGTATTTTTTTTAAGATTTTATTTATTTATTTGACACAGAGAGAGAGATCACAAGTAGGCAGAGAAGCAGGCAGAGAGAAAGGGGGAAGCAGGCCTTATTTAAAGCAGAGCAGAGAGCTCTCTCTCTCTTCCTACAGGGCAGAGCCCCAATGCAGTGATGTGGGCTTGCAGGCTCCATCCCAGGACCTCAAGACCATGACCTGAGCTGAAGGCAGAGGCTTAACCCCTGAGCCACCCAGGCACTCCAAGCATACTGTGTTTTTAATGAAATTTAATTTGGGGGATCCTATAACTTTGGAGCAGTCCCCTGTAAATCAGCTTTGTTAAAAAAAAATAATAATAACAACAGAAACCAATGTCAACTTAGTTTGAAACAACAGGAAAGTAAAGCATATTATTTTACTTAAAATGTCATGAGAAGGGGACTTAACTCAGCCCAAAGCTGTTGAGAATTTACTGGCATCAAGCCTAATGCTGATTAAAAAACAAACAAACAAATAAAAACTGGTTATCCCCTTTAAACATAGCTAGAATAAAACTGAAAAACCTACAATGTATATACTCAGTCTTGGATGCAAGAGGCTGATTTAGCATTTTAACCTCTACGAAGCATTATGAACTATGAAGCAATACTGCTGAACGAATGAACTGAAATTTTAAAATTCAGCCTGTTCTCCATTATTTGTGCTAACGAGTAAATGGTATACAAAATCAAATCCATAATTAATCCAAAATAACTGGCATCTTCCCCAGTAGTTTCATTAGTTATGAGAGGAGGAAGCACTGAAATTAAATCTCTCTTCTTATTGCTTCTTCCCACTCTTTGGTAAAGGTGCTAAAGGTCAGTGAAAAGACCAAAAGGTTGGCAGCAGGAGGGGAAGAAAAACAAAGCAAGCAGCTACAGGGTCTGAAAACTCGATAAACAGCCTCTGATTAATAGAGTGAAAAAATGCAAAGCTATTTGGGAAAGTTAAAAGGCAGAGATTATAAAAATCATGGGATTGAGTTTTAAGTATGTTCCTCGTTACGAGATTTTGATATCTGGTTGATTTCCCAGTTCTCTATAATGAGTAATGTGGAAAAGATGACAGAATTTAGCCATCCTAAACTCAAGAACACAGTACGAAACTGTTAATTAACAAACACAGAGCACTAATCACAAATAAAATTCCATGCTATTAAATAACATATAAGTACTTCAAATGTGTCCAAGAATTACTTTGTGATGTGCAAAATGGTTTATTATACTGGATTCCTTGAATGGCAGTAGCACTAAGATGAGAAAGAGGGAGAGACACTCTCCCACCATGTCAACCAATGGAAGAGCTCTGTCAGGAAACCTCTCTAATAATAGTTGGCTATTGGTCTCAGATATTTATAAAATGTTTCTATATAACTCTATTTTAATGTTTAAAATCCTCATCTTTCTTCTTACAGAAATGTCAGTAAACCATATACTTGGACTGCTTATTTTCCTCAAACCAGGTAGCACCAAGCTACAAAGGTTCTAAAACTTGCTCTTATAATTCTAATGAATCAGGATGGAAAGTATCAAATATAGCACCTGCCTGAAAACTCAGCTTTGCTTGGGAAGGAACTCACTCCAAAGAGCATTTCGTAGATTATGATTAATGATTAACTAAATGTGCTTCTACTTTTCTGATCTCTAGCTGCCCAGTACTAAATAAAATGCACCACAACCAAAGAACATAAATAATATAATTAAATTCGTACTGGAGCTTTAAAAAAAAAAAAAAATGCTTCGTAAGAATTAAAAGACAACACTTGTGAAGCACAGAGAAATTAAATTCCAGGAAGTTTTTCACAAACTTAAGGCACACCCTGTGTGGGTTATGGAAAGCTTTTCAAGAATCAACTGTCAATCCTACCACCCAGGATGGCAGAACAGGGTAAGCCAATGAAAAGGTTCCTATGAAAGACTTAGACATGGTCTGACATTACAAGCCTGCCAAAAAACCTGGATACAGAGCCAGTAATTTACCTTCAACAGGATAAGAAATGGGAAACCAGATTCATTTATAAGAAAGTTTAGCATTGGACTAGTATGTTTACATTTCCTGGATCTGTTCCAGAAACGGATGAGAAAATTTTGGATAGGTTGCTGTTTTCTCCAATACTCAGTAATTAATAAGTTTATTATCAACTGAATTTTATGTGATAAACTCTTCAGAGCAAGAAGCACACAGATTTATGCGGTCTGTAAACTCTGTATAAATTAAACACACTTTGAAAGTTATAATGGCACTAACAGAGTGAAAAGGTCATGAAAACACAGGACTGAACCAGGTCAAGTAAGGCTACCACCATTTTGAAATTCTGAAGACTGCATGGTCATGCTTTTTGAAGTGCCTGAATGATTAAACCGCTGTCAAGTCAATGTGCTCCTCTCTGAAAATGAATTTGTGTCAATTGGAGTTTACCTTGGAATTTTAACCAGGCCTTCAGTTCCAAGTACAGAGAATGTACAAGATCTCTTGTTTCCACAAATAATTAAAACTATTTGAAGAAAAGGAACCTTTTCCCCTGAGACTCTCTAATAGGTGAAATGAACAGCTCTCACCAACAACTCCTTGAGGGACAAGTGTATATAAACAAAGTGCAGGTGTTGGGGGGAATGGGTGAAGATCATTCAACTGACTACAAGTCCAGAAATTACCTTTTACCTGAGATACTGTAGCTTCAAACCAAGGCCTTTTCCAGTTCCCTGCTCTCCTAACAGGCAGGGCTATTAGGAATCCACACAAAACCTAGGCTCCTTCCAGCAGCTTGGAACCAAGGAAGATTTCTATTTCACCTCACCCACACTGCCTTATGTTTGCTTGTTTTTTGTTATTCATGACTATGCTTATAAATGTATAAGATAAGAAAAATCAAAAGAGGTAAAGAACTGATGAGACTGCCTTCTTAACCCAAACCAGGCAGAAAGAGAACTAATCAATATTTAGTACTTCGGACATATTGGCCCTGAGAAGGTAAACAATAGCAATAAAACAGAAAAGAATCCTACTCATCTTTATTTTTAGCTTCACCATTATTATTATTCGGCTCTGCTTGATAATTGCTTTTCTTTGGGATTTCCCAGATAGCCCAGTCTGAGAACTAAATGTAATTGCTCTGTGCCCCCACCAGAGCCCCACTATAATCCAGCAATTCAAGAAAATGAAGATCAACAAATGAAGATCAACATATTTTTTGCAACCTCTGCTTCCAAGATTTTATCTCATACATAGACTAAGTTAAAGTACTCTTTCAAGGGACAGTGTGAATTTTTAAACTAATTATTTTTAAAGAAAAAAATAGCTTATCAAGAAGGATGTTATTTTCTTTCTTTTGTGGTACATAGAATTTATATGCAACTCTTTGCTTAAGAATTAAGTCTGTTTATTTTCATTACACTCATCACACATACTTTCCACTGATTATCAATGGGAGATGTATAGATGAAATACAGCTGAAGCTAGAATATACTGTTCTGTACATAGCCTTGGCATTTACCTCAATTTAATCAATGGGCTAAATTATTGTCACAAAATTGACAGACAAATGCTATTTTTCAGGCAATCATTTTTCAAGTCTGTTGTTAACTTGTAGGGTGTAAATGTATGACATTTACAGCTTATGTCTCCTCCATTCAACTAAGCATTGTCTTTGCATTTTCAAAAGTAAGCTCTGGCTTGAGCTCGCTACCTTCTTACAGGTAATGCCAGGATCTTCGACTTCCTTCCACCTGCGGGTGTATTATAACCCGGGGCGCACACCCCAAGTCCTCCCTCTCCCCCTCCGAAGGCCCATAGGGCACCCTGGAGAGAACCTAATCCAAACACGAAAACTTTCTGGCTGCTAACTCTACTGCTCTCTCCTGCAATCAAAAGCGACTGGGCACCGGGAAGGGCACTGGCTTTTGTTCCAGCGTTGCCCAGCTGGCGAGGTAACGCCACCGCAGTCCTCCATCCCGAAAGGTCGGGAGAAATTGCGTGGTGCTGAGATTCTGGAGCCTCACGGGAAAAAGGAAAAAAAAAAAAAAAGCCTATTTTTACGCAATTCGTGCGTGTGGGGTGTACAAACACATGAAAAGAGGGCGTGGAGCTGGCAGGCATGAAATTCTCAGTGCCTTTCAAATTCTACTTCGTCTTAGGTTCACAAAGTCAGTCTCCCGATCTGCGGAAGAGCGCGAGGGGGGCGGGGAGAGGGAGAGCACGAGGACAGGGAAATAGGTAGGAGAAGGGCACACGAGCTGCAGCCGAGATGCAGCTCTGGCCCCGCCCCCGGGTACAATCAGAAAAGCTACAGTGTGTCCGTGGCTTTCGGCTTCCTGTTTGTAAAGCCAGAAGCTCCCTCCCCGACTTCGGAGACAGACGCTCTTCCTTAAAACAGAGTCCGCCTCTTCTTTGCGCGCTCGGGACAGGATCCGGGGCTGGAGAGTGTGGGGCGCGCGGGGCTCGGGCTGCCCGGGCGGAGGGGGCAGGGCCGCGGGGCGCAGCGCCCCTCCCAGCCGGGCGGCCTCGGAGGTAGAGCTCGGCCGCCAGGCGGACAAAGCGCCTCCCGCTCCCTCCCCCACGGCCGCGCACCGAGAGGGAGGAGAAGGCGGGCTGGAGGGATGTGGGAGGAGGAAGAGGAGGGGGAGGAGGGAAGGTGCAGCCCGCGGGACTGGGCAGGATCGCGCCGAGGAGGGTGGGGAGAAGGAGGGGCTGGGCGGCCTCGGAGAACGGGGAGGAGGGAAGGATTCTTGAAGCCCAAGATAAACAAATTGTTCCTCTTCACGTGCGGGGTGGGGGGAGGTGGAGAGGGTGGGGAGCGAGCGCGGCGGCCTCTCTTCTCCCCCTCCCCCTCGCCGGCTCTTTGTCACGGAGCGCCGGCCGGAGTGCGGGGCGAAAGCCCGCGGCGGCACCGGCACCACCCGCGGCGCCGAGGACTCCCAGATCCCGGGTGTGCGCGATTTATAAACCGCATATACTGAGGGGGCCGCCCGCGCCGGGCCCTGCGCCGCCGACCGGGGGGCAGCCTGCAAAGGGAACGGGAGCCCGCGCGCCGCGCCGCGCTCCTGGATTCCCACAGCCCGGCCCACCCGGCACACACGCGCAGCCCTAAGCCCGGCGGCGCGGTGGGGGAAGGGGCCGCAGACACCTTTCCCAAGCTTCCGGCCTCCCCCCCACCCGTCCCCGACCCCAGAAAGGAAAGCAAAAGAACCGGAGAGAGGAGATAAGAGAAAGGATTCTACCCTCAGGGTTAGGGGGTGGGAACTGCCCCTTCCTCTCCGAGAAGTTAAGCCATTGGCTGCTCATCTACCTCGAACCCACCCACCCAGCCATTTAAGCCTCTTTCGCCACACAGCTACCTTCCACTCCTCCGGGCTTATTAGACCGGCTTGGGAAGTTGGTGGGGAACGGGGTGGAGGTTGAAGCAGACTCGGTGCAAGCAAGTTTAAGAGGAGAAGGAGGAAGAATCCCCAACAGGGTTGCGTGGTCGGGACCCTGGGCGCACGCCGGGGGTGTAGCTCTCCCGTACTACACGCGCCGGGCGGCTTCCCCTCCCCGCACCCCCACCCGGTACCCTCCCGGCCGCTCCACCTGCCGGACCAGCCTCGGGGCTTCAGCGGCGAGAGCGCGCACCCGCGTCCCGCATCCGCGCGCGCGCCCGCGAACGCGCGCGCGCGCAGCCACCCTCGCCAGCTTCTCACTCACTTCAAAGTTCATTCACAAAACTCTCAGACTTTCTCAGCCCAAAGGGGGTGAGCTAGGGAGAGGAGGCGAGAGCCTCTCCCTTCCCCCTCCTCCCCCTAGGGGTTGAGGGCCTGGTGCCCGCCCAGAATCTGCGACAGCATCAATTTCTCCCTGCACCCGGCGGATGTGCTGAGAGGGGTGGGCGAAGGGGGACGGGTCTGGGAAGGCGAAGCTGCACCGCGAGGGGTGGGGTGGGGAGTCGTGAAGAGGAGGAGCGAGGTTTCAACTCTGGGTTCACTCTCAAATCCGTATCTAAGAAAGGGAGGGGGGGGAAACTTTTCCAGTGCCTCACTCCGACGCTCCCCCAGGCTCCCTCCGCCCCTCGCAGTCGTGACTGGCTTCTCCCCTCTCGCCCCCTCTTCCCCAAATCTGACAACCCTGACAGATTAACAGGTAGCGACGACGGCAGCTTTTCCCTCAGAAAAGTTAATGTTAACCCTTCGGTTTCAGCCCATCTCGCCACCGTCTAAATCAGACACCCGTTCCCCCCCATGTAAGAAGCTCCACGCCCCCCCCAACGCGCGCGCCCCACGCCTGCTGCCAGTGCGCCCTCACCATGATCAGCGTGTGGTTCCTCTGCTCCGCCGAGGCAGCCTCCGCATCTTGCTGGGGTTTGCTCTGGTGCTGCTGCTTGCCCGTGCCGGCGCCCGATTTCTTGGCC
This sequence comes from Martes martes, assembly GCF_963455335.1. Classification (NCBI taxonomy): domain Eukaryota; kingdom Metazoa; phylum Chordata; class Mammalia; order Carnivora; family Mustelidae; genus Martes; species Martes martes. Next base: position 136,054,839 of record NC_137889.1, read on the forward strand.
CTCTGCTCCAGAGTCCGCTGGTAGAGGCTCACGGTGTCCCGGCGCTCCAGCTCCAGCTGCTCCACCTGAGCCTGCTGATACCTGTTCTCGCAGTTGACGTGGTGCCGCCGGCAGCCCTCGATGCGCTGGCGGAGCCGCTCCACCACGGTGCTGTGCTTGGGGACGGACGCCGAGCCGCCGCCGGGGCCCCCGGAGCCGCCGCCGCCGCAGCCGGCAGCGGGGTGATTGCTACTCGGAGCAGCGGGAGTACTATTGGGAGTATTATTCACACCGATCCCGGCCCCGCCGAGGCTGCTGTTCAGGCTACTGTTGATGCAAATACTACTGCCATTCGCGGCAGCAGCGGGGGCTGCGAAATCCCCCATCCTGCTCCCCGGGCACACTATTTTGGAAGAACTTTTTTTTATCCACCCCCCTATCAGCCTCCTCCTTGGGTCCAAGAATTAAAATAGTTTAAGTGGAACGCGGGGGAGACGCAAGCACATGGATGGAAACAGCGATCCCGACGGGGCGAAAAAAAAAGGGGGGGAGAGATTTTGGGGTGGGTTTTTTTTTGTTTCCTTTTTTTAAACTGTAAAGCTCGAAGGGAAAAAAGGGGGTGTTATCAGAATACCATCAGACACCTATCAACAAAAAGAATCACAACAAACTGAGCCAGCAGCAAATCGGGTTGCAACTCAAGGGGAGATCCGCTCCTCTCCTGCCTTCTTTTTATAATCCATTATTTTCTAATAAATTCCAGGAGATTTCCGGTGGTTGGCAAGCATTTTCTCCCTACGTACCGAAAAATACACCCCATGTACACACACAAGCATATGCCTCCAGTGCGGACACGCGCGACACACACTCACTCCACACCGCATCGGAAAACGGCAAGCTTGCTTATTGCATTTTCCTTCCACAAAAAAGTTTTGGTGTTTATGCCGCCCCGTGTTCTCAAAGTACTTTGGCTGCTCAGTTGCATTTCACAGGAACCTAGATATCGAATCCTCGGGCTGGGGGAAGTAAACACATGGACAGTCCGAGGCGACTGCAAAAGTAGATCGGTGAAGTCCTTTGCAAAACGCCGCGCGGAGAGCAGCCCCTAACGCTCGGCTGGGCTGCCGCTGCCGCCGCTGCTCCTGCCACCATCACAATGATCAACTGCTCGCCGCCGCCGCCGCCGCCGCCGCCGCCACCGCCGCCGCCTCCTCCTCCTCCTCTCGCTCCTCCACCTCCTCCTCCTCCTCCATGCCAGCGGAGTGATATCAGGACGCGCGAGCTCAGTAAACACGGCAGCGGCGGCGGCTGGAGGCCGTGAGACAAGCCGGGGGACCCGGCGCAAAACCCGGCCCGGACTCTCACCCGGCAGGAGCGGGCGCGGCACGCACCGGCACCCGGCTCCCGCCTCCCTCGCCTCGCCCTCCCCGCCCCTCCACGCCCCCAACCTCACTACTACCCTGACAGGAAGCCGAGCTGCCAGAAAAGAGAAAAAGAAAAGATTCTGGGAGATCTGGGGAATGAATCAACTTTTGACCTGTGTGTGTGTGTGTGTGTGTGTGTGCGCGCGCGCGCGCCTGTGTCTGTGCGTGTCTGTGTCAGAGAGCGTGTGTGCGCGCAAGCGTGTGTGTGTGTGTGTGTGTGTGTGTGTGTGTGTGTGTGTACGCGCGCGCCCGCGCGAAGATGGCCGCGTGAACGCGCCTGGCTAGATTTCCTTATTCCAAGGAGGCATCATGCAAGCCCAAGTTGTTGTTATACATTTATGCATTATATTGCAGAACTGTGCATGACCAGGCAGAAACATTGAAGCTTCACAGCAGTTGTCTCTCATCCCTACCCATGTGGAAAGAAAAAGACAAATGAGTGAATCGTTTTTAGAACCCAGGTAATAAGTCTTTGCTAGTAATAACCCTGCTTATAGACACTTGTTCAAACTCAAAGCCAGTCTTAACACACAGATGCCGAATTCTGAACAAAAAGAAATAGGCACCAAAAAACTAGGAATTTTATTTAATTCACTGTACATGATTGTTGTTATTAAGGCAATTATTGTTTTACTTACCCTTGGAAAAAATTAAAATAAAGCAAGCAGGGACTTGGAGGTGAGACTAACAGTACATTTTAACAGACTGTTTTGAACACTAGGTGCTAATGACAGCAGTAATTAAGGGTCCTTCGTAAATCAAGTGGAAAGATTGCAGATTTCATGGACTAGAACTATAGGAAAAACACAGCATTTCACAGTTTGTCATGACCAAAACAAAAACAAGCAAAAATAACAGGCTTACCTTATTGCTAGATACATTTCTTTCTGCTTAAGCAAATGCACAATAAGTACAATTAAAATGAAATAACTACCACAGAAAGCAATCTAAACTTTCCTTTATCTTTCCAGATATTGAATATCAAAAACAAAACAAAACTGAGGGTCAAATATAATATCCTTGAGTCTGGACTTAATTGCATATACATAATTTTTTAAGAAATTTAAATGGAGAAACAGGATTTCTGTGATCATCAGTAGTACAAAATCTTGATTGTGAGCTATTAATAATAAGGCACTTTGTATTATCTCAATAAATCTTATAGAATTAGTTTTTAGGGTAAAAATACACCCCAGTTTTCTAAAATAGCCAGGAATAAAAGAACTTTGGATCTCATGCATTAGTCATGAGATCTGATTTAAACCATCTTCATTTCTTGGCATTGCAGATTAGCATAGGATGCTATTTCTAACCTCATAATGTCAGCAATAAGAAGCTATATTTTTCTTCAATTAATCAGGCCTATATGGTAAACTATATCTGTAACATCCACTGGTTTATATGGTAAAATGGGCAGCAAAATATTGATTGGTGTGGTGTGAGATTACCTTTAAGGAGTGAAACCAATGTGAGAGAGTATGTTTCGTTGAGGCTGCCGTACTATTTCAGAGGGCTACTTAGTTGACATAAAACTTTCTGTATCATAACGGCCCTTCCTTCAAGTCTGTTAGAAAGTTTAAATGAATCAGTTCTATGGCAAAAAGTTCAGATTCTAAAAACACAGAGAAAATTATTAAGAAAATGACATCACAAAGCAGGCTTTGTCTTATTCACATATTAACTAAATAATGTCTCTATTAATTTGGGAAACACATAGCTTCATTGCAGAGAGGAAGCTATGACTCTGCATTCACTCTCTTCTCTCTTCACCACACTTTAATTCTTATTCCTTCCCCCACCAAGCATGTACATCACCCATAGAAGACTAGTAGAGGCAGGAAGTTTGAGGGTCTTGAGTACTGGGTCTTCAGTTCTGAAACCCGAGTTCTAATGCTAGCTTTTTCCTGTGACTCAGAATTTATTTTTTCATTGAGAATTTGTCAATTCTGGGGAAAAAAATGACAACAATAACAGCAATATGCATTCCTATCAAGCTGTTTACCTCTCCCATCATGAAGGGAAACCAAAAATACACAAGAATTTGCATCCTTCCCTTTGGGAGACCAACAGGTGGAGGAGTACACTTTGTGGCTTTAGCCCAGAGCTCCCCAATGACAAACGGAGCTATTTTTGCACAACTACAGCATAGTTTGCTGCTTCAGTTTAGTGCATGAGTGGACTATACAAAAAAGAAAGGTTGACTCCTCATGGGTGTATGTACACACACTAACATACACACATACCCAGACAGAGGCACCCATCTGCCATCTCATCAAGATGGTGGGAATGGCAGCCACAAGCTCCAAGACTGGAAAGTAGGGACAGAAAGGACTGTGAAGTGGTGTAATGAGCAAGGGGGGGGGGGGAAGAGTCTTTGAGGAAAATGACCTGTGCAGTATTCCACTGTGACATCTTTGAGGTCAGAAACCCCATCCTAATTGTGCTGGCTGATTAGAAGAAAGAAGCAGGAAGTGAACGAGACTTGAGTCTTGAGCAACATAGTCAAGTCATGCTGAATTAGAGATCTTAATCTGCTCCAGTGACCTTAGAAGAAACAGAAGCTTTCATACTGGTTACTTCTAGACTCCCATGACATACTCCTACAAGGTTTCCAGCTTTGTTGATCACCATCCTATAGAACTCCTTGAAAGTCAAGAGAAGTCCAAGTTCTGGGGAAGCCATTTTTGTCCCTTCTCCCTACCACACACTCTGATAGCATGACCATCTTTATCTTCTCTTTGCACCTGCTAGGAAGCAAAACTTCCAGATGGGAGCTATGGACACCTCATCAGTGCTGTTGGTCCCGAATAGCAAAGAAATCTGAGATGTCATAGCAATGATGAGAAAGAAATGATGTGGCTGCCTCCCCAGACTTTAATGATATCTCTCTGGATTCCAAAAAGGACATGATGAATAAGTACCTGTATCAGATTGTCCTGAGGCTCTAGCCCTGAGCCAAAGTTGGCAGTTCTAAGGAGTTAAACAAGATTCCCTTTTCTTTAGGCCAACTCTGCATCATCCTCCCATGTCCATCTGTTAGAGTCCAGTGTCTCCGTGTGGAAGAAGAGGTCCTTGTGTAGAAACTCCAGTATATGTGCCACTTCTGCTTCCCTGTTGATGTGGATCAATAGAACTCTTCTTTACTGTGCCACGAAAGAGTACTCTGCTGCCCATCTAAAGGTAAGCGCACCTTTATATAAGCCCACGGAGTGGGCCCTGGTGGTCCTAAATTACTAGCAGCAGTGGGATGTGCCATCAACTGTCTAGCAAGAGCTATCATATCAACAGTTTCACAAATACAGGTTTGGCCTTTCTGTGTGTCAGATACCTGTGTTGAGCACTGGCAAGACCGCAGAGTAGTGTAGAGTCCAAACCTACCTCAGTGATGAGAATGAGACTCAGAGCAGGAGATGCAATGATGGGACTTATATGAAGTGGGTTTGGGAACACATAAAGGAGGCTTTGAGTGCATGTACGGGAACCTAAAAAGGTTCCCCCAGAACTATTCCAAAAACTGGGCAGAAGTAAGCCAAGCAAAGGTTGGAGGTGTGCGGTACGCAGTGGGGAGCTAGGAAACAGCTAGAACAAGGCCCAGATCTGTTTCAGAATATCAGTGACTCCCTCACAGGAGCACGAGTGTGGGAGGTTGTGCTGAGAAATGAGGCCGGGGCTGGGGAGGTCAGCAGGATCCAGGTTGTGCAAGGCCATCCAGAAGTTCAGATGCTATCCTGGTGATAATGCTCCCATTGAAAGGATTGAAAGGATTCATGCTTTTGACTTTAGCAATGCAATAGATGTGTTAATAGAGTGTTTTCTAGAGTGTGTTTCCGAAGAACCTGGTCTTATAAGATGTTTCACCAGGAAGGCTTCTGAGCCAAGTACATTGAGGAGATGGTATTGTATCTCTCTCAGAGATTCATGAACACATAGAAGACCACAAGAAACCTTGCAGCAAAACGTATTTAGCTGTGTTTAACCTAGTAATGCCCAAATCCTGATAATGTCTCACAAAACGAAACATATTAGAGAAAGCTCTGTGTAGGAGAGAGTAAAAATCAAAGATAGTTCCAAATCCACTTAAGTTCACAGTGATTACCTGGGCAGGCAGCGTCTGACAAAGACAGCGTTCCCCTTACCATCTGCTCTGCCAGAATCACCAGGACCCAGGGCTCAAGGCCCCTCCCACCCTTCCCAGGGTGTGCCAAGTTCTGACCTTGGAGTAGTTGGGAAGTAGCAACACAAAGGCACAAATCCCAGAACGGTGAATGGGACTAACCCTTCTCAGCATCAGCATTTCAAGTATGTTATAGTAATATCTATGTCTACATAAAAAGCTCCTTATTAGGGGGCAAAGGTCAGCTTTATTTAACTGAAAATCTTAATTATGTAATAGCTTTAAAGATACAGAGTTTCATTACTTTTGAAGCATGTGCCCTGTCTAGTCTAACAATTACTGGCCTCGTGGAGTTATTTTAATGAGCTCCTTCCACCTAGTAAACCAATTGTATATAGGTGACATACCTCACGGACTAGGGGTGTTTCAAAGTATGTTTCCTTAAGTATTTAAAGATTTCTAGCAAGACCCTGTTTACATTATAAATTTTCACTTTGTATTAAGACAGGGTTTACTAAGTTCCAGACCATGTCATAAATTTTGAGAGGAATATGAATTAATGGGGTTTATTTTCTTATTCATGTATTTTAGTATGCATATAATAGTTTTATGGTTATTAGGAGAAAGGTTACCTAAAGTCCATGGCAGACAAAATTTTTAAAACTCTTTCATTGCGTTGCACATACACCTCTACTCTCGGTGCTAAATAATTTGATAGAATAAGGCATCTGTCTTGAACAAGGTCTGGCTTTTATGTAAGATGTTGAAGACTTTTGAGACTGGGGAAATGTTTATAAAATCTTATATTTATTGAAAGCCAGAAAAACTGTTAACTTTAGAAACATGTACTTAACAAACAAAGAACTGAGTAATTGTACTTTCTTGTAAGCATTTGTTGGTGATCAGCAGTAGTCCAGGATTTAATTTTAATGGTCAGCGTTTATTGAAAACTGGCTCTGTTCCAGGTTCTATTATTTTCCCCTCACTTCTTTAGTGAAGAAACTGAGGCACTGAGAGCTTAAGGAACTTTCCCCAAGCTACTCCCCGCAGATTAAAGGTGGCAGAATTGGAATTCGAACCCAGAGAGTCTGACCCCAGAGCACACGCTATGGAAGTAATGCGACATGGAAATAGGTTCCTAAGAGTCCTTCAAATTTTAATGATCTACACTTCAATAAAACTAAAATTACTGTGTTTTACCCACATCTCACTTTAGCAGAGGCCTGTTGCTGCGGTTTAGAAGGCGCTCAGCTCAGGAGTCTTCCTTCCAGAATGCTCTCTCTGCCCGTTGCTCTCTCAGTTCCTGTTCTGGGTCAGTCCCTTCCTCGGTGCTCTGAGAAGCGTGAGCATTGCCCTGTCTTGGCACTTACATGATCACATTGTACTCATAGCTGTCTATTTACTTGTTTATCTCTCACTTGTGTTTTATTAGTCTTTGGACCTAGCACAGGGCCGGGCCAGGACAGAGCTTTGCAGCAGTGTTTGGGCAGTGAGTAGGAAAGAGCGAACAGTTCACAGTTTACCAAAATTACAAAACCAGAAAGGGACTTGTGACCAGACCTGAAGAGTTGTCCCAGAGGAGAGGAATACTGTGCCACCATTTTAGAAGACCCATTTGGATGCAATCTAAGACAATCACAGTATGATGTGATCTGTTTTTCAAAATGCTGTTTCTTTAGGGTTTAAGTTTTATGTAAATTGGCTTGGAGGGGTGCGGGGGTCGAAGAGAGGCAGATGAGAGTCAAGCCAGCCCCTTACAGATTCTCTCACAGCCCCCTGCAGTCCCTCATGATGCATGGGGAAGGAGCTCACATTAATTGTGAACCCATGGCCCAGATATTAGGCCAGGCTTTTTTCTTACATTCACCAGCCTAACAATCCGAGCAACTCTAGAAGGTATATGAACCAGAGTTGGCCCAAATGTGCCTTTATCATGAATGCAACTATATGCTCTCACTTCGTGTGTGTGTGTGTGTGTGTGTGTGTGTGTGTGTGTGTGTAAACAGCTACTTCATCTGTACTGAAATATAAACAGCAGAGGGAGGGGGACTATTTTGGAGTTGCTGAGAGTCAGTAAAGGGATGTACCAAATCATGTATACTTACTTTACTTCATGGATAATGCAACGGTTTTAAGATAATTGCAAACTAGACGCCTGAGAAAAATGTAACTTCACCGTATTATGATTCCCATTTTATGGTTGAGAAAAATGAAGTCTTAAAGAGTTTTTGTAACTTGTATTCAAATCAGTTCTCAAGCCCCTGTCTTTGACACCTGTCCGGATTCCCCTTTGTGTTGTTTTGTTGTTGTTTTCCAGGGCTTGGGCCGTTCTGTCTCTGCTCTTGTCCTCCATTCAGCAAATATTTATTGACTATTGGCAAGTCCTGTGATAGGTGCAAGGGAGGCATACTTGAACAGAAACGTCTTCCTCTCCAGGGAAGCTTTGGGAAATGTAAATCATACAACAGGCTGACATGAGAGAAGTCTAGTCAGCTCTTGATGGACCAGAGCTTGAGGGAGGGATAGGAAAAGGTCTGTCATGGTTAAACTAGTAAGAAGGGGACTGGAAGAAACAATGAACCCAAGCTTAGTTGGAATTACAGCTGATATTAAGGAAAGGTTTACCATCCTCTACATGCCATCCAGGAGGTAAAAGTCAGTATGATAGAATAGTTTAAGAACACAAAGCATCACTTTTGTTGCCTGATGGAAAATCGCGCAAAGCTACCTGTTTAATGGTTTGATATTGTCTGCGCCTTAGCTGTTATCCCCTTTTAATGTTGGAACAGAGCCTGGGCAGTATCAGTTTGTCTCTGAGCAAACTACATTCTTCAGTGTTACTCTAGTAGACAGTCTAGGTCAGCGGTTTTTAAGCCATGTTGAGCCCTGAGAATTCCCTCCGAGGGCCTCAGGGGCTGCTGTATGGTTGGGGGAGGAACAATTAGGTCTTGGCCATTCTTTAACTCAATTGCCATCTTTTCAAAATTGGAGTAAAATTTCCTTTGAAAAAGGGTTCCACAGCTAAAAAGAGTTTGAAAATAGCTCTTCGTTTCATCCTGTTTTTGCTGACAAACTTTCCCTCCCTCCACCAGCCAAGCCTCACCCTCCAACCCTGTACGTACCATCATTTCATTCTCTTCTTGTTGTCACTAAACCCTGGTTCACATTGGCTCTGAATCAGTTAACTTTGGCTCCAAAGTTCAACGATCCACTTGCTAAATACCAGCTTCTTCAAATTCCTATACATTTCTCTGAGCTGGGCAGGCTTAAGAATGACCCAACTAAGTGTGTTATAAGATGGAGAAAACTATTTTCCAGAACTCCAGCTGGGGAGTACTATGCATGTTCAGAAGGAACACTTGGATTATCTGCCTGGAATAGTGATGGCGTGGAGTTTGCAAGACCCTGGAATCATGCAAAGGTAAATAGTTGATAATCTTCGTGCTAATAGGGTGTGTCCTGGTATCACAAGGGTTTTGTCCTACTGAGTGGGGCATGCAAGTTTTGGACAAAGGAGAGGAGACAGCTACTGGTGGTGGAGGCTTTTCTGCTACCCTCTGTTTCTCTTAAATGCTGAATAAAGTGATTTCAAGGGCTACCAAATGATTAGCCCACCCAGGTCATTCATATGCCTTAGGATAGTCATGCCTCAGATTAAATGCTGGCCTTTGGTGAGTCCAGAAAATAATCTAACGTACAATGTGATAATTTGAGGATCAGTGTATTAGTTCTCTAATAATCTCCCGTGAGATTGAAAACAAAGGTCTCAGCTTTGGCTACAATGCCCTTCACTTCTTCTCTGTCCCCTTCTGCCAATTCTCTGTTAGAGAAAATCTTCAGCATGGGAGAAGTAAAAATGTCTGTAATACCTCAGCTGCCATAAGGAACGGACCTGGCACAGAGATGAAGTAATGTCTGCCCAGGACAGTGGAGGTTCATTGATCCAACTCTGCTCACCATCCATGGATGAGTAACTGACAGATGTTGCAAAAAGACAAGAAGACAAGGCTGATTGGCAAGCGGCAGGAGTCACCCAACCTTAAAATAGAAACAGTGTGGCATCTGTTGGTTAAAATGAAGTTCCAACCATGGACATTTTGCAGGTTGATGTTATACAGATTTGTAGTCATTAAAAACTTTTTTTTTCCTTACAAAAAGCACTAGTTTTGTTTTGTCTTTTAACTATGTTAATTCACCTTAAATATTGTTTTGGGCTTCTCAATTACCATACCTATGTCATCTGGTAACAGAACACTATACCTTTTCAAAACCCTCCTACCTACATTCTCAGCCCACGAAGTTTGCCAATGGGAGTGGAGACAGAATCCCCCTTCTGGCTCTAGGACCATGTTGGTCACCCGGGTCACCTTCCTCTTGACCACGCTGATTGATTCAAAGATGGGCATGTGACTGAGGCTGTGTCCAGTTAAAGCTGTCTCTGGGAATTTTGCTGAAACCACCAGAAAAGGAGCAGTCTCTCCTTCAGAGATGATGATGGAAGTTAAGGATAATACAAACTTGGAGCTGCCTGGGGCGAGCTCTGATATAACATGGACAAAGTCTCTTCGAACATAAAGCAAACCCAAAGGAAAACAGAGCCAAGAAACAGAGATAGCCCTCATGGCCCCATTTCTGTCCTGGATATGAACCAATAATTCTCCATTTTCCCTCTTTCCTCCCCTCCTTCCTTCCATTCTTTCACCTGTGTGTGTGTGGGAGGGGGGTATGATCAAAACATCCATCCATTAGGGACTGGTTAAACAAATTATATTATATCCAAATAATGAAACACATGCAATAATTTAAAAGACTTTTGTAAAGCTACTATGAATCATTGCATTACTTATATAGAAAAAAATAAGCAAAAACAACTGAAACCCTCATTGGGAAATGAGATAAATTAAGTATATTGTATCCATACACTCAAATAAGCAACTGTTAAAATGAGTCATGTAGCTAATTGATTGACATTAAAAGATGATCATGACATATTGTTGATTTAAAAAAGCAGGCTATGAAACAAGTCACAAGAATACTCTTATTTTACAAAATTATGTAATTTGGGGTAAATAAATGTAGGAAACTCTTGAAATCAGTTAAGTATTATTATTGGGATTTTAGGTGAGTTTTCCTATCATTTATTATTTTCTTTATTGCTTTAGTTATATGCGTATATATACTAGAGAGAGAAAATGAACACTTTCTATTTTCTAGAAAAAAAAGAAAAATAGAGAAAGGAAGAAAGGAAAGGAGAGAGATTCTGAAAAGAAGCAAGAGTGGGAGTGTCTATCATTTGAAGTTTGCCTAAAAGATTCAGGACGATTCAGGGAGGAGGTGGTATGCCATCTCATGAATCTGAAAAAGGTATTTTCCAGGTGGACAGATGAGGAGAGTACATCCAGAAAGATGAACCAGCAAAGGTGAAGTTTCAAAAAAGTAAGAAGCCATGATGTCTTAAGGAATAAGTTTTTGGATATAGCTAAATAACTGTCAGTAAATTAGCAGTTTACTCTTAATAATTAGGCCAGAGTCAATTAAAGTCAATGTTAACACAAGGAATTCTATATCAGGATTGTGTATGTGATATGCAATGGAAAAGGAAAATACAATACCTCAAGGACACTGGTCTCTACACCCAATTGCTGACCACACCTCTCCTCTGAGATCTATTAAATATCTCTAACTTCACATGTTCAAAGCAAAACTCTTGTTCTCCTCTCCAAATATGCTCCTTCTCTATATTGTTTAATTTTGTGTATCAACTTGTCTGGGCTGTAAGATTCCCAGATATTTGACTAAACATCACTTGGGGTGTTCCTTTGAGAGCCTTTTTGGAGACAATTAACTTTTTTTTTTGAAAATTATATTTATTTATTTGAGAGAGAGAGCAGGAGCAGGGGTGGGGGGAAGGGCAGAGGCAGAGGAAGAAGCAGTCTCCTTGCTGAGCAGGAAGCCCCATGCAGTGCTCCATCTCAGGACCCTGGGATCATGACCTGAGCCAAAGGGAGATGCTTAACCTTAACCCACTGAGCCACCCAGGTGCCCCTGGATACAATTAACATTTAAATCAATGGACAGTAAAGCAGATTATTCTCCCCAAGGTGGGTGGGCCTCATCCAATCAGTTGAAGTCCTGAATAGAACAAAAGGCTGGCCCCCCGTAAGCAAGAGAGAATCTCTCCTGCCTTCACACTGGAACTCTGGATTTTTTCCTGCCTTTACATTTGGACTGAAACACATAAGCCCTTCCTGGGTCTTGAGTGGCTGGCCTTGGGACTGAAGCTACACCATCAGCCCTTCTGAGTCCACAGCTTGCCAATTTGCCCTGCAGATCTTGAGGTTTGTCAACCTCATAATCATGTGTGCCAATTCCTCACAATAAACTTCTTTCTCTATATTTATATATATCCTATTGATTCTGTTTCTCTGGAGTATCCTGACAAATATATTCTTCCTTTCCCCATAATAGAAAAAAAATGGTGAAATGAGTCTACCAGTATCTTAGGTAAAAAAAACCATCCTTGACTCTCCTCTTTCTTTCACACCAAAGATCCAATCCAAGTAAACCATGTCAGCTCTACCTTTCAAATATATCCAGAATCTGACCACTACTTTTCTTGTCTTCTGTTACCATCATGGTCTAAACTTCCATCATCTCTCATCTGGACCAGTGCAGTAGTATCTTTACTGGTCTTCCTGTTCCCGCCCCTGCCTCTTTACAGTCGACTGTCTGCACAGCAGCCACAGAGCTCCTTCTCGAACATGTCAAATCATGTCCAGCCTCTGCTCAAAACCCACTAATGGTTCCCATCTGATGTGGGGTAAAAGCTACTGTCCTCTTCATGTCCTGAAGACCCCTGCAGCATCTGACTGCCCCTGCTACCTTACTGGCTCGGTCTTCTACCACCCCCAGTTCACTCTTGTTTCTTGCCTCTTTGTCTATTTTCTTTTCTTCTTCTTCTTCTTCTTCTTCTTCTTCTTCTTCTTCTTCTTCAATAGGCCAGAATTCCTCTGTTGAAACACTCTATTCCCAGATCTCCATAAGGTCCTGCCTCATTTCCTTCAGGTATGTCCCTCAGACCTTCCCTGTCACCCTGTATGAAATGACCTTCTCCACCACCTCCCTACATCCTGTTACTCTTCTTTGAGACATGTCTCACCAGCAGACATACAGTGCATCTTATTTTATCTTCTGAGTCTCCTCCTAGAATGCGAGGCCCATGAAAGCAGACAATTGCCTTGCTCCTGTATCTTCTGCACATGGAGCAGAGGCTGGCATGCAAGGAGGCACTCGATACCTATTTGCTGATGAATTTCTTTCCATACATTGAAGGAAACAAAATGCTTTTGATGTAATCATAGTTAACAATTACTAATCACATACTATATATTGGGCACTATGCCATGCTTCTTGCATATATATATTAACTCATTTAGTTCTCACAACAACCCTTGGGGGCTCAGAGCATTTCCTGAAGGAAAAAAAAAAAGTGAAGCAGAGATAACTTTACTAATGAGATGTGCCAATAGGGGATGGAACCTGGATTCTGGTCCAGGCCAACTTGAATCCACACTCAATGGCCAGGTCTCCCATTCAGAACATGCTTCTTGCAAATTCATTAAGAGATACTGAAGAACAAGCAAGGATGAAAAAGGCTATCCCCTAAATTTATTCTTCAGGGATAAAAAATATTTCCCACTATATAGTATCTCTACCAGTTCACAACTTAACAGCACAGGAGAGAGTAAACTCAAGGTGGAAAACTCAGGGGACTCTCCTGAAGTTCACATTGTGACACCCTTGAATCAATTTGGTTGGGACTAACAAGGTAACAATTAGGGCTTGCTTGAAAACCTTTTTCAGGCCACGCACACCTTGTAAAGTTGGTAGGAGCCCCACAAGCCCATTTGAAGAGGCACACAGTCCATTTGACCCTTGTAAATTTAGTCATTTGTGTATTCAACAAATATTTATAAGCACCATTAGGTGTCAGGCACGGTTCTAGGCACTGGAGGTATAGAAATATCTTTTTTCATGAATTTTCATCCCCATTTGTAACAAAATGGAGCTTATGTATCATAGTGACCTGGAGCTAAACTCTGTAGTCAGTCTTGGGTACAAATCCCAGCCCTGCTGTTCTAGTTATGTGACCTCGGGCAAGTTACATAACCTGTCTAAATCTCAGTTTCTTTGTTTATAAAATGGTAGCAACATTGATAATAAGATCTAGAACACTGGTTGGCCTGTAACAGGAATAACATGAGATTACCTGATGCATACTAAGCATTCAGAAATATACTATTTATGATGGTGAGAGTGGACTGATAAAAATCTTTGTAATTTTAAATATGGTTTTGTATGTATGAAGAACTTAGAGTTTTCCTACTAGTTTCTCTTTAAGTGACAAGAGCTTGTTCAAATTTTAGTGTCTTCAAAGAGTGCAGGTTTAGCCCATATTTTCAACCAGAACGCTAAATTTTGTGATGAAGTCATAGGGTCTTACACTCACAATTAGACATCATAATAGGGCTATTAAAAGAATTCTGATTCATTAATTCATTCATTCTTTTTTCCTTCTGGGGTTATCTGGGAAAGCTGCCCATTTGCAGAGAGCTCCTTTGGCTATCTTCCTTTGCCTTTCAGAGCCCTCAAAACAAAGTTCTTAAGTACTTCATAATGGGTCCATGAGATTGTTGATTTTGTTCATCACATGTCAGAAGTAACAATTTTTGTACTACTAATAGACTCATTACGAAGTATAAGGGATATCTCGGGTGGTTTCTGAATGGACTAAATATTCATACTTATTTATAGATTCTTCTGCCTTCATGGTCATTAGACCAGGAGTTTAAATCCATAAATTTGAATCCTAGCCTGGTACTAATTAACTGTTTGATCTTGACTTCATTGATGCTTTGGTACTTACCTATCTGTATCAGGGAGCTATTGTCTGGGGCACCTGAATGGTTCAGCTGGTGGAGTATCTGACCCTGGATTTTGGTTCAGTTCATGATCTCGGTGTCCTGGAATTCAGCCCCGCATTGCACTCATCGGAGAATATGCTTGAGGATTCTCTCTCCTCCACTCCCTCTGCCCCTGCTCATGCTCTCTCTCTCTCTCAAATAAATAAATAAATCTTTTTTTTTTTTTAAAGAAAGCTATTGTCCATATCATCTTCCAACTCTAAAATTGTACACTTGCCCACAAAAAAGCTAATCAACAAGAAACCTATCCCCCCCTTGGTCCATGGAGCTGAAGGTGAGAACATGGAGACCTATTAAGGAACAAGTGAGCACAGGGTCTCTTGTACTTCAGGTTATAAGCCCCATACAACAAGTCAGTAATAAGGGTTAAAGTAATAACATTCATACATCTTTCTTTAAGCATAAAGCCATGTCATGGCTGCATTCATTTCCTTGAGAAATGTCTGAATAATATTGGGCGTTTTAAACGTATTGAACACGCAAATGCTATTGTATCTAACACAATGTACAAAAAGTTGAAAGTTAAGTCTTTCCTTGTTGGTTCAGTGACTCTAACCAATCCCA
This sequence comes from Martes martes, assembly GCF_963455335.1. Classification (NCBI taxonomy): domain Eukaryota; kingdom Metazoa; phylum Chordata; class Mammalia; order Carnivora; family Mustelidae; genus Martes; species Martes martes. The sequence goes on from NC_137889.1 coordinate 136,069,904, forward strand.
TGGCACTTTTGGTTAGAATCAATATTGGACTTAAGACTCAGTTCAGACCAGCACTTCAGAGGAGTCTGGTCTTCAGATGACAAGTTATCATCTGGCACGTAACTTTTTGAGGACTTTGGGATCCTTTGAGATAAAAGGGACACTTTCAGTCTGAGCTCCCGATGAAACAGAATTAACAAAATGTCCTTGCTTAAAACAATTCCACCCTTGGAAAACAAAAGAGCTCACGCAGGACAATTGACTATATTTTGCAGATTGAAAGGGATCATTGAGTAAACATTTTGGTGCTAACATCTTCTTGGTGAGGAAAACGCTTTCTAACTTTCCTTTGGGTTCTCCCAGTCAGGTTCCTTTGCACAGAAGGAGTCTGAGGTGTTTTCTGAAGGGAGGTTGGAGATAGGTTGTTAGAATTGTGGCTAAGCCAGTAGTATTCTGAATCCATTGAGCTCTTAATTACTGTCCTCCATGAGCCAAGCAAATTAACCTGGGTCCATTGCTCCGCCTGAGAAGAAATAAGGAAGAAGTGACTATATTTTTGCATGTCTGTTACCTTACAGTGTGATTTTCCTTGGAATATGTGTTGCAGTGTGAGTATGTTTGCTGCAGATAGATGGCTGATTCCCTGAGCTTGATTCAGTGGGGTGCTAAACAGAAAGTAAGACATTTTAAGAATCCTCATCACTGCAGAGGAATTATTTTTACGTAAAATAGACATCAAATTTTAAAAATTATAACTTAGTAAGGTAGAATAAATTTAAAGCATTTACCCTCTTGAATATTTAGCTGATCACAGTCCTGAATTTTCCTTACCTCCACACGTGACTGTGGATACTTACGCAGTCGAGTAGTTATTTGCAGGAACCAACTAAAAATGAACATCCTTAAGAGAAAGTAGATGCGACAAAGAACTGATGAGAAATTTTAGGAAAAAAACGCATCCTTAAAAATTAAAAATCTTAATAGATGGGATAACGTCAAGACTGAAATCAGCCAAAGAGAGAATTGGAAAACAGTGCTGGGGAATTCACACCAAAAGCAGCATAAGGAGATAAAAACTATGAAGGAGAAGTTGAGTCATGAATAATAGATGGAGAGGCTCCAAAATAAATCTATAGGAGTACTGGGGGAAAACACATGAAAGAGAAAGACAGAGAAACAATATTTGGAGAGATAATGGTGGAGAATTTTCTGCGATTGAAGACCTATCCTTGAAGTAAGAGTTCACAACAAATTCCAAGCAACGTAAATAAAAATAAATCCACATCATAGGGAAACTGTAAAATATCAAGGGCAAATTGGACAATCCTAAAAGCTACCAGAGAAAACAGACATGTTGCCTGTAAAAGAAGGACAATCAGGCAAGCAGCAATCTTCTCATCAGCACAGAGATAAAATAACTATTCAAACAGCCAAAGGAAAATACTTCCTACCTAGCTAAATGCTCACACTGAATTTAATCTATCATACAAAAGAATGACAAAATAGACACTTCACCCATGGGAGAGTTTATCCCCTCATAGACCCATTACAGAATTAACTTGAATATAAAGAACAGGGGCTAATAATATTATAACAATAGCTAACACTTTACATACGCTGGCTGTTCTTAATGTTTACTATGGCCCTATGAGGTAGATACATATTTTTACCCCACTTCACAATGAGGAAACTGGGATATAGAAAAATTAAGATCTCGTAGCTAGTAAGAATCAGGATCTGAACCAGGCAAGCTAAGGAGTCATTGGATGAAAGAAATAATAATAAGCAAAAAAAGTTGAGAAAATAAGTGGATATATTTTAATTAACCATTGACTGTAATAATAAACTTTCTATGATTAAAAGAAGGAAACACTGAAGCTCTACATAGTAATAATGGCAGGACTTGTTCTGTAAGTGTCTCAGCCATGCTAAGACCCTCAGTGTGTTCAGGAGAATGGTAATCAATAATAATTTAAAACTTTCTATAAAAATGTGTAGTCACATAGTTTAAAAATGTAAGAGTAACAACAAGGATAGAAATGTAATTTATAGTTTCAAGATCAGCAAAGAAAATTAAAAGTGGAATAAAGACATTTATCAATTCTGCAGAAAGCAAGAAAAGAAGGGAAACTATAAGGAAAAGAAGGGTGAAAGAAGAACAAAATAAAGACAGTAGTAAAGACATATTCAAATATATCACTAATCCCAATAAATAATTGTGAAATGAAAGTTGTATATTAAAGGAACTTACTATTGTATTTTTTAAAATTAGCCAAGAAACTTTATTATCCAAGTTTCATATCTGCCTCCTCCAGATTAGTATTATTTTAATCAATGATACATTGAGAACACTCAAAGGGTGTGTCTTGTATTACTTATTTAAAAACCCATATTTAAAAACTGAGACTTGTGTTTACGTAACCATGATGATAAGGGAAATTTAAACCCAGACAGATGGATATTTATAAAAACCGATATTTCAGGAAAGGACTTGAAGTAAGAAGTCCTATCCAACTGTTTCTTTAATTAGGGAACAATTATTTTAGAAAAGAGTTTTTCCTAATTGTACTTTAAACTATGTCAAAGGGAAAACTTTTAGCCTTCTTCAAACTTTCTTTCACCCAAAATTTTAGATGGATTGCTTCCCAGAATGATTTTTTGATCAACATTGTAGGAAATCTTCTTGTTGAAAAAAGGCCAAATGTCTACATACTTCTTAAACGTTGAATGAATTTTTAATGTTTTTTTTTTTTTTAGATTTTTATTTATTTATTTGACAGACAGATCACAAGTAGGCATAGAGGCAGGCAGAGAGAGAAGGGAGGAAGCAGGCTCCCTGCTGAGCAGAGAGCCCGACGCGGGGCTCGATCCCAGGATGATGGGATCATGACCTGAGCCGAAGGCAGCGGCTTTAACCCACTGAGCCACCCAGGCGCCCCTGAACTTTTTAATGTATTAATGCAGATGACATCCTGCATTTAACACGCCAAACCAGAAAGAATAATTTCTATTGTCCACGAGCTGTCTGAATATGAAATTAAAACATAATTCTCGTTGATCAAAACTTTAGATTCCATGTCATGATTAACTCCAAGAAGACAGATTTCTGCATCTTCTGTGGAAAATGTACTTTGCAGTAGTAACAACATTCTCAGAGTTTTCAGGTTGTCATTCTCGTGCTCTTTTTGATTGCAAAGTGCAAGAGGTTTCTGAACAAATTGCCTGCACATTGAGAGCTTCCTGCAATCAACACAGAAAACCGTTTCATCATCTAGGGCTCCCTCCCGCTATTCCTTTAAAGCCACACCTACTTCCTCTCTCACCCATCCCTAACCCTTGGCAACCACTGATCTTTCTCTATATGTACAATTTTGTTATTTCAACGGCATTATATAAATGGAATCATTCAGTATGTAACCTTTTTTTCTCATCCGTCATTATTCTCTTGGGTTTCATCCAAGTTATGACGTTTATCAATATTTTTTTTCCTTTTCTTGGTGAGTAGTTCTCTTCCTTGGCATAGATATACCACAGTTTATCCATTCACCTGTGGAAGGACAATTGGATAGTTTCCAGTTTGGGGCTATTATGAATAAAGCTGCTATTAACATTCATGGACAAGTTTCTGCATCAACGTAAGTTTTCATTTCCCTGTGGTAAATGTCCGGGAGCACAGTTGCTAAATTATGTGATAAGTACATGTTTACTTTATTAGAAAAGCCAAACAACTTTCCTGAGTGGATGTGCTATTTAACATTCCTACCAGCAATGTACAGTGGTCCAGTTTCTCTGCCTTCTTGCAGCATTTTGTGCTGTCATTATTGTTAATTTAATCCATTCTGGTAGGTATGTAGTGATATCTTGTCAGTTTAATGTAAATTTCCATAAGGCTAATGAAATTGCCTATCATTTTATGTACTTACTTGCCATCTGTATGTACTGTCTGGTGAAGCATGTGGTCATGTCTTTGGCCCATTTGCTAATTTGCTAATTTATTTACTATTGTACTTGGAGAATTCTTTATATTTTCTGGATACAAGTCGTTTGTCAGATATAGGCTTTGCAAATATTTACTCCCAAGTTGTATTTGTCTTTTCATCCTCTGAAGAGTCTTTCCCAGAGCAAAAGTTTTTCATTTTGATGAAGTCCTTAGTAACAGCTTCTCCTTTTACGGATTTGTGCTTTTGCACCTTTGTCAACAATAAGCTGTGTCTATTTCTGTGGGACTCTTTCTGGGTTTTCTATTCTGTTCCATGGATCTACATGTCTATCCCTTCACCCATGTCACACAGTTTTGATTACTATAGCCATCTAAGTCTTGAAATTGGGTAGGCTGATTCCTCCTACTTTATTCATTTTTGTTTTTGTTTTTGTTTTTGTTTCAGAATTGTTTTAGCTATTCTAGTTCCTTTTTCATTTCCCAGAAGTTTTAGGTAATCTTAACTACGTCTACAAAAAAACTTGCTGGTATTTTTATAGGAAACACATTAAACTTGGGAAAATTGACATCTGTTTTGTGTTGAGCCTTTATTCCATGAGCACGATATGTCTCTCCATTTATTCAGATCAACTTATAATTTTTATCATACAGATTCTCTACATTTTTGTTAGATTTATACTTAAATATTTAATATTCTTTGGAGCATTTGTAAATAGTATTGCATTTTTTAAAATGTCAGTTTCTACCAATTTGCTATTAGTATACAGAAATGCAAATGATTTGGGCATGTTGTTCTTATGTCCTGCTATTTGCTGAACTCACTTATGAGTTCTAGGAGGTTTTGGTGGTGGTGGTGGTAGTGGTGGTGGTGGGAGAGTCCTTTGGATTTGTTAGCTATATGATAATGTTATCTGAAAATAGAGACATTTTTATTTCTTTCATTCAACATACTGTATTTTTAAAAAGTTAAGTTCTGTGCTTGGTTCAAAATACATAGCTTAAGTAGATTCTGAAAATTTGAAAACAAAGAATGGAACAAGATACGCTAGGCAAATACACACATACACTCCAAATGTTAGAGATATTTTAATGTTGGAAAAACTAGAATATAAGCATTAATAAAGGAAAAATGGGATACTACATAAGTACCAATTCCCCAAGAATATGTAATTTTCATAAACTTCTCTGCAGCTAACAACATGGTCTTGATATCAGTAAAGAAAAACTGACAATTACAAAGGCAATTTTGTAAAATATGGTGTGATCTTTGAGTACACTTATATTAAAAGCTAATTAATCAGAAAAAATTGCAATGAAATAAAATTTTGAACAATAAAGTTATTAAGTTTGCATTAATGTGGGTACACACACACATACACACACACATTCCACATCCAAGTAATAGAAAGTATACATTAATCAAATACTAGTGGAACTTCTTTAAAATGAACCATACAACTGGGGTTACAAATTTTAAAGTTAAGTTGCTATATAGACCACAATCTCTTGTCAGGGCACATTTAAATTAGAAACAAATAATAAAAAGAAAATTGAAAAAGCACATATGTTTGGAATATTAAAGATAAACTTAAATATTCAATGATGAAGTAGGAAATCACAGTAGAAATAATAAAATATTTAGAAATAAACACTATGAAATTACCACCTGTCAAAAACTGAGATAGGCTAAAATGGTACTTAAAGATAAGGTTAGCCTTAAATTCAGTATTAAAAAGATAAGAAAACTGAGAATAAGTGAGCTAGAATAACAGAGTAAACCTGGATAGTGTAAAAGGTAGGAAATAATAATAATAATGTTGAAATTAATAAAATAGAAAACAAAGAAATAAAAGAAAGAAAGAACATCCAAAATCTGCTCTTTTAAGCTATTTTAAATCTAATTCTTTGAATTGGGAAATCGCTCACATGCTTCAAAATTCAAAATGTATGAACTGGTATATAATTAAAAACTTTCTTTTCATTTCTTTTGAACAGCCATCTAGTTTCCCTCTGAAAAACAACCAATATTATTTTCTTTCTCATCTTTCCAGTGATAATTTTTGTACAGTAAGCCAGTATACACAGTATAGTGCCCTCATACTTTTCAGATCTTTAGCAAGACTTGAGTAAGAGGGAGAGAGAGAGAGAGGACACAAACAATACTGAGAATGAAAAAAAGGACATAACCATGGATGGGGTAGAGATTCTTAGCATCTTAATTAAATATTATACCAATGGTTTTTCATACATAAGACAATAAGCTGGAAACCCCAAATGAAGCAGATGATTTTTCAGAAAAGTATAAACTAACTGGGTCAGTCAAGGTCCAGTCAGGAAAACAGAACTTCTCCAGGTAGTATAATTAGAGACTTTAATACAGGAGACTTGCTACAAAAGGAAAACTTCAATCAAAACACAGGTGGTGAAGCAACCATATGATTAGTTCCGTTAGGAAAATGTTACCACCCCTCGGCCTGGAGGGACTGGGGTTGGTGGGGTGGAAGGTGGGGGGAATTGGCATTACTGGAGTGTTAGAACAAGGTCACGGATGGGAGCTGGATTTGTGGCAGGGGCAGAAAGGGAACCAGACCGTGGGAGCCAGAACCCCAGAAGAGACCGCCACTGCTGGAGGAAAAGAGAAGACAGGACAAAGAGCGAGGCTTCTCCCTTCCTCCTACCCCCTAGTCTGCTGCCAGTGCTTACCATTGACCCAAACTAGTTAATTGGATAGAGAATCTCAGAAATGTAGTTTGCAACAGGAGAGCAGAAAAATGATCTGAGAGCAAATAAGAAAAAAAATGACATCCTAAAAATTAACTCTAGGAAAAAACAATAAACCAGTAACCATTAAAACAATGAGATCTGCAAGTAAAATATTTTCAAAGCTCTCCCTAGGCTGCTTATCTCCAAAGATCCGGACCCAGACAGTTTTACAAGAATTAAGCAGATAAACCTAGTATTATGTAAGTTATATTAGATAACTTAAAAATGGGAAAGTTATCCTGGTTATTTTATAAAGCTGCTATAACTTTGAAAGTAAAACTAGAGAGGGATAGCATAAGAAAAAGATAATCATAAAACAATCTCATTTCATTTATGAACATAGGCAGAAAAATCCTAAGTAAAATAAAAACAAGTTGAATTCACATACATATATGTCTGTATTTATATAAATGATACATCATAATTAAGTGGAGTTTTCCCATCATGCAAGGATGTTTCAACATCATATAATGTATAAAGGTAATCAGCATTGTCAGATTGAAAGAGAAAAATCATTCTCAACAAATGCAAAAAAAATGTTGGGATAAAATAAAATATTTAAGGTTTTAAAGAATCTTAGTGAATTATGAATAGAAGGGAATTCCTTAAAACTTTTTTCTAGGCTCACTCTCTCCACTTCATCACTTAATATTTTATCCTCAACCCAACGACATTGGGCCATAACCTTTACCATTTCACTGCCAGATTTAATGGAAAAATTGTTATTTTAGTTTCTTAGCAGCTTTTGACACAGAGGATCTCTCCCTTCTTCTTGCAATCGTTTCTTCCTTGGGGCACTATGACCACACACCCCTGGTTTTTTCACTTAGATCAGCGGTCATCCATTGTCACCCTTATTTGCTGGACCACCATATCTTTCTCATATGTAAATGTTGAAGATCCCCGTGTTCAGCCTTCTGTTTATACTTGCCATCCTGAGTGCCTTGAAACACTACATGTCCACTGATAACATCCTAAGGCATATCCAGCTCCAAACCCTTTGTTGACATCTTCACGGAACGTAAAACAACTATCTCAAACCTAACTTGTCCAAAGCAGAGCTCTTGGTTTCCCTTCTTCCCCTGCCAACACCTAACACTTTTCCCCTTTAGCGCCTGCCTTACTCTGCAAAGGAAACTCCGTCTTACCAGTTGCTCGGACCAGAAATGCATGGTCATCCTTAACTGCTCCCTTTTCCTCTACCTTGCCTCCATCATTCAATCTTGTTGGTTTTATCTTCAAACACTTCTTTAATTCAACCAGTTCTTACCCCCTTTACAGCTACCAACAGAGTCCAAGCCAGCATAATCTCTTATGCAATTGACTGCAATTGCTTCCGGATTGGTCTCTCAATTTCCCCTCTTGCTGCCCTATAGTCAATCCTGCTAAGAGCAGCCAGAAAGAACTTCTTAAGACGTAATTCAGTTCAGATCACGTCCCTTCTTATGATGCCCCTGAGTCTTCTATCAGTGCTCAGAATAAATTCCAAACTTCTTGCCATCACCTACGTGGCCTGCCAGTACTGCCTCAGTGACCAGTCTCCTACAGTTCCCCCTGTTGGCATCCTTCTAGTCACACTGCTCTTTATCCGATTCTTGGACGCACTAGGCTCATGCCTTTTTAAAACATTTCTTCTATTGCCCCCTGCATAGACCGCCTTTCTCCCAGCCCTTCACATGACCTGTGATACTCAACCAGATTCCCTTTAAAGGGTCTTGTTATCTCACCTTCTAGAATCTCAGTGAACAGCCTGCAGTGAAGGCCTCTTTAGCCTTAGCTGAAGAATGCCACCTTGTTTGTGGTTGTGCTATTTCCTGGGATAGCCATATCTAACGCCTGGTCCTTGCAAGGGTATAAAGGCCAAGTCCTCCCGCTCCCACTTATTCTAGCTCCTGGATGGGATGATTGCAACCCTAGAGCTCCCTATCAAAATGGACAAGGCTGCTGTTGGACCTGCGCTGCAACTCAACTTCTCTCTCTGCCCACTCTTCTTTGCTGCTTCTCACTCCCACAGGTGTTAGTCCCAAGGGCACTTCTTAATTCATGATCCGCACACTAATTCCTATCTCAGAGCCTGCAAAGTGTAACACACATGGCTTATTCAGTGCTCTGCTCTCATGTGAATTTCTCTGACAGGCCTTCTCTGAACACCCTATCTAAAATAAGCATTTCCCTACCGCTCTTTTTTTCTTTAAATCATGTATCAATTCCTGAAAAATGTGTGTGCACATGTGCATATATATATAAATATATAAAAATATATATATCATATATACATATGAAATATATATATTTCTCTCACTATCTTATAAGTACCATGAAAAACTTTGTCATATTTGCCACTCCATCCTCATTGCTTAGAAAATTTTCTGGCACAGAGTAAGATCTGAATAAAAATTGTGTTGAACAAAAGGCTGAATGAAACTGATAATGGGTATCAAAGATTAAAAAAAAAATAGAAAACCTTTTCTTAACTGTGCAGTTTTAGAACTTTAAAGAAAAAAAGTACAAGGTATCTGGTATTATCCTACTGCTTAATAGTCAATAAGATGAAAATAATGAATAGAGAAATAAGAACTGGAAAGGACGAAATAAAATTAACTTTCTAGGTAAACTTCATGAATGTCTATGAAAAGAAGTGTCAAAAAAGTGTCAGACAACATATTCAAATTAAAAAGAGAATCCAGCCTTTGCCAAATACAGTAGATATAAGATGAAAATACAGCTTTATAGCATTTCTATATATAAGTAATAATCAATTTGAAAATATGGTAAGTAAGATCATTTATAAGATTAATAAAAACTGCAGGTACTTAGGAATAAGCATAACAAAGGTGTATAAGACATTTTGAATTTACAACTTACAAAAGGTTTGTTGAAGAACATGAAAGAAGACTTGAAAAAACATGAAATGCTATGATCATAGATAAGAAGACTTAATATAGTGAGAAGTCAATTTCTTCCAAATTCACCTTCCAAAAGTAAACACAACTCCAGTGAGAATTGCAATAGAGTGTTTCATAGAACTTGACAAGCTAAACCTAAAATTTATTTGGGAGAGTAAAGGGCAAAAATGAGCCAAAATAAATCTTAGAACAACAAAATGGGAGAATCGTGACCCAATACCAGACAGGAATATTTAAGATAGCATAATATTAGGGCAAGGAGAGACAAACTGATGAAACAAAATATAAACACACAGAAACTGGACTATGGAAAACTTGGGATAGGATGAAGGTTGCATCACAAATCAATATCAATATTTGATAAGTCAGGCTACTACAGTTCATATGGAAAAGAAATGAGTCCTACCTCACACCACACACACACACTTCTGATGAATTACAGAGTTAAATGTGAAAAGCAAAATTTTGAAAGAAAATATGATAGTTTTATTATGACAAATCAGTGTAGGGAATGATTTGTTAAATAAGACATAAGATTCCAAACTATAAAGAAATGCTGATCAATGTGATGATATCTTAACTTTAAAATTTAACATCAAGGAGCACCTGAGTGGCTCAGTTGATTAGGCACCTGACTTCAGCTCAGGTCATGATCCAGGCTCCCTGCTCAGTGGGGAACCTACTTCTTCCTCTCCATCTGCCTTCCCCCACTGCTTGTGCACACTCTCTCCCTTTCAAATGAATAAATAAAATCTTAAAAAAATAAAAAAATAATAAAATTTAACATCAAGAGCAAGAACAACCTCAGAACAATAACAACAAAACCCCAACAGATGTAAAAAGCAAACTATAGACTAGAAGAAGACATTTGCCATGAATCAAACTCCTGAAGAATTAGTAAGACAAGCAATCCAATAGACAGATATAAACAGACACTTTTCAGAAGAAAACTGAGTGATCAATAAGCATATATTAAGATGGTCAACCTTACTAATAACCAGGACAGTGAAAATAAAAATGAGATGCCATTTCGTACCTATTGAATTGGAAAGAATTAAAAAGTCTGACTGTAATAGAGACTCTCTCTTGTTACTGTCAGGGGGACAAAAACAATTTGAATAGCAAAGTTGAGATATTTGTATTTTACCATCCAGTGATCCCATTCCTAGGAAATATTCTTTAGCAGAGAGAAGTCTTACACAAGGAATAATGTACAAGAAATTTATTGCTGTATTATTTGTAGTAGAAAAAATATTGGAAACCACCCAAATAACCTCCAATATATAAGAACAACTGTATAAATTATCAAATACAGTCATGTAGTGAAATACTGTACACCTGTGAAAATGAATGACCTAAAGTTCCATGTTTCAATGTAGATAAAGTTTAAAAAAACAGAATGCTAAAAAAGTAAGCTAGAGTATATATAGAGTATAATAAAGTTTAAGAACAACAACAACAAAAAAAACCAAGGCTATGTGTTGTTTATATTGTATACTAAGTACTTACAGATCTAATCCATTATAAAACCATTCATTGGAATGCCACACAATAGTTTTTCTTCAGAGAAGGAATAAAAGTGATACAGTTGGAAAGGGGTACACAGAAAGCTTTAACCATATTTATATTGTTTCATTTCTTTTAAGAAAAGATTGGATCTAACTATGACAAAATGTTGGGATTTGTTAAAACTCAGTGCTAGGCATAGAAGTGTTCATTATATCATTCTTTATACTTTCATGTATGCTTGAAATATTTTATTTAAAATATTTAAATTATAAGATATTTCAAAATCAAGAAAAAAAAAGAGTATCAAAAGGTTTGTTTTTTTCAAAATTGTCCAAATACCCACGAATAGGAAACTAGTTAAGCAAATATTAGTACAAAATGAATTATTATGCAAATATACAAAATGTTTTGTATTTATACAATACGGAATGATGACTAAATATCTTATTGAATGAAAAAGGTTACAAAATGTTATGTATAGTATAATTTCATATGTACATAATATCATATATATCAGAAATGTTAAAAAATTTTAAATTATTGTCTAGGGTTATATCTAGATAGATATCTTTGCTATTTTTCTCTATTTTTTGATCACATGTATTTTTATAAATATGGTAAAACTATTAAAATAGTGCTTCAGAATTCATCTTCTATAGAACAATAAATTAAAATGGAAAAGAAATAACAATTTAATTATATTTTCATTTATTTTTTTCAGTGTATAACACTAAGTACCAGCACAGCTGCAATTAAATTTTCCCCTCAATTACTGACGTTAGTCATGTGAATCAGCATCACATGTTTTGAAAACTAATTTGGCAATATGTAACTCTAACATTCCCATAACAGGGAGTTATCCCAAGGAATTAATCAAAGATACACCCAAGAATGTACAAGCAAGGATGTTTTTGTTATAGCATTAGGAAGAATGTTGAAGAACTGGAAACAACCTAGATATCCGAGGAGAGGGGATGACTCAATAGGTAACAGTATGTATAATATTAAGTCACACACATATTTATGTAACAACACATAAATACTAAGTAACCAATAAAAAGCACGTGTTTGAGGAATACCTAATAATATGAATTATGTCCAGGAATAAAAGAAGGATATAAGGTATACTCCAAATTTTGTCTTATATAACTTTTCAAGACTAGGAAGAAACACACCAAAATTTAACAGTAGTTATCTCTGAGTGGTTAGATGATCAGTGATTTTTATTTTTAAATCTATTTCTGTTTTTTCTAAATTTTAACAAACATGAATTTAATGACCTGAAAAAACCCTGCTTTTAATTTAATTTTTATTTTTTAAAAGATTTTGTTTATTTATTTGAGAGAGAGAGAGAGAGAGCGAGCTCTAGAGAGAGCTCAAGTAGAAGGGAGGGGCAGGAGGAGAGGGAGAAGCAGACTCCCTGCTGAGCAGGGATTTCCCTGATGCAGCCCTTCATCCCAGGACCGAGCAAAGGTAGTCGCTTACCCAACTGAGCCACCAAGGTGCCCCCACACCCTGCTTTTTAACAAAGAAAATAACCTACATCCCTGGGCCTTTCTCATCTCAGCTCTTCATCTCACTGTCCAGTCCAGGCGGCACTAGCCAGGGAGCACGTAGAGATCCCTGGGTACAATCCGCAGCAGGTAACTACCAACCACCATCACAAACGTGCCCTTGGCCAGACTCTCTTTTCAGAAACGTCTGCAGGATTAGAAATCTGCACAGGTCAACAAACAAAAAGGGCTAGTGAAGGATTGACATTTTATTCCTCGATCTTGCCCAAGTAGGTAAATAGTCCTTATTATCCTTTGCCCCGGGTTTATTAGCCATCGCGCCATCCTGAACTGGTTTATGACATGAACAGAGAGTATTCGTTGCCCCAGGGGAAGGGTTAAACTACAAGAAAAGAGGGGTGGATTAAACAAGGAAGAAAAACTCTTAACATGTCATAAAATATACATGCTATTTCTAATTTATTCCTGTTCATTTGAGCAACACATCGAATGTGTTCCTAACATTTCTAGTAATATGGTGAAACTGTCCCTCTAATAAAGTGTGTCTGTAACTCTCATTTGGACTTAGTGAATTACTGCTTTACTTAATGAAAAAAAAAAGATAAATTGTATTTGATTTGTATTTGTTAATTTCTATGAATTTGGTATAGGACATTTATGAAAGCTCAGGCACATAATTTCTCCTTTCTTTAATTTACGGCTGGGGAACTGTTTAAATATAATTTTAAATGATGCATAAAATGTCTCCTGACATATTTGTTTTTTGAATTTCCAACATGCATATTTGCCATTTCTATATGATGAACAAACACTGCCTTAAATTGTGGAGAAAGAAAAATGTTACCTGTTTAGGATTCTTTTATTAAATCTTAGCTCTTGTATTTTGGTGGCAGCAGGCTGAGTTTCCTGGAGGCTGATAAGTTTAGTTGCAATTACGATCTGGTTCCTGCTAACTCGATTTGATAGGTAAGGCTTTGCAGGTGTAGCAATCATCAATTTGGTGCAAAACCTCAGAACAAAGTCTAAAAATAGATGTCACTTTGATAATATTTGGGGGGGAATAGAAGAAGTTAAATAACAGATGAGGTATGTTTCTTAAAGGAAATCATTATTTCTCAAGTTGTTTCCTAGGCATAAAACAACTTTGATCACAAAATGGGTATTTTTCTTCATACTTAATTTCTTCAGAACAATTCTGTTTTTCCTATTCTGTATTTTGGTCACATTAATCTGTAACTTCTTTGAAAGCTGCACATACAGCTATTGTTCAGATAAGGTTAACATTATGAAATTTCAATTTTGAATTTTTCAAATAAGTGCAAGCCTCCCATGGTATTTCGCTTCCTTCAGAGTAAGAGTCAACTATTTATTTTGCTTCATTTTTTAATCAAAAAATATTTGAAAAAAAAGATCACTCTTTTCCGAGCCATCCGCGAATAAAAAAATTATGGAGAGGCTCAGAATGCTGCTCTTCTACTGACTTCTGTCATTAAAACAGATGTTCTCTATAACCTTGACCAAACAACTCCATCCTCTAATCAGAAAGGAGCAGACTTGTTTGTGGATTTATGATAGATGTCTGTGCCAGAGCTTGGAAGACTGTCTAGGACTGTGGGCTCTTACAGACTCGTTTTTGTGCTGATATTTGGCTTGTAATTCTTATTTTAATTTGTTGTATATACTTTCATCCAAACACGGTTTTCTTCTTTGAAAAAAAAATCTTCGTATTAATTGGGTATTTCCAACATATTCATCACAATTATGAGTAGCTATAGCTTTAAATATATGACGGACTTGCTGATGTCAGCCGCTAAAAACTAATGCTGCTGATATCAGCTGACAGGACACTAATTACTAGTTATGTGGCCGTTGCCTGCTTAAGGAGCTATGCAGTGAGTTATGATTTAGAAAAGCTGGAGAGCACAGGGCTGATCTGGGAAGAGATATCTAATATGAAAATACCGCAGAAGTTCTCAGATTGATCCTCATGACAGAGATCTGTCTAATTAGGAAGTGTCTATTTTAATACGAAACCACAAAAAAGCCCAGCTGGAAAAGAAGAATTTATAGGAAGACCCAGAGCCATCACTAGTCCGGCTGACAGTAAATGCAACCTAAGCATGTTTCTCAGCGTTTCATCAATAGTGGCTATAGGACAATTACTCCCTAACAGACAATCTATCTCATCATATCAAGAGGGAGGGTCTTCATAGGTGATCTGTATGGAGAGCCCCTATTCAACACCGCCTGTCTTGCCTTCAGAGTTGAGGCCTGTCTAGAAGCGAGACGCTTGCTAAATGATCACTGAGAAGTTAGCAGAACTGGCAATGTTCTGTCCTTGGGTGATTAAGGGAGTCACTCCGTTCTGAGATCCAGGAGAGGCATGACAATGGAGAATGGGGGCGTTTCCTTCAACTGAAGAATTCGCTTGGTGAATTCTGCTGTTAGACCCCAAACCTTTTGAGGACAAGACCATGCTCCCAAGTTTATATTCCGTGTAGGTACATACAGTAAACACCGACGGACTGACCCTGAAGAGATATTTGGAGGGAAAAAATTAGAGTTTTCCTAGGAAGCTACAAAGATAGAAATCTGGCCACCTACTTGCCAAACATGAGAGGACACTAAACCTTCACTGAGCTGTCTTTCTCGGGGGAGTTCTTAAGACTATGTCCACACCACAGTTTCGAAACATTTTTTGTGGGAATGAAACAAGGTATGCAGGTGTGGGCACTGGTCTTCACCCCTCTGCGGCTTTCCTTCTTTTCTTGCCTCTGTGTCTGTGTCTTCCGTTGGTATGCAGGGTTTCACAGACCAGCCTGCTGAGCAGGCTGTTAATGAGTCATGCCTGCTCCCTGGCTTAACTTTGGCGCAGTCTCAATCTCCAGGAAGAGAGACAGAACAGAGGAGAAAAGGGGGTTTTGAAAACACTTGCTTAGGTGGATACATGTTTTATTGTTACTGATCTATCTGCAGAAGAGGTAATAGGCGACAGATCATCTGAGGCTATTCCAGAAATACCAACAAATTGATTTCACACATGTTTGAGTCTTGATTCCAGAATGTGAAGCCCTGGACTGAGCCACAGGGTCGGATGGAAACAGGATGGCCATCAGGCCAAAAAGAATGGGGAGTATTCAGTGTCCGGCTTGCCTGTTGTGCAGCTACGTGACTGCGAACACTGCAGATTTCTCATCTATGAAAGAGCTCCCTGTGTCCCATTGCCGTGGAGTGGAGTAAATAAGGTCATACCTGTAGCAATCCTAGCACGATGCTGGCCACGATGGGTGTCCTGGAACCATCGCTACCTTTGCCCTTTGTCTTAGTTTGGCTTTCCACCACAGCAGACTCTGAAACACGGATTCCAGGACCTGGATGTTCTAGAAGAGTTGGGAAGTGAGTGGGGATTGGGAAGCAACAAGGGTGTGTCATTAAGCTAGATACCAGTGTGGGTGACTGAAACTTAACCCTGCTGGAACACGGTGGGGTACAGACCTCAGCATTATCCCCCCTGAAGGAGGAGAGCGCTGGGGTATTTATATACCCATTCCTAAGACTCATCCGTCGAAGACTCCTGGGAGAGTAGGAGATTAATTACCAGGCAATTCCAGCCTGCTGTGTGCCTTCTGCTGTTCTGGGGGGTGGGGGAAGCCCTGAGCACAGAGACACAGTTCTGACAGCTAGGAGTCAGCTGAAGAACCTGAAATTTCCCAAGGGTGTGGGCAGGGCAATGATATTCCAGTGTCTTAGGAATACTAAGACATCTAAAACATGGTAGTTTCCGTCAAGAAGCCACCGATCTAATAAGGTAGAGAGAACAGTTGAAGCTTCAAAGGAAAGGGTTTGTGATGCCAAGATGTCTGCAGTTTCCAGGAGCAATCAGCACCTGGATCTGCCCGGGGTGGTACTCACTACCTCGGAGCCTCTGGCTCTAAGCCTCGCGTCTGATCTGTCAGCCTCCACAGGGTGAACTCTGAGGAGCCGTCAGGTTCATGTGAACCAAACCCCACCGAGTCTGAGCAAAAAACTAGAATGCCCATGGTTCCTTTACATTCTCCCTTTGTAGGAGGAGCTGTGTGAGAGGCCAAATTACAGTCTCCCGTTTTAAAAATGGAGATTCAGAAAAATGGATGCTATGAAGGATAGCTCCCTCATTGAGATACCATAACAATGTCTCCTTCACTGAAGGGATGGCCTGGCCAATAGGGTCAAAGGGAAAGAATTTGTCCCAAGGTCCTCAGCTGCCTCTGCCAGAGATGGACACTAGTTCTCCTGTTGGTGGCTTCCAGAAAGCCGGCATGTGCGGTGGTTAAAGGTGAAGACTCTGGAGTAAGGACCTGGTTCAAATCTTGTCCTATCATTGTATTAGCTGTGTGAACTGGACAGCTACCTAACGTCTGTGTGCCTCAGGTTTCCCGTCCACAGTAGTGTCTATTTTACAGAGTTATGATGATAAAATGCAATTCATATAATGTAATACATATAAAGAGTCCAGAATAGTATTTGGCACAAAGGTAAGCGTTCGTTTTCATTATGGCTGCTGTTGAGAGCCCCCTTTACATTGACACAGTCCTTCTTTAGGTATGGTAATGGCTCTCAGCAAGTTTTCTTTTGTTCTTGGAACTTGTTTATCTCACTGAGGTGTCCTTGCTTCTTCTTGTCCTAAAAGGTCTGTCATTTGTGTTTTGGGGAGGGAAACTGTCTTATCTCTCCTTCCATTTTCTGGACTATACGTATAAATACAAAAACAACTTAGTTGCAAAACAACTCAGCCAGCTCAGGAGCCGGCTCAGGAGCACAAGGTCAAGGAGTTCAGAGGCCAGGGGGCTCCCTCCAGTATGGAAACAGGAGCACTGCAACTGCATTTGACTAACGGCTCTACAAGCAGCCAGTCTAGGATTTTACGTTAGGAACGGTTGCACAATCCAGAACGTCTTTAAGTTCTGTTTGGCCCTGGAATGCACCCTGGGATTCTGCCAAACATATCTCTCTTACAACTTGAGGGCAAAGCAACAAATCAGAGCCACTGTCAGATTTAGCCCTGATAAATGAAGTATGTTCGCTGATGAAACCAAAGATCCCAGACCATCCAGGAGCACAATAGGGCTCCCTACAAAGTGAGTGAAATGTATCAGTACAGAACAGACACATTGAAAGAACTGTTAGAAAACCTATCAGCTGCAAGTAGGTTGGAAAGGATGCCAGACTTAAAGACCCTGTACAGTCCAAGAGAATACCAGGATTCCTTGGAAAGTGAACGGAGAGTATCTCTACAGAATGTGGCCACTGAGGGAGCTGTACGGAAGCAGATCAGCAGCCAGTGTGATAGAAATGTCATTAAACTTGGAGGGAAGTTTTATTTCAAATGGGTCACTAATGGCCCGTGAGACCCTGGGAAGGTCGTTTAGCCTTCCTGGACTTTCTCTATCACATGAAAAGTTAGATAGTTGTTCTGTATGAACACTCCAAGCCTAACACTATTCTGTGATTCTAAATTCTGAAAGAGATGGAAGAGTGGAAGAGCTGTTTCGGATGGAAAACAAAAATGTCAGTGTTGCTTAAAGCTTTCCCCCATCAATCCACAGTCCCTGGCAAGAAATCTAAGTATACTAAAATGAAGCCAATTAACATTCTTTACTACTGCTCTGTCATAAATCATCGTTAACTCAGAGAAGGCAGATGGGTGAGTAGTTACATGACACATTCTTATAGATGGGTTTGTTCCTATTCCACAAATTTAATTTCATAAAACCAGAACCCCATTCTGTTCTTGAGACACACAGTATACGGTGGACTCCCCAGGCATACACAGTTAGAAAAGGTGCTGATAGATCAGTTAGATGAGGACCAGGCACTGCCCATTGGACCTGAGTAGTGTGGAGTCATTGGTGACTTGATTAGAGCAGCTTTGGTCAAGTGATGGTGGGGAAAGGTGGGTTTAAGGGAGAAACTACATGCAGTGAAAATAGCCAAGTCTTAGGTTTTGCTGTCAAGAGAAAGAGATAAATGGGATACAGTAGACAGTAGAGTCGCGAGAGCTTTTTTTTTTTCCAAGTGGGAAAATAACAACATGCTTGTACACTAGTGAGAATTATTCCATGTAGGGGGATAATTCATGTTGCTCAAGGAAAAACAGGACATTTGCTGGGTTAATATCCTTGGGTAAGTCAGACAGGATAAGAACCAACAGTAGACTATATGGGCACAGGTGGGTAGTGGTTGGATGTGGTACTGGGAGAATCACTTCTGTTTTCTCAGTGACATAGGAAACAGCACCATCCGCTGAGGGCACAGATTGGGGAGGAGATGTTGGAGGTTTAAAGAGATAGAAGACATGAACTGGCCGTCTAGGAACATAATGAGATGGAACCAGGATGAGTACCAGGCAATATCAAGGACTACTTGGGGTTAATGACAAAGAATTTAAATGAAATTAGTCAGCATGGTTGGGTGTTAGTCTGGCCATGCTGTGAGAGTATAAACAACCAGTAGGCAGACTTGAAATTTAACTAGGGCTTTGGTTTAGACCAGCCAGTACAAGGGAGAGAGGGGCAAGGGAGTCAAGCCTATATGCAAAGGGATGGTTATAAAGATAAGCTATCAAATTTAAACTGAATGGAGAGGGGAGAGAGGACATCAAGGGGGCGGAAAAGTAGAAGGCAACAAAAGCATTGGGTTGAAGTCCCGGTGATATAGAAAGATTGTGTTGGGGTACCAGACAGAAAAAGCTCAAAAGATCATGGGGAGTGGGGTAAGAAAGTAGGATCTCTGAAATTAACTTTGGTTGTGTTGCAATTATTTATAGTGAGAATGTGAAAGTTACGACTGTAGAAGCAAGTAGCAGAGATCGAAGGGAGGACAAAGCCATTGGAAAAGGGAGATGAAGGAACCAAAAGGCCAAGATATTGAAAAGAATATGTTTGTTGACGTCACATGAGTAACAACTGGACTTACTCTGAAGACACCGATAGTGAATTGGCTGCTCAAATCTTCAAGGAGCGAGAGGTGGTGGAGAGCTGAGACTAGGTGGTGGTGACGAGTGAGGTTCAAAGCTGAGTATTTTCTCGAGGAAGCGCAGCCTCAAAGCAACAAAGTGGAACATGGAGAACACCTGTTCCACCTCTGGCTCCATAGCGTGAGGAGGAAATAACTACCAGACCACCTGAGACAGCTACAGGGGAAGACATGGCCTCAGGGAGAGCCAGGTGTCCGCCAGAGGAGGATCAAGGAACGTTCTTCAAAAAGGTGGAAAGTATAGGGCAGGTGTCAGCAAACTACAGCCCACGAGTCCCCTGCTTTTCGTAACCAGAGTCCTCTGGGGGAGGTGAGGAGGGAGCAAGTGAGCAAGCAAGACCCTCTCTTGCCCCCTGCTGCGGGTCACCTGCAGACGGGAAGCCTTGCTCTGAGCACCCACTTCTCTTCACCTGTGCCAATAAGTCTCTAGGCCAATGGAGGGGACTGATCATCTTGGTTAGAACACATCATTACAGAATGCAGCGCTAGCCTTGCATTCATGCCTCTCCTTAGATTTGGCATTGCTTATCAGAATGTCCAACACAAATTTACTCATTCTAATTTAATATTGATGCTTCATTAAACTGGAGGACTTTCCTCCTGCCCTTCAGTAACGTTAGCTTGATTCTGCTTTCTGACAAATGGTACTGAACGCCATCCGTGTGCAATAACTTTAAGAATTCAGTTAAATATTAAAGGCAGATGACTTACTAACATTCCGTTTTATTTTAAGAATACTCTTGCTGCACACGCAAAGCCTGGTGATTCAACTTGGACTCTTGTACCCGTGGCCAGACCTGAGAAGACATTGTGACACACACAAATTTGCTTTCTTTCTTTTTTATTGGCAAAGGCATAAAATAAAAAGTCCTCAAAACAACAGCGAATCGGATTTGAAGCCACATCTCTGCAAACATTGCCCAACCTGGACACATCTTGCTCAAAGGATCTAAACTTGAGGATTGCCACACTGACCAGGAAGCACTTTTCCTGGATGTCAGAACTCCCTTCAGGGACTAGCTCCTTGCTTTTGCCTCCCCGTGACTCCCTGCCGAGGCAGTGAGCACCTTCAAAGCTGCCTCTACATCGCCCCGAGAGGTGTGATGTGTCGCGTGTATTTGTTGTGTGTGATGGGTTGGAATGTATTACCCAACATTACCTGTTTATTTGAATAATTTCATTTAACCTGTCTAGAAGATTTTAAAGGATAATAACCAGTTATTTTTCATTCATTCGTTTATTAAACACTTACGAAGCAACTGCTTTTGATTTTTCAGAATCCTGCTCAGCAAAGAGGAAACCAAGTCAAATAAAACATGGTCCCTGTTCTCATTTTCAGAGAGGGGTGAGGGCAAGGTGAGAATGGGTTCTGGAAATCAAAAGGCTTGCTGATGATTTTAGACAAGGTTCTAGAAAGGATTATTAAACAGATGTTTTGTGAGCACTCAGACAAGAGGGCAGTGATTATTGGAAGTCAGAGTGCATCCACTAGGGATACATTGAACCTAACATAATTTTCTCTTTTGATAAGATTAGCGTGTCCAGGGAATCATATAATTGATTTTTTGAGAGGCTTTCATATTTTCCTTATGGACTTATAGGAAGATGAATATTAAACCAGTGGGTAGATTTAATTATTTCTATTTTTTAAAATTTATTCATTCCACAAATGCTTATGGTGCCGAATAAATAATGTGTAAGGTATTTTATAAGGTGGTGGGGATGTGTGAGTGATCCCTGCCTTCACCAAACTTACCATCTGTGGCAGGAATGAGGCAATTACCATGCAAAAGACCCATACTGAATGGATGATCTAGGAGAATCACCAAGGGTATTGATTAATGGATTAGTGTAAGTCCCGAAGGAAGCTCCTAATGATTTGGGTGGCAGACTTGGCTCTGGACTTTCCTAAAGTTTTATTAGTAAGTTGGATGATGTATAGAAAATGTTAAAATATTTGGGAGAAAAATTAATTTGTGCCCCTATGTTAAAGGACATGCAAAATCATTTTCAAGTAGATTAAAAGTGCTACATAATTCAAAATTATATGAAAGTCTGGTAGAAAATAGAATAAAATCTTTGTGGACCTGCAGAGGAATGATAATGTTCTCAGCCATAAGGAAACATAAGCAATCTAAACAGAAAGACTGACAAATGACAGGTTTGAATAAGTAAACTTTAAAAATACGTACACAATGCAAAATAACATCACTAACATTAAAAGGGGAAAAAATCAGGCTGTGAAAAATATGACACCAAATATGACAGAGTAATATCTATAATACCGAAAAAGCTGGATTTAAATTTCTAAGAAAAACATGAATAGAAACAATAGTTCATCAAAGAAGAAATATAAAATACATTTAAAAGATACATTCACAGAAAGGAGGTTCATACTTTGCAGAGCAGTGGGGGTCTCAGAGAATCTCTGAGTATCACCATTCAACAGTAGGCTCTCAGTAGAGAATCCCTGCCCAGAGAAGAGATGCTCACCTGATGTCCTCTGTGCCCCCATAGTATCCTCTGTGTATTTCTCTCACTGTGTTGGTTACTTTGAATTCTAATTATGTGCTTATGTATAGCCGGATCTCCCTAACCAAATTGGAAGCCTTTTGAGTGGAAGAGTCATAGCACGTATCCCTTGATTCTAGCACCCTGAACCAGTCCTTGCTAGTTACGAAATAAGTGGCATGCACATTCTTGATGGAGGGACAGTGAGTGGGAGGTGGAAAGCCATGGGGTGCTTGAACACAGCAAAATAAAGAGTAACAGTATGACTGGGCTGTGCGTCTAAGTAGCCCTTGGATCTCTTGTGTTCAGGAAAACACTGCCTCTCCCCAGATATCTCCTCATCATTATGAAGAGCCAAGGGGTGTGGCAAGAACTTTGCTCCCTATGGACAAGGCCGTCACTCTTCCCTCCATCCCCTCCAAACACTGGCAGCCTCAGGGCCATCGTTGTTTAAGACTGTCCAGACTAACCCCAGCATGGGCTTTATTCTTGTTTATGTCAGTCATCATGGGAAGCTCAGGCCATTCATCCCAGGAGTTTTATCTGCATGAACAGTGATGCTGCTGCCATGCGTCCTCCAACTCCTGACTCCGTTAAAGAGGCTCTTTGGCTTTCTTGCCTCTGATCAGATTTAAGCGATGGAGATTGTGGCCAGGTGGAAGGAAGAGACTGAAACTGGCGTACGACTTCCTCTGATGTCCTACTTGTTGGTTTGCTATGGATTGCCCTTATCCCTCTTCTCAAGGCACAGCTCCTCTCCATCAAGCTACTCTTGCTGGTTTTCTGTATCCACTCTCTCCTCTTGACCCTTTAGGTGGCAACAGATCCTATTTCTTGCCCTTTCCTGGGCATTATATCATCCCTTGTTGGTTTCCTTAACTCCTGCCCATATTTGCAAATAATCCCTTTATTAAGCTCTTCTCAGTTACCCAGTTTGAAGGTACCATCTGTTTCCTGCTGGGATTTTGACTGATACACTACTGAATAATTAGTTGTTGGATGAATGAATGACTGAATCTCTGTAAGAAAACAGAGATCACCAGGAAGCACTCTTTGCAGCAAACACAGCAGCTGTGGGGATGGTGGGAATTTTTCCCATTTCAGTAACTTAACACTGGAAGCACAGAAGGGAGGAGCAGCTACCCACCTACCAAGTAAGTTACAGGACATATGGACAGTCATAGAGGCAGAGGATGACCCATGCGCTGAGGCATGGAGCCAACCATGAAGCCACCATCAACGGAGCCACAGTAAAGGAGATGCCACTGGTAGGACATGTCAGGAATCCCAAGCAAGGGACAGAGTAATGTGGTTTCACAGTCCTAGAGGTGGAGGCTGGGCGAGAGAAATAAAGCCTCCCCTCTCGCTTCTTCCTACTGCCCCACTCACTGCTTCCTTGTGGCTTCAGTGAGCTTGGGCTGCAGTAGTTAGCAAAGAAATGAAAATGAGAACAGCCTGGATAAAATTACAGCTGCAAAATCAGCAGTTATATAACTGGTGAAACTAATATGCCTGTGGACTTGAGTAACATTAGAAATCAATGCAACTCTTTCAGGAAGCTCTATGTATTGCATTTTAAATAAAACTTTGTATCTTGTGACTCTGTAATCTCATTCCTAAATGTTCACCCTAAAGAACGTTTGTGAAGAGAAACTTGCAGTACTGCATTATTCCTAGGTTGAACAATGTATGGTATACACTCTTCAGTAAACAGAGTACAATGTAGAAAAGTCTATGTACACTAGGCAGAAATATATAACTAGATCTGCATATAGGCAAAATTCGAAGGGACTAGGCAGAAATGAAGAGTATCAATAGAATAGAATTAAAAATTATTTTTCCTAGAATGCTTTAATGTTGCTATAACATTTTTAAAATTGAAGATATATATATATATATATTTTTTTTCTGTGTGTGTGTGTGTGTGTGTATTTCTAAATTTTAAGTGCACACCACCAGGAAGGGTCATATCACTTTCTTTCCTATAATCCTTCAATGGTTTCCTAGTGCAATAAAAATACTCTGCAAAGTTCTTTCTATAATCTTTAAGGTCGTACATGCCAGGCATCTGATAACTCTTGGATCTTGTCTATTGTCTCTTTTCCCCTGTCTACTATGTTCCAGCCATCCAGAGACTTTATATCTCTTGGAAACACAAAGTTTACCCCTTTTTAGTCTTTAGTCCTGCTGTTCTCTTGGTCTAGAATGTATTTTCTTCAGATTTTTAGGAAAAGATTTATTTATTATTTAAGAGAGAAAGACAGAGCTTGGGCGGTGTGTGTGGGGGGGCAACCAGAATCTTCAGCAGACTCCCCGCTGAGCACGGAGTCTGATCTCACGACCGTGACATCATGACCTGAACCAAAATCAAGAGTCAGATGCTTAAGCCACCGAGCCACCCAGGGACCCCTATTTTCTTCAGATCTTCATATGGCTGATTCTTCTGATTATTTATATATTGCTTCAAATGTAACTTTTTAAAGGAAGCTATAGAGACGTTGTCTATTATCTACCCGAAAACTGAACATTCCTGGCTCCCACCCTGGAAACTCCCAAGGGTCAGATATTTTCTTTCCCTACCTGTGGACACTAAGACATGGGCACATGACTCAAATGCAGCTAATCTGTTCTTCACCCTGGGTTTACAATCTCAGGGAGCGGTGATGCCTGGGGGCAGGGGATGTTGCAGTTTTCATGGCAGCTCTGGTGCCGTGGAGAGTCCAGTAGAATGCTGGTAGTATCTGAGGTTGGTGGCATTCATCACAGTGACGGTTGGCCAGTGGTGGTGCTCTTAACAGTGGTGGGGCTGGTTGATGTTGGGCTACTGTGCAGACTACTGTGTGATTTTATCTTGGTTGTGTTGTACCTCCTGTTGGTCCGGCTGAAGTTGAGTTCTGCAGCCTATGTATCAAGGTTATTGGCCACCTGAAAGTCTTCCCCAAAATGTATTTTCTGCTTAAGTTAAGCAGAGTTGTCTTCGGTTTTTTGCAGCCAAGGACCCATAACAAAGAATTTCCCTGAAAACCTAAGCTAAGGCAGCCACTCCCCTAGCCTGGTTATTCTCTGGCTAAAGTATTCAGTTCTTTATAACATGTGCCACTATTTGAAATAATTATATTGTGTAGCTGTTTCTATCTGTTAAATGTGTATTTCCCCCACTCCCCAAATGTCAACTCCATGAGAACAAGAACTGTGTTTGTAACCCCTATATCAACAAGAAGAACAGGTACTGATAAATATTCATTTCATAATGAGAAAGATGGTAGAACGGATGGTAGACACAAGATTCAAAAAGATCCAAGCACCAAAATCAATATGAAGAAAGTTAACAGGGTAAATGTGAGAGCTGACTTTAAGTTGATCAATCAATTGTGTAAGTACAAGATCTGGGAGAGCTTATTTTTTTCAAATTTGAATGTTAAAAATGAAAAACCTATGAGTTGTGATAGATGGCAAGCTCAGTAAACTTGACTTCTAAAGGGGGTCAAAGCATTCGTAATCTACACTAATAGAAACACAAAAGGGATTGATGCTTCTGGCCAAGATGAATCAACAAAACCCAGATTTATCTTCCTACCTCAAATAACTAAAAACACAGAACAGAATACATGAAACAATTTTTTTTTTTTCAGACATTGGACTGCAAGCAGCACAGGAAAGTGATAACTGAGAAACAGATGACCTCTCCAGTTGCCAGGTGTTCAGCCTGGTGAAAGTTTCCAGGCCACCGTACAGGGAGGGGGAACCCAGGCAAAGACTGGCAATCTCCCTAAAATGAGAAGATAGAGTTGGGAGTTCAAGGACGTCAAGATAACTTAAACTCATTGGTCAGTGGGTCAGAGAGAAGAGAATTTACAGAGAGAGTCCCAGAAGTCAACAGAGTGTACCCCTTGAGTCATCAGCTAAATGCTGATTGGTGCATGGGTGTGAGAACATAACCTGAGACTAAAAGGAACTCTCAAAGAGAGTAGACATAGCAATTTGTGGAGATCATACAGGCTGGGAATAGTTCACGTTCCCAACAGCAAGAGAGGGAAAACCTCGGCACAAGAGGCATCAGATAGAATACTTACAGAGTACTGGGGGCAAAACTAACTTTAGACTAGAGAAATGGAATTAGCAGTTTAAAGCCTTCTCACAAAAAAGACCCCTCCAAGCCTAGGTTATTTCGTTGGTGAATCTACCAAATATTTAATACTAAACACAATTTTCTCCAGAAAATGGAGTTCTCAATTCATTTTCTGACTCCAGTATTACCTTGATATCAAAATAGATAGATACATTACAATAAAGGAAAACCACAAGTACCCCACATGAAGACAGACTTTAAAATTCTCAATAAAATTTTAGCGAATTGAATCCAGTAATACATAGAAAGGATAATATGTCATAGTCAAGTGGAGTTTATCCTAGGAATGCAAAGTTGCTTTAACATACAAAAATTAATGTAATTCACTATATTGACAGACAAAGGAAGAAAGAAAGAGAGAAAGAAAGAAAGAGAGAAAAGAGGAAAAGAAAGAACCATATGATCACCTCAATAAATACATAAAAAGCATTTGATAAAATTCATTTCTAAAAAAAAATTCTCAGCAAAATTCCAAACCTGATAAAAGACATTTACAAAGACCCTATAGGTAAGTTCATACTTCATGATGAAAAATAGGTTGCTTTCCCCATAGGATCAGGACTATGACAAAAATGTCTGCTGTCACCCCTTCCACTCAGGATTGTGTTGGAGGTAATAGCCAGTGAAATAGTTATATTGGGCAGGAAGAAGTAAAACTTCTTATTTGCCTATAACATAATCATCTATGTGGAAAATCCTTAGAAGTAATTACAAACTATATGATTTTACTCATATGTGGAATTTAAGAAATAAAACATATGAACATAGGGGAAGGGAAAGAAGAATACAACAAGATAAAAACAGAGAGACTCTTAACTATAGAGAACAAAACTGAGGGTTGCTGGTAGGGGGGTAGGTAGTAGGATGGGATAATTGGGTGATGGGCATTAAGGAGGGTACGTGATGTGATGAGCATGGAGTACTATATGCAGGTGATAAAGCACTAAATTCTACCCCTCAAACTAATAACATACTATTAAGTTAACTAAGTTGAATTTAAATAAAATCTTACAAAAATAATTTAAAAAATTACTAGAACTAGTGAGTGAGTTTGGCAAGTTTTAAGATACAACACTGATAAAGAATCAATTGCATTTTCATAGGTACAAGCCACAAACAATTAGAAGTTTAAAAAATGGTACCATTTACAAGAGTGTAAAAATAGATACACTTTGGAAAAAATTTGGCAATAGGTGTACGAGACCCATACTGTTAAAAATATAAAATACTGTTGAGAGAAATTAAAGACTTAATGAAAGGAGAGATATAGTGTGTGCATGGATTGAAAGATTCAACATTATTAAGACATAAATTATCCCCAAGTAGTGTAAATTTAATGCAGTCTAAATAAAATCCCAGCAAGCTTTCAAAAAACTAGAAATTGACAACCTAGTTCTGAAACTTATACAGAAATGCATAGGACCTAGAATCCCCAAAACAACGTTGAAAAATAGGGAATTAGGCTATATCATTTAAAGTCTCATTGTAAAGATATCATAATTAAAATAGTCTGGTAAAGGTATTAAAAGCTACATAGATCAACAGAACAGAATAGAGGGGCACCTGGGTGGCTCAGTGGGTTAAGCCTCTGCCTTTGGCTCAGGTCATGATCCCAGGGTCTAGGGATCAAGCCCCGCATCAGGGTCTCTGCTTGGCAGGGAGCCTGCTTCCCCCTCTCTCTTCCTGCCTCTCTGCCTACTTGTGATCTCTCTCTCTTTCTCTCTCTCTGTCAAATAAATAAATAAAATCTTAAAAAAAAATAGAACAGAATAGAGCCCAGAAATAAGCCCTCGATGGGCATTTAATTTTAACAAATGTGTAAGGCTGTTCAGTAGAGAAAGGCAACCTTTTCAATAAATGGTGATGGAACAATTGGAAAACCATATGTGAAGGGAAAAAATGAAATGATGAAGGAAGGAAGGAAGGAAGGAGAAAGAAAGAAGAAAGGAAGAAAAAGAAAGAAGAGGGAAAAGAAAAGGAAGGAAGGAAGGGAGGGAGGAAGGAAGGAAGGAAGGAAGGAAAAAGAAAGAAGAAAGGAAGAAAAGGAAAGAAAAGAAAATGAAAAAGGAAGGAAGGGAGGAAGGAAGAAAGGAAGGGAGGGATGATGGGAGGGAGGGAGGGAGGGAGGGGGGTTTGGAGGGAGAGGAGGAGGAAGGAAGGAAGGAAAGAAAGAAGGGAGGGTTAAAGAAAGGAAGGATGGAAGAAAAACAGAGAGAGAGGGAGGGAACAAGGGGGGAGGGAAGAATAAAGGAATTGGAGCATTTCCTCACACCATATCTAAAAATTAACTTGAAATGGATGATGGACACAGGCATAGGAGCTAAAACTGTGGAACCTCCAGACCCAATAGGAGAAAATCTTTGTAACCTTGGATTTGTGAAATGTTTATTAAATAGAACACAAAATGTACAAAATATAAAAGATAAAACAAACAAATTAGGCTTTATTGAAATTTAAAACTTGTTCTTCAAAGTCACTATTTGGAAAATTAAAGAGCAGCCACAGACTTGGAGAAAATATTTGCAAGGCATATATCCAACAAAGGACTTGTATTTGGAATATATAATATAAAAGACCCTTATAACTCAATAATAAGAAGAAAAGCAACCCAATAAAAAGAGGGCAAAGATTTGAATGGATATTTCTCAAAAAAAAAAAAAAGATTTTCAGGCAGCAAATACACGCAAAATCATTACATTAGGGAAATGCATATTAAAACCATAATATGATACCCAATGCACACAAACTGGAATGGCTAAAAATAAGAAGGTGGATGATATGAATTGTTTGAGGTGACACAGAATGATTGTTGATAAAGAATAATTGTAAAAGAAGGATATCTTGCCATTTGCAACATGGATGGACCTGGAGGACATTACGTGAAATGAAGTAAGTCAGACAGAGAAAGACAAACACTGCCTCATTTCTCTTACATGTGGAATCTAAAAATTAATAAATAAAAACCAAAGCCTAAATATACAGATACAGACAACAGATTAGTGGTTGCTAGAAGTGGAGGGGGGTGAGGAAAATGGGTGAAAAGTGACAAAAAGTACAGGATTCCATAAAATATTTATAAAATTGAAGTCATGGGGATATAATGTACAGCATGGTGACTATAGTTAACAACACTGTATTGTATATTTGGAAGTTAAGAAAGTAGATCTTAAAAGTCCTCATCACAGAACAAAAATTTGTTAGATGTGTGGTAATGTTAACTGAACTTACTGTAGTGATCATTTTGAAATTTATATAAATAGTGAATCATTATGTTGCATTGCTAAAATGAAAATAATGGTATATATCAATTATATCTCAATAAAAATATGCATATACACATGTGCATTAAAGAGTCTGAAAAGATATTTGCTAAACTGTTAACAGTATTAAAAAAAAAAAAAAGAACCAGTATAATTCTCATTCACTGCTTCTGGCAAAAGATCTGATCACTATCCCAGGATTCTCCCGTTCCACTCCTAGATACTCACTCCATAGAGGTGAAAGATATGCCCACACAAAGATTTGTACTCGAATGTTTACAAGAGCTTTACTGGGAACAGTCAGAAGCTGGAATCCAGCCACGTGCCCGTCCACAGATGAATGAGTAAACAAAATGTGCCCTGTCTATACAATGAAATACTATTCAGCAGTAAAAAGAGCAAAATGTTGATACACACAGTAACATGAACGAATCTCAAAATAATTATGCCAAACGAAAAAGGCCAGGCAAAAGAGAATGAGAACATTCGAGTCCACGAGTGTAAAATTCTGGAGATACAAACTAAGCAGAAAGGGCTTAGTGACAGAAACTAAGTGACAGAAAGCGGATCAGATGTTGCCTGGGGATGGGCAGGAGGAGGAGAGGATCAGGAAGGAGGAATTACTAAGAGGCGCGAGGAAGCTTTTGGGAATGATGCATACGTTCATTATTTTGATTGTGAAGATTTCACAGATTTATACGTATGTAAAAGCTAATCAAATTATACAATTTAAAAAGTGCAGTGTACTGTACATCAATTATACCTCAATAGAACTCTGAAAAAGGAAAAAGAAATACAGCGTGCAAAGCAGGATACAAAGCGGGTGGTGGTGCCCTTCATAGGGAATCTTCGCCCAACTTCTTCCCACTTCCAAGTAGAGATCAGCAGGGCTGGGCTCGTAGGCAGCTGACTGGAAATCAGCGACACTCACTCTGGGATTATTCCTGCACCAACGTCAACTCAGTACTTGTTGAATGAGTGTATGGATGATAAATGAATGTGTTCCTCCGCCGAAGCCTGTATGATTCCAGTTGGTGCCTCAAGAAAAGTATGTCACGAAACCTCAAACAAATTCTAGAAGGCAGATAGAACTCCTCCTATGGCAAGGGTCTACTGTGTTAACTTCTGGGCACCACGATTTAGGAGGTTGATATCTACAGGAAGGAAGGGATGAAGAGTCTGGAAAATTACGTTATTTAAGAAACTAGTGATGTTCATTTGGGAGAAGTCTTAAGATATCTGAACATTTTCTTTTTCTTTCTTTTTTTTTTTAAGATTTTATTTATTTATTTGACAGAGAGAGAGAGAGAGCACAAGCAGGGGGAGAAGCAGGCAGAGGTAGAGAGAGAAGCAGGCTCCCTGTGGAGCAAGGAGCCCTAGTGGGGCTCAATCCCAGGACCCTGGGATCATGACCTAAGCCGGAAGCAGACGCTTAACCTAATGAGCCACCCAGGTGCCCCAAGACCTGAACATTTCCTTCAACAGGCAGGATGAAGATAAATTATACACATTCAGGGTAGCTCCAGAA
Organism: Martes martes; assembly: GCF_963455335.1. Taxonomy (NCBI): domain Eukaryota; kingdom Metazoa; phylum Chordata; class Mammalia; order Carnivora; family Mustelidae; genus Martes; species Martes martes. The sequence goes on from NC_137889.1 coordinate 136,100,957, forward strand.
CACAGAACTGGGACCAAGTTAATGACGGAAGACGGATTTTAATCCAAAAGTCAACCACAAAATTGGATTAGGTGCCTATCCTCTCTACTTCTCCACATACCGGTAATACCCTGCACATACATTATTTTAACACTTAGTACACTATGTTACTAGTTCTTAAAAATGTTTTCCCGGCTAAACTGTGTACTTTTTGTTTTGGGATAATAAGACTAAATAGTATCAAGAAGTGAATTATCCCTGGAGTGCCTGGGTGACTCAGTTGGTTAAGTGTCTAACTGTAGTTTGCTGCTCAGTTCATGATCTCAAGGTTATGAGATCTAGCCTTGCGCTGAGCTCCACGCTGGGCATGGAGCTTGCTTAAGATTCTCTCTCTCCCTCTTCCTCTGCCCTCCCTGAGCCACCCCCAGCTTGGGCACATGCTTGCTCTCTCTCTCTCTCTCAAAAAAAAGTGAATTACCCCTAAATTCATCTATCATCTTAATATGATCCCATTCAAAATGTCGGTAGGTTTTCCTCTTCCATCCTGTTACTGTTTTGAACTTGCAAAATGTGTGTGAAATCCATTTGAAAGAAAAGATGTGACAATTTTCAAGAAAACTCTAAAAATGAAGGGGAAGAATAATTCTATCACATTAAAATGCATCTATAATAACTAAAATACTTTGATTCTGGGACCCAAATAGACAGATCAATGGAACATCGTGGTGTCTACATGAGTCAACTTAAAAGAATGAAATACAGGGGCACCTGGGTGGCTCAGTGGGTTAAAGCCTCTGCCCTCGGCTCAGGTCATGATCCCAGGGTCCTGGGATCGAGCCCCGCATCGGGCTCTCTGCTCAGCGGGGAGCCTGCTTCCTCCTCTCTCTCTGCCTGCCTCTCTGCCTACTTGTGATCTCTGTCTGTCAAATAAATAAATAAAATCTTTAAAAAAAAAAAAGTGTGTGCATGTGTGTGTGTGTGAGTATGCATAGAATATGGTGGGATTTATTGAAAAAAACAAAAAACAAAAAAACTTGTCAGTGAGTGGTTTGTTTTCAGTAAGAAACTGGATGGGCCAGAACTGGGGTTAGGAAGTGAGAATGGATGAGATGGGCATTGTTACTTTTCACTTCATTCACCTCTGTATTTTTTTTTTAAGATTTTATTTATTTATTTGACAGACAGAGATCACAAGTAGGCAGAGAGGCAGGCAGAGAGAGCAGGCTCCCCGCTGAGCAGAGAGCCCAATGCGGGGCTCGATCCCAGGACCTGGGATCATGACCCGAGCTGAGGGCAGAGGCTTCAAACCACTGAGCCACCCAGGTGCCCCTTGCCTCTGTATTTTAAGAAATATTTCTACAAGGGCGCCTGGGCGGCTCAGATGGTTAAGTATCTGCCTTCAGCTCAGGTCATGATCTCCAGGTCCTGGGATCGAGCCCCATGTTGGACTTCCAGCTTGGCAGGGAGTCTGCTTCTCCCTCTGCCTCTCCCTGTTTGCGCTCTCTATGTCTCTGTATCTCTCTCAAATGAATAAATAAAATCTTAAAAAAATATTTCTATATGTTACATATATAACTTTTAATAAATTACAGAGAAAAAGAGAATAGGGGAGAAAAGGAGAAAGAAAAGGGCACAGAATTAAAAAATGGAATTACCATAGGATCCAGTAACTCCACTACTGAGTGTTTATCTAAAGAAAATGAAAACGTTAATTCAAAAAGATACATGCACCCCTATGTTTATTGCAAAGTTATTTACAATAGCCAAATTGTGAAAGCAACCTTGAGGGTCCATCAATAGGTGAATGGATAAGGAAGATGTAGTATATTTATACCATGGAACCTTATTCAGTCATAAAAAGAATGACATCTTGCCATTTGCAACAACATAGATGGAGCTAGAGTGTTATGCTCAACGAAATAATTCAGAGAATTATTTGATTTGACTCACATTTGGAATTAAGAAACAAATAAACAAAGAGAAAAAGAGACAAACCAAAAAACAGATTCCTAACTATAAAGAACAAACTGGTAGTTAGAAGGGAGGTGGGTGTGGGACAGTTGAAACAGGTGAAGGGGGGTAAGAGTATACTTATCATGATGAGCACTGAGTAATGTATAGAATTGCTGAATCACTATATTGCATACCTGAAACTATTATAACATTGTATGTTACTTAGACTGGGATTAAACTTTTTTTTTTTTTAAGGAAAAGAAAAGGGCACAGAAATAACAGAGAATGGGAGAGATCAAGGATGGGCTTTGAAGACGTAATGACAGCTTACCTATCTTTTCTCAGCCTCAGTTTCTTTTCTGTATAATGAGGATCATAATGTCTCCTTACAAGAGTAGTTTTATGCATCTAATGACATAATTTATGTAAAGGCTTAGCCAATAATAAACAAGAATTATAAAACATCTGTAATAATTGTCATTTGCTACTATTAATTATTATTTTTAATATTCCAAGGAATTTTCCAATACATGTGCAATTGAAAAGTTAAAAGAACACCCCAAATTCATTCACAATAACCTGAAGGGTAAGCTCAGGGAAGCATGGTGGTTATGAGATTATAACCAGGACGGCTTTAATGTAATCAACTGTATCATGCTCTGTCTGAAGGAAGAATGTGTTAATGGGAGTGTGGATATGATCTGTGTGGAACCTGGGAGAGAGGCTATTGGGGAAATGAGAGAGCCTTTCATCTGCTAGGAGATGAACGCTGAAAAAAAAACAACTTTGGGATTAAATTTTAACTCCCTCAGTAGACTTTGCTATAGAGCAAGAATACTCTGATTAACCAATACTTTGGACTTTATATGTATTCTTCTGGTGTAGATATCAGCCTCTTTCGAGTTTGGTTGGTGTGATAACCCTTGACAGTCTGATTTCATGTGGGCAGACAGAAAACATTGAGTCTTTGGATCTAAAAGCTGAGGGCCAGACCCTAGAATTTCATAATTCTCTATAAACAAACTTTTGCTCCAAAAGCCTGATATGAAAGGACGGAAAGCAGTTTTCTGTTTTGGAAAACGAAATCTTCAACGTGAATGGACCAGTGGTTGGATGAATGAATAAATTAGCGCTGGAAGGACTTGCCACTGGAATTGTGAGCTCTGCATCGCTGTGCTGTGTGTACCCGTTACCCGTGAGATTGTGCTGTCCTTGTGTCTAGTTGACCATCCTATCCAGGTGATCAACAAAACCCTGCAGGAGCTGATCTGTGTTGATCTCTCCCTCTTAGTCTTGCCATTTTCTCTCAACCCTTCACTCTAGCCTCTCTGGATTCCCCCATGTCAGAATGCCGTCCCCCTGGCTCCCTGCATGGATCTCATCTTCCCCCTCACTTTACGCCCCAACCCCACAGTCACTTCTTAGGGCCTAAGATCAATCTCACCAATGCCTTTTCCAGTTGCTGTATGTAAAGTAGTCACCACCACCACATCCTCACCTCCATCCCAGCATCCGGCATCGTACCTAGTTTGCAGAATAATTTGGTTTATGTCTGCTGAGAAACGGACTTAAATATGCAAGAGATTTCTTGGGGGGATTGTCTGTGGAGGAGAGGGAGCAAGGGGAAATGAAGAGAGCCAGGTCTGACATCTATGAGGGGGAGAACAAAGGAAGGAAGGGGAGTTGGGGAGGAAGAGCCTTGAACTACAGCACAGTGCAGGGGAGTCTTAGCCAGGCCCACAGGGAATCTTTGTACAGAAGTCATCTATTGAAGGAATCCAGCATCTAGAATCTAGTCCCCCACCGTGCTCAGTTATGGATGGGGAGCCCACAGGTTTTGTCTTGGTACAAGCCTAATGGTGGGTCAGCAGCTGGGACCATTGGTCACTCGTGCTCCCTGCAGCCAGTTAACTGAGAGGTGTGTTCTCTTGGTTGTCAAATGCGATCGATTTTTTGGGCACCTGGGTGCCTCTGTTGGTTGAGGGTCTGCCCTCAGGTCATGATCCCAGGGTCCTGGGATTAAGTTCTGTATCAGGCTCCCTGCTCAGTGGGAAGTCTGCTTCTCCCTCTACCCCTCCCTCCTGCTTGTGCTTTTTCTCTCTCTCAAATAAATAAATAAAATATTTTTTTAATGGGATGGATTTTTTAAAAGATTATTTATTTATTTATTTATTTGAGAGAGATGGAGGGAGGGGAGGGGCAGAGGAAGAGGGAGAGAATCCCAAGCAGGCTTCACACCTAGTGAGGAACCTGATAGAGGGCTCGATCTTACAACCCTGAGATCATGATCTGAGCTAAAATCAAGAGTTGGAGGCTTAACTGACTGAGCCACCCAGGCGTCTGAATGCTATGGATGTTTGTGAATGTCTGTGTCCCGACCCAATTCACATCCTGAAGACTTAATCACCAGGATGATAGTATTTGGAAGTGGGATGCTTGGAAGGTATCAGTTAGATTTAGATGAGCTCATGGGGATGAAGTGGGAGCAGTGGACCAGGGAGCAGTAGACACCAATTTGCCGCATGGTGGAAATGCCACAGATACGCCAACAGGAATAGGGAGAGATAGAAACCCTATAGAAACATGTTTCGCCTGGGATTTCTTCCTTAACTATCAAGAGACATGGAATATTCTTCCCCCAAACTTCCATTTTTTGCTTAAAGACATTGGCATTGGATTTGTGGGTCTTACTACTCTGGAGATGTTAGAACTCAGGGCAGCCAGCAGCCACCTGACCTTAGTTCTTATAATAGAGCGGGACTGTGCTGGAGGGGTGGTTGTAGAACTAGAAGGAACAAGTAGAGACTTTTAGAAATAGCTAGCCCCTGCTCTCTCACACTCAGGCTGGATACAAAGGACAAAGGCCAGGGATCCTGCCTAAGAGAGGAGCCAGCAGGAGCCTCTCAGTGGCAGGAGATAGGGCAAGGAATGCAAGTCAGCTGCCTTTGGGGAAATGGAAGCATTGTTAGCACTCCAAAGTTGCCTGGCTCAGCCTGCCCTGTCCCGTCAGGCAGAAGGATTATCCAGTCATGGGACGAGTCAAGTACTGTTTTTTCCACTGAAGACTTCTTGGGACACCACCTAAATCAGAGGATGTAAATTGGCATTTGCAGGTGATTCTGTGATACAGTTACTCATCGTTTATTAAGCATCATTATGGTGAAATAAAGGAAGCTCCAGTGAAAGGAAGAGGATTGGGACATTGATGAGCATAACGAACAGCCTGAGGGTTGCTCCAGAGGACAGGAGTCAGGAGGAGTGGAATGCAGTGGGAAGGAGAGTTCAGTAGAACAGAATGATGAATGCGAGATCATTGTAGGTGGTGTCAATGGTGTCCAGTGAGACACAAAGGCTAGAAACAGATAAAAGGGGCAGAAAGATACTCTATTTTTTCTAGGTGGGAAAAAGGATGGAGAGACATATGTATGTATGCAATCATTCCTCTTTATTCTCAAGTATCCATGAGGACCTACTCTAGCCAGGTACCCTTTAGGTACTGAGGACACAGTGGCATACAAGGCAGGCAGAGTCTTCGCCTTCTCAGAGTTAACTTTCTTGTGGACCTATTTGGGCAAAGCATAGCTTGTCCCCACTCCCTCTCCATGGTTAGCAGAGGACTGGCTTCACTAACACTCTAGTGGGCATCCAGGTGTGTCTCCCAAGCTGCGATACCATTGTTAGAGAAGCACTAAGTGTGGAGCAAGGGCTGGGATGGGGAGATACTACGGCATATTAGAGGCTCCATCATGAGGAGAGAAGGCAAGAGCAAAGGAGAATGGCCTTTACACAGGCAGAGAAGTCTAGTTAACCACTGAAATTCACCCTTCCCTCAAAGCAGAGAAGCTGCAGCTCAGTCAAACTAGTCTTCTTTGCACCTACAGGTAGCCATTGCGATGGCTGCCACAGGAATATGAAGACCAGTGATTATGTTACTTCCAGGACAGGATCTTTTTTAAAAAGCCATAGGCTCATCTTTCTTATTTTAACATTCTACATGTTCTTATTTAATAATGCCCAGAGATATGACAGCAAGTTCATTCCAAGACTAACTACATGATGATGTAATAAAGAATCTAAAACAAATTTTCATACCTTCATTATATTAATTTTTACCATGAAATATAGCACGTATGTGTATTTTTAAATTACTGACTACTTTAAAAATAATATATTAGGATGCCTGGGTGGCTCAGTCAGTTAGGCATCTGCCTTTGGCTCAGGTCATGATCTCAGGGTCCTGGGATTGAGTCCCACATTGGGCTCCTTGCTCAATGGGGAGCCTGATTCCCCCTCTACCAGTAGTTCCCCCTGCTTGTGTGCTCTCTCTGGCAAATAAATAAATAAAATCTTTAAAAAATGATACATAAATACTCATTCCTCAACTAACAAAAAATGCACGAGATTCCAACAACAAAAAGCAAACAACAATCTCCACTGAGTAAATTCACATACAAAAATGACAAATCACACAAAGCAACAATCCACAGCAAAAAAAAAAAAAAAAAAAAAGTCAGCAGAAGCATCAAATAGGGACATGAGATCATGCAACAATTTGAAGGAGGCAATAAATTAGCTGCATTTAAAATTATTAAAGAGATACAAAATGGAATAGAAATCATAAAGAAAGAAAAGGACTTGGAGGGGGGACAAAGAGTTAATAGGAAAGAAGGAAATGGAGAAAGAAGAAAGGACATTTTTAGTTAGTTAATTCAAAAACTACCATCTTAGGGGCACCTGGATGGCTCAGAAGGCTGAGCATCTGACTCTTGGTTTCAGCTCAGATCATGATCAGGATCGTGGGATGGAGCCCCACATAGAGCTCTCAGCTCAGTGCTGAGTCTGTTTGAGATTCTCTTTCCCTTTCTTTCTGTCCCCCCCCCCCCGTCTCTCTGCCTCTCCCTCTGCCCCTTCCCCCACTCACCATGCATGTGTGTGTGTGTGCGCGCGCGCGCACATGCATGTGTGCTCTCTCTCTAATAAATAAATAAATCCTTTTTTTAAAAAAGTATTACCTTAGATTCAGATAGAAAAATGAACAAGACATATGAAGATAGGAAAATCAAAAAGTAAAGAGGGTGAGGGGATGAGGAAGATGGGAGGAGAAAATTCAGCACTGAGTTAAATTAGCAGCTAAGTCAAGGAGAGAAATAGACTGTACTTATTGTCAAAAAGTAAAAGAAAAAGGTAATAGTTCACCAAGAAAGATGAATGGTTTCTGGCCCTGACACCTAAGAAAAATTTATTTGAAAGGATTTTTACATAAGGTGAGTTGAGTAACATTGGGAACTCTGTTCTCAACAGGAGACTTACCAAAAATGCCAGAGGGTTCTGCATTTGGCTTTTGGTTGATCAACTCTTGGTGAAAGCTGAGGACATGACTTAAATCATAAAAGAAATTCTCCAGAATGTAAGGATGATACAGCTTGCTTTTAGGATGACAAAGCTTGCTAGAAGAGAAAAAAGAAAACCTAAACACAATGACATTATATAATGATGTATATATTATGAAAATGCCATAAAATTTGGGAACAATAGAGAAAATATCAATTGAATTCTGGGTTTCTCAACCTTGGCTCCGTTGACATGTTGTACAAGATAGTTTGTTGTCGAGAGCTGTCCTCCGCACTGTAGGATGATTAGTAGAGACCCAGTAGAGACCCAACCCATACATCCCTTCCAGCCAATTCCAACAACCAAAAATATCTCTAGGTCTTGTCAAAGGTCCCCTGGGGGCAAAAACTAACCCCAGGTAGGAACCACTGTTTTAGTCATACCAAGTAAATACAATTTCATTCCTATTTGAGCAGTCCATTGTGATCATTTGTGTGTGTTCTATCTATATGTGTATATACATATATATGTATACACACACACACACACACACACACACACACACACACATAGTGTCCTGTGTTTTCCATTCAAAGGTTGTGGATGGCTAGAGCAGACTCCTGGCATCTGAGGAGGATACCCAAGACCTTTGTAAATTGCCAAATTGGTAAATACCACTTTAGTATATAACATCTCCCATAATTTTGCTGGAGAATAGAGAAGGGGGTGAAACTGCTCCAAGGTTCAGACCATGAGCTGTTGGCAAGGTCCATCCGGCAGCTCAAGTATCTGGTGTCCAGTCTCCAACCTTGCAGCTCACTTTAATCAAATTTGTCTCAGCTACACTACAAATCAGTATAAGTCAAGCCCCCCGGGGTCTCTCTGGAGTATTCAAGCAGTGAACTGAAACTTTTAAAACGCCAAGGGACTTCTGTGGACCCCAGGGTCTGTGCTGCAGACATGCAACAGTCCTGGGAAGAATGATGGAGGTCCAGGAGCACAGGGTAAAGCCTCATAGGGCGTTCATTTATGTAAGAGAAGGCCATAAGATCTATACCTTTTTAAATGGGTTTATTTTATAGATAAAAATATCTCAAAATATAGGAAACAGGCAGATGGGTGAGATTAAGAAGTTAGCGTGCAAAAAGGACACCAGTTCTTGATGTTTTACATCATCTCCAAGGCTCCTAAGACTTTGTCTAGTCATGGGGCACTGGGTGGCTCAGTCAGCTGAGCTTCTGCCTTCGGCTCAGGCCATCATCCCAGGGTCCTGGGATCGAGCCCTGAGTTGGGCTCCCTGCTCAGTGGGGAGCCTGTTTCTCCCTCTCCTTCCTGCTTGTGCTCTCTCTTGCTCTCTCTCTCTCTCTCTCTCTCAAATAAATAAATAAAATCTTAAAAATAAAAAAAAAAGACTTTGTCTAGTTATGACCCAGCCCTGCCAGGGAAATTCTCCCTCTGCGCAGAGGAAGGCACTGCAAATCATTTCTGTTCATGGAGGAGCTTGGTGGGCCACTTAGATTCCGGACCTCAGAGACCATCTGAACATAATCTCAGGCAATGCCGTATGTGGAAATACTGTCTGGTGCGGACAGAGCATGCTAGAAAGGAGAAGAAAATGGGATTGGACTAAGAAGATCTTTGTTCCAACAAGGACTTTGCTCCTGACAACCTCACCTCCCTGAACTGGTGTTGAAGTCCCGCCAAGTCCAGGTTCATGGTGGAGCCAACACTACCCTGGAAGGCTGCTGGGTTGTGAGAAAGAAATGAAAATGAAGAGTGGGAAGGCATTCTGAAGGCTTTAGAAGGCAAGGTGTGTGTGGAACATTCATGGTGTTGCTGACATCCCAGCTGGGCGGGCTGCTTCCCTCTCGGGTCCTGGAAGGCCACAAGCAAGGGTGACTTGCAGATTTGGGGATTAAATCAGAATGTGTTTGTCTTTGTGCTCACACCCAGAGGTTAAAACGCGATGATGAAATATCAGGAAAGCTGTTCACAGAGTTTTCAAATCCTTGAAAGCTTTTGTCCCTTCTTGTCCCCACTTGCCATCGCCCAACACTTGATGTGGAGGAGAGAGAAAAACACTGCATTTTGTGCCTCTCTGCCACACAAAGGGGGCCCCTTGCAGAGTCCCCCCTAATGTCTCTAGACCTCCATTCCTTCACTTGTCAAACTGGAAATCTGGGGCATGCCTACCTCCTACAGCTGCGATGAGGATTCAATTCAATGGTATGTTTGCATGCCATCAAGTATAAAGCCTTTTGCAAATATCAGGTATTATTGGGCAAATTTATTGTTCACTATGGGCTCCATTGCGACTTAGTATAAAGATGGGGAAGGTAGATCAGAGATCCGAGTGAATAAAAAGGAACTTGAGAGTTGTCTCTAGATTTTCCAAATTTGTGCTGCTTTGTCTCTCTCACCATGAACTGAAGTTTAGCTGTAAGCTGAAGATCCATTTCACCGCCAGGAAAAAGAAATGTTTGCACATCAAAATGGATGAATCTCAGTATGTTTTGTGTGTAAAAGAAAGTCTCAAAAAGGTACACAGACTATAATTCCATGTATATAAAGTTCAGGGACACATGCACACCAATAACTGCTTAGTGATAGGCAGTTCTGTGGTATAATTAGAAATAAAAATGCAGGAGTGGGAACATGCTGGGGAGGGCATAAAGGATATTGTCAAAGGTACAGAAATGTATTCCTTAAAGTAGGAAGGTGGGTACAAGTATGACCATCTTATTCTTTTCTTTTAAACTTAGTTTATTGGGGTGCCTCGGTGGCTCATTCAGTTGAGCGTCTGCCTTCGGCTCAGGTCATGATCTCAGGGTCCTGGGGTCGAGTCTGCCTCCAGCTCCCTGCTCAGCAGGGAGCCTGCTTCTCCCTCTGCCTCTGCTGCTCCCCCCACTTGTGCTCTGTCTCTCTCTCTCTCAAATAAATAAATAAAATAATTTTTAATTTTAATCAACTAATTTTTTTATTTTAATCAACTAACTTCAAATATTTTTGAAAAAAATTTTAAGGTGTATTTATTTGAGAGAGAATGTGTGAGCAAGCAAGGAGGTGGGAGGGAGGGGCAGAGGGAGAAGGAGTGAAAATCTCCAGCAGCTCCGGGCTGAGTCCAGAGCCCAATGCCAAGATCATGTCCTGAGCCAAAATCAAGAGTCCAAATCTTAACTGACTAAGTCACCCAGGTGCCCCCAAACTTAGTTTAAATAACAATAATTTAATAAGGATATAGTTATTTAAATGGTATATATCAGCATACTTGTATATATACACACAAAATATCTATAGTATTTATATATATATATAATATGTATACGCTCAGTACTTATGATATACACAATAAACATTTTTTAAAAGATTCTCCATGTGTCTTAGAGTCACACTATAATAAAATTTATTGACATAATTCTTTTTTTTTTTCCTCCTAGTTTGTTGTTCGTGGCTCAGCTTGGGCCATAATAAGGCTCACCATGCCCCAGCTCCCCGCTCCCCATCTACACCCCGCCCATTAGGTAGGTCTCAGTTTCTCACGTGTACCCAGAACTTGCTGCCTACCCCAGGGACTTGGCACCTGCTACTCCTCTGCCCTAGGGGCTCCCTCCCCAGTCTCTCATCGTCTGGGTCTCAGTTAAGCCACCATTTCTTTTAGGAAGTCTTTCTGCTTCTTTTGACTGCATCAGGTTCTCCTGTGACAAACTTCCAGAGTATCCTTCTTGTCTTCTTCCTGAAATTCATCATACTTGTAAATACATAAGTTATGTCTTTCCAACAGACTGGAAACCCTAGGAAAGCAACGCCACATCTGTTTGGCTTACTGCTGTATCACTGGTGTCTAGCTGGTGAGCATCTCGAGAACATGCAATAATATGTGTTGAATGAATGAATAATGAATGCAGGGAGGGGTGGATGGGTGGGTGGATAAACCGCAAAGCCAGAGGATTCCCACTGGCAGATATGAATATGAGATTATAAAATAAATTTTATCGGCTATACTTTGGGCACTGCTTTACCTGCTCTTTCCTTGGAGCTCAATGAACAATTAGCACCAGCTTTAAACGGCTAAAGGAGTTGTCACCAAGATTTACCTTCATTGCATTTAATCGGGTCTAGCCGTTGTTTCCCCCTGGTTCCAGTGAGTTGGGATTGGCATGGTGATGTCACTTTTAATGCCTCTCTGGGGTCTTTCTTTCACAGCTCTGTTAAAAAAAAAAAAAAATAGCAGGTTTCTCTCAGAGAGGGGCATGGGATAATGTATTATCTGAGTTATCACTGTTCAATCAAAAAGTGCATGAAGCAGCCACATAATTCATTTGGACAGCAATCACCACGGAGTTATGCAGGTCTCTCATGTAGGTGATGAAACAGCCAAATTCCCTGACAGTGGTGAATTACTCCTTGTGTCACTAATAGCAATGCCAAAAGAAGTGTCAAGGCTATAGACATAGAGCACGGGGGGCTCTTCAAATTGCACGAGTAAAAATGTGATATATTTTATTGCTTTCTTTTAATCTTGATCATTGAGGTTTTAAAATGAAATTACAGGGATGCTAAGCCTGACCAGTGGGTAGGATGATTCATTTCTACTTGGCAATGGTATGAGGAGGGTGGCTCCTGTCCAGCCAAGCCTGGGCTGAAACCCTCAGGCCTCGCCATTCCGCCACCATCCCTAGGGCTCAGTTGGCACCTCACATCCTAACAAAGGCTGAGTGACATCTGGGATTTTTTTTTTCTTTTCATCCATAATCAAACAATTCAGCAACTGTATATCCCTTTTTCTCACGCAGTTAAAATATTGACCTGATGTAATAAAATCTCTGATTTTTAAAAGCCTTGTAGTATGGGAGAGAGAGAAAAAGAGAGAGAGAGAGAGAGGCTAAGATGAATTTGAAATCTGGTGATTAGGAAATGTTTTGAATGGCCTTGAGAACTGCAGGTAAAACATTAAATTACACTAATATTCTTGTTTAGTTAAACTTTTTAATGTTTTAAAAAGCCCTTCATAATATTATGGATAAGTAAATTCTTGGGCCTGATTTCAATTTGAGTCAAATTCCAACTAATAATGTTACACCCATAAACCTTCTCCTTAACAGCCCATAACATTAAACTGAAAACAGAATTCTTAAAGCATGCTCTTATGCTGTCTATCCATGAAATAAGCATTATGGACTTTCAACAGATGTCTTTAATAGACATTGTTATTAAAAAGAATATTAAGTAAAATAAATTTAGACTGCTAGTCTAGCACAATTACTAAAGGAATACTGCTGCCTGTTCTGATCATCTCATCTACACTTTAATTGGGAGAGAAAAAAATTCTCATAGTAGCCATGTACTCGTTTACCTACCTAGCTCATTATCCCAGATTAGGATTTGTTAGTACCTCCTTGTATGCTCTAGCATAAACCTCAATTTTCAGGAAATTAAAAGTTGGTCAGGGGAAAGAAAAAAAAAGTCCAGTTAACAAGCATCAGTCTAAGAGCAAATTCCTTATAAAAATCTTGGGGGAAAATTGCAGTTCTTTTTCAGTTATGAGTGCCAAAAAAAAAAAAAAAAAGTTTTGTGGTTTCAGGCACTTTTAAGTTTTATAATTTGAAAATAAGTTAGGTTTTCAGCAGAAAAAAGAAAGTTCCAAGTCCATAATATGGATTAATGCCTCGGTATGTTTTGAAGATGACACAAAGCTGGTAAGAATAACCAATCTATTTGCCGGGAAATGTTATATTGTGCACGAGCATTTCAAAATAACACTGATCTGTTCTAGCACTGGATTTTGGTTTCTGCCTTCAGGGCTGTAATATGAAAAATATTATCCACTCTAGTTAATTGGGTAGTAACTGGAATTTACGTGACATCTCTCATTCTGGGGTATCGAACAAAGGGGAAAAGGTCCACTTTTCTGGTCCATGGTCTGTGTCTTCAGTGGCAAGCTCTCAGGGAGGTAAATCCGAGGTAAATGTTATGAAGACGGCCCTGGGACTGTCATTCTTTGTTAACAGAGGAAGAATGTGAAGGGGGGTCTTAACCAAGATTACAGCACGCATCAAACCCGAAGCTCGCGTCTTTCCCGGGTGAGAATGTATTCGCAGTGTGTTAGGCTGTGGCTTCACTGTCTTTATTTAGACACTCTGCGTTGGGGCAGGGCTGGGAGAATGGGGTGGATCAGCACTTCTAACTCAGTCCTGTCAGTGGCTGAGCCTGCAAGCGGGAGAAGGGAAGAACGTGGGGCTTGGATCAGGCAAACCTCCATGTAATCCTTGTTCTGAAACCTATCGGTTCAGTAACAATGGAAAGCTCCCTGACCTCTCTTGATTCACCTGTAAAATGAGGGGAAAAGAAATAATATACCTCCTCAACAGTTGTAGGAGTTGCGTAAAGAAGAGAGTGTGGCAAGTAGTAACAATCGATAAACGTCGGCCATTCTTCTTCCTCTTCTCCTTTTTTTCCTCTTCTTCCACCACCTCTTCCTTCTTTGTAAATTCCAAATCTCGCTTCCCAGTTTCCTGTAAGTTACATTTCCGGTGAATGATCTGAAAAGGTAGATCCTACTATTTTATGTATGTAGGAAATGGCAAGCAATGAGCCTTTAGCTGCATACATTGAAGCAATGAGCCTCTAGTTGCATACATTGTTATGAAAGCCGACCGCAGCGTTCATTAAAGAAGCTGCAGTGAAAAGAGGGCAATGTAGGATTCAGAAAACCTGGTATCTGACCCCAGCCCCCCCATTTACAATGTAAGCAAACTGCCTCAGCCTCTCTGAGCCTCACTTGTTTTGTTTTTTATTTAATCTGCAACACTGACTGATAAGTCTTACCTACCTCACACAGTTCCTGTGAGGATCGAACAGGAAGATAGATGCGAAACGCATCTTGAAAACTATAAAACACCTAGTTGAAATAAATGAGAGCATTTTTATAATTTTCATCATGCTCAAAGTCACTTAAGGTGATAGATTTCTATATCCGTAATTTTTCTCTGAAAGTTTACTCATATTTGGAACAATTGTTACTTATTACTCACTTATTAACAGATATAAAATTAGTTTTGATGACAGCCTTTTGCTAACAATAAACCAAAAATGGACTCAGGGTTTAGTAGTGCTGAAGAGCGATTCTCCTTTTTTGAAAAGTTGAGACTTCACAATGTGTTAGAGCAAAGTTGTTGCTTAATAACTGTTCTACTTAAGTTCACCAGGTTGTACTCGATGTTCTGGCCTTTATTGCTTACACAGAGTGTGTGCTTTCCACCTGGCCTTATTAAACACACACACACACACACACACACACACACACACACACAACTTGCCTTGACCAAAATGGTCATACTAGTACAGGAAGAGTAACTATAGAGAAATACAATTTGTCTGGAACTTCAGGGCTTTAAGAGCTAATCCCAAGTGACAGAGTTATTGAGACATTTGACCAAGAGAAGAACCTTACCTTAGGAAAAGAACAAACATTTTGTGTAAACACACTGGTTCCTTCTCCTGGAGAGGTTGTTTATGCTTAGTCATTGGGAAAGTTTCAGCTGCACTTTGATCAACACGGCTCAGTAATTATCAAGACGTTGACTACCTACAGCCAAGGTAGGAAAGGAAAAGCTTGACCTACTTGTAGCACAGAAAGGAAAAACTCAAGGTGATGAGATGCTTTCCTTGGGGGATGTCATCCCTTTATTTTATGGTCACACCTAGTATACCCCTCTGATATCAGGTCTGCTCTGCCCAAGAAATAAGGAATTTTGAAGGTAGAACAGAAGTATGATTCAGCTCTCCATGCATTATTCAATGCCATCCAGACTTCCAGGGCTTAGTACACTTCCTGTCCACTCATCCTCAAGGAAGCAAACAATGCATGCTGAAGGGTGATCACTGCCCAGTTAGGAAGCTATGGTCTCTCGGCTCCACACCCCACCTCGTGCATTTGGCTTTATGATGCTGGATTGGGACCCTGTCACCCACACTTCCCCTTTGCTAGCAGCTCCATGTTAAGCTCCGAAAATCAAAGGCACTGGAGGGAGTCTTCAAAGTTGGAGGAGAAGGGACTGACTCCTTCCCCTTCGCTCCCTCTTGGCTTGATGTCTGCTGCCAATGCTGGGTACCAGCCCCGCAGCCTGACTTTCTGACTCCACAGAAGCAGTTCTTTCCTACAGCAGTGAGGGAATCCCCTCCTAAGTTTGCCCAGCACTTGCAGAACCAGCTTATGGTTTCTGTCTCCCAACTAGACCCTCACTGACACACCTGCTCACAACCCGAATTCATGGGTTAACACTCCCATCATATTGTCTGTCCCATAGTTGTTCGTAGTCAACATCGATTGTATTTGGGTGCCCAGAAAACAATCATTTTTATTTTAGCAAACCTCCCCAAACTTACTCCCCGTCGATGTAGTTTAGGTGGGACTGTGTCTACCCTTCGTTCCAGGGGGAGGCTGGTGACTGAAGTCGAACACAGGAAATTATTGCCTGGGCCACCATGATTGGTTTCATAGGTGAACGTGAGCTCCAGATATACTTGAAATCAGTGTCACCTTTTTAAACTTGCAAGTTACATAGAGTAATAAATTCTCATTCTTTAAACAAGTTAGCCTAAGTTGTGTGTTTGTCACCGACAAGCTGTTAAATGAAAGGAATGAATCTTCCACATTGGTACTTTAGCAGAAATTTGGTGGATGTGTGGGTGGGGGGCAGACATCACTCTGTGGCCTCTAAAACACAGACCAGATTGGAGCTAGTGACAGAGGTAAGTACACATCTCTCATCATCATCTCTCATCATCCTCCCCCAGCCTGGAGCCTGGCTGGGACTTCCGTTGCCAACCTCCCCATGGGACGAATTGCATGTGACTGTTTGTTGATGACTAGCCAAAGAGCCTTGGGGTTGTGGCTGAGGATTTGATATCTTACAATATGAGACAAATAGAACTTTCTAGATGCCACATTCTAACTGACAATTTAGCTTACTTATCTTACATGGTGATGGAGACAGGACTAAAATGCTTCCTCATAAGATCTTCTAAATATGGCGTATCTGAAACCTCTATCCAAGCTAAGACAGAACTAAGAAAAGAGTAGATATTTATTGAATGCCATTGTGGATAGATATTGGGCCAAGTAATTTCATTTTACAACCAACCCAGGAAGTATGCCCACTTTTTAAAGATGAGAAAAGTGAGGTTTGGGAAGGGCAAGCAACTTGCTCAAGGTTACAAACTAATAGATTCAAAACTGGTTCCCTCTGACATTGAAATTCATTCTCTCTCTCTACATCAGGAAGGCAAGTCAACAGATAGTTCAAAGAGAAAGGATGATTGCTTGAAATGTCTTGTCTCCTACCTTTCTCCTTGTTTTTCCACCCCGAAAACCCACAAGCAGAAAGGTGGCTGGAAACTTATTTTAAAGTGTCATCGCGGGCAGGAATTTACCCTGTGTACTGGGGGGAAGCGAATCCAAAAACAATCATACTTGGACTGTTAGGAAAGTCTTAGCTTTTTTCTAGTCTAGCCACAAAAAAATAGAGGTTGATCTGGGCAAAATGATTTACTATCATTCATTAGTGTATTTTATACGTCACTGAACTTAGATAGGCAAATTATATAAACATTTTACATACAAGCAAAACATGTCAGATGTCAGGACTCAAAATATGTATTTAATTAAAAAAATACATCTCTTAAAACCAAAGCCCTAAATACATATTAAACGATACCCTAATCTGAAGGTAAATGAGACACACCACCTAACAGGCATTACGTGACCCACATACACAGGGAATACCTCCATCAGTGAGGCAAATGCATTCCACCAGCACACTTTATTGTCAGCAACTTCATTAGCCGATGAAGCAATAACACAGAAGTCATAAGGACCCATCCAAATAGATAGAGAAGAAGTGGGTATGGTGTGAACTTTTTAAATATTAACCAAAATTATATCAAGTAGTCTTCCAGAAAACAAGATTCTGGAAGTTCTAAGCCAGAAAGAGGATTAAGAAGGAGCGGGACTCCAAGGGCTCGTATGTGCTGAGGCATAGAGGTGGGGAAAAGGTTTGCAGGAGAAGTCTGCGGGGTGACGTGGACTCAGCTTGACTGGGTCACCCCAGCCGCCCTTGGGCGGGCCTCAAGGAGCTTGCGTGGAGACCACCTGGTCAAGTTCCTGCAAGGACACAGAGGATCTGGAAAAAAGAGATGATGGCACCTCTGGTCCCCCAAGAGCCCCCAGACCCACCAAGGGCAAGCTCAAGGTTGGAGTCACATGCCCATGATTTCACTGGGTTCCATGTTATTGCCCCATCTACCCGCAAGGCCTTTTACAGAAGGGGATGTTGTTCCTTTTTCCATTAGAATTCAAAGACCAAGTACATTCATCTGGTTGAGGTTCCACATGGACTACGAGGGTCACTTATCAATGAGTAAGACCATCAGTACGTGAAAATGACGCTGATCACACCTTTTCCTTTCCTCTCAAAGGCAAGGAGGCGGGGAGGTGGGTTGACACAGGGCAGCTCCTGGGCCGGAGGAGGCAGCCACGGGGTTATGAGACTCAGAAACAAGAGGCTGGGGAACCCCTACATTTCTGCTGATTTCTTATTTATACCATAAACCATGCAGGACAAACATGCTCTATTCACGGAGGTATTTTTGTCCCGTGCAGCTGTGTGGCTTAGCGGGAGCTTTGCTGTGGAGCCATATGACTCATGCCAACACTGCTGCATATGATTTATGAAGACTTGAAGAAAAAGAAAACAGCCAGCGTCACTACGAAGGAGCGTCGTTTTCAGAGTCTTTGTTCATCGAGGACCAAGCTACCATTTGGTCCCCTCTTGCTCGCTCTCTCTGCCTCAGCTGCGGGTGGGCTGGAGGATGCCCCCTGCTCCCCTGCTCCCCGGTTGCCCTATTCCCAGCTCATATGAGGACACCTCTAGTCCAAGAAGAGAACCGGTGGCTGTAGCCAGAGCTTCTGTGGCCTTCTGGCTCTGACTGGCCAAGCCCCCATCAGAGGTGTCGCTTGGGAAGGGGGCGGCTTCTCTCAAAGACTGACTCTGCAGCCCAAGGCACGGGGAGTGGGGAAAGGTTGAAAAGGGACCAGGTTTTGCTGGTTTGTAGGCTGGCTGCTCTTATAGGGCTATCTCCAAGCCTCGCCAATTAGGAGACCATCCCTGGCTGATTTTCTGCAACGCACCCCTGGGAGAATTTCAACGAGGCGTTTCCCCAGTCTTAGCCCATAGTTCCCATGGGGGTCAGAAAGGAGGGGGCTAGGATCTCTTACTCCCAAAGGTTTCTGATTCCTACCTCGGAAACTTTCCAAGCTGGATTTGACGGGTCTAGTCATTTCTTACTCTCCTTCCCTGTTTCAGCTTTCCCTTTCAAACAAGGCGAAGCCCACATTTATTCCTTGAAAACTGGGAAAATCAGGCCAGTTGAGAGCCTGGCTTTGTGGCTATAACACAGAACAGCTGCTTAGCGATAAGGTAGCTTAGGTTAAGAAAGCAACTTTGGTAATATCCTGTTTATCTCCTTCCAGGAATGCTCTGTTACTCACCGATACCCTCACCACAATGGGGCCAAATAAAAGTTCATAAGAACTTGTGAATAATAACTTGGTCATAGAGCTTGCACTCGGGATGCTTTCATTGTCAATTAAATTGTGAGACGCTCAGGAAAAGTTTGTATTCATGTGGTCGCACTTGTTAATAAGATATATACCCGATCCCATTCCCCTGCAAGAAGAGAATAAAGCAGATCTGGAAATGTTGTAAAAAGGAACACGAAATGATAAATTTTAAATATGAAAAGTATTGACCATCTCCCAGCAAGGTGTTTATCTTAAACTGGAAAATAGAAATATATAAATAAATAAAAGTTTTGGTACAATGCTTTCTTTTCCAGCCGAAGTGTCAGAGAGCCTCTCCTTCGTGCCCCTTGGTTGTAGTCAGTTTGAGCACGGTGCTTCCGGTGTGGCTTTTGGTTTGTTTAATTTCTGTGTGGTCCAGCCCTCCCCGACCAACACACACACCGAGGACCCAAACAATTGGTTACAGGTAGTTGCTGTAATCTCTCCCCCGGAAGCTTCGAAGACGCTTCCCTTCCGGCTGCATCAAAGTCCTCGATGGCTCTGCGCATCTCTGCCCAACTTCAAAGCCTCCTTGCAGGAATTCACAGTGTAGTATACCACGGAGTTCTAAAGGAGCCATTACTCTCTATTTATTGTGCAAATTTTTATGGAGATGCCCTGGCATCTTTCTTGACTCACTACTGAGTCTCATGGTAGCTTCCCTGGGTCTGATTAAGAACCGTCTAGAAGCGGGTGCCTGGCTGGCTCAGTTGGTGGAACCCTCAACTCTTGCACTCAGGATTGTAAATTCGAGCCCCATATTGGGGGTAGAGATTGCCTAAAAAGAAAATCTAGAAGAAGGAGGAGGAGGAGGAGAATAACTGTCCAGGAAAATTATCTAAAGGACTAGGTTAGGGTCAGACTGCCCGAAACTTGTCTGCTGACTCGTGTCCTTTCCATGTCTGTGATGCCACACCCTGTTCAACGAACTAGAAGGTTCGACCAGCTTTGTAGCTAGGGAGCTTTCCCTCAGGAGCCTGGAGGAAGCACATTCATTCTGATTTACGCTGTGGTTAAAGCCAAAAAACATTTGGCCTTTTACAAAAATCATCGGTGGAGGATTCTGGAAGGAAGAGAAGGCCTGGGATACGAGAGCAAACAGATGCTGTCGAGTGGGACAGGCTGTCTCATAGAACTCTCTGCAATGCTGGAGACCTTCTGCAATTCTGTGCTGTCCAACACGGCAGCCCCTAGCTACACGTGGCTGCTGAGCCTTTGAAGGATTTCTAGAATGACTGAAGAACAGAATTTTCAGTCCTGTTCAATTTTAATTACTTTTCAGTATTATATAGAAATGGTGTCTATCGTATTGAAAAACATAGTTCCAGGAGTGAACGCTGTGGGTTACGGAAAATCTAGGACTTCAGGCGGAGGAAAGAGAAGGATAAGGAAGAAAAGATACTGCCTCCTTACATCTTCCTGGGAAAATCCTTTCTACCTGTCGCTGTAATAGCCCCGCCCAGGCAATAAGGAGAGCCTAGCAATCAGACCTAAAAAGAATAGTGTCATCATTTATTTTCATTAATCATTAGGGAACAAGGCTGCGGTGCCTACATGAAGCCTGGCACTTCCCCACATTCACGCCTACTGATTGATAGCATTTCAAGTAATCTTGTGGTAGGCAAGGGACAAGGGGGAAAGGTAATGAGATTGCTTCCTCATTTACCAGCCCAAGCCAATAATGTGTCATTGTGTATGGCTGTCACTTTTCCACATCAAGGGTGCCCAATACCAGGTAGGACACCCGCTCCTCCAAAGCGACATAAATCAGGAATCTGTACAGGTGGAGTGGGGTCATCAAGAGGCCACGGGAATCTCGGGCCTGTCCACTTGGCTGATCCGGGGCCTTGACATTGTTCCCTGAGCTGGCAAAAACCTGGGATTCTGAATCCTTAGCTGGGAGCTCCAGGCCACGCGGAGGAGGCAGGTGACCTCCTCACAGGAGGGAGGAAGGAGACAGGAGAAGGACCACGTATGTGAGAGAAGGTCTCTGCTGGGGTGAGGCCCGGAATTTCCAAACACAGCTGCAGGGCAGACGGACCCCCAGCCCCCAGTTCCCACTGCCCCCCCAATGTTCACTTTCCTGCTATGTTCTAATTAGAAAACACAGAAGAAACCTTGGAATGTATAAAAAAAGGAGACATTAATAAGTTTTTCTCCAAAAAGGGGGGAAAAAAAAGAAACCTGTTAATTAACCCACAATTCCCTTCTGTAAAGTGGTTTTTTTGTTTGTTTGTTTTTTATTTTGTTTTTTTTTTCTTTCCCACCTGACGTGGCATCTGGGCATGGGCACAGCACTGAGCCGGTGGAAGGACTTTCTAGGCAGGGCAGATCTGCCTTTCTCAGCGTGAATTCTTTTGTTTTTCCCGTGGCCAGCTGCTACAAAGATGCAGTTGATTTAGATTAAAGAGGATGAAGAGCGCTTGTCACTGTGTCAGGCCAGGCATGTGTCTCCAAATACAGCGTTAAGCAGGTACAGTTTCAAAAAAAAAGAGTCAGGGGGCTGTTGACAGAGGGGTACAGACTGCTCAGGACTCCTGGAACAAGACCGGGCAGGGCTCCTTGGAGCGCAGACCCGGGTCCCTCCCTGGCCGGCGCTGGGCCCTTTCTTTCTGCCTGTCCTCACCCTTGCCCTGCTCCTCCCATTCCCCGGCTGCCACTGGCTTCTATCTCCATTGTTCCCCGAAGCCCAGCAGCCAGTGTGCAGCCGGGCCCAGCACACGCGCGCAGCAGCCAGCAACTTCCTCTGAAGCTGCAGTGCATAATTACAACCAGCTGCTCCGGGCGGTGGGCCGGCCAGCTCTGCAAACAAGCGTCCCGATGCCCCGAGTTCCAGGGAGGCAACAGCCTGCTCTTGGCAGCAGCCAGTTCTCCGAAGGAAGTGCCCACGCCCTTGGAAGAAGAGGGAGCAGCCTCTCTCTCTGTCTCTCTCTCTGTCTCTCTGTGCCCAGAGGCCAGCGCCCGTGTGGTCGCCCCTCTTCCCTGCATCCGAGAGTGGTTTCTATGGTTAAGAGGAAGGTGCCCACTCTGTCACCTGCTGCCCTTGTCCTGTGGGCTTATTGTCTCAAGCAGGGGTGGGGGGCTGGGGGCACGAGGAACCCAGGCTTCTGATGGGCACCTTAGCTCACAGTGGTTCGTGAACATGGGCAGAGACAGGGGCCGGGAACCTGCGGGAGCCTCAGCCAGCAGGAGGCCAAAAGGCTCCCGGTGTTGCTTTAAAGAAAACGCCGCTGAAAAGCCAAACAAGGCCAACCTAACCTCTGTAAGAAGAGTGCGTGTGGGCAAGAGAGCTGAGGATCTGCCCGTGCCCTGCCTTGGAGCTGTGGGTTCATTTTGGGGCCTCGGTGATCTTTCAGGCTTGGCTACAAGGATGACTTGGATCCAAAATTAGGCTTTGAATGTGTAACACAAGGCTCCCCGCCCCACCTACCGCCTCCCTCTGCCCTCGCAGTTTCTTCCGAGCCTGGCTCTGCGCCAGATCTGGCCCTTCTCGCTCCTGGGGGAAGGGCTGGCGGCGGTGTTGTGTGTGCAGCCGAGGCTCTGGGGCGGGTGGGGGTGCACAGCACAGTGCAGGGTGGAAAGGGAAGATTGATAGGCTGGGGAGGGCACCCAACCCTGCAGTCACCCACCCCCTCGAGCCAAAGCTGGGGAAGACCATGCAGGTGGGAGGGCAGACGTGCCACCTGGGCGGCTCACACCGCTTCTGCCCACCTGTGCCTGCCAGCTCAGGCTCCTAATGGGCCTTTGGCAGCAAGAGAGCCAAGCCGGGCCGGGCCAGCTGCTCTGTCGTGCCCAACAGCAGCCTCGGAGGTGGGGAGCAGCTGGGAGTCGGCTGTTGAAAAGGAGCTGCTCATTTTCCAGGGCAATTTCCCAGGGATGCCCGCCGGAGCAGTGGCTGCTCAAGTGGGGCCGATAGGAGCGTCTCCGAGAGGGTTCCTTCTTTCTGTCTGAGCGGCAAGCAGCCAGACGATGGCCAGCAGCAGCTGTCACGTTGGGGTTCCCCTTGGCAGATTTCTGTCTTTCCCTGTTTAAAAATCTCAGTAGAACTCTTTTTGCAGAGTGGCACCGGGCAGGGATACTTCCTTGCAAGGAGCTGAACAACTGCAGCCTGTGTCAGCCAAGGGCACGCGGAGACCCGAGGTCGCCAATGAATGCGTGTCAACAACGGAGTTCGTGCCTCATCAGCTGCGGCTTTTCCGTGTTTCTGCATCAGTCCCTGAGGATCTTGGCAATTTGATTTCCCCCAGGAAAAGAAATACCAGTTTCAAGTGCTCTTTTGGTGTTCAACCCATGCCTTCCCTTCTGATTCTTAAGCCTGGATACACCTGAGAAGCACATACAAAGCAAACGCATGTCCGTAATAGCATCACGACGCGGCTATTTCGGCCTGAATATTACTTGTGCAGCTTGACTGGCTTTTCCACTTAGAGCCGTCTGGAGGTCCCAGTGACTCAGTAATGTGATTTTTTGGCAGGATTTTCCTTGGGCTTGCGATGAGGAACCAGCTTAACGAGCAAGCAGACGTGTCTGGGTTCTCGCGTCGCCACAACCCTTACTCGAGAGCATCGGGGAGGAGAGTGTGGCCTCGGAGGGCCCCACGCCTCCAGTTCCCCGGGGGAGGAGCACGCAGACGGCCGCCTCCGCCCTGCTGTACCAGCAAGGAGGAAAGGAGACGGGGGAGAACCTCCACTGAACAAAGTTCAGTTTTCGGGATTATCCAACGTGAAGTGGAGAGGGACAAGCACCAGGTTTGGAGATGAGAAACTTATTTTCACAACTGTGCCCCTAAGTCCCGTGCGGACTTGGCAATCCACTCACTTCTCTTGGTTTCAGTTCTCTCATTAGTAAGGAAACGCATTTTGCGGGTGAAAAGTAACCTAGTAGGAATAATAACGGCCATGGGTGCTCCTTGTACTTGTTTATGCTTCTCTGTTACTTAAATGAAAACCGAGGTCCAGCCACTGAAGTGGGTTTCCTGGAACGCCATTCACTGACACGTGAAGAAATGCAAACACTTTATCTGGACAGAAGATTATCTTTTTTTTTTTTCTCTAAAGATTTTATTTATTTATTTGACAGAGATCACAAGTAGGCAGAGAGGCAGGCAGAGAGAAAGGAAGGGAAGCAGGCTCCCCGCTGAGCAGAGAGCCCGACGCGGGGCTCGATCCCAGGACCCTGGGACCACGACCCGAGCCGAAAGCAGAGGCTTTAGCCCACTGAGCCACCCAGGTGCCCTGAAGATTATCTTTTTGTTTAAAAAAGATGATCTTCTGTAATGTTTAGACTGTCAGCTGGGGGGTTATTTTACCACCTAAAGGGAAGCACGAGTCTTTCAGGCTCCTTCTAGCATCTCCCGGTGCTTTACAAAGATGTTCTTGACTCGCTGAGAGCAAGGTATCATGTATCACTCTTTCTACCAACAGATGGAGAAACTGAAGCATCAAGATGTGAAGCAAGGGCACCAGGGGGCAGGTGATGGACTGGCTCCTGGGCTCTTGATCCAGACCCTGCTCTCCTTTCTCTCTCTCTCATAAACAGCCATCAGTAACTTCATTTCCTGGCCCCACACGGCCAACGAGGGCCCACAGTGTGCAAAGCATTTGTGTGCAAATGGGAACTCCACTATCTGAGGCAGAACCCAGAGCCTTGAACAGAAGTGGAGGGGAAAGAAACAACTGTTACCACGGGAGGCAGAACCTCCATCAAAGGCCAGTCTCACCGTGACACGGCAGAAATGAGGATGTCATAAGTGGGAAGTTCATTATCACCCATCAGGCTACCACCAACATATCAAGATCATAGAAGCCTAATGGCAGGTTTCTTTACTTTATTTAAAAACCCGTCTTTGACACTATACTCTTACATGGAGATTTTCCTTCCGTAGTAGCAGAACTGTGCAGAGAAACAGCCTGATGACAAAATAGGAAAATTTCAGGTTAATGTTCATATGTTGTGATATTGCATATCATCGTGTATCAGTCACCCAAATGCTCAGGTTGACTGAACATTTCTATTTAAAATTTAAGGTTGTGACCCATTTTCTTCCTACATCCTGTCTGCTCAAACACATACCTTAGTGTTTCAGGTTTTCAGCCTGGCTCTGCCACTCACTCACCTTGCGATGAAGAGCTTTAGGCAAGAGCTCTGAGCCTCAGTTTCCTCATTGTAAATGAAGCGACCATGCCAATCTCAATTTTTTTAATGATTTTATTTATTTGTCAGAGAGAGTGAGCAAGAGAGCACAAGCAAGCAGGAGCAGCAGGCAGAGGGAGAAGCAGGCAGAGGAAGAAGCAGACTTCCTGCTGAGCTGGAAGCCCAATACGGGACTTGATCCCAGGACCCTGGGATCATGACCTGAGCAGAAGGCGACTGAGCCACCCAGGCGCCATATATATATATATATAAATTATTTTATATATATATCATATCGTACTTTTTTGCTAAGACAAATTGACTTCATGTTTATAAAAGTATTGAGCACAACTCCCAGTATGTAACGAGTGTTTAGTAAATGCTATTTCCTTCTTCCTCGACTTTGAATATATTCCTTGTAAAGTGTTTTAATTGTTGGAAGTCCTTTCCTATATTGCACACAATTGAGATGGTTAAGAAACGTGTAATGATCCCTTTCAAATATATGAAAAAAATGCCATCTCTGAGAGGTCGAGCGATTTGCTCAGAGTTACACAGCAAATTGGCACAGGACTAGAAGCCTGGCACCTAGTCCTGTGATCTTTCCAGACCCTTCCGTCTGTTGCAGCCCCTGCCTCCATGTGAATGAAAGCAGCTGGTGCATGGTCCACCCCAAACCAATTCCAGTTCTTCCGTGCCTCCTCCCAGCCTTCCCTTCACTGAAGCCCCGCTCTAGTCCCATCTCACTCCTCAGGAACTTCCCTCTCCCTCCACCTGGGGCTGGGTGTTCAGGGATGAATAATCTGTACGCCATCTGAGTCGAAACAAATTGGGAGGGAATGTTCTTTTCAATGAAAGAGTTGGACTAGACACCACCATACACATTATGTTGTTAAATATCTACAGCATGATAAAATCATCCCAAATGTCACTAATCCCTGGGGGACTTATTAATAATTAAGCATTTTTAGTTCACTTAGGAATGCAGATTCCATTTAACAAGAGAACGTACACTAAATATGTCCCTTATATTGCAGCTTGCAACAGAATATGTTGGAGATCGCAGCTGGGTTTCTCCAGGACAGATGACAAAGTTAACGCAGGGATCAGTCTTTTCTAAAGGCAGCATGTAAGAGCCAAAAGTAGCATCCTGGATTGGTTTATAGGGTTTGTGTTTATTAGAAGTGTTTATTAGAATGACGAATAATGGAAGCCAGCCAACTTGGCAAGGGCTGGGGGAGAGCCAGGAGAAGCCCAAAGGAAGTGGGATGATCTCACAGAATATAGGGCAAAGCAGAGACCCAGGGCCTGCAGTGACGTCAATCATCTGTCCCCACTGTCATTGTTCAGGCTTTTAAGGACCACAATAGGCAAAGAAGGTGTCCTTCTATATGTTCCACTTAATAGGAAGGCCATTTACGTTTTTCTTTAGCTTATTCCCAAAAGATACATGGCCCTGGTCCTACACACACACACACACACACACACACACACAAACACACACAGAGGAACAGCCACTTTTCTTTCAAAAGCAGTTTTCTTTATTTGCTTTGTTTTACTTTTAAAGATACCTGATTCTCTTTTCTTTTTCTTCTCTATTTCCTGGGCAAAATCAGAATACTGAATATCTTGAAAGAAAAAAAGGGAGGCTTGCAAACAGTTTGCCAATCTTCTTTGTGTCTTTCAGAGACTAACGGTTTTTTTCTCTTTTCTCCTAGGCCCACCAAAGAAGGTCCCTTTTGAAGAAGATCAAGGAGGAGAGACAGAGACAGAGACAGAGAGAGAATGAGGGACAGAGAGAGAGAGAGAGAGGGAGAGAGAGGTGAAATCTGGGGAAATTGGTTGACCCAGCCTTTAGTTCTGGGGCTTTTCTAACTAGCTTTGCATGTGTGATATTTTGGGCATGTTATTTAAACTTTTTCTCTAGGTTCCTTTTCCTACCAATAGAAGTTATCATGATCTAGAAAACCCTTGCAGCCTTAACATACCCCAAATCTAGGCTTGAAGCAGGAAGGAGCCTTCCTCTCAATGGCACCTGGAGAATTTCGCAACCTTCACGCAGAAAAGGACTGTGGATAAATTTTTCCACTTCCTTGTTTCCTGTCTTGAGCTACATGCAAATCATGCCGCTTCTTTACTCCCTCACTTAAAGCACCTGCCAACCTAATAAAAGAGCCATAAATTTAGCCATAAGGGCCCCCATAAAAAAGGATCCTCTCCTGACCAGGGAGGTCAGTGGGACAGGCTGTCACCAGGAAGTAGAAACCACAGGGAAGATTGTTGTCATGTCTGTTGTGACCAGAAGGTCACAACAGAGCCGAAGGACTCTGCAATGTGAGAAGCAGCAGAATTTCATCTGGAGAGCTGACTTGGCTCACTCTGCAGCCTTTTCATTTTCATCCTGACGTCATTAAGGTTCAAGGTGCAGCTAGAACTGCTTCCGGGAGACTTCTGGTCAGAAAAAGGTGTGCGTATGTCTACAGGAATCGTTCCCCGAGAGTCTCTGAAACCACTACTTCCTATTATTGGATATAGGGTCTGGGCAGGTGGGCTGAGTTGAGATTCCCAACAAACTCTCAGGAAAGAACGGACATGGGCAGAGAGGCATGTGAGCAGGAACGGGGGAGAGAGCAGGGAGGGCACACAAGGCTGTTTATCTGGAGATAGCAGCCTTGGGGAAGCCGAAGAGGAGGGGCCGAGTTTCAAAACAAGTTGTGGACTTAGAGACTGTAAAAACGGTGGAGAAAAGATGACTAAGAGGTTTTCTTTTGCCACTAGTTTTCTCCTGCTAATAACCAGCTCGTCCCCAAATGCCAATGGTGTGTCTCACACACACACACACACACACACACACACACACATCCTATCACCGCAGCCCTGATAGTCTGACGAGTTACTCTGGCTCTCTTTCTTTAAACAATCTAGAAAGCTCTTTGGGTATTGTCAGGCTAATCAATCAGAATTGTGCTTATAACCAAGGGGATCTCATGACCCTTGGTTCATAAGTGGCTTCAGATCGGGACTGAACGGTCGTATCCAATAGGGCATGGTCTTGCTCTTCAGCAGATGAAAAAAAAAATATATGTGTACCCATGCGTGTGGTGGGGTTGTTACCTGGTTCGGCAGCTGTTCATGTCCCAAGCTTCCGGCTCCTGGCAAAGAAAAGCATGTTTAAAATTTCTAGGGCTCTGAGCATAATTACAGATTTTCCGAGCTTCTAGGGAGCCTATCCAATTCACTGCACAAATGATTAATCTGTGGCCCCGAGAAGTTGGCCAGATGAAGAACGGGTCACCCAGCTGGCTAGCCACAGACCCTGAGAGGAAACATGGGCCTCTAGGCTCCTTGTCCTGTGCTCCTCTGCGCAGGGCAGATTCTAGAAGATCTGTTTTTGCAGAATTTCCTTTCCACTCTGTAGTCATCTGATGCATTTATTATGCAAAGTCTTTACCAGTCAAGCTCTCCCCAGCGCTCTCTACTCCTGCCCACACCTGCTCCTTACAAGGCCGCCCATCGGCACAGGGATGGGGCCAGAGCCCTCCACTCCCCCAGGACACTTGTTCTTTTGCATTAAGCCCTTTCTCTTTGTCCCGAGGTTAATGCCTCTTTTCCTGGCCTCAATTTCCTTTTTACCTCTGTCTACTCACTTACTGTAGTTCGTACACCAACACTTCCATACATTACCTTTAAATGAGGGAGATACAAAACAGAGCTCAGTGTAACACACGATACCTAAAAAATAATCTAAGATTGTGTAACAATTCTATGTTCTCTCTCTGTGATCATGAGATGGCTGGGACCTTTGAGTCACATCAGTATCAAATCTCTCCTTCTGGAAATGAGCTCGCATGACTCGCTCAAGAACAGTAGGCAGAGCTGGGAATGAAACAGTCCCCACAGCGCCACTGACTTTTCTTCTTTCTCTTATCTGCCACACTGACCTGAGCAAATCACAGTTTTCATCCTCTCTTCACTCTTGTCCCAACTCCTGGCGGAGATACTCACGGGCGACAAGTGGACTTTCCAGGAGCATCGACAGGATATGGAGAGAACGGACTGAGGAACCACCAAGTCTTGCACTGTTCTGCACATTAGCCCCACACCATAACTGGGTAGTTGAATTAAAATGAAATGAAATTAAAAATTTACTTCTTCAGTTGCACTGGTCACCTTTCAAGTACTGAGTAGCCACAGGTAGTTAGTGGCTAGCATAGTGGGCAACCCACGGAGCATTTCTCTCATCACAGAAACTTCTAGCAGACACCACTGCCAGACCCTCGGCCACCAGGGACTAATAATAATAACTACCATTTATTAAGTCCCAACAGTATACCAGGCAAAATTGTTGGTGTTTTATGCCCATTATTTTATTCATCTTCATAAAATTCATGAAGTATTATTTGCATCAGACAGAAGAAAGAACCGGTATTAAACATTCCTAATAATCTGCCCTTCGTGTTCAGTAGTAAATGGCAGAAATATGAGCATGGACCGGTTAATGGCAAACTGTCATATGAACTCCAGTTTCCTGTGAGGAACATTAAAGACTGACAATATTGCTAACATTTATTAAGCCCCTACTACTAGGTGCTGGGGATTGTTCTCGTAAATAACGTACATAAACGGCAGGGACTAACCTGTGGCTCCAATTCCAATCCTTGTTTGCAGGGCCAGTTGCTCTTTCTAGATGGGCTCTCTCTTGGAGCCAGCTGTCAGATGTCTCTGCTCCGAAGGACCAGCTCCGTTTCACCTGGCCAATGGCCTGCAAGGTCTGTTGCAGTCTCGGCCAAGCTGTCATCACTAGAAGTCATCACAAAAGTTACGCTCGAGAAGATCTTGAAAGGAGTCCTTTGGCCTACTCTTTGGAGCAGTCCTGCCTCAGCTCATCACAGGGTAACTTTAAGAGCATGCCATTGACAGTCCTTTCTTGACATCTGGTTGGCCCAGTAGAGATCCCTTCAGTCCTGGTGCTGGCTGCCTTCCAGGCATGTTGGTGACTCTGTCTCATCCTTTAATATAGAGCAGGTCTGGTAGGTGACCCCCAGGAGCAGGCTCAAGAAGCTGGGTGTGATATTTGCGGTGCTGGTCTATAGATTTTTTTAGTCTGGTCTAGAACGAAGTGTCACATGGGTACCAGACTCCACCTGCCAGCCTCATTAAGATAGCCTGAAAAATTTTTTTTTTTTTTTTGGGTGGGGAGAGGGGTTTACTTTTCTACTTTTTTGATACTTTTAGAGCATTACTGTTATCTGAGAAGCAAAATCCAAGGGAGGTTTTCTCTTTTATTTTTCCGGTGAAATTCTTTGAACTACCAATAGGGTTTCATTGCATGGGTTAGTATTTAATCCTACTCAGCTTTTTGACTTTTCACACCCTGAGCAGTATTATAACTCTGCAGGATGGTCCAAAATCCTTTGAAGACTGATTCAGGTAGGGTAGTATAGCAGTCACCGTATCACTTTGTAAATGGCTTTCAGAGAGAGTGGCCTGTGAGTTGTCAAGTTGGAAGGACCTCCTTAAGACCTTGAAAGGTAGGCTTCTTGATGTACTCTGGAACCAGTCTCAAACTATTAGTGGTATAGACTGGCTGAGGGGAATATTTTCAAATAAGTGGTAGAATCTTTGTGGAATGCCATTGAGTTTCTGCAGTCAGATCAATAATAGGCCACATGTAAGTCAACTCACATAGTCAAAGACTCTTGTAAAATTGGTGAGCAAGTGCACTTCCTCCACATCACCTACCACAAACACCACAGGAAAGTCACTCCCACCTCACCACTCAGCCCAAACACACAGCTGTCTTTCAGGGGTACAACTGACCTGATTGTGCAATTGTTGGTTTGCTAGGATACCGACATGAATTGCTACAATAGGAAAGTGTGGCAGGTTCACAAGAGCCATCTTATCATTCTCATATTTTTTTTTTCCTTCTAGAATAGAATGATGAACTTGAAATGCTGCTGTATGTCCTTGGCACTCCACATAATAAAGAAAGGTAAATACAGCTATCTAAGTAGCTTCTTACATTTCAACTTGAAAATTTCCTCAGGTGCAGGCCCGTGACTACAATTCATGATTCCAGTTCCAGCTTCCTTGTTGGAACAAATTCATATTTTTTTAACCTAAACTGGCATGGATACTCCAAGACATAGTACATTCCCTCTTGTGGAGAGACTCGAGCACAAGGTGATTGGCTATTTAGAGGGAGTATTGTGAAGGGGATTTAAAAGCTAGTTGGGTGGCCAGACTAAATTACCCAATCAAAACCTGACAGGCTATGATTTAGCATGTTCCCTAGTCTGCAAATTTCTATATCCAGAATGTTCTACTCTTTAAACACATCATGCTTTTTTCTTCTCGGGTCTTTGCCCACACTGTGTTTTTTCCTGGAATTTCAACACATGGCTAGAGTGAGTGTGTTGAACAGTTTATTCAGATGTTGACTTAAATGTTTTCTTCTTAGCAAAGTCATTACTAACCCCCCTATCAGTGCAGGCACGCCATGTTATTCTCTGTCTCTGAATCCATTTAAATTTTTCCACAGAATGTATGCCATTGTGAATCTACTCAGAATTTTCTATGGGTTGATTGCCAGTAGACTCATAAGGAGGAACCCATGTCTGTTTCATTCATTAATATATAGATCTGTGCTTAGCATAGAATAGACATTGAAACAATTGTTGAATGTGTGACTGATGAATAAATATTAAAATCAGATTAAATTTATTTATAGAATCTAAGCTGCAGGATTTTTGAGGTGGCAGACATGTTTAGAGACACCCCACTCCGTCATTTATCAGCAAAACATAAATACCCTCAGTTTCTTTTTTTCCTTACCCTATAAGATTGGTTGAGCTACGTAAATGTCTAAGCACTACATGATAGCTGTTTTGATTAGGTTACACACTGGGACTTGTATACTGTCCAATCAGAAATCCCAGCAAAAGAAAAAAAAAAAGGAGTTGTGTTGTGTTGCATTGTGTTTGTTTGTTAAACAATATCCAGGGCTTGGATTATACCAATAGTCTACCAGGTCCTTCCCAGTTCATCTGAAACAATCTTATCATCCTTCGGACTCCACATACCTCCAGCTTGTCTGACCGGAGTGGTGGATCCTTGAAGTCTTCCTCTGCTCCTGTGGGTGGACAATGACCCTGCCTGTCTGACTCATGGTCACCATGGTGACCTCTCCAGGTGGGGGCTGGTCACATTAAATATGATAGGACCAAAGTAGAAGGCACCAGTGACCAGATGCATCAGGAACAAAGAGGGAGGAAAGCAGGGTCCTGAAAATAGAAATCACATCAAAAAATAGATGACGAGTTGATAATGCCTTGAGGCCTTTGTTCAGGAACACTCTGGCACTATAAAGGGAAGAATGACAGCACCATATTCTTCTGTGAAGCATGAGTTGGTTTTTCTTCAAGAGTTCTTCCCAAAGAAGGCCTTGTGGGTTGTGGCTAACTCTGTTTTCCATTTTTATCTAGATTTGTTCTTTAACGCAAATGTTATTCTTTTTCCAAGGATTGCTGTATCATCACATTAAGAATAAGATAAACAAACTTGACAAAAATTCACTGGAAACAATAAGTGTGGTAATTGCATATTCTCGTCCTAGGTATTCCTTTTTTGTTCTCAATTAAAAGCAGTTCCAGCAGTTGTGTATGGCTGTATCATTTGTTCACCTTAAATAAATACTTTGGAATCTAAAAATATAGCAGAAATAAAACTTTCTGAAAAAAATAAAAAAACTGAAACTTAGAATCACATCAAAAATAAGAAATGGATTTTTTAGGGGATCAGGATGGCTTTCAAGAGGTGGAGGTTTCCTGACAAGCCAACACTGTTAGGGCCCTAAATGTGGGGAGTGTAAAGGTTTGAACAAAACAGCCTCAGACCTCTGAACAGTAGAGGTGCCCAGTCAGATATTGCAGATTTGCTTAGACTTAACAATATTACGGGTTTGCTGTACTCACTGGCAGATAGTTCACAGAAGAACAGGATCTCAAGTAGCATTTGGTCAGCTCAAGACTATTACCTAGTAAGTCATTTTAATTCATTCTGCTGAAATGAAATACGTGATTCCTAACGAGGACTAACAGTGGAAAAGCATGAGACTGCTACTAGGCAGAGTTGTGCACAAGACTGAGCCCGCCACTTAGGGGCACGGCCTCAGCCACATGCTCTGTCTACAGGGGACTGCGAGAAATGACCAGGAGACTTCTGCAAGAAGCCAAGTGACCTGACCCCTGGAACTTTCATAGTTATATGAAATAGCCCGGTTCTACATCCCTCAGGACATGGTAACCTGTCTCTTTCCCACCCGACCTACAGGCTAGTCAGCAGCAGGCTTCTAACATGAAGAGTGAAAGATCTGACACAGCTTCCTTTTCTGTGCTCACATTCCCCCCACGACACGCTGCAACCAGCACAGCAGAACAGACACACTCATAGTAAGACCAAAAAGCAGCGACGGTGCTGGCAATTTTAGATCTGGGCCAAGTACTAGGACTGGCTGTGGGGAGAAGGGGGGGGGTAGGGGGCAGGAATACCCTACCCTCAACCCTTTCCAAAAGCAGAGCTTAGGGCTACTCCTAGCTCAGTCCTGCTGGGAGACTCTAGCTTGAGCCTCCCCCCATAGGTCCTTTGGTGGTGGGACCTTCAGAGGAGGTCAACAAGGGCCTTTTAGACTCAGACCCATATATGGGACCGTAATTCCAGAAGTGAGGGGGCAGGACCCTTATTACCAGCCCCACCTCAGTCGATGGAAACCCTATGGCTCTCCTAAATGTTGCTGAATTAGTCATCTAGTATTAATACATCTAATATAGCATCTCTACCTTTCAAACAAGCCTACTTTTTTTTTTTTTTTTTAAATCTCACACAGTTTTTCTGTGAGTCAGGAATTCAGGGATGGCTTAACTGTGTGGTTTGGGTTTAGGGTCTCTTGGGTGGCCAAGATTCGAGCCAAGGCTGCAGTCATCTGAGGGCTGGATTGAGGTTAGAGGATCTACTTCATCCCAGCTGATGCCCTCACACGGCTGGCAAGCTGGTGCTGGCTGATGGCAGAATCAGCACATGGCTGTTCCCTGATATGTGGAGCACTCCATGTAACTGCTTGAGTTTTCTCATGACATAGTGGCCGGCCTTCCCCACCATGAGTGATAGAAGAGAGAGCGAAGTAGAAGTCACAATGTGCTTTCCGTGCTAGCCTTGGAAGTCACACACTGTCATTTTGTAATACTCACTTTGGTCACACAGGTCAGCCCTGTTTAATAAGGGAGGAGACTACACCAGGACAACAATCATCAGGAGGCAAGGCTTGGGGGCCATCTTGGAAGCTGCCTATTGGCCATACCACTGCCCAAGGGAATTGGTCCACTCTTTGACTGAGCTTCTCCCAAGAGTTATACAAATCTGATGCTCATGGGAATGTCCAAGTGTCCTTTTAGAGAAGGGTCAGCAGCTCCTGACCTCCCACCTGCCTCAGGTTGGTGCCCGCACACTACGTGCCACACACCCTAGTCACCACACTTCTGCTTTGGTAGCAACATGCACCTAGTCAGTGCTAAGGAGTCACCAAGGCACCGATGAGCCTGGCACACACCACGGCTTAGAATGCAACTTTAAAGCAAGACCTACCCCTAGAGAACCTTCCAGCTGGAGTATCTCTCTAAAACGGGCATCTGGTGGTCCCCAAAAGTTCACAAGCCTTTTTCAGTGTCTGAATTATACCTGTGAGGCTCTGAGGAGAATGTGGCCTCACTGGATTTCTGCTCTCTTCCTGCAGGAGAAATAAGCCTTGCTGACTCAGATGGGAGTATAGAGGCTAATTGTTAGCTGCTGCTGGGCTCACCATTGCCGAATGGCTGTGGAAATTCCAGTGAACTTCCATTATCTTCCGCAAGACAATCTAACCTAATTTCCACTGTAAAATGGAAAATTTTTAATTTACTTAAGAGATAGTACACGATAGGCAGTTTACGGACACACTCTCCATTAGTTTTCACAGAAACCATGTGAAGTAAGATTCAGACCACCATTTTTATCAAGGAGCAGACTGAAGCTCAGGGACCTTAAATAACCTGCCCAATTTCCCAGCTAGCAAATGAGGGATCTAGGATTCCAACCTGGGTGTGTCTGACTGGGAAAACCCATCTGATGTGCTCTAGCAGAACTCTCCTAAGGAGGAGGGCCTATAAAACCAGTGAGAATGCATATCCGGGGAGAGGAGGAAGAGAACCTAACATTAGCCACAGCCCAGCCTCAGGGGCAGGAGGAGGGCCTGGAGCTGAAGGCAGCAGGGAGACCCATGTCACCTTCTGTTAGGGGTGGCCGGTCTGAAGACGGTCCTTTGGATCTCCTCTTCCAACCCTTCTCAGGTCTAGGCAACAATGATTCCAGATCTGTCTCAAGGGCAGCAAACTGTGCATCTCCCTCCCTCTCTAAGGAGAGTCAGGTTGTTAATAATAATAGTTACTGTAGCCAGGCCTCCTGCTAAGTTAAGTACCACTTTTAAAAAATCCTCACAACATTCCTATGAGGTAAGTATTACTGCCGCATTTTATAGCTAGGGAGATGGAAGCTCGGGGAGTTTAGGAACAGCCCCAAGGTCACAAAGCCCCAGGTGTTAATGCTCACGTTTCAACCCAGGCCTCTGACTTTAGGGCCATCAGGAATCTTAACACCATGTTCTACTAGACAGAGGTTGGGGGGTCGTACGACCGCGTGGCCCGTTCAGCGCCGCGCGAACTGACAGCGCCAGCCCCCGACGCAGGAGGGGCAGGGTCTGGTGGCTCTTCTCGGAAGGAGGCCTGCTGATGGCGCCAACCGGGGCCAGGCACCCACAGGGGACCCTGCTGCTCCGGGGCTCGGCCAGACCCCGTTGGTGGGGACGTGGCCCCGCCGGCAGGTCCCGCCCCCATTCGGAGGGCAGCCCGGCGCCCGGCTGCACAGCGTTTGGGGTGGGCTGGGGCTCCGAAGCCCGCGACGGCTGAGCGGGGGAAGGACGCGTCCAGGCTTTGACGAGCCGAGGCACCGCGGCGCGTGGGACTCCGCACCCAGATCACCATTTTCCTCCCAGTGGTCGGTTCGCTCCTTTGGCGGGAGCCAGGGCCGCGGGGCGAGGCTGGGGGAGGGAAGTGAAGGGGCGCCCCGCTCCCGGGCAGCGAGACCCCGGAGCCTTTGTGTATTTGGAACCGGATTCCCCACCTCCCTTCCCCGCCTCCCATTCCCGCTTTCTTTTCCCCTAACCCAAGTCCCAGTAGAGTATCCAGCAATTAGCACGTGAGGAGGGGGTGGAAGAAGGCGGGCGGGCGGGGGTGGGGGCGGCGGGACCCCTGCTCCAGTCTCCCCACCAAGCCGGGATCAGCCCCTCGTTCCCGCCTGCGCTGCCTTCGTGCGCCACCTACCGGCTGCTAGGGGCCACTGCGAGCCCACCAGAGCTGTTCCTAGGCAGATCTTGATCTCCGTGGACAATAGACAATGGGATTTTTTTTTTTTTTGAACAATGATTTATTTTGGGGGGTGGGGATAAGGAGGAAGGAGGGAGGGAGGAAGCAGCAGTGTGTTTGTCATCGCTTTAGAAAAAAATCTCTGTTCTATCATTGTTTCTGCATATCCATTATATTGAGGACAAAAGAATCCCGTTCTGGAACAACAAAGCCAAGGGAAATGTTTTCTGTGGCTGACATTTAATTGTGTGCACAAGGTGCTACATTATCATGCGGAGAGATTGTAGAAAGGAATAGGGCACAGCTTCAGTTCAAACCCCTGACTTTTCTGCTTTAAGATGTGGGCTTTCTTACCCGAGTCCCATTTTATATAGCCTCATAGATCTCATGCATGGTATACACCGCACGCAATTCTGTGTTTCTGTATGGTTTTCCAACCCATCACAAGGCTTTCTTGTGGGTGATTTTCACACCACCTCCCAAGTCTGTTCTTTTACAGCTAAGAGGGATAATCACACTTTGCCTCACAACCTCTTCACACAGTCCTTACCACGACAATCCTAATTTTTAGGAGCTCTTAGGAAGCTTGGGGAACACTTAGTCCCACCTCTGGTTTTACAGATGAACGACAGAGAGATGCCTTGACCAAAGTCACGCAAGTAATTAGAGATGGAGGCAGGATCAGAACCCTTGTGTCCTGAACTCTGGTTTCTATTATGATCTACTGTTTGATGTCCTGATGCCCAACAGCCCCGACTTACTCACCCTCATGGCCTCTTTTCCTGGGGTGGGGTGGGGGGCAAGCCCACACACAGTGAGCTGTGCTCCACAAAGATGGGTGATAAGTTGGGATGGTTGTGGGGGGATGGACAGAAGTCCCCCTCTGTACCCCTTTCTCTCTGTCTGATGAAGAAGGGGGACAATGTGGATATCTTTTTCATTTGTTTATTTCATTATTTTGCTGTGAATTAATATGTAAAACCTATGGTAATCATCCAAAACTCTCCAGAAAATGCTTTTCCTGGGTTTCATGAAGGTCTTGAGCCCCGACCCTGACTCGAGGCTAAGCTGGTTACTGGGAACACAAGAAAGGTTTTCCATCTTTGAAAACTGCTCAGGTCTCTTGGCAAGAGTGGTTTGCCCTTGGGAGTCTGAATAATACAGATTTCCTTCTAAGGTTCACGAAAAATCCTTGGGGAGATGCAGACAGCTGATCATGCTGTAGCACAGAGGCATTTTTCTTCTGGCACCTTCTAAAACATGCTACAACAGACGGCGCTCCCCTTTAAACCCTTAACTGTGTCACGCTGAGAGAAGAATCGAGTCTTAGATGAGAAGCTCAGTAAACATCTTTGCACATCCAAAATAAGGCAGCCCGTCATAGAAGTCTGCTTATTTTAAAGGTTGTTCAGTCTGTTTAAAGCAAATAGACCAATCTCACAGTCTGCAGTCAAGGAGACAACAAGCAGAGGAAGTTTCAAAACAAAAGGCCAGAACATTCCCTAACTCTCTTTAAGCTGTCTTCTGAAAGCACAGAGAAGAAGAAAACACACTTGGCTTGCAAGCAATTCCTCAACCTTTCTGCTGGGTTTTGGCACTTTAAGAACTTGGGTTTGTACAGGGGCCACGGGAAATGTTAACAGGGAGCTTAGATCTCTAAATCCCCTTGTTTTCATTTGTTCGTTCCTTTTTTCCCCTCTCAGGCAGCAGCAATTCATCCTGTCTCTACAAAAAGCCCCACGGTTCAATGATATTTTAATATGACAACCACACACTTACAAACACCTTGCCTCGAGGATTTTGTGAGAATCAAATGTGATCAAATGAGATGATGTAGGTGAAAGGACTTTTAAAAGTCTGAGGTACCCTTCAGATGTGAAGTGTTATTCCCATATATCCGAGGTTCTCCAAGTATTGAACTCGTTCATTGGAGCAGCAGCCTAACTGTTCCGCGAAGTTGTGATTCGGCCCATTTCTCAGAACTTACAATTATGCGTTGGGGGGAGGGGGCAGGGGAAGCTTCATGTAAATTTTAGAATGTCCAAATCTCATTTTAAAGAATACCCTCCCAGCATGTTGGAATCTGGTGAGTGTTAGAACACTGGTGACTCATTGCTTCCCCCATGTCCTTATTTGGTAACATGCAAATAAAAATGATCATTTTCAGATTTAGATTTTCTCAGAGCATGGTGTGAGCAGCTATTTTTGCTTTTGCTCCAGTCACCATTCTGTGTAGTAGAAAGTGCATTTCGAGTTGTAAAACCTGTTTTTCCATTTGCAGCCTACATTTAAATATGGAAGACAGCATCTCAAGTACTCCCTGTTACATACAGCAGTCACCATGCCTCAGTCCGGGACCTCGCACACGTGGCCCTCATTTCCACCCACGTAAGGTCTTCACGTCGCTGCTTGACAGGACGATTTCCATATCACCTACCTATGGAGCACCTCTCCTGAGGACACCTCAAGCGATAGGCGGGTGTTTGGTAACTCATCCTCTTAATATCTGTATTGGAGAGAGAGGAATTGATTGAAATGACGCTCAATTTGTGGAAGGGGAAACCCAAAGCAGTGAGTGGGCTTCTGTGTTACAGACCCATGCAGTTCACAGCCCTATGCTGAAGAAACACATGAGGGAAGCCACTCAAGATGAGTAAAGCTTGGAGCCCCAATTTCCCTACTAGTTGTTGTCCTATCTTCCTAAACAAGCCTGCTATTAAGTTTCTCCAGAGGTCAACGTCTAAATGTACTTTCTGCTCTTGAAGATGGCCGAGGGACCCATTACCTAATTTAACCGCAGGCTCCACCCAGCCCCCATCATGGACCTGACTCAGCAGCCCGGGTCACCACTAGCTTCTTACGAGCAGGCCTTCAGATGTTAGAGTCGATGATGCCCTTCGAGGATAACCCATCCAGGCTGGCCAGCTGCAAGGCTGATTTCAAGCCGGTTTCAGTTAAACCACATTCCGGTATCTATTTCCTTTCTCTTTTAAAAGGAAACCTTCCGTGGCTACTTGGGGCCAGGTTGGCGGCCCTAACTTCTTGGAAGTTTCTGTTTATGGGCTTTGTGGGGCAAGGAGATGAACATCAGCTTGTTCTCCTCGTGCCTCCTTCACTGCCCTGGCCACTGTCTCATGTTCCAGATCTGGGGGAGGACCAGAATCTGACACCAAATCAAGATGAAACACGGGACAGGGTATTGCCACCAAAATTGCCTAATTGCAGGTGGTTAGAGGTGGGACTGAAAGAGGGTGCTGGCAGGTGTTGTACCTTAGGCAGCTTGAGTGTACTGTCCATGCCTAAAGCCACCTGCCTTACACAGCTGGCCCTGCCTGGGGCTTGGCCTCTGGGGACTCCGCCTCAGAGGAGGAGCTGGGCATGTGGCCGGCTGGCTCTACCTCCTTTCCCCCTCCAGCTCTACTATCTGTACTGGGGACTTCTGTCCCTGTAAATTCTTGCAATATAGGAAATGCCCAGTGGAAATGCAAAAATAATCATGTCATCTTTCACACATTTATGGTATTTTGGCAATGTTTCTAATAGCCGCTAAGGGACAAGAGTTTATCTTTCTATCTTACATCTCATAAATCTTTTCTTTTTCTTCTATCACTAGCGTAAATTGTGCTTAGTCCAATAACAAGGTTAAAATTATAGTGCTTTTCATCATTACAGAGATGCTCTTGCCTCTGATGGGGACAACGGCTATATCTAAAGCTTAGCAAATTTATTTTTTTCCCTTTGCCTGCACCAGGATGTCATCTGGAAGACAAGATTTTCACTTAGCTGTGCATGGGCTTTGTTCAAGGCCTCTGTGAGTGAACACACTTATGCGAGAGGCCTGTAACCTGCAGGAGAGTCGGTTATGTGCCTCTGTTCTTCCCCTGAGTGTCTTTTTCAAACCAAAAACCAAAAAACAAACAAACAAAATGGGAGAGAGGCACCCGAGGTATCTGGCAGTGTTGAGGAATGCAGGCTATAAATATAAACAAGCTATTTAACCTCTCTGAGCCTGTCTCCTCATTTGGGGATAATAATAGTGCCTCTTAAGTTTATTATGAGGATTTAAAGCAACAGAATGTGTAAAGAGCTTAGTACGGTGCCTGGCACATAATACTAAGTATTTGCCAGCATCATCATCGTGTCCATTTCTACCCTCCTGCTGTCACGTGACAGCTTTCTGCTCTGCAGGACCCGACAGTTGCCAGAAGAATCCATGCGCCGTTGCCATTTTGTACCTCTGGCTGTGCTGTCACGACTACCCATTTCGGCTTCCGGTTTCCCAGGCAGGGAACATTCCCCGGCAGAATTGCCGATGAGCTCGTGGAAACCTGAGTCTCAGGCATCAACGAGGTGCTCATACAGTCGGCCTCTCCTTTCCACTAGTGACGGCTCCTTCTCCCCCTGTAGGTGGTCGCGCTGCTCTCCCTGTCAGGCTGCCATGCCCACCACACAGCAGGGGTCTGTCGCAGAGGCCACCTGTGGGAGATGCCCTTCCCACCCTCCGCCAAGCACTTCGGCCCCGTAGATGCTTCCCTTCTGCCCACGTAGTTCCCAGGAGACCCAGACCCAGGTGTGCAAATCACCCCCATGTTCGGGCTGTGATAAGATGGTTATTAACAAGCTTCACTCCAGCTTTTCCTCATGTCTGAGTTGAGGTTTCATCTTGTCCCCTTTTATGGAGTATGTCCTCATCGATCACTTTCCGCAGTTTTCTGTGGTTCTGCCCAAGGCCAGCGTCTGCTGCCAGCTGTCTGGGAGACACTTCCCTCCCATGCCCATCACACGCCTAGTTTTTTTTTTTTTTTAAAGATTTTATTTATTTATTTGACAGACAGAGATAACAAGTAGGCAGAGAGGCAGGCAGAGAGAAAGGGAGAAGCAGGCTCCCTGCAGAGCAGAGAGCCCGATGCGGGGCTCGATCCCAGGACCCCGAGATCATGACCTGAGCCAAAGGCAGAGGCTTAACCCACTGAGCCACCCAGGTGCCCCACACGCCTAGTTTTTGACTGAGGGTTACGTGAAGATGTTTTCTGCATCTCCCCGAAGAAGGCAATCCATCTAATCAGGTTGTCACCCCTAACGGAGGCACTAGCTCTTCTCTCTGGAATACAAGGCCAACACCATGCCGACCTCTCTCGTTTGAGCTCATTACTCCACGTTCCTTATTTTCAAACTTGGTCAGACATGCATTAATTGTAGAAGCGGAAGAGCCCTTTCGATGATGTCTGAGTTGGAGCACGGCTCTGTTTATCCTGAGTTGCAGGGTCTGCTTTCTCTTCTCTTTCTGAGTAATTCCGCAAGCCTCAAGAATAGCTTGCCTTTTCCTCTCTTAGGAAGCAGGCCCCACGTGGAAACTATAGTTCAGGTTTGGTTTTTGGAAATGATGGATCATATGGACTGACCATTTCTTCCTAATCATAATCCTCCTAGCTAGCTAGCTATCGTCTAGCTGTCTCTCTGTCGTCTATTTATAGTTTTTTGCTAGTAACTTCCTTACATCTGACCCAGAGTACTTGCACAGAAGGGTAGATGTGCCAAGATATGACTGACCATTAATACAATGGCCTGGTTTTTGCCAGACTCTCTGTTTGTCCTCAACAAGTGGAACTGGACGCTTCTTTGAATTACATTATTACATTAGACTGCAATAGAGAAATGCCTGGAAACGCACACAGACCGGTTTATTACTGAAGTTGATGTAAGTCAATGGAAAAACGCACTGGCAATGTTCAGACACAGAGGAAACACCCTTTTCTACAAAAGGTTGCATAAGGCTGACCAGGAATCAATCCTTACAAGATTAAAATGGATGCCCTATTTTGATTTCTCTCTCTCCTTTGAAACCCCATTTCCCATTGATTCTGAGTTCTTTCATCCTTTCTTTACTTCATAAAATCTCTCACTATCGTTTCTTTCTTTTCATTCCTACTCGAACCCTGGTTAAAGTCCTCTTCCCTCGTGTCTGGTTCACTGTAATCGCATTCGAACAGCTCTATCTACTTCACATCTTTTCTCTTTAAACATCGTCCTGAAACTGCCGTCGGATTAATCTTGTTAAAACGCTGCTTTCTCCAAATTGCACTGCCGCCCCATCTTCCAATTTCCCCACAGGACAATGTCTCAAATTCTCTTGGTATGGCAGTAGAATCACCTCCCGAGGCAACTTACTCACACTTCCCACATTTCCAGATTAACCCCCACCCCCCACCCCCATCTAAAACGCACTCGAGCCATTCCAATTCCTGGACACACCTTTCCTTTGCCTTTCTGCTTTCCCAGCATCTTCCCCCGTCTCAGAGGGGGGCTCAAATGGACTCCCAGCTTGAAATGATGGCTCCCCTCAGAACATCCTGTGATTTGTTTGCATGATTAATTT
Source organism: Martes martes (assembly GCF_963455335.1). Lineage (NCBI taxonomy): Eukaryota > Metazoa > Chordata > Mammalia > Carnivora > Mustelidae > Martes > Martes martes. The sequence goes on from NC_137889.1 coordinate 136,143,801, forward strand.
CACACATGCAACAAACATCTTCTCTTGGCTTTTTTTCTCACAGTTTTGAATTGCTCCCTAATTTTCATGTGCTAGCATGAACATGCTCTCCTAGCATGTCCTGGGTAGTGAACTCCTCGCAGATGGTTGATTTGTAGTCCACGTTTCTTCTAAAGTATCTTGCCCAGGACTTGCACTAAGTAGGCATTCAAGAATATTGGACGTACTACACAGAAAAAGGAGCCACTGAGGGTGCCTGTGTGGCTCAGTTGTTAAGCATCTGCCTTCTGCTCAGGTCATGATCCCAGGGACCTGGGATGGAGCCCAGCACCGGGCTCCCTGCTCAGCGGAAACCCTGCTTCTCCCTCTCTCACTCCCCCTGCTCATGCTCCCTCTCGGGCTGTCTCTCTCTCTGTCAAAAAAATAAATAAAATCTTTAAAAAAAAAAAAGAAGAAGAAGAAGAAGAAGAAGAGAAAGAAAGAAAGGAAGAAAGAGCAACTGGAAAGGAAAACAAATCAGTTGAGACATTTTCATCACTGGCCCAGAAGTGGCATGTACAGAGTTTTGTTCCTGTGCGTTGAATTTGAGGGGGATGGGAGAGAATGTGTTTTTCAAAGTAGTACATATCCAGAAAGAATCTTGTGAGGCCATTTTGCCCAATTTCCTGGCTCTATGCCATCTAAGACAACGAGATCTGTCCTATACTTCAGGACCCCAGAAAGAGAATACCTCTTGGCTCTTTTCCGTAGTTAAAGTGTCTGCTTTGGTTCAGATCATGATCTCAGGGTCCTGGGATCGAGCCCTTCTTCAGGGTCCCTGCTCAGCAGGGAGCCTGCTTCTCCCTCTCCTCCCTGCTCTTGCTCTGTCTCCCTATCTCTGTCTCTCTCTCAAATAAATAAACAAAATCTTTTAAGAAATTTGGTTGTCCATGCTCATCTCAAAGAATAACATTCAGTCATTTGGGAGTGGGGGCAAATGAATCTGATAACTCTGATAAAAGCGGTCTGGAGAACACACTGAAGGAAGGAAACCACTCTGATTTAATATTTTTTAAAAAATTAGTTTAGGCCTATTAATTCTAGGACCGTTTTCTGCAAACCTTAAAAAAACAGCTGATTAATAGTTTTCCTTAATAATTGAATGTCCTTCTAGGAGTATTTTTAACCTCATCTGTATTAAGCTCCGAGAAACATTCGCTGTCCCATACATATTTATTGAGCACTACTGTGCCAGGCGTCGTGGCCATAAAGATGAATGAATTAAGAAATAAGGAAGGTAGATCCTCATTTTTAGGAAGCTCACAGTATAGTGAGTGGGAAAATGAAACACCGTGATAGGGATGGCGCTGACCTGTCACCTCTCATCGGAAGTTTGTAGACATTACGTATGTCTGCGACACTTCAGCAGGGGCAGAAACTTGGGATCCATTGTGTGTAACACTTGCCAGAAAGTCTATATAATATGTCTCCTTGCTTGCTCCTGTCTCTGTGCCCCTAGGGCAGATGAAAAGGCCATCACCCACCCCTCCAACTACTCTCCAGAGAGGATAAGCGTTATTCGTCAGTCAGCCAACCATGCCTTACAAAACATTTAGAATGACCAGCACTCTGTAAGACAACTGGAAAGGGCATCGGTCCTCCTTCTCCCGGCCCTCGACCTTGCCATAATCGTATTACAGTTCTTCTCCATTCCTTTGGGGCCCTTTGATTTCACTACCACCAACACTAAAGGCTGAGTGTTCACTCCACTCGTGAAATAAATATTTAGTGAGTATTCCAATGGGCAAGTCACTTGCTGAATGACGTGATGAAAATAGGAGGAAATCAAGCCCAGATCCTACTCTGAAAGAACTTGTATCTAGTCTAGAGGTACATGGTGTACATAAATACCTTGTCACAAAGTCAAATATAAGCAAATACACCACAGGGCTCCTCCCAGCGGGATTGGGATGGAGAAGACTTGGAGAATGGGAGAGATGGAGAGTGGGTGGGTTGTGCCCAGGGGACGCAAGTTGGGGTTTGGATGTGTCAAGCTGGTGGTGTTGAGGGGCATTCCGGGGAGGATGGCCAGGGACTAGTTAGAAAACGTGTGACCAGTGCATGGAAAGAGGTGGAGGCAAGAGACACTAGTGGCATATGAAACTACAAGTCTAGGTTCTACTGTGAAAAGACTTGCAGGAGGGAAAGGAGGATTGAAACATAAGAGCTATGACTCGATGCGCCATATTTTCTTATTAGACAACACTGTAATCGCTGAAAGGTTGGGCATGTAAAATCTGAAATGTGAGTCTAAATATTTTATTTATTCATATAACTAATAAAATACATTTGATTTTTAACTACTTTTTTTTCCCCCTCAGGAGATGAGCTTAAAATATTTTCATATAACTTGACCAATTTCTCTGCCAAATCTGAGAGGGGGAGACATTTTCGTATCAGATGAATAATTTTGTGTTTATTTTACTCAGGAGAAAATGGGAGGAAGGAGACATGGCATAAAGAAGAGAAGAGAACAGGATCTCTTTCTCATGGCCCCTGTATTTATTAATGACTGAGGAAAATATCATGTATTCTGATTGTGACGTGACTGGGATTATATGCTTTTTAGAAGGCTGGGTTTAGTCTCAGGGTCTCGAATGCTGGCTGTTGAAGAACCCTTATCTTTGGCCTGCTGGGTTAAAACCGTGATCTCCAAAAATCTGCCCCACAGTCCTCATGAGCTTTGCTTTCGGCTTTATCTTCTTTCCTGTCTTTTTATATCCTCTCCTCTATTTCTGATAAGGAGTATTGAGTAGCAGAGTGATAGGAGCAGGGGAAAATGGGGGAAAATAGCCATTAGAGAACAAAACCAAAGCATTGATTTGAGAACTCCCTTTGGGTAACTGTTACAGGCACATGCAAATTAAAGCCATGTGCATAATCCTGTTTGAATGCCTGTGTGCCTTCAAAACATCCCAGGCAGCTGGATGCTGTCCTCAGAGGAGATCCTGGGGGGTGGGGGGGAATCCTTGCCAGAGCAACGGGTAGATTTTCAAAGACGCTCAAGACTTAAGTTGACTTTCTTGACATCAAGTTCCCCTGAAGAAAATGAGACCTTGTCTTCCACAACTTAATTTAGGACCATCCCTGCTGCCGAGCCCACAGCCACGCCGCACGGGAAGCCAACTAGAATGTGCTCATGCCGAGCTGAGGGAGGGGTTGGCACCAAGTGTGGCCCTCTGCATTCTAGATGGGCCTGCAGAAGCTCCCGCCGAACCACTCGCTGAGCAGCTGGAGAGGGGGAGGGGAGCTCATCGCCTCTGAAACAGCCCCCTTGGCCAAGAAAGCCTTTGCTGGCCATGACTCTGGGACCGAGAGCAGGTTATCATCACGGTACCCAGCGGTCTGACAGAGCCAACGGAAGAGCTCCGTGAGGTGAAGAGAGGTGAGGAGAAAATTAGCGAGGCTCAAATGGGATAATTGGAAAAGCAGAGGGAAGGCAGTAAATTATGCCTCTTTGGCCTGGCGCAGTTATCAGACGGCAGGGATGGGTGAAGTGCGTCAGCGACCGCAGATGAAGAGCAAGATGAGGAAGGGTCTTGGGTGAAGGGGGCCCGAGCTCTGGCCACCCCGCCCAGGGCCAGCCCGCACGAGCCGCTGGAGCAACTCGCTTGGAAAGACAAACAGGACGTGGTGAGGAAACAGCTTTCTCAAGTGAATGGGAGGCCTTTTCATGTGGTCGGAGCCTAGATCTGTCCGTAAGAAGCAGGTTGGAAATGAAGACGCCAATCAACAAAGGGAGTGGTAACGGGTCCTGCCGGTTCTGGGTGGCTTCTGGCCACCTCCACCCCCACCTCCATCCTTGTTCTGTGACCTTGGGAAGTTATGGCGCCTCTTTGTGCCTCAGTTTCCTCGCCTGCGATAAAGAATAATTATGCCAATAACGTCATTCATATAAGGTTCTTAGAACCCTTAGAAAACGCTCACGAGGGTAGCTGATTAACACTTGAGCGCGTGGTTTTCAAGGCTCTGGAGGGCATGTTGGAAATTTGGGGGGGCCTTTTGGGGTTGTTACAAGGTAGGGGGTACTACTGCCATTTAGTGGGTGGAGGCCAACAACAACAAAATTATCTTGCATCCCACATGACTTCTGAGTGCTCCACACGATAGTTCCACACATGAAAAACCTGACGAACGTTCTGGTAACTTAGAACTTGACTCAGTTTTCAAAATTTACGTGAGGTCTTTGTGCATTGTTTTACTATACACTGAATTTTATACAACCGTATAAATCAAGAATATGATTATACTCAGCTTTGTTCAGAGAATTGTCAAGAGTTGTTCATCATTTCAGAAAATCACGGATGGAAAAATGGCCCCCTGTACAGGCTCATTTGTAACTGTTACGCTCCTGGGGCCTCTCCACATGGGTGAAGCCTCAGGACTTGACTGTGGCTTCTAATGCCACACAGCACACAGTGGCTGAGTGTTCACACATCGAAATGCCCATTATTTTATGATAGCATTGTGTTTTTCTTTTGTATCAGTTGAGGCATTGCATTGCTATCGTTTTGAAATGCGTGAAGATGAGTTATGTTATTAATTTTATTCTGGATATTAAAGGAGCATTATGAAACAGTTGTTATCATAAAGAGGTGTTAGCTCTGATAGGTTTGAAAACCAAAGGTTTTTAGAGCTGAGCTCAGCACAACTATAACTTTTGTACTTCTCAGAAATTGGTCCCAGAGACAAGGAAATCAGAACCCAAATAGAGGGCATTGCCCTGGTTTTGAATTACCCCTGTCCTCTCTCAGTTAAAGACTTGATGCTTGTTTGGAGGTCAGAACATTTTGGTATATTGCCTACACTTGCCATCTTCTTGCCTTCTTGCCTTCATGATTAAGATGAGGTGATCTGTTGAGTTTCTGTAGAATAATTACCTTCCAGAGAAAAGATCACATTTTCTTCTCCACGTGGGACTTTTCTCTACTTTCTCATTGTGAGAGCTGGATCACTCCAGAAGGCCTCTTCCTGGGCTTTCTGTCCCCCTTCCCTGTGGAAAGAGCAAGTCAGGCCAGTGGGAAGGACTGGAGGACTCCCTTTCACTATGGCACCTCTTAATTTATCAAGAGCTCTCCCCCCCATACCCCCCAAACCACAGTCCCAGGTCCCTCTGGGTAGACCTAAGCAAATCAATTCAGAGGTGCTCTCTCTGACTTGACCACCATAAGGTTTGGCATAAGGTAGTAGATCTGTGTACTTCCTGACATGGGCAAAGACAAAGACGAGCACTTGCAGGAAAACTCTGTGGTGGAGAATGTGTTATACATACGGAGAGAATGGTCGTGTTGCCAGACAGCCATAGGGAAGACGGCAAGTGGAGTCAGTTTTCTAAGGGTGGGTCCTGATTGCAGTTTCTTTCAATTAATATATTAGAATATATTAGTGGGGAAGGTGTTTGAGTCAAGTCTACTGAAATCAAGAAAAAATAAAGAGCCATTATAAATATTTCAGGGTATATTCTGTGATTAAGCTGTATGCAGAGATGTACTATTTCCCAAAGATTAAGTTTTCCCTTCTCTAGGTATTATAAGAAAATAAAAAGGAAGGGAGGGAGGAAGAGACAGAGGGAGGGAGGAAATCTTTGAGAAAAACTATTAATTAGGATTGAGGAGTTCTATTACGTCTTTGCCTGGGGCTGGTTGTATTTCCCAAGTTGGCTGCAAAAATATCTCCCATCCCACAAGCTCTTCTGCAAAAAAAGTGAAGTCTAACCTTCTTCTCCCTTGAATTGAGCCCATCATGAGAGCAAAGCACCACCTTCTGCTAGAAGAGAGAAAAAGTGATAAGATTTCTATGGAGAACAAGAGGATTATTTGACATCAAACCCAGACCATGCCCACCGGACCTGGGGACCAGCTTTCAAAAATGGATCTTTGACATGGTCAGATTGGCAAAGATGCTCAAGAGTCATAGGGAACAAGAGTGAGCTAGGAGGCAGCAAACATGTAAGCAGGGAGAAGAAGCCCTCAGGGACCAGGGAGGCATGAAGAGCAGTTGACCAAAACTAGGATCTGACCAGGTTGGGGCCTTACTGAGAAAGGCTATCTGTTATTGGACGAGGTGACATCAACTTAGTCAGAATAGATGTCAGTGGCTGAGACCTTCAAGTAGCTGACAATGACCTTAGGCTGGAGGATGGATGCATGCGGGGTCCTGGAGACACCCCATGGAGCTGAGTGGGAATAGTTTCACAGGGTTACTGCCGTGCACGTTTTCCTGGCTGTTTTCCTCAGGTATGCTTCTCGCTCTTTCCCTATTCTGTTCTGAATCAAAGGATCTGACCCCTGTTGGTTGCTTTTACAAGACTGGAGGATGGGAGGCACTGCCGGGTGGATGGAGGGTGAAGAGGGAGAGGGAAACAGAGATTTCTTCCTCTTTGTCTCTGGAGCAGCTCAACCTCTCTGGTTCCAGTTGTTGCCAGGCAGGTCCGGTCCACTATGGTTCCAGCCTCCAGCTGGGGACAATGCCCCTGAGCTCCAGAATTCCCTCCCCTCTTCCCTCTGCCTTGTGGCAATGTCAGCTTCTGGCCTTGGCGGTCTCTGGCTTCCTCACTGCCCCCAGCTGGCCTCTTGGCTCTCCCATCCTTGTACAATCAATCCCTATATCCAAGCCCTTCTGTTTCAAGTTCTCTGGTGGTTTCTGTTTTCCCGTTGGATCCTGACTGATAGACTGGTTTCAGGAGCTGGTCAGCTCTGATTCAGGGCGAGAGCTGCTCAGGACCAACAAGGGAACACCTTGCCGGGAGAGATCTGTTGGAAACTACTTGGTGTGCAGGACAGCAAGGGTTGGGCCTGCCTCTCCAGAACCACATCAGCTGCTGCCTTTAGAGAGACTTCAACAGGGGAATTGAGCGGGAAAGAGAGGCTAGCTAAAAATTTCACCCAAATGGAAGCATCAAAGATACCAGCAACAGGAGAAAACTTATGTCAACTCGTTCAGAAAGAACCACGGTGCTCTGGTGGGGCCTCATGAATTACTGAATTACCGTGGCCTCCTTGGGCCCCATATATCTGTATCTTGAGTCTGGTTTCAAATAGAACAGAGAATAATGTTGAGTGCCTCTAATTTAATATTCTGATAATATTTCCACCACATCAAATTCCCACTAGGACAAATGTATACAAATGAATCATTATAATTTCCCCCCTACCCCAGCCAAGTCACTTGGGCCTCTGCTAAGAAATGATGATAAAAGTGATGAAAACAAAACAAAGCATACATTAGAATGTCATTTAAAAAAGAAAAGATTTCCAGGAGATCCTTTGTTGCACTGGAAGAGCACAAGCTGCATTTTTAAATGACTTTTTTGTTTTCCCTTTTGGATAATCAGAGAGAATGAGGCAACCGAAATAACGAAATAATGCTTGGCTGCTGCTGAGGTCATGATCGAGCTCCTGCTGACATGTTGAGCTGGTCAGAGAGCCCGGGATCTCCGAGGGGATGAGGACAGCCCTGTGAGAGAAGGCGTCATTCAGAGAACAGAAGCATTATGTCTGCATCGGGTTGTACAGGACCCAGTGGCCACGCTGGGGACAAGGACGGAGCATACCTGTGCCACAGGCCCCGTAGACTGCAGCGGGAGAGGGAAGTGTCATGTGGGACTGTGTCCTTGGGGGATATGATTTTTCATGCCGTGTAATGAACCTGCAATAGGGAAGGGCATTTCATTGTGGGTTTTACTGCACTAGGCAATTCTGACAGGTATATGGATACTTATTCCAACTCGCAGTCATAAGATGAAGACAGTAGTAGGGGGAAGCTGCCTGGCTTGCAATGATATATTTGGAGAGAGGATATAACATCAAAAGTTCGGTACAGAGAATAACAGAGTAAAATTATAAAGTCCTGGGGTCATTTGCTTATGTCTTCTACTTCCTTCACGAGAAACAGGGCTGCAGTCAGATATCACATGGTAGTATAAAAACATGTCCAGTAAATTCTTTGGCATTCCCCCCATTAAAATACAGGATCCATATGTCATCCCTTGGAACTGGGTTGGGGCTCTTGTAGGAGCTTTCACCAATGGAGTACAGCAGAAATGAAAAAATGGGACTTCCGGCATGGTGTCATAAAAGGCCAAGGTAACCTTTCACCCTGTTAGCTGCAGCACTCTTGCTTAGAGCCCTAAGCTGCTGTAAGGAGTCTGAGTGCCCTGAGGCCAGCCCATGGAGAGGCCAACTCATGGAGAGGCTAGTCCATGAAGAGGCCAGCTCATGGAGAGGCTGGCCCATGAAGAGGCCAGCTCATGGAGAGGCTGGCCCATGGAGAGGCCAGCCCATGGAGAGGCCAGCCCATGGAGAGATCACCTCATGGAGAAGCCACAGGCAAAAGGCCATGGGAAAGATCTCTAGTTGACAGTCCCAGTGGGGACCCATGTCAAGCCATTCCAGCCAGGTGTCAGACATGTGAATACATTAACCTCTTGGCCAGATAAATATCACTGAGTAGCTTCAGTCAATATGTCAGGTAACAGAAGTCGACCTGATGAGCCCTGAATTCCAGACTCACAGAATCATGAAATATAATAAAACGGTTGTTACTTTAAGCCACTAAATTTGGGGGCAATTTGTTATGCAGCAATAGCTAACTAGGACGTATTTCTGCGTAGACAAGTTTCTAATCTAGTCCCAAACGCGTCTTACTTTACTAGGTATAGTTTACCACTTAGTAGTGCTTCAGTGTCAAATAACCACCAGCATCTTCAATTGAGTGCCTGTTGTAAACCCCAGTGATGTAGAGAATATGAAGCAGAGGGGTCAGTTTCTGACCTAAAGGATCGGATAAAATAATAATTATGGGATATCATTTATTGAGTGAGTCCTATGAATTAGGCTGATAATTCTCAAGGTTGGTACTGAAATGTCAGTGTCAGCATCACCTTGAAATTTGTTAGAAATGCAAATCCTCAGGTCCTACCCCAGACTTACTGACTCAGAAACTCGGGGAGTGAGCCTAGCAACAGGTGTTTTAGTCAGCCCGCCAGGTGTTTCCAGTGCATGCTATAGTCTGAGAATCATGCAAGGAAGCATGTGACTTACTTTACCTCACAGAATCCTCACTGAAGCCTGGATTTTTCACCCTTGCCAGGACTGACATTTCAGGCAAAAGAGAATTCTCGTGGGTGACCCGGAGAGTGTAAGATGTTGGACAGTACCCAGGCGTCTGCCCACTAAGGGCCAATAACACCTCTCCCTCTAGTTGTGATAACTAAGAGTGTCATCAGATGCTGCCATGTGTCCCCTGAGGGTCAGAAATCACCTCTAGTTGAGAACCACTACCTTAGCCCTATGGATAGTGTTTGCAGATGTACCCAGAATGGATTTTAATAGGGTATGGCAAGACAGGCAGACATGGAAAGGACTGTCATAAAGAAAGAAGATTTTACTCACAGTTCCCCAGAAACAGGGGGTGGGGTGGCCCATCATGGGGAGGCTACTCGGTGGAGCACCTGGGTCAGTTATCTTTTTAGTAAGGTCAGTAAGGAAGCAGAGGGAGCAGGGGACATCGAGGGAAAGAGCCTTTATTATGGCTTCTGTGCAAAGGAACGGGTGTAGGACTGACTGGTTTGAATCATTTTAGTTGGCTCTGGGGCCAAGGAACTGTTCCTAGTTGCTCTGTGGCAATTAGGGCATGGGCTAGCGGTCAGAATATGAGACCCCAATAAAAGAGGTGGTTGGGGGTACGGCCTTTGGATCTGTTGGCTCCCACATGAAAAGCATGTTTGCAGGCTGCTCCCTTGCCAGTTCTAGGAATTGGCTAGCCCTAAGAGGGGCGTCTCTTGGAAGTTAGCAGGCCCAATGTCAAAGAATCAGAATAAAAAGGCATGCTTGATACAGGTAGATATGGTTGCCCTACTTTATAGATGGCAAAGCTGAAGTCCAGAGAGGTAACCTGTCATAAGTCCTCTCTCCCCCAAGGGGAGGACCTATTTTGAAACCTAGGTCTGTGTACCCCTCGGACCACGCTCTTACCTGTGTGCTACCCTGCTATGCATCTAGCTAATTAAGCACACGTGTGTGCATCTCTAACCATATAAAAAGATAGCCGACACAGCCAAAGAGGATATTGAATCATTTCTTTATGAGATAATTATACAAAGTAATGAGAAGAGATGGCCTGTAGTGGTTCGAAAGGCTTTGTGGCAAATACACCATTCCGACTGCTGGCACGGTGATGCTTGCTGGAAGGTCTTGAAAGTTGGAGAAAACGAAGCTAGGCAAAGCTGTGGAGAAAGAACCTTCTGAAAAGATGGGAAATGATGTGCTCACAGGCTCAAAGGCTTCTAGGAATGTGCAAGGTCTGATGAAAACACCAAGTGTTAATAGGCTGCTTTGGTTACTTGAAAGTAGATTAGACGGAAAGAGAAGAAAAGAGGGTTGCAGCAGGATGCCACCCGCTTTGATAGCTAAACCCATCAGAAGCAGGGCACGGACGCACAAAATATTCAGCACGATGAACTAAGTTATCGACCAAAAAAATCCCCATTGAAAAGTAGTCCTGTAATTCCAATGCCTGGGCTCAATGAAATTTAGAGTAAGAATCAAGCTGGAAATTTCTACTTTGACATCTTGCAAGATAATCAGTTAGGCTGGGAATCTGTGACCAACGGGGAACACAACAAAGGGCTTTCCGCTGAGACTGAACAGAGCATCACAGGTTTTGGGAAGTGGAGTTGACAGCCATTCATTTATTTAGAAGTTGGTGAGTGCCAACGCTGTGCCAGGCACCGTGTTGGAGGACAGGGAGCTATAAATCACAAGCCATGTTATAAAATGGGATTTCTGCCGCGGAGAGACTAATAAAGTAGTGAGCGCCCAGTTTCTGCAGTACCGGGCAGAGCCTAGAGGAGGATTCTGTGGAACCGGGCGTTGGAGACGTACCCAGTGAATGGGCACCTGTCTACCTGCTGAACTTCCAAGAGGCACCTGCAAAGATCGAACTTCCTCCAGGCCCGCTGCTATCCCCAGAGACAGTCCAACCTGCCGTCCTCGCTCTCAAACTTTTTCAGAAGGTCTGAATCGCCAGGGGAGTTTAACAGCACATGCTATCACGGGGTCCGCCCCCAAGAGGGGCTGATGCCCTGGATGACAAAGGGAGCACTACCTTCCATCCTCGATAATCCCCCAATACCTGCGCTATCAGTTGACATTTCCCCAGCAGGAATTAGCAAGAATGTAACTGGAGTGCAACTTCTGATGGGCTGAGATATTTGTCTGTTTCACTCATTGCCATTTTCAGAGTGCTTGGCCCATATTAGGTACTCAGTAGGTCTTTCCTGAATGAAGGGATTGCGCACATACACACGATGGAGGTAGGGGAAGGGAAGACGTCAAGAAGAAACAACAAGAAAGGGGTACTTTTAATAAGGAGGGCGCAAAGGTATGAAGTCTGAACTTGGCTTTTACCAACGCTCTGCTGTGTTTGCAGAGATGCCTCTGGTCTTCACTCTGCGGAACTAGAATTAAGAGTTGAATGCCTTCTCTTAAACAAGCATCCTAAGAAACGCTGTGCTTATGGGAAAATAAACAGTCAGTGCCTTTCAAATCCTGTAAGGGCTCATGTCTGTGGCTATTTCAAACCCTCAGCCCCTGCCATATTCGAATGCCACAGTGCCAAACATTTCAAGCTACAGGAATTCTGTATGGGGCTCTGTATGCTCAGGGCTCACACACGTCTACCAGCTCATGGGGACTCAGGCCCCAGGAATAGCCCAGGAACAGCCCCACCATCATGTCTCCTTCCCGAGGCCAGCAGGCCAGCTTGAATGCACAAATCTTAGAAATGGTGAGGGAGAAAAATTAGGACATCCCACCAGGTTAAGCAAACACCTATCAAATGTCTGGGTGCAAGGATTGTTACTGGATTTTTATAAAATTATTTTCAATGGGAAAAGCTGTTTTGCTCCATATGTACCAAACATTAGGTTTTCAATGCTCTGTGATCTTCCCTCTCACCCCTACACCGCCACCCCCCAAGTCCTTAAGTCCTTTAAAAAATTCTCAGTTCTGGTTTTGACTTGAGTTCACTCCTTCTATTTACATATCTTCTTGGGAAAAACAGTCTTTCTTTATACATCTCTTCTCCTTTCTTTACTCACTCATCATTTCTGTACTTGGCTGAGTTCTCTTTTTACTTCGGCCCAACAATGGGTGAGCCTCTAGAGGAGGGCAGAAAGGGAGCGGGTCTCTTTAACAGAAGCAAGCAGATCACAAAATGTCTGTCAAAGGAACACGTCTGCCTCAAGCTTCCCACTCTGATGGGCTCAGTGCCGAGCTCTGATTTGCTCTAGTTAAAAAAAAAAAAAAAAAAAAAAAAAAAAAATCCCCTAATTTTACTGTCAAGATTTTGAGAAGCATTCTCATGGTTTTAAAGAGATTATTGCATAATTTGTTCATGTTTAAAGAATTATATTGTTAAATAAATTTAGCTCTCCAGATTCTAAATGACAAAAACAAGTGAAGTTACATCATTTGAATTATGAAGTGATAATGTCTTCCAATTCTGCCCCAATCAAAAGTGTAACAGTTTAAAGCTTATAATAATCATGTTCAAACATATTCAGATTATAATTACTTTTCTTCTGATAATGATAGCCCGTCTGATTGGATGATTACCTATTTGACTTTGATAAGTCTCAGAGGTCAAAAAAGGGATAATTGCAGACATCTGTTTTCTATGGAAAATATAATCTCAGAAAATAGTGTTTAAAGTGACATCTGCAAATATGTGTTTTAGAAAGAAACTCGTTGCACATTTAAAATCACAGGGAAAAGAAGCAATTCCTAAGCTACTATGTCTCACACTGTCTATGTAAATAGATGAACAAGTTTAACTTACTAGTATTCATGTATGCATAAGTAATTACAAGCAGGCATGATTATATTTTGTGCAGGTAGAATTAGAGATGGAAATAGACTATGAGAAAGGAATTTGAAAGGGTCTATGACATGGAATGATACAGAAGCTTTTTCTCTTTACTTTTGTCTAATTCAGTCCAGATATATAAAGGTGCAACCATTTTCCTGGTTGTTTTTAATTTGCAGCTGGAAGATTTTTGTCCCCTGGCTATCTCTGTGTGGACAGCCTTCTCCACTTAGGAGATGGGTCTTAGTGGGGAAAAGGTTCATTCATGGCCGCCGTGATTCTCTCTGCACAGGAGATTTTCTCCCTCTGCAGGTGCATCACCTTCACAACCCTCAGGGAGATGCCAAGAACCTCTCCCTCCCTCCAGCCAACAGCTGCATTTTGCAATAAAAAGGGAAAAGTTTCTTTAATATTCCTTTCCACACATGCTAAAACTCCCTCAGTTTTAAATTACAAACTCGGAATCTGGGTAATCACTTTTGCGAGACCAAGCTTCTCAAGACAAAACTTTCACCACAGCACTTCCCTTCTCAAAAGCCTTCCATGGCTCCCCAGTGTTTACAGAAGGAATTCCAAACTTCATAGCAATTCACAAGCCTTCATCATCTGACCTTCACCTATTTTTCTCAACCTTATCTTCTACGTGAGACCCTTTTGATAAGTCCATCTAACACCAAGGCATGTTAAACTCTCTTGCCTCTAGTCTAGATTTCCCCTCTCTATGTCATCTTTGCCCATTAATCTTTTGTTGGTGGTGGTTGTTTAGTTTTTGCACCTCAAGTGCACAGAACTCGATAAATCATAAACTTTGGTTCATAACACACTAGTATGATTGGTCTGGGCAAGAGCCTCTTTTGTAGTTATTTACGCATAATCAAATTTCCCCAAGTCTGCCTTAAATCCTGTCTTCCTCTATACGCATAGGGATGGTCACTCCGCCAAGAGAGCTCTTTCTCTCCTCTGAACAATTAGAGCATCTATTACCTAGGTCTAGACCTCCATTTGCATATTGCATGCAGCATAGCACCATTGTTGTGTCTAGACACACCAGCAGCTGGAGTTAGCTCTGTCCTGCTCTGTGGTATGTACTCTATGATAGCTCTTACCAAATTGTGTTGTATTTTATCTGCGTCTGTCTTCTCCACCAAAGAGTTAGTTCCCTGAGGCCAGACTCAGTTTCTCATTCATCTGGGCACCCCAAATGCCAACCATAGTGCCAGACAAGCTCTGTTTAGTAAGCAGTCCTTGGGTATTTTAGGGAAATTACATTATAAATTCCTAGGAAGCAATGAAGGAGCCACAGAATTTCAGGCAAGGAAAGGATCTCCTGAGTCCTATTCCTTCTGCTCTCTCACTGTGCCTAGAGGGGACTTAGCAGATGGAAGGATTCAGTGAATACCGGTGATTGACTGATGCTTAAACTTCTTCAGAAAATTAATGAACCCTATATGTTAGGGAGGGTGGCCAACTTAGCTCAGTTCCCCCCTAATGGTCCCGGTTTTAAAACAAAAATTTCCACGTCTGGGAATTACTCTTGGGCCCGGGTAAACCAGGACAGTTGGGCAGCCCAGTTAGAGTCTCACACACATACCAACAATATAAATGCTAATAATTTTCCTCTCTCCTGGTTAAAGACTTCTGAGGACCACTTTGGCAAACTTAACTTGAATTTCTGTAAATTTGAAAGTGAGTTAAAAAAAAGTTTCTTGAAGATTAAGTCTAAAATTCAGGCTCTTAGAAAGGGAAAAAAACCACAAGAGACTCTTAAGGATAGAGAACAAATTGAGGTTTGATGGTGGGAGGCGGGTGGGAGATGTGCTAGATGGGTGATAGGTATTAAGGAGGGTACGTGTGAGGAGCACTGGGTATTGTATGTAAGTGATAATCACTGAATTCCATTCCTGAAACCAATATTGCACTATATGTTAACTAACTAGAATTTAAGCAAAAATAAAATAAAATTCAGGCTCTTCAGAATTAAACATTTTTAAATGTATTGTTATTCCTCTACTGTATTTTTATTCCCCTACTCTAAATGAGTAAGAATTCATTTTTTTTTTTTAAGATTTTCTTATTTATTTGAAAGAGAGAGAGAGTGCATGCGTGCGAGAAAGCACAAGCAGTGGAGAGGGAGAAACAGACTGCCCATCCAGCAGGGAGCCAGGTGCTGGGCTCCATCCCAGGACCCTGGGGTCATGAGTTGAGTTGAAGGCAGATGCTTAACGGACTGAGCCACCCAGACACCCCAAATGAGTAGGATTTTAAAGGTAACTGAGACATTTCATTGCTCAGAGTGGGGGGGTTCTCTTTTGAGAGAGAAAATAGACATAGATAAACAGAGATTCAAGTCTATGCCTTTTTGGCCAAGAACCAATCAGGTGAGCTCCCTCAGCTTCCGTGGAGGCCACACCCCACGAGGCTGCAGACCCGTCCCAGTGGGGGGCGCTGTTGCGAGCCAACCAGTCCCTTTTGTGTAAGACCAGCCTCCTTCCATCCTCTCGGAAATCTTTTATTAAATCTCTATGAATTTTCATATTCTTCACACTGTTCCATTTTTTATTCCATTCCACATCCATGGTTATTGAGGGAATATTTACTTGCTATTGAAGGAAATCATGTGGGATGTATAGTCAATAATTTCATCAAGGAATAACTTATCTTTGTGCTTTGGGTGGAAAAGGGAGGGAAATAGTTTCACTCCAAATAGCTTATGAGCTTTTGAAGAATATTTACAAAGAGATATTTTTAGACAAAGAGATTATTATTTTCCCATTTTAGTAGAAAAGCAGTATAAAAACAAACAAAGCCTGAAACAAAACAAAACAGTAGAGACATAACCAGAGAAAGTGATGGCCACTGATTTCTGTATTAGTCACTTAACAAGTACAACCCACAGAGTATACATGCTTGTTTCTAGGGAAAGGCTCAAATGAGAATTATCCTGGATGTAACTTATATGATTAAAGATTTGCAGGCTTTCTAAGGAGAGAGAGAAGGTAAAACAAATACAAAAATTTAAAAGACAAACCACCATTTTATTTTGTCAAAAGTGGAAAAAAAACTTCTAGCAAAAGCAAATTTTCACAATAATGGGTTTTGAACTGTGGCACACTTAAAATTGACATGATTTACATAATTCCATGGTTTTATTTTTGCTTCTTTGAGATATCTATGTGAACGGAGTCTAGCTAGCCAAGGGAGTGATTCTCTTTTATGCCAGGAAAATTGACTTCCAGCTAACAGCCATCTTCATTCTATGACATAACTCTGGTCCTAATGGTCATCATTTCTTGCCTGGGCAACTGTAATGATTTCTTTCCTGTATTCACTCTGCATACCCACACCATCTGTTCTTCACAATACAGACAGCATCAATGGTCATTTGAATATATGATCAAGTCATCCTCCTTCATCCCCCCATTCTCTGCTTAAATCCTTATTTGGGTATGAAGTACTCTGATCTGAAGACCAAGATCCTTAACATGGTCCTGAAGACCCTGTGTACTTTGGTCCCATGTGCCTTTCCATCTCTTCATGCACCTGTCTTTCACTGTCTCTCTGCACTCCATCAAGCATTTCATCCAGTACACCTGCTATGCTTCCTCCCACCGCATGGCCTTTGCACATATCTTTGCTTCTACCAGGAACATTCTCTCTCTTCCATTAACCACTTAATTAAATCCTTTTATTTCTTCAGAGAGCATGTCCTCAGGAAAGACTTCCCAGCAACCCTAATACAGGTCAAATTCCTTTGAGAATACTGAACACTAGATTTAAACAAACTTAGTCAACAGTCTTGTACCTAAGCAGACCAAAATGTCTTGTCCCCTCCCTACGATAAAGTGCCTTCCCTGAAGGAGGAGAGCAGAACATGTTTCCAGGAGACAACTTGTTCTCAAGAAGGAGAGGAGGAACAGGCAAGCTGACACTCAGCTTCTTCCAAAGTTCCCACTTTATTAAATCATTCTTTCTTCCCTGGGGCAAAGTAAAAGGAGCAGGAGCCCAGGAATTTTACGCTAATGATTCGCCATCTATAGGTATGGGGAAGAAGGGTTTTCTCCTAACAACAAAGGATGAAAAATTATTTCTGGTAATGAGTTCCTCATTTCTTCACTGGTTGAGTGAACAGGTTAAGCTACGTAAGCCCCAAAGCCTTTTGCAGCCCCCAAATCTGTGAAACAATTCCAACTACAGTATTTGTGGCTTCAAATGTTGGTTATTTGAGTAATATGGGAAGCTGCCATAGACAGTGCTGTATTTCTTGCTTTTTAGCCCATCTTTGTCACCCTGGGTCCCAGAGAACTTGCCTCTGCCTTGTCAGTCCCTTGTCCAGTTAGCCAGGGCTGAGGAGCTTGTGGCCTTTCCCAAGTCTCCATCTTAGGACCACTTTGGGTAGGGGGGCTGTGGGAAGCTTCACTTGAACACTCTCCCTGTTCCCCTAATCAGCTTATTTGGGGGAAAGCAGGAAAAATGCGAAATGGGAGGGTTGGAAATTAAGCCCCTTGAGCAACTGGGGAGTCTCTGGGAAACTGGGGGTCTCACCTCTGACCTCGGTTATCCCTGTTCTACAGTGATCAGTGCATTTTCTCATCTTGAGAGCTCTCTACAATGTATCCCTTGCAAATGGTAAGGACACTGAGTGTCCTATATACATATAAATAGCATCCTTAATCATCATCAACCACATGCACTGTGCCCTCCTTAAGATGTTGCAGGAAAACAACTAGGGCATTCCCATGGCCTTCAGAGGGATTTTCCTTGATTCTGTAAAGCCTGGAGTAGTATTGAAGCTCTATAATAAGGCCAAGCTACTTTTGCGTTTATGCTAGTCTTAGGCTTGAGCATTATAATATTAGTGGTTTAAATTTTCATAGATTTCAAGGTTCAGAAGAGTTCTGGGGAGTCATTTAAATCCATTCCCCTGTGGATCTCTACGTAGAGCTGCAACTTGGCTAACAAAGACAAATGGTTTTCTATCTGATCTGGAAAGGTCTCCAGGGGAAGATTCTGTAACCAACCACAGTAAACACGGATTACTAACAGGAGTGTGCCCTCCCGTTAAGAAAAGCAGCTGTGTGAAGCCTAAGTGGCAGGATGATTTATTGAGATGTTAATCTGTGCTTTGTTCTTTGTAATTTCCCTTTCCTTCCCTGTCTCCCTACCTCATGGAGGTAGCCAGTTCTATCTCCCTTCTCTGGGAGGTGACAGAATTTACGTGCGTCGTGTCCCTATTGCTTTCGTAGACAGGAGCATGGAGGAATGGGGTGCACTTGCCTGTGTGCTAATCCTAAAGTAAGAGTCCAACCCCTCAAGGACTGGTGGAGAGAGGCACGCTCCTTCTAGAGGATGGCACTGCCCTGGGAAGCAGAGGCAGGGAGCTAGAAACTCTTAGAAAATGGTTTTTAGCTCTTTGACCTCTGTTTGATCATCTGTAAAATGAGCGGCTCATTTAATGACATTTATATACTTCCCTGCTCTTGATTCTGTGGGATGATCAGTCCGTGAAGCCGCGATGCCCCAGGACCCCTGTGGTGCATTTGTTTCAAGGTTTTTGGGGCAGGGTGGCGGGCTTTGGCAAATGAAAGAGTATATGCAGTATTGGAGACCTACTTATACTAAAAAAAAACTTACTTGTTGTCTATGTAAAATTCACGTTTAATTGGGCATTGTATAGTTGACCTGGTAACCCTATTTGGGGGCACCTGTGTTTTGAGAGATGGGAGGCTGAGCGTGGAAGAAGCTGATGTCCGTTCCTGCCCACCAGACTGCACCCAGTGTCCAGGAAGCAGGTGTGTGTGATTTCTTTCCCTGTGAGTATGCCTATTAATTTTTAAGTTTAGAAGTAGACATTTTGAATGAGACAGTTTCCTTCAAAATCTTCAAAATGAATACTTAATAGGAAAAATGGAAATGGGATCTATGGGGTGCCTGGGTGGCTCAGTCGGTTAAGTGTCTTCCTTTGGCTCAGGTCATGATCCTGGAGTCCTGGGATGGAGCCCCGCATCAGGCTCCCTGCACGAAGGGCAGCCTATTTCTCCTTCTCCTTCTGCCTGCCACTCCCCCTGCTTTGTTTGTCTCTCTAATAAATAAATCAAACCTTTTTTAAAATATCTTATTTATTTATTTGACAGAGAGAGAGAGATCACAAGTAGGCAGAGAGGCAGGCAGAGAGAGAGAGAGGAGGAAGCAGGCTCCCTGGTGAGCAGAGAGCCCGATGCAGGGCTGGATCCCAGGACCCTGGGATCATGACCTGAGCCAAAGGCAGAGGCCTAAGCCACTGAGCCACCCAGGTGCCCCCAAAATAAAATCTTTGAAAAAAGATGGGATCTGCCCATTTAGTGAAGACCCAAATTTCTAAACTTTCTAGAAATTAGAAACCAGACCAAATAATCCTAAAGTAAGGAGAAGCCAACTGCTCAAATGCTCAAAATGAGGGAAGTTCTGCCACATCACCTTTCCCAGGGAGGACAAGACAGGTGTGATCAGTAGGAGTTATATTTTTCAGCTGCCCTCAAAATCTCTATGAAACCAGAGAAGCAAATGGAGTCAAGGTTCCCATTGCCTTCTCTACAGCACTGTAAGCTTTTCAAAAAATGTGCCTTTGAACTTTTCATTCTTCATTTTGGAATTGTATTTAATATCATTCTCTGATTGAAGGAAATCATCTGTGAATCGAGCCAACCCTGATGGCACAGGTTGGGCTGCCTGTGATTTCTTGACACAAAACAGGTCAGGATCTAAAACCGAATGTGGAAAGAAACCTGATTTATATTTCATCCAATTAGTGTACATATGACCTTCGTGTGAAAGGAACATGGCCTTGGGTAAAAGGACTCTCTCATTGATTTATCCCATTTTTAATCAAAGAAAGGTATACCAACACACAGAGGATGCCGTAACTCACATTCTCAAGACTGAATGCTGTGAAAATTTGCAGGAAATTTAGCATTGAATGTATCCTCACCCATAACAAGGAGATCACTCCATTAGTGAGTTGATCTGGGCACAAAATTAGAAGTCTACGTCCAGTTTTAATAATTTAGTGGGATCTGAAGCTTTGTGAGTGAGAACGACTGCCTCCTAATGCCTTCAGTACAACTATGTTGAGTTGAGAGTAACATAAAAATGATCTTCAGGAAATAGTTACCCTTTAAAGGGGTGTGTGTGTGACAGAGACAGACAGAGAGCGAGGGAGAGAATCTGAGAGACTGCATGAAAGCAACTCATTTATCAATGTTCAATTTTCCTCAGTGTCAACCTGATCTCTCTGTTCATACTTTACAATCTGGAAATAGGTTTGCTTTGAGTCACAGGAAGTGCCAAAGCCCCCCATCTATTACTCCTAATTTGTTTTATCAAGAGATTTTGCCTTACTTGCACTTGCAGGAAGGGCACATGGAAGGCATTTTGGGGCCATTAGGCTGGGAAATACATGGGCATAGTCTGGATTCAGGACCCTTCTTCTAAAATGCATTTCAGAACAACTTAACAGGCTCATGCATTTTCCGAGGGGCAGGACTGTCCTGCAAAATAGACAAAATCGTCCAACTTCAAGTAGGTAGACAACTGTTTAATTTTACAAGAGAATTTTAAAGGTGCCTAACCTTGGCAATGTTCTGATGCAAAACAGGGTTGGAGGGTCTAGGGCAGGGCTGCTCCCCCAAGGGGAACAGAGGGTGGGTTGAAAGTGGACAGAACTTGGATCAGATGTGATGTTGCTTAATCAAGGTTAAGCCTTAGGCTGTTACCAAGGAGAGGAAGAGCCAGTGAATAATTGTTACTTACCTCTCTCTCTCTCTCTCTCTCTCTCTCTCGCTAAAAAAAAAAAAAAAAAAAAGGAAAGAATGAAGGAAGAAAGGGACACGCTTAGACCCTGTAGGTTATTTCTGAATAATGGAAATACTTTAAATTCTTGTTGTAATTAATCAAATCTATGTTCTTTCAGAGTAGAAAACTAAATGGATGCATCATTAATGGCTTAGTGTAAAAGTATAATCATGCAAATTTAACATGGCCTTCCCTTCATTCCAACTGAAGACTAAAGTTAACAGCTAACATCTTGAGCTTTCACTGTGTGCAGACAGACATCTTTGTTGCAATCTCTGCACGCATTATTTTCTTGCAACCACGGGTGAGGAAACTGAGGCTTACGGAATCAAAGTGGATTGCCATATCTCAGAGTTTGTATATGGTGCAGAGTGGACTGGAGTCTCAGCGGTCTTACTCCAAAGTTGCACTCATGGTCATTGTGCTAGATTTCATCCTCTGCCTGCCTACAACAGACTCATCCTTGCAATCAGGGACGGGTTTTTCTTAAGGAGCCAAAGGAGAGACGGGCCAATTTAGATGATAGGAGGAAAATTGTGGCAGAGCACACCTCGGTCACAGATAGCTCTTTGAAAATCCCGGATGACTGAACTGAAATAAATGGCAACAATGTACTTATGGGAGGCAGGGCATGGTTTACTGTCCTAGTGGGTCAGCAACTGGCGAGACAGACTAATGCTGGAACCAGCAGGAGAGGAGCTCTTGGTCAGTGGCGTAAAAAGCTGGGGCATTCTGTGGGTGTCCCCAGATTTACATTTTTGTTGTTTGGCTTACAGAGATAACAAGAGAAATAATATGGAAATGGGGCTTTTCCAAATTTTCGAACTTTACATGGGAATGCAGAGTTTCCCTTGTAAGAAAGGTGGGGTGGGGAAGCACCCTCTCCTGCTATCAGTGGACCAAGACAACGCTGAGCACTATGTACCATGTGAATGGCCTCATGTAGAAGCGACACGAGGAAGAGCCAGACAGACCCGGCTTCCCACTCCTGCCCCTCCAAAAAGGCAGGCCCCTTAACCTCCCAGACTCAGTTTCCTTACCTGGGAATTAGATTCCAGATCTAATTACTGGGAATTTGTTTCCTAACCCGTGGGACTAGGACGCTTATCTGAGTTGTCACGAGGCTCGGAGATCACATACCTGGCACAGAGCAGGTGTTTGCTAAGTGGTTGTTATTATAGGCCCTCGGTTTTTACTGAGTGGGTGAGAGAAGGCTAAACCAAGAAAGGAAAACGCTGTAAAGGCTGAAAAAGAAAAAGAGGGCATCTGGCCTGAGGTCCCTGCTGTCGCCCTTCTCTAACTCTGTCCTCTTAATGAGCCATATGCAGCTTCCGATAGATGAGATCTGGTGTCTGCAAAGACAAAACAGAGCCAAAAGGCGATGTAACATGGAATTATAGACCACATTTCCCTCTAATGAGCCAGCCTGCTCGTTAAGGATGCAGTGCTGCTTGGAGCTCAGACTGGGCGGTGTGTGCAGTTGTGCGCCTGCCCCCTCCTAGCACGTGCGCACGGGTGGTTTGAGCACACGAGCGTGACTGCCAATATCATGGCTGGTTAGTCCCCAGCCCAGCGCGCTGGGCGGTGTGATGTATGCGGGAGGCGGGGTGCTGGAGCCTGCTTGCTAAGGACAACCATGGGAGCCACGCAGACCTCGAGCTGCTTGGGAAATGGCCTCTCCCTGGCCAGTGACGCTCTCAAGACCCGGCCGAGTGAAGAGCTGCTCCAGAAGTGAGAAGAAGAAGGGGCACTAGCTCTTCCCACAAAGGGCTTCCTGCTCAGCTGGAAGACCACGCACACCCCCACGCAGGTACACACACCACACGTGCACTCTAAGCCAATGGCACGCATATGCAGAGCACGTACAGACCACACACATACACACCGTGCTTCACGCGCGTGTGCACATACAACATGCGCTAAATATGTGTGCACATAGGCATACCGCACCCACACATGCACACCCAACACACACGCCCTCTGCCTATACCACAAATGTATACACACATCACACATGTACCTATCACATTCAGACTGCAGACACACACACACCACTTACCGCACACATTTGAACAGATCTCACGCACCACACATTACACATATGTATATACACATAACAAACACATGCACTCACACTACACATACCACACGCAAGTGAGCCACACACAGTACGTATCCACATATCCACCCATATCCTTATCCTTTACATCTGTACACATGCGCCCACACTATACTCATGCACACATACCACACGCAGCACACATTTGTACACGTACTATATGCAGACACCACAGATGCACACAAACACTTACTTACACTTACATCACATATGCCTCCAGCACGTACATGTGCTACTCCCCAGAAACACATGTATACTACATGCATGCAAACATGTACAGCAATGTCACACGTGTGTCCATACGTGCATATCCACCTACACAGAGCACACTTAGTACACACGCCACATACAACTGATCCTACCCCCCCCACGCAACACATTCACATACCACACACACACGTGTTACCTTTCACAAACCCCATAAACACACAGGACAAGCACATACAGAACATGCCTTGCTGTGTCCCCTTGCAAGAGTGTGCCCCCTAGGGACCAGGACACTAAACCCACAGAGCTCAGAGTGGCAGGGACAGGAAGCACAAATTGAGGCTGGAAGTGACTAGGACTGGCGGACTCCGGATGATGTGGTTTGTGATACTATGAGGGACGTCATGGGTCTGCCCCCTCTTTTCTTCACTGTGAAATGGGTCCTCTGTGGGAGGGATGTTGTTAGGGATTCTGAGACTGTGGATCAAACAGACTACAAGCCCCTGGATAGTGTGCTGAATGAGGCTCTGTGGGCAGGAAAGACAAATTCATTTCGTGAAGGGATGCTGCTGATCCTTCAAAGGCGGGAGAGGCCCAAGGTAGGAGACTTGTTACCAAACGGCCCACTGGTCTCCTTGAGGAGTGCCACGTCAGGGCCTCCATTATTGATCTTTGTTGCTGACAGGCTGGGCATGCCAGAGGCAGCATCTAGGTCAGCCTCATTAAACGGAAGCCAGTACTGTTGGGTCCACCCATGGTCTCCATCTCTGTCCTTGTGGCCATTCCTTTAATGTGGCCATTATGCCAGTTCCGAGACAGCTGATGACAAAGAACGCCTAACACCAACTGGCCGAGTCACATTGTCTACTTGGTTGTTCAGTGCCTCTTCCATGAGGATGCTTTTTTTAGTGCGTGTTAAAGTGTGATACAAACATCTTGACACTTAACGCTCAACCCCCTATGTTCACCTCAAGACTGCTCGCCAGTCTTCCAGTCCTTTCACTCCAGGCTCCGGCTAGCCCAGTTATCTCTGTACAATCGGCCCTTGAACGACATGACTTCGGACTGTGCAGGTCTGCTTCCACGTGGATTTTTTTTTGGACACAGTACAGTACAGGACTATAAATGTATTTTCCTTATGACTTACTTAATAACGTCTTTTCTCTAGCTGATTTTAGGGTAAGGATGTAGTATACAATACACACAACATATAAAATATGTATTGGTCGACTCTTCATGTTATCGCTAAAGCTTCTGATCAACAATAGGCTATTAGTAGTTAAATTTGGCGGGAGTCAAAGGTCTTAGGCAGATTTTCAGTTGCACTGAGGTTCAGTGACCCTAATCCCTGCATTGTTCATGGGTCAACTCTATGTCCTCACCTCAGGTCACAAAATGGACGATCAGGTGCAATGCTCACTGCTCCGCCCATTGGGAAGCTCTTTCTTCTCCACTATTTTTCAAGGTCACCCCCTGAATGTGGCTTTATTACTGCTGCCATTCATTTTTGGCTTGCCTCCTGTATTGAGCCACGCAACAGACAATTCTCCATGGGTCGCTTATATCTGCATGTTTGCAAGGAGAAGCACTGACTGCCTTTTTTCCATGTCATCTTTTCCAGGAGGATTGTATAGTGAATGGACTTGGAAAACAGAGACAGTGTCTTTTCCAGAGCAAAAATCGGGCATGCTTATCGTCCATCATAGAAGACTTGGGTTTCGTAAGTTCAAGTTTTCTCTCCTATAATGCAACCTACCACGTGTGCACATGTCACTTAGCACTCTTTACATTACTTTATAGGAACTGGAAGTCGGGTAACTGCTGCAAAACTAGCAAACAAACAAAACCCAAGCACTGTCACCACGGCTCCTGCTATTGTGCTCAGTAAGAAAGTTCTTGGTCTCTGTCTTTACATCTGTTATCTGCAATACAACTATGGGAGGATAACTTGTTCTTGACAAGCTGACCTGTCATAAGCCTAGCTTGGACTTTCTCTCTCTCCTCCTTCAACTGGTTTATGGGAAACTCCTATGGCAACATGTGGAGAGGTTGGGATAGGCACCGGTGCAACCATGATGGGTGACAAAGGGCTCTGGGCTCCCTGCTCATACAACTTCCTTATGTTTCTTGTTCCAGTCATTTCTGTCTCACAACGGGTTACTTCTGAGCCTATCTGACTTCTTGACTTGGCAGTTTCAACAGAACCTAGATCACAGTGGGGAGCCTGGCTGCACAATCATGTGACGCCTGGGGGTTAGCTTTAGCTTTCCATCAGAAATATGCCCCAAATTATGCCAGGAGCTTTCTCAAAAGACATACAATTTTGCTGTAGACAGCATGACCTTCTTGAAGAATCCCAGAGAACTGTGTCATTGTTTTCTCACTGGAATTTGCCATAAATTCCATACTATATCTTTTCCTACTACTGACACCTGCAACACCATAGGGTCTGTGGGATCATATGGCCCACATGGCAGGGCATCCTGGAGCTGCTGCAGAACCCATTCCTACTCAAGGTCCCACTGAAACCTGGCAGTCCTCTGTGCCATCTGGTATATGGGCTGGAACAGTATTCCCAAGAGTGGAATGTACTATCTTCAGAAGAGGCCAAAGAGACCCATCAGGGGCTGTGCTTCTCTTTTTGGAATAAGGATGCAAGACATTTGTCTTTTACTTTAGCAGGGAGACCCTGCACCCCTAGAGACTTCACTGCAGTAGCAGCTCCCTGATTCTTCATATATCACCCCCTCTGCAATGTGTGTATCTTCTTCCCAAGGCCTCCAGTATATAGGAAGCTCTTGCTTATCTTGCCCAATCAATATGATGTCATCCACATTTATAGGTCAATGTGATGTTCTGCAGAATGTCCAGATTACAAAGTCCAGATCTCCAGGGGCTGTGTTGTGGCAGAGGGTGAGTGAGTAAAAAAAGCCTGATGACAGGATTGTTTTTTAGTCACCAAATCAGAAAGTATGTACCCTATACCTGAAGTGTATTAGTCTGTTCTAGCAATGAATTCACAATGTGGCACAGAAGCTTTTATCAGGATGACCAACTACCTGGCTATGTCTGAGTAGACAATAACTATTCTCAAGGACCCAACTTGAGGATGGGGCCAGACCAGCAAATTTAACACGGATAGGTTGGGGCCTATCACCCTGTACCCTTTGAGTCTTCAATGGGCACAAATTTCCACTTCTAGGATATGATATTGTTTTAGACTTGCCATCTTAGTTAGGGACTGGTTGGGGAGTGAGGGCAATTTCAAGGCTTCCTTTTGCCCTCCCTGCTGTGATAGCTCTACACAATATGCCAAGGATCCAATGTGCGGGTTACACCAAATGCCAAGTGTATGCATTCCTAGTCAGGGACTGGAGACATGAGTATTGGGTGGATCCACAGAGCACCTAGAGGACACCCTGTAAGCCAAGGTTTAGCCAGGACTGACTTTATTTCCTGGCCCTGTGCGCCCCCACTGTAACAGAGGGCTGTGATAACACTTCAGGTCTCCAGGTATCCATGCCAACTCAGACCTGTATCTGATAGCCTCAAAATATTTGGGTGTTTTCCTTTCCCCAGTATATGAGGTCCCTTTTGGAAAGGACTAGGGGAATCGCCATGATTCACACTTGCCAGAATGCTGTAGTGTCATTTTGCCTAGCGATTGGTCCACCCCTTTAGTCAGTGGGCTCCAGATCTGAAAATCTTCGCAGGGCCAGGAAATAAAGCAAACGGTGATGACTTTTTACTGGTGCGTGCTCTGCTATGGCTTCTCTATTCATGCCTTCTTCTGATTGGAGGTATTAATTAGCACCCTCATTGCCTGACCATCATTCAACCATTTTGATCAAACATGCTCAAGATCTTAATTCCAGGGGTATTCCTTTGGCTCCTAATGGTTCATGCTAGCTAATTCTCACAGTTCCATTGAGATATAACCTCTATTTTTCCTTATCAAACCCAATACATCCTCAGCTGAATTATGCTGAAATTTAGTCTTCGTTTTTGGCATGGAAGCCAGAATAAAGATGGGACAACTCCTGGGGATGGAGGCAGGGGCACCTGATACCTTGCTGAGGAAAGGACCCTATAGTATCTTTCTGAATTACAAAAATACTAGCTTTTACTCAGCAGGGGACAGGGTGTTGGGGAGTGGAGGCACCCATAAAAGCTCTGAGGGTTAAGAGGAACCCGAGGAATCAATTTCTTAGGAATATTTACTCAGATGCTCCTGTCCCAGTTTTTAAGGTCTCTTGCTTTCCCAACCAAGGCCTTGATCCTATAACAGATCTGTCTTGGCTGAGCCATGACACATCACTGAGGCTTTGCAATCCTACTATCAGATTCTGAGTTTGCTCCTCAACTGTGTCTGCTCTTCCACTGCCTAAGACAAAAGCCTCTTTATAAACTACCAGTAAGGCCTTCTGGCTCCCACACTCAGCTTTTAACTGTACGTTAACTGCACTTGGATTCTTATTATTCCCCTGCAGGCCACCAGTACAACTTAGTAGCAACCAGTGAATTCTACTGTCCTACTGGGCCAGGTTCCCCAACACGTCCTTCAAACATCTTAATCACTGCACAGGCAAAGGCATTCTCCCTCACCGGAATATTTTCCCAGGCCAGCACGCTTGAATCTTCAACAGCCAAGTTGCCAATTTGTGCCAGGGAGTGTCTGTATCCCAGACACCACTCAGGATGAGATCCGCCTGGTCAATCAGGTTGTGAGCAATCCGGTTGCAAACCCATCTTAACAACAGCTTACTCAGACCACTCTTGGTGTCTCTTCTGTCTTTCAAGCGGCAGATACCCACACACGTTTAGATATGGGAGATATTTATTTATTGGAGTAAACAGTCATAAAAAGGGAACAGGAGTGTGCAGGAAGAATTTTTAGACTCAGTGCACTTCTGACATCTATGAAAGAAGACAGGGAAGGAAGAATTGAGTAGGAAGAGCCTTGACCCTAGTGGGATTTTAAGTACATCTTGGCCAGGTCAATGGAAAGACCCCGAGTCAAAGTTGCTCATGAGACAATTCCACATTGAGGAGGAACGGACTGGTCTGCTAAACCCACTGCTCTCTGTCATTGATTGGGAGCAGTCCAGAAACCCAGTAGATCCAAAGGTGCAAGAGCTAGAGACTGTCAATCAGCTAGGGCCCCCAGAGCAGGTTCTCTTAGAAGGAGAACTGAGTGATGCACCTTCATGACCACCATCATGGGAGAATAGTCCTTCCTATAGGATTGATGGGGAGAGATACCAAGAGGACAGCAAAGCACAGACAGCCTCTGGGCACTATTGAAAAAGTAAGGAGAAGCAAAAAAATTAGGGTGAGGGTCCCTGGGAATCAGCTTCTAACTTAGCTTTCCCCTATTCGGTCATAAATTTCTACCCCCTGCTTTGGTCAAGTTGGGAAGAAATCTAGGGTCCAAAATATTTTAAAACAGAGGCACTTGTAATTGGAGTCTACAACCCATATTGGCAGGTGTGGTAACTATCATGACTTCCAAAGCACCAAGTAATGTTGTTTCAGATATATATGGCAGATGTGTCAGGCACGGTCCTCCACTTGGAATGCCCACCTCACTCCAACTTCCAGTGATTCTCTCCATCCACAGATAGGAGAATAAGGCAGCGTCTACATCAAGGAAAGGTATTGAGGAGGGGGCAGTAACCTGCCAAGCAGTCCTCACTTTACCTGCTGTGGAAGCACCTGATGCCAACATGAAAACAAGTGATTCCTAAGCTCTTACTGCTTCAGTGTATGCATGAGCATAAAAGTTCCCTGCTCACGTCAATGCAATTCTCCATCTAATTACCTAATTACCCAGCCCATTTCCAGGAAGGGACCTGGAGAGTTCATCTGGGCCCTGGAGAGCTCATCTGGGTACAATGTTAATTGGCTGACCAACTGACTGAATTCTCCTGCTTAAAAACTTGGAGGAAATGAGTCCAAATTCTGACAGCAGGAAATTTTAGTGGCTGTGTTCTGTTTCTTGGGCTAGTGGAGATTATATTAAGGGTCACCCTCATCTCTAGACCCACATCTGACCACTGGGTTTGGAGTTCTAGTTTCATGGAATTTCAAGGTCGGAAGGCGAAAGCCACCCCCCCCCCAAAACCCCATGACCCAAAACGTTGACAATGTTTTCATACGGATGTACAGAAACGGTGATACCATCCATGTGAACTCTGGTATCACATTTGCTTCCGTTTCTGCTGATCTGGACACAGCTAGCTACTGAGCCACGTTCTGGCTCTTACAATTATTTGCTGTCGAAGGTTTTCGATGTCCAAATGTCTAGGCCCTGTGACTTGAGAGCTCGCACACTGTGCACAAATGTAGTTATGATAATAAATTTGAAATCAAATTTAATCCTAACTTCCCCCTGCCATCCCACACACTCCCATCTCACCATGCAATCAGCTGGCATATGGCTTAGGAAATATCAGCCATACACCAGTAAAAACAAGGCACAGTTAGGAAGCATATCGCTGTCAAAAAGCCATGCAATTAATTTCTAAGTAAAAAATAATTGGATTACCTGTGCTATGGTTTTCTTCATTAGTGCAGATAATTGGGAGACTTTAGTAGTATATTTCCTTCCTTCTTGAAGAAAATGCTTATAATATAATGATGGGAATCCCTCCCCTTCAGGTTTCTACTGGGTGGGAGTTTGTAGGATACTACATCTGATACCTTTGACTGGCAGGTAAGGAATAAAGTACTAGAAAAAATTAACCTCGGTGGCCTGGACCACGAAAAAAAAAAGTCACTGAAACCCTAACTGTCACCACACACCACCACCCCATGTGAACATGACATCTGCCACACACTACCACACCGGAGTTGAAGCCACATAGACACATGCGATCCAGAAGGAGTCAGTGGTCAGGGTTGCGCTGGCCAAGTGGGATCTGGCAACAAAGTAACAGAATAAATCCAGGCAGGAAGGATCCTAAGGGCAAGGGCTGAGAGTCAGCAACAACCGCAGGGAGGGAAAGTGAGACCTGAGATGAGAAAAGGCACTGCCCTGGACTGCGTGTGGCACTGCCTGCTGTCCCGGCTTGGCGCAAAGGGTGGTCACAGACCACCGATGGGAAAATGACCTGAGGAGCTTACAAAGATGCAGATTCCTGGGTCTCTGCCACAGACCTGTTTAATCAGCATTTTTGGGACCCAAGCCCAGGAATGTGTATTTTATTTTAACACGTTCCCCGGGTGGTTCTTAGACAATGAGAATTTCAGACTCACGGCTCTGGGCACACTGCGCAAACCCCGGCAGGGGAGTCCCACCTGCCTAGGTGTGAATCAGTACCTGACTGTGGCAGGGTCATCACGGGCGGGGGCGGGGAGGGGACTGTTCTTCACAACCCCCTCCCCACGCCCACTCCCCTGGCATCGATATTCACCAGGATCATATCCAAAATGGGTTGAATGAGCATGTTCTTTTTAAGAAATGCCGTTTGGAAATCCCAGACCAGCAATGGGTAATCTCTTGAGGCAGAAAGGCTGAAAATAAGCAACAATTTATTTTCTCAGAACTGGTAAGGGCGGAGTGGCGGTCTCTTCTAGCGGGATGTGCTGAATTAGAACCATGCAAAACACATACAGCTCCCCCGGGGCCCTGCGCGTGATTTATTTCCAGATTTAATGAATGGCCACGTGCCTGGGTTAGTGGAAAATAACCCGCAGACCGGCTCATCCCCAAAGTGCAGTGGAAAAGCCTCCCTTCGCCGATGCCACTGAAGGACTCTGACCCATTTCCTCATCCTAATCTCCTGGCAAAGCAGGTGACATGGCGGGCTGACAGGGAATGCGGGATGCCTGCTTTGCCTCTGAGAACACCGTTTCTCGACATCCTATGAAATGTCTATTGATCTGAGCGTGTAGCTGATGTCGACACTGATTGTCTGAAGGGAGGCTACTCACTATCACAAGGTCGTGATGAGGGAGAAAAAAAAAAAACAACTAATAATTCACCAGCCTCAGACACAAAGGACTGGGCATTGTTTTCTTCCTTCTTCATAGCATCTTCCTGAGGTGCCGAGTGACTCTCCCTGTCACTGGCCTTGCTGTGGGACTTAGGTCTCCCACTCGCTTCTATTTACCTGTTTCTCCCCTGGCTTCACTTTTCAGATTCCTGTCACAGCGAACACCTGCTCTCTGTGCTCTGTCCCCGCCGCAGCCCTCATCACACAAAAGACTGATTTAACTCCTCAAGAGAAAGCCATTATTTCACAGGCCCTGGGACTTTCCGGAATCATCTTTTCTACCTGTTGGGAGCACCATCTCTAGACTGAGACCGTATTTCGCAATGCTTAATTGACTTAATAGGCCCTGTCTTGCAGGTGTACTGTCAGGCTTAATGAATTCATTCGTTTGTTAGCTTGTGGGAGCGAGGCAGAGGGAATGAGGTTTGGTGACTCCATGAGCGCTGCTTTTAGTATCTGTTGCCACGGCCCACACAGATGAATCACAGAGAGTGCCGCTCCTCCCGGGGAAGGGCCACCAGCGTGGGGAGTGGGGAGGAGCGGGGCTGTTTGTAAGAGCGCACGCTTAGCTCTAGCCTATGGCTGTTCCTCCCCAAAAGGACGAGGCAGGCAAAGGCAAAGTTTGTGTTCGGAAGTACGACTCTCTTTTTTTTTTTTGCACAGGATTTTGCCCCTTGATTCATTCATCCTCTCCTCCCCTCCCACACCCTCCTTCCTCACCATCCATCCCTCGCCCCCTTTCTCCCTCCTTCTCCTCTCTAGGAAACAGTCCTTGCTTGCACTCTGCTGTCAGAAAAACACAGGATAAACCGATTCATGTTAAGGACTAAATGACGAGTCAGGTTAACATCTCTCGATAGCACGTGTATTTTAAGAGGAAATTTTTCAGTCAGAGTGGGAGGAATATGGGAAGGGTGGAAACCCACACGTAAGCACAGAGGGGAGAGAATGAGGTTGTCATTGTTTCTGAAATCACAATACTAGTTATAGGCTTTTCCTCTTCTTTAAAGTCAGTAGAAACCTCCGTTTCTTGGATCACACATAAGACGGATCAGTTTCCTTCCACATACTCAGGTGTGGCAGAAGTATAATGCTTTGTTTCACGCACCCCCCCCTTTTTTTCCTTTTTAAGCCTCCATTCCTCTGGGGTTGCAGAAATTTAATTTCAGTTAATATGGCTTCTCCCCTCCCACTTTTCCCTGGATTGCATCTAAATTTTGGAGGCTGACATAGTGCCATGTATTGGAGGGGACATCTGGTCCTCGGGATCACTCACCATCCATGCTGGCCTCCCCCGAGGTGTCCACCTTGCCATCTGGTCTTCAGTTATTGGTTCAGCAGGTGGCTGCTGACTCACCCCTTGTGCCTGACCATGAGACTCCTTCACATCCAGCTCTCTCTCGGCTACTTCCAGGACCTCTTTAGTGTATGGGAGTTCACTGTTTTGCTACACAATTTCGGACCTCAGAAATCGCTGAAAGGCTGTGCAAAATCTCCCCCCCCCCTTTTTTTTTAAACCACTAACATAATCCTACCAGTGCCCCACACCATGCTGGGGCATGAGAACAGCATTATTTTGTGGGAGCATGTTGCTTCCTGGCTCTAGCTTGGAACATGAAAGGCAGGTCCTTTCCTTCTCTAGGCAGAACAAACCAAGGTATGTTAAGAGGGCATCTGTCCTTCCTCCCCGGTCCTGAACTGGGCTAAAGTCTGGAAAGGGGTCAGAGGAATGTTCCTCTGAATGACCCACCAGCCTCTGGTCCTTGGGGGTCTTTCCTACCTTCTTCCTCCCCCTACCTAATCAGTTATTTCTCTTTTCTCTAATTTCCACTGTGCTATCCTTTTCTTGAGGCCAAAAATGCAAAAAATGCCTGAAGATCGGGAAAGTCCAAGGAATGCCAGAAAAAGGTGGAGAGACTGATTTTACTTTAAAATAGTGATCAGGGCGCCTGGGTAGCTCAGTCATTAAGTATCTGCCTTTGGCTCATGTTAAAATCCCAGGGTTCTGGGATCGAGCCCCACACCGCCTTCTTGCTCAGCAGGAAACCTGCTTTCCCTCTCCCACTCCCCCTGCTTGTGTTCCTGCTCTTGTTGTCTGTCAAATAAATAAATAAAATCTTAAAAAAATAAAATAGTGATCAAATTATAAAATATTGTTAGCCCTTGCGAGAGATATATAGCATTAGAAAGCATAGACCTTGTTGGTAAGAAACTTATATATGCAAATGTAATGCTAAATAATGACTCAGAAGTCACGTGAATTTATGAGGAAAAAAGAAGCCAGTTCATAATTGCCCCCACACTTTTCCTTTTTTTTTTTTTTCTTATTTTTCCCTTTCAAGGAATTAAAACTCCTCAGCTGTCAGTGGGAATTTCTTAAAGTTAGAAGCTAAATGGAACCCTGGTCAGACTCTATATCAACAAATATTACTATAGCTTAAATCTGTGATTAAACTAGAAATATCAAGGTGTTGCCAGGGAATTTACTTACTCTGGGCAGTCCTGGATACAGATGAATTCAAAGACCAATGGATCTGAATTCTACTCATAGAATTACAATGTCATTTGCCTTCTTTAAGATCCATTAGTTGGGAGACTTTATTTAAAATATAAAAAATTGAGAGCGGCAGCTGCACAATTTTAGGACTGGTGTGGAAGGAGATGGTCGTGTTAGTCAGGGTAAGTATGGCCAGCTGCTGTAACAACAACCTCTAGGTCTCCAGGCCTTGACAGAGTGAAGGTGATTTCCTTCACTCCATGGTCCACTGTTCCTCAGAGTCACAGGGGACCTAGCCTCTGCCTTTAGTGCATGGCTCCCAAGCTCACCCTGGGTGACACTGAGCCCAGTAACAGGGATAAGCGAGCCTGCAGGATGGAGTGGGCTACCTTACGGGTACCTTACGGGCCTTCCTTGGAGGTACTACATACCACTTCCTCTCATTTTTCACTGTTCAGACCTCATCACGTGAGTTAGGCTCCATCTAATTCAAGAGGGATGGGAAATGTCATCTAGACGTGGGCCCGGGAGAAAACGGCAACAGGAAGGCAACAGGTTTGGTGAGCCCATCAGAGCTTCTCTGCTATATCTGTGAGCAAACCTCTCTGACCGCAGAATGCTCCCAGTGACCAGAATCATTTCATGTATGAAGCAAGCTGGAGTGTCAGAGAGGCATGCTAGATCTACCTGACCTCCCTCCCTTCCTACCTCCTTCTCCGGCTTCCTCATCTCTGCCCACCCTCCTTGAGAGCGTGGGTAGGCATGGGAAAGCCTGTGTCTGCACACTCACAGGCACCGTCCAGGTTTCTGCAGAAAACAGAGGCACTAGCCGTCAGAAGTGGACTTCTCTTCCAGGTGCTTGGCGGCGGCCGGCCCCAGCTCGGAAGGCACAGCATGTGAATAATCAGCACTAATCAATGTCAGCCTCATCACTGGACGTTGGCAGAGGCTCAGAGTGGCACTGAAGAGAAAGCCTGGGAGCTATGCTGGGCCTGTGGGGTGGGGAAGGAACTAAGGCCTACTGAGCCTGTGGGTGGGAGACTGCCTGTGCCAGGAAGGTTCTGCTGGAAGATATTTTGGTCTCTCTTGTGTTGTTCAAGCCAAGCCTGCGCCCCATAAAGCATTCGCTTTGTTGACTGAAAGGGAATCATTCTGAGGCAGGAAATGCCAACAGTGCCAGTGGGAATTCTGCTTTTGCTCTTTAGTGTCTAAGTGGCTTTAAGGAAATGGATTAACCTGGTGTTTTCAAATGAGATATTCCTCACGTCCTGTCCTCAAACACGTCGTGTATATAGGCAAGGCAGCCTTCGTCTGGCGCAAGCCACCACCTCAGGACAGAGGGCTGGCACCTCCTTAATGGCAGTGACATTTTTATCAATGGATCAAGCCCGAGGAGCTGGTTGGTTGAAGCAGCCATCTTCTTACGTTACACACATTGCAAAAAACTGGGGCCTGAGGAAAGGACATATGAGCAATGAGCCAAGCTTACCAAAACACAGTAAGGGTATTTAGGTTGTGGTCCAGGCAGAAGGGTAGTGGTCACCCAACAGTGGAATTGGGGATGGAGAATAAATGGAGAACTAACTGGGGCATTTCAGGTGGGACCAGAGGTGAAATCCTAGGTGAGGAGGATTATTGCACCCGATGAAGAATGTACAGTACATAGAACTCTGTTGTTCTTTCCTTTTTACTTCTTGTAAGTTCTAAAACAGTAAGATATTAAAATTTCCTTCTGGGGCCTTTCAGCTAAAAAGGAATCCATCTTTGGGGTACCTGGGTAGCTCAGTCGGTTGAGCTTCCGACTCCTGGTTTTGGCTCAGGTCATGATCTCAGGGTTGTGGTATCGGGCCTCAAGGGGCTCCGCACTCAGCACAGAGTCCGTTTGGGATTCTCTCCCTCTGCCCCCCCCAGCCTCAAATAAATAAATAAATCTTTAAAAAAAAACAAAACAAAACCATCTTCAGTTCATCTCCACAAAGTCAGCAGGGGTGGAGTATATGAGATTGGAAAGTATCTTCCCTCTGACATTTCTATACTGATAGGTTCAGAAATCTTCAATCCAACCAACTCTTCGCTCCTCCATACAATCTCATAACCCTTTTATTTACCAGAGCAGGTCAAGCTCATAATCATAGCTTTCCTCAGCGATGGCAGTTGTGCTAGATGTTGACCCGAGAGAGATTCATGCTGAGTGCCTCCCAGAACTCTGTCACCCACACCGTTTCTTGTTGGGAGTGAGGTCAGGGTCCTAAGGATTTTCTTCTAGTAAGATCTTTGCCCTATGCCATCTAGCTCTGGATATCATCAAATGAGAGCCTGGGCCTCCACTGCATAGTTACGAACAATTACAGTGGAACTCTGGTAATGGAAGTACATGTTTTCTCGTACACTGTCAACCTGCCATAGAACTGCATAATCACTTTTTCCCCAAAGACTTATGTTTCCAAAAAAAGCCTAATTGCAAAAAGAAGCACACGAAATAAGCTTTTGATTTCTCAAACAATGGTTTGTGTCAGCTGGGTTTTTTCAGATTATAAAACTCTGAGGCAAGGTCATCGCCCATCCTGACCACAGAAGGTCAAGGAAGTCTTTGTCATTTCATTTTTTTTCATGTCCTCATCAATGATTTACTGCTGAACACTACTATGGACCATGACATAAACTATACAGGAAAGGAGAATCTTGTTGCTGAAAGGTATTAAGGAAATACAGTCTTCTGAGATTATCTTTAAATAATTGGTGGAGGAATTGAGAGAATAATCAGGAACTATAAATTTGGTTTTTGGTGTGGGCACTGAACCAACGTAAGACCACGTAGAGTTGGTTGACTATCCGCATGTTTTC
Organism: Martes martes; assembly: GCF_963455335.1. Classification (NCBI taxonomy): domain Eukaryota; kingdom Metazoa; phylum Chordata; class Mammalia; order Carnivora; family Mustelidae; genus Martes; species Martes martes. The sequence continues at coordinate 136,180,177 of NC_137889.1, forward strand.
ATTTTCCCATTCATATGTAACAGCCTTAGGTAAAATGCTCTAAAAATAAGCCAGATACTATTTCTAGTCCTGAAGTCATCCTGAACAGTATCCCCAGAATGGATATTGTGCTCAATGAAAATCAGGTGATTTGCTAAGATTAGGAGGGGAAATAAATCAGCTAAGTAATGCTTATGTCATTCACAAGAAACCAAAGTGAACATCAAGAGACATTAGGAAGGTAGGTGTTCCTATCCACATAGAGCGTTGGGAGCCAGTAATGAAGGTAGATTGTAGATGCAGTTACCCAGCTGAATATTTAAATATGTCCTTATTTGACTGTGCAATCACACAGCCAAATATATTCAAGGGTGGTTTCCTTTATAAGAAAAAAAAGACTAACTGAAGTGCTCAAAGATGACATTAGCTCAATTTTATGTTTGAAAACTTAATTGCACCTAAGTGAGAAAATACAAAATGAAAGTTCTCACCGCAACAATTGAGTCTTCCAGTGCCTAGTAACAAGGACCGATTTTGCCACACATGTTGCAACTCAATGTGATGTTTGTACCGACTGGGAAACTGCATGCAAACCCATGACTGCCCCTTTCTGAGAGCCCGAAAGGAAAGCCTTCTTTTGAGATTACACAGAGGTTTTCTCTTGAGAGTTACATCTAGGATTTGTACTGTGGATTGCACCAACTGAAGCAGGGGACAGAAGGTGGCCACTTACTGAATATCCTACAAGATAGGAACTTATATGAATTTTATGTGAAAGTAATTTTGTAAATAATTTTGTCTTTCTGTGTCCTCTATACTATGTCTACTGAGACAACCCTATCAATTCAAAAAGATGAGACAAACCCTGTGATGTGTGGAAGTGTGGTCAGGCCCTGTGGTCCTGTCACCAACCTTGCTTTGTTATTGGAGCACATGAGTGAGGTGAGAAGCCACTGACTGTGGTGACCTTCAATCCTTTGCAGTGCTTCTGGTTTAAATCCTGATCTGTTTCATTCCTTTGGAGAGCTCTGGAGCCTTAGAAATGTCTGATGTGGCTTCTTCACACCCAAACCAGCCCCGAAGAGCCCAGGTTCCTCTCTCCTTTCTACAGAATTGTCTTCTGAGTTCCTCAGGTCAACTGGACTGTGGGAACAGTACTGGGAACTCTTACTGTCTTTCTGAAATACCTTCTAGAACCCAGGAAAGGGGAAATGAGCTCTGTCTCATGAAACAGAGTCTGGAGAACTTTCGCCTAGAATTCCCCTGACACGACTTAATCCCTTCCCGCTGAAAGCAAACATTGCCTGTGTCACCACCACTGCCTGCTTCTACTGTCTGTTCTTCAATCCTTTATTCAACAAACTCTAAGTGTGCCATAGCCCCAGTCTCTCTAGGACCTTCAAAGATGATTAAGGTACTGTCCATGCCCTAAAGGGGCTCACACTAGTTTGACAGATGACGTGTGTACAAATACATATCCATAAAAATCAACTAGAAGATAATGAGTGCCGTGGGAGAAACCCAATACCATGAGGGTTCAGATTTGAGAGGAGGGCTCAAGGAAGGACTGACAGTTGAGCTGGGCCTTGAACGGGAAGAATATGGCACCCTGGCATGGGGAGCCACAGGACACTGGTGTCATTGATGGGACATCAGTAGATAAAGAGGAAAGACAGGGATTTGGGGGGTGGTTGTGGTGGGTGGGTGCTACGGGCTGAGGCATAGCAGGTAGGAGGTAGGGGCGACATAATGCCCTGGTTCTGGACATGTCGAGTTTGAAATTGCAGCTGGAGATTCCAGTGGAGCTTTCCAGCAGGCAAAAAGAGCAATCCTGAGAAAGTTTAAACGTGGGATCATGTCTGCACAAAGAGGCCTGCTGAGATATTGGATGTTGCTTAGGAACTGGAGCTAAGCCCTACAGTGAAGCAATTAACACTAAGCAACAGATACTAATGTCTTCGTTACTGGCAGGCAGGCCATATACCGAAACACAGTGAGAAACAGCTTTTTAGAAATTTGGGGAGACTCTCTTCTAGATTAGACTCTTTCCTAGATTACCTCCAAATAAGGCTGGTCTCTGGTAAGTGGATACTGGTGGGGCATTTTGGTACAGTGACCCCATGATTAAAAGCTGATCTGTCCCTTTAAATTGAAAAAAAGAAAAAAAGAATGCTGCACTTTTCTCCTCATCCAGCACTGTTTTGAGGTTGACGTCATGAACACCCCCTTTTTCTTCCTGATGTCTGGTGGACCCCATCTCCTCTGAATGATGTAGATGCGTGTTCTAGCCCTTCTGTGATCTGTCTGCTGCTGTACTATTATAAGCATTATCGATCACACAATCCATTAGGGCACCATTCACCATAAATAATTTATCCCTTCAGGCATGAGCTCGTCTCTGCCACAGATGCCATCAGCAAGAATCCCCTTCAGGAGGTTTGGGCTGGGGGGAAACAACTGCATTCCAAATGTAGTTTAAACACGCAAGGCCCAGGGAGAAATAAAAATAATGACTGAGCAAACCTCATGCCTGGAGACTGGATTCTACTGGGGATGGTCCGTCAGAGAGAGAACAGATCTGAAGTTCTTTTGGCCAGCGCTGCTCCCCCAAAAAGCATGTTTTCCTGACAAACAGATATAAGCCTGTCTTCGTAGCTGAGGGAATTTGTTTAGGCGACATATCAATATTTGTTGAACACACTAGAGCAATGCTAAATGTTATAATTGCTGGCGACTGGTGAAGCTGAGGGAAGGGTAGGAACAGGCAGCAGAAGACACAGTAGACCTGGTCTTGTAGCTGCACAGACCTTAAAATTCCATTGGTCAAATAGGAAAACATGTGTAATTAAAAGGACAAGATGTCTGACAGAAATAAACAGAAGAGTGCAAGAGCATTAGAGCTCAGAGTGCATATATAACTTGTGGCGGGGCACAGAACAGTGACAAAGTGCTCAGACCTCAGGCTTTCAGCAGGATTGCAAAGAAGAAAGAGCCAAAGAGATGGAGAGGTGAGGAAGAGAGATATTCTTCGAGGCGAGGAGGATGGATGGGCAGGAGTGTTTAGCTGGGAGCTCGTGCATCACGGGTGTCAGCAAACAGATCTCCGCTGGGGCAGAAACTCTATGGTGTAAAAATCTGAGAGTAACAAATCGGGCTGGTGGAAGGGGGCTGCTAGGTTGTGGCTTCCCCCACAGCACAGTCAGAGAAGGCTTAGATAGGGGAGAGAAGACCCTTTTCCCACTTTCAGCCCTTCTCTTTTGAGCTCCCTAGGACTTCCCTGCTATTGTAGGTCTTGTAGAAAAAAAAAAATCATTACTTACTTATAAGATGTTTATATACTAACCCTCGGAATAAGTCAGAGTCAAGACAAGAAAACTGAGCCCAAGTCAGGTAGTTCACTAAAGGGAATTAATAGGGGAACTAGCCACAAATGGGCTGGAAGAAGAGAGGAGCCAACAACAGCTGCTGAGGCAGTTGTTAGCAACAGCTGGAGCTGGAGACACCATGGGAGGAGAGCCTGGACTTCCTGGAGGACATGAAGCCATGGTCGAGCTGCCTTATAGGAGCTGGGACCACAAAGGAAACACGGACACCACGGAAGACAGCACCTGAGGCCAAGAGAGGGGTGGAATACCACCACTTCGTCCCTTCCCGTGCCCTCCAACTTCCTGCTGAGGCCTCCCTTTGGCCTAACCTAACTGGAAGCCAGTTGGTAAGGAAACATAGGCAAGGAACTTTGTACACTTGTAGATATCAGTAGTGGAAGGGTAGGGAATGATAGCTATTCCCTTGATGACCAATACAACATTTGCAGACAACCCTCAAAGGAAAGCAATGCCTCTCACTTGCAAACGGATTCAAACTGGTGGAATCAAACATCCAGTGAGGCAATATTTTGGGACATGATCTTCTTAGAGACACTGCAATTAACAATACTCGGTCCACCACCCGTCCTATAGTAGAAGAGCTGAGATCAGGATCACAGCTTAGCTGGGGAGTTGCTGAGGTCTCTCTTGAGGGGTCTGAGACTCCTTCCACCATGACTGCCCTAAGGTTAGCTCTGGAGAAGACTCAGCCAACACCTGTCTGGCCCGATGAGAGGGCTTCAGGCTCAGTGAAGGCTGAGCAGGAACTGACCAGTCTACGAGTTCTGCTCCTCTGACTCAATCCAGAGGCAAAGTCTGATGGCCCAGAACTCTCCAGTCTCCAGTTCCTTACAAAGTCCTCTGATGTCATTTCTGCGCCTCTATTGTTCCTTGGAGACCTCGCACACCTTGGAGGAGCATTCTTGGCTTGTCTGAGTCTCTTAGGCCTGCTCTGAGTAACAGAGCAAAGCATACACAAGTTTTACCAAGGAGGCTCACACCAAAGCATTCTAAGGCCCAATGGATGCTCTTAGTGGGTCTCCCACAGAAATCCTGTCCCCAAGGAGCTATTACTGAGTAAACTTTAGAGTCATATGCCTTTCCATTAAACAGTTCAAAATTTCAAATAGTGGTCACAACTAGGGATGATAAGAAGACAGAGAGACTCTTTTGTTTTACCCCAAGAAGCTAATATTGATGTACAACACATTCATTTAATATAGTTCACTTGACATGGACGGATCCACCACAGAGCAGATGGCCTTAGAGAGACCCGATCTCTGCCCTTATGCCAATTCAGTCAGGGCCAGAAAGAGGGAGTCAGATGCATGCTGATGGCTGCCCAGGACCGTAGAGGCAGAACACTTATTTTCAAGAGTGGGATATGATCACTGCTCCATTCACCTGTTTGGTACTATTGCCGCAACGCCCTAATTCTTAAACAAAGCTTGACAAAACAGGCTTGTCGTTAAGCCAGGCTGCTAATTGTGCTGGTAATTAAAAACTGGCTGTCCTCAGTTTGGCTCACGTTCCCTACCTCGAAACCTTCCAAATCGGCGTTTACCTTTCACAATGAACAAAACACCTGCTCTGTTTCCCCCACTCATTTTCCAAAACTTTCAAACGCCCCTGCGCTGCTGCTCTGACGGAGCCGGGAAGGACGTCCGGGATTTCATTCACAAAGACAGCAGGTGCGCCGCAGGCCGCAGGGCTATATATAGCCAGGGACGACCGAGGGCGATGGCTGACGACGCTCTAAGGAGCTGAGGGCACGACTGCGCTCGCGGCCTCCTCCCAGGCTTCTCGGAGGACGCCACATTCCGTTCAGTTTCTGGCTCCAGGAGCCTGAGCGTCAGTTCCTGGAGGCTGAGAGCCACGTGGTGGTGCGCGGCTGGCAGGCTTGTCTGTGCATGCGCGCTCGTGCGGGCACGTCCACGCGGAGCTGATGCGTCATCCTCCTATATTTATCCAGTTGCTGTTTTGCTGGCTCTGAGAAGCATCTGTAAAAAAACAAACAAACCAACAAACCAAAGCTGCCTCCTGCTGCTAGGCAAGCTGTCTGAGCTCCAAAGACACGCGCTACTGTCTGGGTCTGTGTGTGTGTGTGCAAGAAGGGGCTGTGACTCCCGGAGCGCCCGGTCACCCAGGATACGCCTTCTCCCTCCTTCCAGCCGGCTGAGCGCTCACCATACAGGAGCACGTGGCTTCCGTGCTCTAGCCGGTGGCCCTGCTGTCCTTGCTGGCTCCCAGGTAGGTCTGACTGGGAGCGGTAGATGTGTCTGGGGAACATCGGCCTGGGGAAGGGAAGCTGACCTGTCCGGCCTCCGAGGCAGGACAGACAGTGGCCACAGTGAGGAAGGAGGACCTGGGAAGTTAGCATGCGGTGTTCGAGCTGAAAGGGATGCGTGGTAGCATCTACCTAAGACTGTTATCTCACAGGCGAGGAAACCAAAGCCAAGCAAGTAGCGTCTTCCAGCACCAGCGCTTGACCCCGAAGCGGGGCGCTTCTGAATCCCAGTACAGTGACTTTCAGCGAGCCTGGACCCAGCAGCTAGAGCCTCAACTCAGCTACAGGCCGTTCTCCAGCAAACATCTTTCAAAACAGAAGGCCGAAGATGATGGGCCGAAGACAGTTCACAGGTCTTGGCCAGGGAAGCCCACTGGTAGGCAGCAAGAAGTGTGTTGGTAAGGAGTGACTAGAAGGGTCGCTCTCCGTCAGATCTCTGGCTTGTGCTGACGGCCACCTGCTAACGTATCCCTGTCACCGCTCTGTGCTTGAGCCTCGGTCATATCCCGCTGTGCAGGTGGGCCACCTCCTGGGCACATCCTTTCAACAATGACCACTGTAGACTTTGTGGGCTATCTCAGTGTCAGTACCCACAGGGTGACTCAGCCTAGAAATATCCAAGTGGAAAGATCCAGAAGCGCCTGGGTGGCGCAGTCGGTTAAGCCTCCAACTCTTGGTTTCAGCTCAGGTCATGATCTCAGGGTCATGAGACTGAGCCCCACATTGGGCTCCGGGCTCAGCATGGAGTCTGCCTGAGATTCTTTCCCTCTCCCTCCCCCTCTGCCCTTGCCTCCTGCACATACATGTGCTCTTTCTCTCTCTCAAATAAATAAGTAAAGTCTGAAAGAAAGAAGGAAAGAAAGAAAGGTAGATCCAAATAAATCTGGGCTTCTTTGCCATTCCTTAAAGCCTATTCCCTCATAATAACTTAACCAGGAAAAAAATAGATCCCACTTCAAAATCCTGAAGAGCGACAAAGATCTTTAGTCAAGCTTTCCTTGATGTAGGTAAGAAAGAGTTACTAAGAACTGCCTATTGAAAGCTTGCTGCAAATCAGCTTCTCCATTCTGTTCTCCCCCAAATCTCACACAACAGCGCATAGAAGCTACTCAAATTTCTCTCTTCCACTCTTGCAAAATCTCCAGCCCAGGGCTGCTTCTCCGACCCGACACTCCCTCCTTTCCCCACTCTTGGGATCCTTCTGGGTCCTGGAGGTTTTCTTTGCTCTCTTAGGTGGTTCCATGCCTTTTCCTATGTAAATCAAGTCACTTCTTTTCACTTTCTCCCAATTCTACTTTCTACCCACTTCCCTGAACTACTGGGACAGTTGTCCTCAAAATGTGGGGAGAGGAATGGTTGTAAATTCTTACATGTTCATCCTTGCCACATAAACTATCAAGTCAAGTTGATGTGCAACCAGTTGTACTTGGTTGGGTTCCTCCATTATCGAATTCCTAAAGTGTGGGAAGTAATACAGTATTAATCAAAGGCTCCCTCAATCTGATGCATCCTTATTTTAAAGAGGCTGCTGCTGCTTCTCAGATGCAGAAAATAGCCAGTTTCTCCCCTGGACAGAAATGATTTTAGGAGGCCATGGTGGGTGCATTCCCAGCTACCTAGCTGCTGCCAGCTGGATTCATATCTCCTATTTCATGAGGTTATGGTCAAACCTTAAATCAACCCCAAAGAAAAATAAACCCTTCAGGAGCCTTCCCTCTCCGTGCAATAGATCTGTGTCCCTGTTTTACCTGAGTAGGAACTCAGTGCCAAAAGCAGCAACCAGCATGCTCAGAGCATTCAGCATAATCTCTGCCATTGGAGAGAATCTTTTCTCTCCCTTGTAGGGGTCTGGCCTCAGACCAAATCATGGGACCTCTGAACCTTTTGAAAGTGTTGGCAAGTGGCTGCAGCCCCTCTTACTCTCCCATGAGGGCCAAGTACTCCCTTATCTGCTTGGTAAGTCAGAAGGACTGAGCAGGAAACTCCACCCTTTCTTTCTCTTTTCTGGATCTCCTTGGCAGAGGATGGGTGTGTTTTGCTTACTTCCTGCTTCCTGGGTGGCAAGGAGGAAGGGGTCAGAGTCCCCCTGCTACTAGGGCCAGCTCTAAAGACCTAGCTCTCGCTGTGTTCCAATGGAGGGACAAAGACTGTGTCCACAGTCCTTTTGCTCTGCACCTACGTTCTACAGGGCTAGGCCTCCCTGTTGGGGAGATGCGCCAAGTTTTAGACTTGGGAAAAAGCACTGGGGAGTCTGACTGTGACCACAATGAAGCTCTACTCTTCAATCCAGCTTTATCATTAATAAAACATATTCTTAAAATCCCCATTTGTCTGATTTCTGCAATTGTTTCTCCGTAGCACTTGTGAAACCATAATGTCTGCCTTTCATTCAGTTAAACTAATATTCAACTATCTATTTTATACATACCCCTAGGGAGGGAGCACATTAACTCTTTCCCTTATAATGAGTTCATCTAGATCATGCAATTAACATTTCCCAACCATTCACCATGAGTGAGTCTTAAACCAAGTGAAATTGTAGGGCCATCCCAGGTAAGTTCCTAGGATGATATCAAGGGTGAGGATGAAGACAAGCTCCATGATACAGCTTACATTGGATTTTTATCTCAATGTCAGACAACCTGTGAAAGCCCCCCCTCCTCCTGGTGAACCTGGACTTGGGCAGGTAGCAGCACAGTGGTGTGGTTAAGTGCGTGGCTCAGGGTCAGCACTTGAGTTCATCCTTTCTCCACTTCAATCCTAAGGCTGTGGGCTGGGAACTAATGCTCTTTTTTCCCTAATAAAGATTCCTTATCTGAGAAATTGGGACAATATCTCCTACCATTGTTGCAATGACAGAATTGTGTAATGATCTTAGAACAATGCCTAGCAAGTAGTAAGCCCTCAATAAATGTTAGTGATTAGTAGTAGTAGTAACAAAATAACTTTCTGTCACCAAAAATATTCCATCAGGATGTATCTTTAGAACGTGTCAATGAAAAAAAATGTGCTTTGCTCTTAAAATAATTGTTTTAAAATATTCTAGAATGAATACCTTATTTAAGAGAAAAAGAGCTATACTGCTTCCTAGCAAATATGAATTGTAATTTACTCATTAAAAAAACAAATACCATTTTTATCACCTTCCCCACCCACACCATCTCAAGGAACATTTCTTAGCTGCTTTTAACCAAAGACACATGTCAGACATAAGATGTAGTGACAACTGCCTCCTGAAAGTCTTGACATGGGCCCCCAAGTGGGGGCATTTCTAATTTTGAAACGAGCTATGTGGTTCAAAGCTCCATGCTTTCCAACAAGTAGATGATTGATAAGACTTTCTTGTTCACTGATCAAGCTTGGTAAAAAGCAAACACAAGAACTAAAAATACCATTTATGTTTGAACTAGGGGCACTGAAAGTAAAAGGAGACCCAGATTTACATATGTGATTACATAATTATATATTTAACTGGTAGTTTGGAGTAAAATTATCCTTAAATCTGGGGATTTTTTGTTGTTTCATCCCATAAATATGTAGTTGTTATCACCACAGGGCTGAATGGTTTTTTTTGCTGATTTTCTTCTTTTTTAAATTCAAGGTACTGGTCATTCCACCACTTAGAAATTTTGCAACCTAGAGAACTACCAAGAAAGAAATTCATTTGGATGTTAGATCAGCCTTTATGTGAATTCTATATAAAACTGAGATGACGTCTTTTATTCACTAAGTAAAGGTGACATAATAAATGCTGGTCACGTAGGTTCTGTTCCTCCTCTCCTGCTGGAATGCCCAGGTGAGATTCTCCTGAGAGTCCCTCCTGATGAGTCAGTTCTCCATCTTTTCATGCCAGGAGAACCTCATGTCATTTGATGTATTTGTCATAAATTGTTGCATTTCTCCTTGAACAAATAAACCAATAGTCACTAACCTGAAGTTTATCCTGAAAGCAAAACGCTACCAAACTGGAAATGTGGATTTTCAACTCAGCATATGAGCTAATGTGGAGTGTAATAAGAACAGAAAATTCATCTGTTTTATTGCAGATCTTCAATCTGTACCTAAGAGATAGGAGTCTCAAATCCAAGTTGCCTAGGCTAGCAACCTGGCGAAGGCGACCATTAAATTTAAGACTCTTACTAATTTATAAAGGAAAAAGCAGCAAGTCATCGTTTCATGAAAGAATTGGGTCCCCTTCTTTATGCATTTTTGGGATTCTAGTGCTTCCCATGAGTGAGAACTCAGCCCCATAAGAGAAGCCGTATATATCAGAAGATAACAAAATATCCCAGGCTGATTCTTTCCTGTGCATGAATCTCCAGGAGACAGGGAAGCTAGAGTAGAAAATGTAGAAGTTGGGGAGGAGTCAAGATGGCGGAGAAGTAGCAGGCTGAGACGACATTGGGTAGCAGGAGATCAGCTAGATAGCTTATCTAACCATTGTGAACACCTACAAATCCAATGGGAAATCGAAGAGAAGAAGAGCAACAGTTCCAGAAACAGAAAATCGATCACTTTCTGAAAGGTAGGACCTGCGGAGAAGTGAATCCAAAGCGACGGGAAGATAGACCCCGCGGGGAGGGGCCGGCACCCGGCAAGCGGCGGAGCGACGGAGCACAAAATCAGGACTTTTAAAAGTCGGCTCCACTGGGAGACATCGCTCCAGAGGCTAAACTGGGGGGAAACCCAGGCGGGGTCAGCATAACCCCAGGTCCCGTGGGGTCACAGAAGGACTGGGGGTGTCTGAGTGCCGCAGAGCTCGCAGGTATTAGAGCGGGGAAGCCGGCTACAGCGACAAAGCCGAGGAGTGAGCTCTAAGCCCAGGGTTACCTTGTGCCGGTCGCAGGCTGGGTGGGCTCGGAGAGCGGCTGGAGGCCACGGAGACGAAAGCGAGCCAGCGCTTTTCTCCAGCTCCAGCAATTGACTGCTTTCCTCAAGGCGCGACCGCAGGCCAGGGAGGCGGGGCGGTAGGCGCTTTGCTCTGAGAGCGCACTGAGGAGCGGAACCCCAAGCTCTCGGCTCCTCCGGGCCGGAGACTGGGAGGCCGCCATCTTCATTCCCGTCCTCCGGAACTCTACGGAAAGCGCTCAGGGAACAAAAGCTCCCGAAAGCAAACCCGAGCGGATTACTTAGCCCGGCCCCTGGCAAGGGCGGTGCAATTCCGCCTGCAGCAAAGACACTTGAGAATCACTACAACAGGCCCCTCCCCCAGAAGATCAACAAGAAACCCATCCAAAACCAACTTCGCTCACCAAGAACAGCGGAATTCCACAGCAGGAGAAAGCAAATCTTATCTGGACAAAATGACAAGGCGGAAAAACTCACCTCAAAAAAAAGAAGAGGCCGTACCGAAGGCTGGAGACCTAATCAATACGGACATAGGTAACATGACAGATCTAGAGTTCAGAATGACAATTCTCAAGGTTCTAGCCAGGCTTGAAAAAGGCATAGAAGATATTAGAGAAACCCTCTCCGGAGAGATAAAAGCCCTTTCTGGAGAAATAAAAGAACTAAAATCTAACCAAGTTGAAATAAAAAAGGCTATTCATGAGGTGCAATCAAAAATGGAAGCTCTCACTGCCAGGATAAATGAGGCAGAAGGAAGAATTAGTGACATAGAAGACCAAATGATAGAGAATAAAGAAGCTGAGCAAAAGAGAGACAAACAAATACTGGACCACGAGGAGAGAATTCGAGAGATAAGTGACACCATAAGATGACACAACATTAGAATAATTGGGATTCCAGAAGAAGAAGAAAGAGAGAGGGGAGCAGAAGGTATATTGGAGACAATTATTGGAGAGAATTTCCCTAATATGGCAAAGGGAACAAACATCAAAATCCAGGAAATGCTAAGAACGCCCCTCAAAATCAATAAAAATAGGTCCACACCTCGTCACCTGATAGTAAAATTTACAAGTCTGAGCGACAAAGAGAAAATCCTGAAAGCAGCCCGGGAAAAGAAGTCTGTAACATACAAGGGTAAAAACATTAGATTGGCAGCGGACCTATCCACAGAGACCTGGCAGGCCAGAAAGAACTGGCATGATATATTCAGAGCACTAAACGAGAAAAACATGCAGCCAAGAATACTATATCCGGCTAGGCTATCATTGAAAATAGAAGGAGAGATAAAGAGCTTCCAGGACAAACAAAAGCTGAAAGAATTTGCAAACACCAAACCAGCTCTACAGGAAATATTGAAAGGGGTCCTCTAAGCAAAGAGAGACCCTAAAAGTAGTAGATCAGAAAGAAACAGAGACAATATACAGGAACAGTCACCTTACAGGCAATACAATGGCACTAAATTCATATCTCTCAATAGTTACCCTGAATGTTAATGGGCTAAATGCCCCAATCAAAAGACACAGGGTATCAGAATGGATAAAAAAACAAAACCCATCAATATGCTGCCTACAAGAAACTCATTTTAGACCCGAAGACACCTCCAGATTTAAAGTGAGGGGGTGGAAAACAATGTACCATGCTAATGGACATCAGAAGAAAGCTGGGGTGGCAATCCTTATATCAGATCAATTAGATTTTAAGCCAAAGACTATAATAAGAGATGAGGAAGGACACTATATCATACTCAAAGGGTCTGTCCAAGAAGAAGATCTAACAATCTTAAATATCTATGCCCCTAACATGGGAGCAGCCAACTATATAAACCAATTAATAACAAAATCAAAGAAATACATCGACAGTAATACAATAATAGCAGGGGACTTTAACACCCCCCTCACTGAAATGGACAGGTCATCTAAGCAAAAGATCAACAAGGAAATAAAGGCCTTAAATGACACACTGGACCAGATGGACATCACAGATATATTCAGAACATTCCATCCCAAAGCAACAGAATATACATTCTTCTCTAGTGCACATGGAACATTCTCCAGAATAGACCACATCCTGGGTCATAAATCAGGTCTCAATCGGTACCAAAAGATCGAGATCATTCCCTGCATATTTTCAGACCACAATGCTCTGAAGCTCGAACTCAATCACAAGAGGAAATTTGGAAAGAACACAAATACATGGAGACTAAACAGCATCCTTCTAAAGAATGAATGGGTCAACCAGGAAATTAAAGAAGAATTGAAAAAAATCATGGAAACAAATGATAATGAAAACACAACAGTTCAAAATCTGTGGGACACAACAAAGGCAATCCTGAGAGGAAAATATATAGCGGTGCAAGCCTTTCTCAAGAAACAAGAAAGGTCTCAAATACACAACCTAACCCTACACCTAAAGGAGCTGGAGAGAGAACAACAAAGAAAGCCTAAACCCAGCAGGAGAAGAGAAATCATAAAGATCAGAGCAGAAATCAATGAAATAGAAACTAAAAAAACAATAGAACAAATCAACAAAACTAGGAGCTGGTTCTTTGAAAGAATTAATAAGATTGATAAGCCCCTGGCTAGACTTATCAAAAAGAAAAGAGAAAGGACGCAAATAAATAAAATCATGAATGAAAGAGGAGAGATCACAACCAACACCAAAGAAATACAAACAATTATAAGAACATACTACGAGCAACTCTATGGCAACAAATTTGACAATCTGGAAGAAATGGATACATTTTTAGAGATGTATAAACTACCACAACTGAACCAGGAAGAAATAGATAACCTGAACAGACCCATAACCAGTAAGGAAATTGAAACAGTCATCAAAAATCTCCAAACAAACAAAAGTCCAGGACCAGACGGCTTCCCAGGGGAATTCTACCAAACATTTAAAGAAGAATTAATTCCTATTCTCCTGAAACTGTTCCAAAAAATAGAAATGGAAGGAAAACTTCCAAACTCATTCTATGAGGCCAGCATCACCTTGATCCCCAAACCAGACAAGGATCCCACCAAAAAAGAGAATTACAGACCAATATCCTTGATGAACACAGATGCGAAAATTCTCACCAAAATACTGGCCAATAGGATCCAACAGTACATTAAAAGGATTATTCACCACGACCAAGTGGGATTTATTCCAGGGCTGCAAGGTTGGTTCAACATCCGCAAATCCATCAATGTGATACAATACATTAATAAAAGAAAGAGTAAGAACTATATGATACTCTCAATAGATGCTGAAAAAGCATTTGACAAAGTGCAGCATCCCTTCCTGATTAAAACTCTTCAAAGTGTAGGGATAGAAGGCACATACCTCAATATTATCAAAGCCATCTATGAAAAACCCACTGCAAATATCATTCTCAATGGAGAAAAACTGAAAGCTTTTGCGCTAAGGTCAGGAACACGGCAGGGATGGCCGTTATCACCACTGCTGTTCAATATAGTACTAGAAGTCCTAGCCTCAGCAATCAGACAACAAAAAGAAATTAAAGGCATCCAAATTGGCAAAGAAGAAGTCAAACTATCACTCTTTGCAGATGATATGATACTATATGTGGAAAACCCAAAAGGCTCCACTCCAAAACTGCTAGAACTTATACAGGAATTCAGTAAAGTGTCAGGATATAAAGTCAATGCACAGAAATCAGTCGCATTTCTTTACACTAACAACAAGACAGAAGAAAGAGAAATTGAGGAGTCAGTCCCATTTACAATCGTACCCAAAACCATAAGGTACCTAGGAATAAATCTAACCAAAGAGGCAAAGAATCTATACTCAGAAAACTATAAAGTACTCATGAAAGAAATTGAGGAAGACACAAAGAAATGGAAAAATATTCCATGCTCATGGATTGGAAGAACAAATATTGTGAAAATGTCTATTCTACCTAAAGCAATCTACGCATTTAATGCAATCCCTATCAAAATTCCATCCATTTTTTTAAAGAAATAGAACAAATAATCCTAAAATTTATATGGAACCAGAAAAGACCTCGAATAGCCAAAGGAATATTGAAAAAGAAAGCCAAAGTCGGTGGCATCACAATTCCAGACTTCAAGCTCTATTACAAAGCTGTCATCATCAAGACAGTATGGTACTGGCACAAAAACAGACATATAGACCAATGGAACAGAATAGAGAGCCCAGAAATAGACCCTCAACTCTACGGTCAACTAATCTTCGACAAAGCAGGAAAGAATATCCAATGGAAAAAAGACAGCCTCTTCAACAAATGGTGCTGGGAAAATTGGACAGCCACATGCAGAAAAATGAAATTGGACTATTTCCTTACACCACACACGAAAATAGACTCAAAATGGATGAAGGACCTCAATGTGCGAAAGGAATCTATCAAAATCCTTGAGGACAATGCAGGCAGCAACCTCTTTGACCTCAACCGCAGCAACTTCTTCCTAGGAACATCGCCAAAGGCAACAGAAGCAAGGGCAAAAATGAACTATTGGGATTTCATCAAGATCAAAAGCTTTTGCACAGCAAAGGAAACAGTTAACAAAACCAAAAGACAACTGACAGAATGGGAGAAGATATTTGCAAACGACATATCAGATAAAGGGCTCGTATCCAAAATCTATAAAGAGCTTATCAAACTCAATACCCAAAGAACAAATAATCCAGTCAAGAAATGGGCAGAGGACATGAACAGACATTTCTGCAAAGAAGACATCCAGATGGCCAACAGACACATGAAAAAATGCTCCACATCATTTGGCATCAGGGAAATACAAATCAAAACCACAATGAGATACCACCTCACACCAGTCAGAATGGCTAAAATTAACAAGTCAAGAAATGATAGATGCTGGCGAGGATGCGGAGAGAGGGGAACCCTCCTACACTGCTGGTGGGAATGCAAGCTGGTGCAACCACTCTGGAAAACAGTGTGGAGGTTCCTCAAAAAACTGAAAATAGAGCTACCCTATGACCCAGCAATTGCACTCCTGGGTATATATCCTAAAGATACAAACATGGTGCTCCGAAGGGGCACGTGCACCCGAATGTTTATAGCAGCAATGTCCACAATAGCCAAACTGTGGAAAGAGCCTAGATGTCCATCAACAGATGAATGGATAAAGAAGATGTGGTATATATACACAATGGAATACTATGCAGCCATCAAAAGACATGAAATCTTGCCATTTGCGACGACGTGGATGGAACTAGAGGGTATCATGCTTAGCGAAATAAGTCAATCGGAGAAAGACAACTATCATATGATCTCTTTGATATGAGGAAGTGGAGATGCAAGGCGGGGGTGTTGGGGGGAGGTAAGAAAAGAAAAAATGAAAAGATGGGATTGGGAGGGAGACAAACCATAAAAGACTCAATCTCAAGAAACAGACTGAGGGTTGCGGGGGGGAGGGGGGACGGGAGAGGGTGGTGGGGAAAAGGACATTGGGGAGGGTATGGGCTATGATGAGTGCTGTGAAATGTGTAAACCTGACGATTCACAGACCTGTACCCCTGGGGATAAAAATACATTATATGTTTATTAAAATTAAAAAATTAAAAAAAAAAAAAAGAAAATGTAGAAGTTGACAGGGTGGCAGGCCAGCTGTTCGATGGAGACCCTAGTGTCAGGAGCAGTCAGAGGACAATGAGATGACCAGGGTCAGAGGGCCCCCGGGACCTGAGATTCTGTACAGTCATGAATGTGCCGGCAGTTCTCCAGGAGGGATGGCTATGTGGCTGCTGAGATGGCTCCGTGCCATTTCTGACTCTCCTATCTATTCTTACAGTAACCCCCAACCACCAAATAAGTCTGAGTCCCTTGAACCCAAGAGAATCAAACACTGAATCATACTTTCGGTCAAGAATCTGAGGGTTAGCAGGCAAGCCAGTGTCCCCATAGTAGGTTGGGACTCCCATGTAAATTACCTGGTTCTCTGGCCCCAAGAAATCCCCTAAAGAACGTGATATTCTCTCTTCTCAGCAAGTGAAATAATAAAAATGCAAATCTCTAATCTTCCCCTGGATGTCAGCAGACATTCCTTTTCTAGGGGGAAGTGACCTTTGAGTAACGGTACAAAGTAGTATAGTGTAGCTTAAATATTTTAGAAAGGGAGAACACGGCCAACAATCGCTAACATTTATTGTGTATCTCCACAGGTTCTGCACTCTGTTACCTAATCTGATCTTCACAGCAGCCCTTTGTATATCTTCATGAGTAACAGGAGGTCACAAAACGAGGAAGTGGCAGAACTGGGATTCAAACTCAGCTTTAATTCCAGAGCTTGAGCTCCTAACCAATGTGACATAAACTCTCAAGAATATTTCATCCTGTCTCTGAATGGGACATCTTCTGTTTCCAGTAACGTCTCTCATTAGCAGATCCAAGTCGTAGCCCACACCCAGCTTCTTCGGGCAGCAAATAGGTCCTCTCAGTGTGTCTACAGTGACACCCACCCTGTCTGGTGAAATTTTGCTGATTTTCTGTCTTCCACTGACAAGTCACAAGGGATAACCTTCTCTTTGCATGCTCTTTGAACACTTTAACCTAGATTTTTAGACGTTTCTTCTTTCCCTGCTTCTGGCTTTTTGCTTCCATTTCCAAGAGATTTCTGGTTTCAGGCCTTTCTCCCCGCAGCCCCCCAGGGGAGAGAAGCAGTGCTGTAATGTGATTTTATTAGCCATCAGAAACAGGCAGCAGCTTTAAGATACCGGGTTCCTGTGAGCCTTCTGTGGTGGTGAAATATGGCCCAAACTAAGAAAATGAGTCCCACAACCAGGCATCTGACCGCAGCTCTGGAAAACGTCAGACAAAATGTGCTGTCGTTCAAGCTTAGGCCCAGTCAGTCAGTCGTGGTCTCAATGGCAGAAACACCAGCTAAAAACACACATCTCTGCTGTGGTGATGTCAAGGACCTCTCATCAACGCACCCAGCACCAGGGCCTCAGTCCACAGAACTGAATGGGAGAACTGCTATAATTCTCTGAATTGTTCACTTTGGGGACATTTTCATGCAGATGCTTATTTGAGTTTCACAGGATCCTTCTTACAACCTGGTGGGAGGCCGGGTCAGGAGGAGGACAGTTTCCCAAGTCAATGGCCACTTCCCAAGGAGGAAATCCATGGACTTTTTTTCTCTCCTAGCTACAGATTCATAAATATTCTTTTTAAAATTATTTTTAATTCAAATTCAGTTTAGTTAACATATAGTGTATAATTAGTCTCAGGTGTAGAATTCAGGGATTCATCAGTTGCATATAACACCCAGCGTTCATTCCATCACGTACCCTCCTTCATGCCCATCACCCAGTTATCCCATTCCCCCACCACCTCCTCTCCCACAAATATTCTTTAGTTGTTTGTAATGCAAATACCAGGAACCATGTCAACTTATGTATATAGCACTCTGCATTTTCCCAGAAACAGGTTTGCTTTTACGTGAACCTTTCTAAGAACATACCTCCTACTTAAGAGTCAAATTGTGCCTTTGTTTCAGTGTCTTCATTGAAGAAAAGTGCACAAAGACCAAGAGAGAAAAATAGGGATTCTCAGGGAAGCACTGGGCATGGGGAGCTAGTGGAGGGAGTGGGGAGGGGTTTTTCAGAACACCTGGGGGATTTATTCAAAGTGCTTTTCCCCTGCAGGCTCTACCACCCTACTCCATCTCACCTTAGAAGGAATCATTAGAATTGAAGGCACATTGAAGCCCTCAGATGCACCAGAGTGGAAAAAAATCCTTAGTTACTGGAATCCAGAACATTTTCAACAAAACAGAATGGTAACCAGGTCCCTGGGAATTGAATCCTTTATTAGCAGGCATGATTCTCAGTCTACAAATTACGATGTGCAAGCAATATTAAATCTCTATTTTCCAGAAGTCTACTATATTGACTTGGAACTCCAGTCCCTCCAAACTCGTGTGAAACTATAATCTCTGCCACTATTGAATACCCCCCTCAAAGGTCATGCAGGGCACCCAGCATATTCTGTAGTGTGAAGTTATCCGTGGAGGTGGAGCACTCTGGTATTTGTCATCTGTCCCTTAGGCTTCCGCTAAGACTTCCATTGTCTTTGGTCCTAAGAACTTTTCAGGACTGGTGGTACTCTATGCTTCCAAGTCACAGCTAAGACAGGGGAATCTTCTGTGAGGTAGCCTAGGGGTCTTGTCTGTCTACGTAGCTCATGCAACTCTTCCTTTATGGGTTCCTGTGGCTCCCATTCCAGCTCTATTCCAAGATGTCCCCTGATCTCCAGTCCTCGTCAGGAACTGCTTTCTAGTCTGGGAAAGAGTCTCGTCCTTCTGTTACCCTCTTTGCTTCTTATAAACCCTTGTGCTCTTCTTTCCCTGCAAATCTTCTAAGTTCTACTATAGGCTCAGGGTTCTGGAAACAAAAACCAGAAGTTCTTGGAAGTTATATCTCCTTTCTGTCCCACATATAACTCCCCCCACCCCCCACCAATCCCCCAAACTTGAGGCACTTGAGCTCCAAGTCTGAGTAATAGAAACATACAGAAACATGTAAAAACACATAAATAAGTGGCCCCAAATACCCCATCACATTTTTATACTCTCTTCATTAGTGATTCCCAGTTCTAGTTTCCAAATATTCCTAGAAAAATGTCTTTTGGCTATTATAAAAATCCCCTAAAACTTTTAAATTTCTTTCATTTTATTTTTCATCATGATAAGTGTAGTTTTTAATCCCTATCACCTATTTCACCCATTCCCCCCACCCCTCTCTCCTCTGTAACCATCAGTTTGTTCTCTATAGTTAAGAATCTTGGTTTATCTCTCTCTTTTTCCTTTGCCTGTTTGCTTTGTTTCTAAAATTCTACCTGTGAGTGAAATCATGTGGTTTTTCGTCTTCTTTGACTGACTTATTTCACTTAGCATAATACTCTTCAGCTCCATTCATGCCATTGCAAATGGCAAGATCTCATTCTTCTTTATGGCTGAATAATATTCCACATATATACCACATCTTCTTTATCCATTCATCTATTAATGGATATGAGCTGTTTCCATATTATTCCAAATAATGCTGTATTTTATTGGAAATAATAAACATAGGGATACATCTATCCCTTGAATTAGTGTTTTGTATTTTTTTGGTAAATAACCAGTAGCACAGTTACTGGATCATAGGAAAGTTTTATTTTTAATTTTTTGAGGAACCTCCATATTGTTTTCCACAATGGCTGTACCAGTTTGCATTCCCACCAACAATGCAAGATGATTCCTTTTGGTCTGCATCCTTGCCAACACTTGTTGTTTTTGTGTTTTTTATTTTAACTACTCTGACAGGTATGAGCTGATATCTCATGGTAGCATTAATTTACATTTCCCTGATGATGAGTGATGTTGAACATTTTTTCATGTGCTTGCCGGCCACCTGTATGTCTTCTCTGGAGAAATGTCTGTTCATGTCTTCCAACCATTTTTAATTGGACTATTTGTTTTGTGGGTGTTAAGCTGTATCAGTTCTTCATATATTTTGGATACTAACCCTTTATCAGGTATGCCATTTCAAATATCTTCTCCCATTCAGTAGGTTTCTTTTTAGTTTGGTTGACTGTTTCCTCCTTCACTGTCTAGCAACTTTTTATTTTGATGCTGTTTATCTTTGCTTTTGTTTCCCTTGCCTCAGGAGACATACCTAGAAAAGTGTTGCGATGGCCAATGTCAGATAGATTACTGTCTGTCCTCTCTTCAAGGATCCAGGTGTCAAATTTAGGTCTTTAATCCATTTTGAGTTTATTTTTGCATATGGTGAAAGATAGGTGGTCCAATTTCATTCTTTTGCATGTGGCTGTCCAGTTTTCCCAATACCATTTGTTAAAGAGACTGTCTTTTTCCCATTGTATATTCATTCCTCCTTTGTCGAGAATTACTTGACTGTATAATTGTGGGTTTATTTCTGGGTTTTCTTTTTTTTTTTTTAAGATTTTATTTATTTATTTGACAGACAGAGATCACAAGTAGGCAGAGAGGCAGGCAGAGAGAGAGGGGGAAGCAGGCTCTCCACGGAGCAGAGAGCCCGATGCGGGGCTCGATCCCAGGACCCCGGGATCATGACCTGAGCTGGAGGCAGAGGCTTTAACCCACTGAGCCACCCAGGCACCCCTATTTCTGGGTTTTCTATTCTATTCCATTGATCTATATATCTATTTTTATGCCAGACCCATACTGTTTTAATTACTACCACTTTGTAATGTAACTTGAAGTTCAGAATTGTGATACCTCCAGTTCTGGGTTTGTTTGTTTTTTTTTTTTTATGATTGCTTTGGCTATTCAAGATCCTTTGTAATTCCATACAAATTTTAGGATTTGCTGTTGGTATTTGATATGAATTGCATTAAATCTGTAGATTGCTTTGGGTACTATAGACATTTTAACAATATTTGTTCTTCCAATCTGTAAGCATGGAAATGTTTCTATTCCTTTGTGTCATCCTGAATTTCTTTCATCAGTATTTTACAGTTTCAAAGTACAGGTTTTTCACCTCTTTGGTTAAGTTTATTCTTAGATATTTTATTGGTTTTGGTGCAATTGTAAGTGGGATTGTTTTCTTAATTTCACTTTCTGTAGCTTTATTATTAGCATATAGGATTGCAACAGATTTCCATACATTGATTTTGTGTCCTGCAACTTTACTGAATTCATTTATCAGTTCTAGTAGTTTTTGGTTGAGTCTTTAGGGTTTTCTTTATATAATATCATGTAATCTGCAAATAGTGAGAGTTTTAACAATTTGGGTAAAATCTGGTTGCTTTTTATTTATGTTGTCAAACTGCTGTGGCTAGGACTTCTAATACTATGTTGAATAAAAATTGGTGAGAGTGGACATCTTGTCTTGTTCCTGACCTTAGTGGGAAAGCTCTGTTTTTCCACCATTGAGTATTGTCTTGGCTGTGGGTTTTTCATAAGGCCTTTATTATACTGAGATGTGTTCCTTATTGACCTACTTTGCAGAGGATTTTTTTAAAAATTTTTTTATTTTAATAAACATATAATGTATTTTTATCCCCAGGGGTACAGGTCTGTGAATCGTCAGGTTTACACATTTCACAGCACTCATCATAGCCCATACCCTCCCCAATGTCCTTTTCCCCACCACCCTCTCCCGTCCCCCCTCCCCCCCGCAACCCTCAGTCTGTTTCTTGAGATTGAGTCTTTTATGGTTTGTCTCCCTCCCAATCCCATCTTTTCATTTTTTCTTTTCCTACCTCTCCCTAACCCCCCCCTTGCATCTCCACTTCCTCATATCAAAGAGATCATATGATAGTTGTCTTTCTCCGATTGACTTATTTCGCTAAGCATGATACCCTCTAGTTCCATCCACGTCGTCGCAAATGGCAAGATTTCATGTCTTTTGATGGCTGCATAGTATTCCATTGTGTATATATACCACATCTTCTTTATCCATTCATCTGTTGATGGACATCTAGGCTCTTTCCACAGTTTGGCTATTGTGGACATTGCGACTTTGCAGAGGATTTTTATCATGAATGGATGTTGTACTTTGTCAAATGTTTTGTTCTGTATCTATTGAAATGATCATATGTTTTTTATCCTTTCTCTTATTGGTGTGACATATCATGTTAACTGTTTCATGAATATTGAACCACCCTGCATCATGGGAATAAATCCCACTTGACTGTGGTATATTTTTAAAATGTATCATTGGATTTGGTTTGATAATATTTTGTTGAGGATTTTTGCATCTATATTCATGAGAGATAATTGGCCTGTAGTTCTCTCTCTCCCTCTCTCTTTTTGGTGGTATCTTTATCTGGTTTTGGTATCGGGGTGATACTGGCCTCATAGAATGAATTTGGAAGTTTGCCTTCCGCTTCTACTTTCTGGAATTTTAAATCTTTCCTTATTTTATTTAAGATTTTATTTTTAAGTTATCTCTACACCCAATGTGGAACTCAACCCCGAGATCCAGAGCTGCATGCTCTACTGACTGAGCCAGTCAAGCACCCCTGGAATTTTAAATTTTAAAACATGACTAATGGTTGTGGTTAAAGCCAGAGATTTAAGAGCTGGAAAAAGATTTGTTCCTACCCTTACAATAAGAAGAAAAAACTGAATAAGCTTCAAATTAACAACTTTTATAGTACCTACCAGAGAACTAATATTGCAGGCAAATAACTAAAAAGGCTTGCAGGAAGAAACAGGATTCAAGCATTTGCTTACCTGAGACAGATGCTGCCAAAACCCATACAAGCTGGTAAGAAGATTAAACCAGAAATATTTAAAGAATTGGTAAAGGCCAAGTGTGGGCTAGCATGAGAGTGTGAAGTCCCAGGGGGCTGCGGACATAGGATGGTTCATACCCTCTTGCAGGTTTTTCCTCTGGGAACACCAGGTGCTCATAGGGAAGATCAGGGAGAATCCTAAAAAAATGTCTTGTAAGGTGCTGGCTGGGGAAGGAGAACAGCAGCCATTGTCCACTGCCCAAATGTCACCCTGGTAGATCTCCTTTATCTCTTCTACCCAACAAAGCATTAATCTGCAGCAGAAAGAGGATCAAAACTACACCCTGAGAGTATTGGTAGAAATGAACTCTAGCTAGAAGGGGAGAATGGGGGTGGAGAGATAGGGGGAGAAGTTTCTCCATTGGGGAAGGGGTGAGAATACTTGCTAGGGCCAGCACTACAGCTGGAGAAGGGGCAGAAACACCTGAGACCCTGGTTTCTAGTGTCCGTCTAAGATTGAGGCTTCACGAGAACAAAAGATGTCAACCCTCTGCCATCTACTACCACCATGCTGGCAAGAGCTGCTGTGTAATACAGCTGAGAGAGCTACAAGGTGCACACCTTCTCTGGGCATCAACCTAAATGAACACCCCAAACTCTCACATCAAAGGCCTAGCAAAAAGGAAAGTCTTGCTCCTCTCTTAGCGTAAGAAACATTGTTTTAGTATCTATTTTCGTATACAATATGTTCACCTTTCAACAACAAAAGTATACAGCATACAAAAGGGCAAGAAAAATCATAGTCTGGAAAGATAAAGCAATCATCACAACCAGAATCAGACATATGTTGGATTTATCAGATAGGGAACTTAAAATTACTACGATCAATACACTAAAGATTAGAATGGGAAAAGTAAATAAAATGCATAATCAGATAATTTTAGTAAAGAAATTAAAAAAGATAAGAAAGTCAAATGAAATGTTAGAAATCAAAAACTCAGTAACAGATATTAAAAGTATCTTTGAGAGGATCATCAGTCACTTGACGTAGTCAAGGAAAGAATCAATGAAGTTGACTCTACATCAATAAAATGTACCCAAACGGAAACACAAGGAGAAAAAAAAGTTGGAAAAAAAAAAGCAAAACAGCACAAGGTATCAAAGAGCTATCGGACAATCTCAGATAGTCTAACATATACATAATTTAGAGTCTCAGGAGGAGAAAAAAGAAAGAATGGACAGAAAAAATATTCAAGAAATAATGGCTGAGAATTTTCTAAATTAGTGACAAACACCAGACCTCAGATCCAAGAGGTTTAGAGAAACACAAGAAAAATTTAAAAACAAAAACAAAACAAATAAAATAACTAAACAAAAACACTAAGACATATGAAAGACAAAATCTTGACAAAAGCAGTGGAAAAGACACATTACCTACAGAAAATAAGGATAGGAATTACAGAAGACTTTTTGTAAGAAACTGTAAAATAGAATGATATCTTCAATGCGCTGAAAGGGGAAAAAATGTTACTTCAGAATTCTACATTCAGAAGAAATGCCCTAAAGTATAGAAACAATAAAGACTTTGTCCAACAAACAAAAATGTAAGGACCTACCTATAAGCAGCAGACCCATCTTATAAGCAATATTAAAAGACATTCTTCAAGGTAGGAAAAAATGACATACCTCAGAATATCAGATCTGCACCAAAAAGCGAAGAGTATCACAAATGGAATACATGAAGGGCTTATAAAATCATTTTTATCTTATTTTAATTTCTCTAAAAAATAACTGACCATTTAAAGCAATAATATTAACAAATTTTGTGTTTATAGCATATATAAAAGTAAAATTATGAGAGGGAGAGAAGAATTGGAAATACGCTCTTAGAGATTTTGTAACTATATGTGTAATAAGATAGTATTATTTGAAGGTGGATTCGGATTTTTAAAAATTTTATGGTATACCCTAGGGCAACCATTAAAAAAGTTTTTAAAGGTTGAATTAAACCCAGAGAAGACAGAAAAGGCAAAAAGAAATAAATAACAAGTGAAAAAATAAAAAACAGCTACTAAGATGGCAGATTTTAATCCAATCATTTCAGTAATCATCTTTAATGTGAACAGTCTAAACATACAAGTTAAAAAGACAGAAATTATCAGAATTGACTTTAAAAAAACCCACCTGGATTCAAGTTTATGCAGTCTATGAGAGACTCACTTTAAATAAAAGGGCATCTTTAGGTTAAAAATAGAAGAATGGAGAAAGATACATCATCCAAACACTAGCAATGTATTTATATTAATTTTAGACAAAGTAGGCTTCACAACAAGGAATATTAACAGAGATAAAGACGATATACTGCATTATGAAAAAGAAATCAATTCTTGAAGAAAAGATAACAATCTTAAATGTGTATGCACCCAACAACAAGCTTCAAAATACATGAGGCAAAATGGGCAGATCTTAAAGAAGAAACAGACAAATATACAATTTTAAATGGAGACTTTAACAACTCTCAAAAATTGACAGAAGTAGGTAGAAAATGAGTAGAAAGAAAATCAGCAGAGCAATGCCATCAACCAACTTGTCCCATTTGGTATTTATAGAACACTGAACTCAACAGCAGCAAAATGCAAATTCTTCTCAAGTGCACAGAGAATATTATTAACCATAAAAAAACTTCACAATCTAAAAGAATGAAAATATATGAAGTATATACTCAAACCATATGGAATTGATAATAAGAGATAATAACATCAATAATATTGATATATGATATAGGCATCAAAGATACCATATATCATAATGATATACATATATCAATATAAGATTGATTAAAAAAATCTAGTAAATTCCAAATATTTGGAAATTAAGCAACACATGTCTAAATAATGCACGGATTAAAGATAAAGGCCTTCAGGGAAATTGAAAGTATTTTGAACTGAAAAAGAATAAAAATACAATATATCAAAAATTTGTAGGATGCAGTTAGAGCATCTTTTTTTTTTTAAAGATTTTATTTATTTATTTGATAGACAGAGATCACAAGTAGGCAGAGAGGCAGGCAGAGAGAGAGGAAGGGAAGCAGGCTCCCTGCTGAGCAGAGAGCCTGACATGGGGCTCAATCCCAGGACCCTGGGACCATGACCTGAGCCGAAGGCAGAGGCTTTAACCCGCTGAGCCACCCAGGCACCCCACAGTTAAAGCATCTTTAAATGGAAATTTATATTTAAATGCTTATATTAGAAAAGAGCAGTAGAAAGATCTGAATTCAGTAGCCTATTCTCCCACCTTAGGACATTGAAGAGGATCAACCTGAGTCTAAAGCAAGCAGATGAAAAAAGGGAATATGGAAATAATATAGATCAGAAATGAATGAAATGGAAAACAGAAAACCAAAAGCAGATTCTTTGATGAAGTGATAAAATTAGTAAGCTTCTGGTCCAGCTTCCCAAGAAAAAGAGAAAGACACAATTTACCAATATCAGGAATGAACTGATCTCATAGGCATTAAAGAATAACAAGGGAATACTACAAATAAGTCCATGTTCATAAATTCATGAACTTAAATAAGATGGACCAATTCCTTGTAAGGCCCAACCATTAAGACTCTCAAGAATACTTAACCTGAGTTGGCCCATATCTATTAAAGAAATTGAATCTGTAGTTTGACAATTCCAAAAAGAAAACCCAAATGATTTCACTAGTGAATTCTACAAAAATGTAAGAAATAAATAATGTCAATTATACACAATATCTTCCAGAATACAAAAGAGAAGGGAATATTTCCCAGCTCATTTTATGAAATCAGCATTACCCTAAAACCCAAACCAAACCATATATTGCAAGAAAAGAAAACTATAAAGCAAGATAGATCACAAATATGAAGTCAAAAATTCTCAACAAAATATTAGCAAACTGACTAGCAATATATAAAAAGGATAATACATGACCAATTGAGATTTATCCCAGATCCTAGGAATACAAGAATTATAAGAATATAAGGCTGGTTCAAATTCAAAAATCAATCAACATAATTTCCATGTCAACAGCTGTATCTATCTATCTATCTATCTATCTATTATCTATCTATCTATCATCTATAGCTATCTATTCAATAGAAGTAAAAACAAAATTTAACATTCATTCATGATGAAACTCTCAGAAAATTAAGAACAGAAAGGGACTTCCTTAACCTTATATAGGGAATCTATGAAAACTCTTCAGCTAACACTATACTTAAGGGTAAGATACTGAATGTTTTTTCCCCCAGTTTAGGAATAAGACAAGAAGTCCATTCTCACTATACCTATTGAACATCATACTGGAAGTCATAGCCAGTGAAATAAGCTAAGAAAAATAAATAAAAGGCATATGGATTTGAAAGGAAAAAGATAAGACTGCCTTTATTTGAAGATGATACTGTTGTCGATTCCAAAGATCTACAAAAACAGTCCTGAAACTAGAAAGTTGTAAAAGATCAACATGCAAAAGCCAATTATATTCCTATCTTCTGACAATGAATAGTTGGAATGTGGTATTAAGAAAAAATACCATTTATAATTATACCCAAAAGTTAAGTACTTAAGTATAAACTTAACAAAAGATGTGGGAAAGCTGCTGTAACTATACTGATGAAATATATTAAAGAAAATATATTGAGAAATATACTGTGTTCTGGGTTTGAAAGCATCAATATTAAGATGTCATTTATCCCCAAGTTGATCTTATACATTCAATGCAAACTCAGTCAAAACCCCAGTAAGCTTTTTATAGATGATGACAAACCAATTCTACAATTTATACGGAAAGGCAAAGGACTTAGAATAGCGAAAACAATTTTTTTTAAAGATTTTATTTATTTATTTAACAGAGAGACACAGAGAAAGAGGGAACACAAACAGAGAGAGAGGGAGAAGCAGGCTTCCCGCTGAACAGAGAGCCTGATGCAGGGCTCGATCCCAGAACCCTGGGATCACAACCAAGCCAAAAGCAGACGCTTAACGACTGAGTCAACCAGCTGCCCCTAGCCAAAACAATTCAGAAAAAGAAAAGGAAAAAGTTGGAGGACTCACACTATAGGATTTTAAGACTTACTATAAAGCTATAATAGTCAAGACAGTGTTGTTTTGGCTAATGGAAACATGCATAGAACAATGGAACAGAATAGAGAATTCATTCATGGACCCATAGAAATACAGCCATCTGAGTTTGCACAAAGCCGTCAGGACAATACAAAGGACATAGGAGAGTGTTTCCAACAACTGATGCTGAAACAACTGGACATACATGTAAAAACAAAACAAACAAACAAAAACCCTCTACATATATTTCACATCTTGAAGAAAATTTAACTAAAGACAGATCATAAACCTGAAAGTAAAATGTAAAACTAAAAATGTCTAGAACAAAACAGCAGAAAGTTTGAATGACCTAGAGTTTGGCAATGAGTTTTTAGATACAATGCTAAAAGCACACTCTACAAAAAGAAAAAAATGGATGAATTGGGCTTTATTAAAATGGAAATCTTTGCTCTGCCAGAGATAGACCTAAGAAAATGAAAACACAACACAGTCTGGGAAAAAAATATTTATAATCACATATCTGACAAAAATGTGTATCCAGAATTTATAACATCTTAAAACAATAAGAAAAGAAACAACCCATTTTTTAGATGGGCAAAAGATTTGAACTCATATTTCATCAAAGAAGATATTCATGCAAATGAGCATATAAACGATGCTCAACATCATTTGCTACCAAGAAAATGTAAATGAAAACCATGTTGTAATAGCACTGCATACTTACTAGAATTGCTAACGTGAAAAAAACAAAACCCTGTCAGTACCAAATTCTGGTAAGGGGCAGAACAGCAGGAACTCTCATTCTTTGTAGTTGAGAATGGAAAATAGTACAACCATGTTGGAAGACAGTTTGATTATTTCTCATAAAGTTAAGTATATAGTATATATTTACAACATGACCAGAAATCCCACTCCTACACATTTCAACTCCAGATGAGTTGAAACACACAGGAATGTTTATCACAACTTTATTCATAGTCATCCTAACTGGAAACAACCAACATGTACTTTCAGGGGATAATCGGTAAATTAACTTGATATTCATACAATGGGTCATCACTCAACAATAAAAAATGAATGAGCCACTGATTCACACATAGTAACATGTATGAATCTTTTTTTTTTTTAAGATTTTATTTCTTTATTTGACAGACAGAGATCACAAGTAGGCAGAGAGGCAGGCAGAAAGAGAGGAAGGGAAGCAGGCTCCCTGCTGAGCAGAGAGCCCGATGTGGGGCTCGATCCCAGGACCCTGGGATCATGATCTGAGCCGAAGGCAGAGGCTTTAACCCACTGAGCCACCCAGGTGCCCCAACATGTATGAATCTTAAATGCATTCTGTAACTGAAAGAAATCACACCCCAAAGGCTACATCTGGTATGATCGCACCTTTAGAAAATTTTGGAAAAGGCACATCTGTGGGGATAGGAAACAGGTCAGTGGTTGCCAGGGCTGGGGGACAGGCAGAGGTTTTTCTATAAAGGGGCCACACCAGGTAATTTTTAGGGCAGTGAAATGCTCTATATGGTACTGGGGTGGTAGATACATGAATCTATACATTTGTCAAATCCATAAAACTGTGCACTACAAAGAGTGAATTTTATTGCATGCACATTGAAAAAAAAATCAACCAAGATGTCAGGGAGCTCCCCAATAGGAAATACAGGAAAAAACTATTCACTGAGTAGCAACTTTTAAAGAATGTCAAAGAGTAGAAAAAACAACCACCAATAAATGGGATATCATGACTTCAAAAAAGTTGGTGTATAACTTTCTCATTCTTGTCCACCGTGAGGAATGCTGAGTTGACGGAAACTCCCGAAGAGCAAGGCCTGTGTTTGTCTCCCCCTGTAGGTCTAAGGATTACAGTACAGGGTTTCTCAAATGACGAATATATGGACCCCTCGCCCACTTTTAAAAAGAAAACCTTCTCATAGGTTGTCAACACATAATGTTGACATATTTTATCATCTTGTTTTAAGACTATGTATAAACATACAAATATATAACTCTATGCTTATAATTCTTATGCAGATGTCAAACCAGAAGAGCAAACTGGAACTCCAATGAACCTCAATCTAGTAACATTAAACTGGTGAAACCCAATCACTGCTCACAATGTGGCTGGGTCTTCTGACGTTCCCAGGCTGGACTACCGTTGAGTCTAATCAATGTTCCTGTCGCTATTTTCTCTTCAATTACACAAATCTCATTTTTTATAGCAGACCTTCATGTCATGTAAGATGGCCTGAAGAGATTGGGACTCGCTTGTGTATAACTGACACCATCATAATTACTACTAGAACCTGTTAGGTTTATTCTGTTTCTAGCTGTACCTCGTCTGTGGTAAATGAAATTCCATGTAAGTTAAGCTTGGTTCTTGTCGGAGGAGGAGCCCAAGTGTGAAGATACCACAGTGATGCAGATGGACATAATCTGTCTATGTTTGAGGAGAAAAGACTGTTGGCAATTATGAGGGAAGGCTCAGCTATCTTTGTCCCGAGACTTTGCCTTAGAAAATTCCGACAGGTGGAAGAGGCAAACACCGCCTTCAGGTGGGATTTCAGAATCTTGCACTACTGCACTGGTCTGTTTTGAACTATTTGGAATTGCCTAAGTTTACAATAATGCTTTCTACTGTGCTTTCAAGACTGAAAAAAAAATCACTTACAGATGACGATAACTCAATAACAGAATGTGTCAATTTAAATAGAAATCTATAAAAAAAAATCGTTTGACACCTGGTTCTGTTGACTACCTGTGCTTTGGAGAAATTTGTGTCATAACAATGGATAGTCAAGTGTGTACTAGAGTAATTTTTGATATATTTCATAGGAAAAAGAACATGCCTTTGAATTTTTACAGCGGTGTCTCCAGCTTTTGCTTAAGTATGTAAGATGGGAAGTTGGGGGCTGGACTAGGGCTGTGTCGGAGGGGGACAATGATTGGCATATTTTCGGTAGTGCTCAGTGTGAATCCTGGTTGGACAGCTCAATAGATAAGACAGCTAAAGATTTCCCTGCTTCCTCCACTCCCTGCATGTGCCTCCAACACCATGCTTGGGAAAGAGCTGCAGGGAAATGGGTGTGTGTGTAGGTGATGGCGCCAAGTCCTGGCAGCCACACTTACCAGCTATGTTGTCCTTGGGCAATCACCAGCCTCTCTGTGCTTTCATCACCTCACCAATAAAGTAACAGTAACAGGGATGAGGATCAAATGAGGAGATGTAGGTAATGTCCAGAGAGAAAAGCTTGATACCAGGACATACTCTACAAATGTCAACTATTATTATTGTCACTCCTAACACATTGGGTTGGGATCACCCATTTCCTCTTTTTGCTTTAAACTCAATGGTTCCAGGAGTCCCTGGAGGACTGGGACCACACCTTCTCCTTCTCTGTACCCACAGCTCTGACCACACAACACTCTGTCAGGGTGTTTGAACTGAAGAGCGTGAATCGAATTGGAGAATTGGAAGATTATTCATGGCAACCAAGCCAAGGGGCAAAAAGGAGTAACTTTCACTTTGGAGTGGAGGATAGTGACACCTGTGTGCCACCTCAGGGTCAACCTCTGTAACCCAACATAATTTCATCTCAATGCATTTAACAAATTATTCCTCGCAATGCCTTTGGGTGGCCTACTGACAGTGATTCTGTACCCACAGTTTGTTTTATCTGCTGCAAAATAGACCTGAATGCTAATAAGGGAACCAATTTTTAAAAAGCCTTATCCTAAGGTGCTAGAAATGTGTATCTATATCTATATCTATATATATATATATCTATATATAACCTTAAAACAAAAATTTTAAAAAGTCCTTTGGCCATTGATAGCAATTCCACGTGATTCATATTTAGAAGATCACCACTGCCACCCCAAGTGTCCCTTTCTTTGTACTTCCCAACTACTGCTCCCAAAGGCATCCTGTGTATACACAATATATAATCACGGGACATCTCCTGTTACTCACTTTGAATAGGCAAGCCCTCAAGGCTCCAAAACACTGAAGCTTTTTGTTACAGGAGCACCCAAAATTAATGTTCATGTAATTTATCCACCAGAGGGAGCCAACACAGCCAGAATAATAACATACTGACCTTCGCAAATCACCAAGTTTTTCAGACAAGGACTGCAGAGTTTGGACAATGCAAGTATCAATTTCTTAGTGCCTAGGAAAGCATGTGCAATTTTACTGAAGTCAGATTTCATTCATGACTTTATTTTTCTCTTGAAAAGTCGACATTTAATAATAAGAAGCAATTGACTTTAGAGGCATTGATGCTAATAAATGCCTACTAAGGATAAGTATAGCTCACCTTTGGGGCGCCTGGATGGCTCAGTCATTAAGCGTCTGCCTTCAGCTCAGATCATGATCCCAGGGTCCTGGGATTGAGCCCCGCATCAGGCTCCCTGCTCAGGGGGAAGCCTGCTTCCCACCCGCCTGCTTGTGTTCCCTCTCTTGCTGTCTCTGTCAAATAAATAAATAAAATCTTTAAAAAAAAAAAAAAAAGAGGGACAGCTCACCTTTGAAAAACACTTTATAGATTATTAGGAATTTTCAGAAATGAGAAATGAGTTTTGGCAATTGTTCTTCTCAATACAGGAATTTAATTTATAAATATAGTTTGCACCTGTTGGAGACGAAAAAGCAGTTTCCACTGCATTGATGCAGGGCTATCATCAGCATGTATGCAAATTAGACCTGTGAGGTCTGGGGCATGGTTTTTTCAGCAGGGCAGGGGATAGATTCCAGGCCCCACACACCCCACCAGACAGCTCTGTACTGGAACAAGTGCGCAAGCACACTCACAGTCCCAGAGTCTGGCCAGTGGTGGCCCAGGGAATGCTTTGAAAAGGCCTGCTCTTTCATAAAGATGATATTTTCTTAATCTCATATCAAATGCAGTTCCAAGAGAAGTGGGTAACCTCCCCCTTCCAATCAGAATGCTGACCTTGAGTTCTTCCTCTAGAGAAATTCTGGATGCACTAACTGAGCTATGGAAGTGAACATCTTCCATCCTGTTCTCCTTTGCCTCCAATCTACCCTGCTGGCAAGGTCTTGCTCATATTTCCCCAATTGCCTTTTTAAAAAATAGTTTCCATTTCTTCTTTTTTAAAAATATTTTATTTATTTGACAGAGACACAGCGAGAGAGGGAACACAAGCAGGGTGAGTGGAGAGGGAGAAGTAGGTTCCCCACCAAGTAGGGAGCCCGATGTGGAGCTCGATCCCAGGACCCCAGGATCATGACCTGAACCAAAAGGCTGACGCTTAACGACTGAGCCACCCAGGCACCCCAATAATTTCCATTTCCTGATCACTCCTCATCAGCTTATTTTTGTAAAGGAATCTTTCTCATTGGATGGAAATGTTTGTAGGAGGAAACTGAAACCAGTCATTCACTTAAACATCTTATATGCGATCATTTCTCAATCCTTCCCTTATTTGATCTGACAACAGCTCTTAACTCTGTTGGTCACTCTGTTCTGAAACAACAGTGTCTCCATTTGGTTTCCAGGAAACGGCTCTTCGGATTCGCCTTCTTCCATGCTGGCTGCTCCTTCTCAGCCCTTGCTCTGATTCCTCCTCATATTCCTGATTTCTTAGGGTGGACATTCACAAACCATTCTCTCCTCTCCTCTGTCCACACCACTGCCTAAGTGATCTCACCTGGCCTATGGCTTTACACACCAACGATCACGAATATCTCCCAAGTCCCTGTCACCCCCAGCCTCTGCCCTGAACCACAGACTCATATTCAGTTGACTACTCAACGTCTCTATTTGGATGTTTAAAGGCATTGAATGGACGCGCCCCCAAAGCAAACTCTTAATTTTCTCCCCGCACCATGTGCTCCTCTCGCAGTTTTTCCTTCCCAAGCAAATGTTATCTCCTTTTGTGGTTGCTTATGCCAAAAACCCTGGAGGGATCCTTGGGTCATCTCCTTCTCTCACTCCCCACGTCAGCAAATGCTGTTGGTTCTCAGTGTGAAATACGTCCAGAACTGGACTACTTCATCACCACATCCACAGCTACTGCTCAGGTCTAAATCAGCACCACCTCTTGGCCTGGATTATCGCACTGGCTTCTAATTCACTTCCCTGGTTCTCCCCTTCCTCCCCTCCCCACTCTCCAACCAGAGTCAACATTCTTTACCACAATCAGAGTGATTCTAAGTGAACCTAAGAGAGATCATGTCTGTCCTAGGGCATAATAAGTCCCACCTCACAGAGTGAAACCCAAGAATCTTGAGGACTCTACATGGTCAATGAACCTTGCATCATTTGATTCCAAAGCTCTATGTGGACAGCCCCATGCTGTATTTCTGGATATTGCTCCAGCCTCACTGTCCTTTGTGCACTTTCTCTGAACATGTCAAAACTGCTCCCACCTCCAGGACTTTGTACTTGCTGGTCTGTCTTTCAAGGATGCTCTTCCTTCAGATTTCCTTACACTTGCTTCCTCCAGTCCTTTAGTGTCTGCTCAAATGTCATCTTAACAGATAGGTCTTCCCTGACACACTATACTAAATAACACCACACTCCTATGACTTTCTATCTCCTGTACCCTGTATTATTTTCTTTCCTAGAGCTTCCTAACACCTCTCTCTGTTGTACGGATATGTGTTTGGGTATACATGTTTGTACACACATGCAGCATATACATTTGTATGTGTCTATGTGTGTGTGTGTTTGATCACTGTCTCCCCACCAAGAATGTAAGCTCTATGATAGAAAGCATTTTGTTTCATTCATTGTTATATCTCCCAATGCCTAGGAAAATGCTAGCACATGAAAGGTGTTCCATAAATATTTGCTGAATGAATGTTGAATGCATCTAGGCAGTTTATATACTGACTAAAAGTTACATACAATATATAAAATAAAATGTGTTAAAATTTGCCTTAAATTTTCCCATGTTGCCCAAGCAGGATTGGGTTTCTTGAAAGGCATTTAAAGAGATACAGTATTTACCCCTGAAGCACAATGAAGCCACATAAGGTTTGATGAATATTGAAGAGAAATCTGCCATTTTTATTCTCCCTGAGTGAAGTCAACATTGTTTCTATTTATCACCTGATGGTCCAAACTAATTATTTATATAAAAATTCCTTGATGTGAACTGTTAGCATATTCAAATATATTTGAAATTGAATATCTGATCTAAATGACATATCATTTAAATATACTTGTGAAAACCAAAGATAAATTCATTTAAAACAGAGTATAATTACTAATGATGTACTATACAGTGGCTAACTGAACATAAATAAAAATAATAAACAAAATAAAACAGGGAGTAATTAAGGAACAGTTTCTACTTAAAAAAAAAAAAAAAAAACCACACTAGGGGCACCTGGGCGGCTCAGTGGGTTAAAGCCTCTGCCTTCAGCTCAGGTCATGATCCCAGGGTCCTGGGATCAAGCCCCACATTGGGCTCTCTGCTCAGCGGGGAGCCTGCTTTCCCCCTCTCTCTGTCTGCCTCTCTGCCTACTTGTGATCTCTCTCTCTCTCTCTGTCAAATAAGTAAATAAAATCTTAAAAAAAAAAAAAACCCACACTAATAGCTAACCGGGTTTATAGCAGCCTAAAGAAGAATATAAATCTAAAATCTCCTAATGTTTCCTTTCTCACATGTCTTAGTGTTTGATCTTTACCTTTGAAATGAACAAGTAGAGGTAAAAAATGCAATATGAATCAGAAAGGATATTTTAATACTGATGTAGTTTGGATGCCACACACCAGGGTGGTTTAGACCTGTACTGCCTGGGTATGAATCCCAGCTCTGCTACTTCCTGACTGAGGGTCTTGGGAGAACAATCTTGTTCATGTTTCTGCTTCCTTGTAAGGTTGTTGTGAGGAATAATGCGATGGTTACTGGTAAAACACTTAGACTGTCACTGAGTGTAATCACTCAATAAATACTAGCTATTATTATCAGCTATATATAATGAAAATAAAGCTCTGCCACCACATCCCTCTTTGTAGCTAATGGGCTGAATTAATCCAATTTGCACTAATTTGTCAAAAATATCCAAATAGTCTCATGTGAAATTACTACTAAAGAAAAAGAACCTTTTATACAGCAGAGGAATGCTTAGCACCTTCTTTAAAGATGCCACTTTCTCTCCAGGAATCTGATTACATACACTTCAGATGGCATAATTGGTACTCAGGACCCTTAGAGCTGTTCCCCGGGTTATTGCTTTTAAAAAGCTCTGAGAAAGCCAATAGTAAATACCAGCTTCCAATGTGTTTCATTACTGATATTGATATTTTGAGATCATGACAAAGGCAGTGAGAATCCTGATTAGTTAATGAATTCTCTTCATCTAATGCTTTCTTTCTTTCTTTCTTTCTTTTTTTTTTGGTTAGTTTATTATTTATTTATTGAACAGGCAGAGATCACAAGTAGGCAGAGAGGCAGGCGGGGGCAGGGGAGGGGAAGCAAGCTCCCTGCTGAGCAGAGAGCCCTATGCGGGGCTGGATCCCAGGACCCTGAGATCATGATCTGAGCAGAAGGCAGAGGCT
This sequence comes from Martes martes, assembly GCF_963455335.1. Classification (NCBI taxonomy): domain Eukaryota; kingdom Metazoa; phylum Chordata; class Mammalia; order Carnivora; family Mustelidae; genus Martes; species Martes martes. The sequence continues at coordinate 136,216,464 of NC_137889.1, forward strand.
TAACCCACTGAGCCACAGGCGCCCCCATCTTATGCTTTCTTTAGTTCTGTTACCCCCAACACCCACTGATGTGCATAGACACACACATTTGTATCTCACACTCCCTACTTAAAAAGTGAGAGAAGATGATTTGTTACATATCCATATTCACTTTAGTGTTAACCTTTTGAATCCTGTTTTAGGGTAGACTGTATTATAATAAAGAGTTGTGTCCTTAACTTTTCTAGCCTTATTAATTCTATGAGATGTGGTCCATAGAATACAAAGTTTATTCTAGTCTTATTAATTCTATGGTAGATTGTAGACTAGTCATATGTTGAATTTGAAATTGTAAAGTATGATTTGGGGTACGTAACCCAATTCTCTCATTCACATTATAGAGAAACAGACAAACCATGGATAATTTTTTTTTTCCTAATTGAGTTTTCTTAATCTTTTTTTAAATTGAGGTAAGATCCATATAATTAGCAATTAACCATTATAAATTATACAACTCAGTAGCATTTAGTATATTCCCAATGTAGTTCAAGCACCACCTCTCTCTAGTTTCAAACTTTTCATCATCCTAGAAAAATACCCCACACTCATTAAATAGTCTACATCCTCTGCTTCTCCCACCCCTTGTTTTCTGCTTCTATGGACTTTCTTAGTCTAGCTATATCATATAAAAGGGATCACGCAATATGTTACTCTTTGTGTCTAGCTTCTTTTACTTAACATGTTTTCAAGATTCATTTAAGTTGTAGCCTGTATCAGCACTGTGGTCCTGCTTTTTGATTGACAAGATCTCATCGTATTTGTATATCACAATACGTTTATTCATTCATCTCCTGATGGACATTTAGGCTGTTTCTACCTTTTGGCTTCTATGAATAATGCTACTATAAACATTCATATACAACTTTCTATGTGGACATATATTTCCATTACTTTTGAATATATACCCTAGGAGTGGACTCTCTGGGTCATATGATAACTCTATGTTTAATATTTTGAGGACCTACCAAAATGCCTTCCACAGTGGCTACATCGTTGTGCATCCCCTCCAGCAATGGATCAAGGTCTTATTTCTCCATATCCTTGCCTTAATGTTCCATTTTTGTTATTTTTTTTTTAAGATTTTATTTATTTGAGAGAGAGAGAAAGAGAGAATGAGAGGAGAGGTCAGAGGGAGAAGCAGACGCCCTGCTGAGCAGGGAGCCTGATGTGGGACTCGATTCCAGGACTCCAGGATCACGACCTGAGCCAAAGGCAGTTGCTTAACCAACTGAGCCACCCAGGTGCCCCATTTTTGTAATTGTTTTTAGGAATGTCATCCTAGTAGGTGAGTTGGTTTCTCGTTGTGGTTTTGATTTGCATTTTCTTAATGACCAATAATATTTAATATACTTTCATGTGTTTATTTGCCATTCGTATATCATCTTTGAGGACATATCTTTTCATGTTCTTTGCCCTTTTAAAAAATTACGTTGTCCTTTTGTTGTTCAAATGGTAAGAGTTCTTATATATTCTGGAAGTTGAAGTCTTCTCAAATATGGGATTTGCAAATATTTTATCCCATTCTTTTTTTAAATATTTTATTTATTTGTCAGAGAGATAGAGAAAGAGAGAGAGAGAGAGCGGCAGGCAGAGGGAGAAGCAGGGTCCCCACTGAGCAGGGAGCCTGATGCAGGACTTGATCCCAGGACCCTGGGATCATGACCTGAGCCAAACGCAGACACTTAACCAACTGAGCCACCCAGGCACCCTATTTTATCCCATTCTGTAGATAGCCTTTTCACATTCTTGATAATATCCTTTGATATACACACTTCTTAAATTTTTAGGATGTCCAGGTTATTTTTTTTAAAGATTTTATTTATTTATTTGACAGATAGAGATTGCAAGTAGGCAGAGAGGCAGGCAGAGAGAGAGGAGGAAGCAGGCTCCCCGCTGAGCAGAGAGCCCGATGTAGGGCTCGATCCCAGGACCCTGGGATCACGACCTGAGCCGAAGGCAGAGGCTTTAACCCACTGAGCCACCCAGGTGCCCCAGGATGTCCAGGTTATTTTTAATTTGCTTCTTATGTTTTTGGTGTTAAGTCTAGGAGTCCATTGACAGATCCATGTCCATCCTCAAATTCATATGGAACTTCAAGGGACCCCAAAGAGTCAAACATTATTTAAAAACAAAGTTGGAGTACTCCTACTTCCTGATTTCAAAACTTACCACAAAGCTATAGTGATCAAAGCAGTGTGGTACTGACATAAGGATAGACATATAAACCAATGGAATAGAACAGAGATCCCAACACTAAACCCAAATGTCTAAGACCAATTGATTTTTGACAAGGATGCCAAGACCATCCAAGGAGGGAAAAATGTTCTCTTCAACAAATGGTGTTGGGACAACCGAATATCCACATGCAAAGAAGTGAAGCTGCACCCCTACCTTACTCCACATACAAACATTATACTCCAAATAGTTCAGTGACTTAAAATGGAGCTAAAACAATAAAACTATTAGGAGAAAACATAGCTGGAAATAGTCAATACAGATAATTTCAACCCACAGATAATTCTCTACTCCAGTTAAAAGTGAACATCTCCATCGTAACTATTCCCCAAAGACTATGGAGATAGTAGCAATGCTGACTGACTTGAGTTTTATCTCTGTTCATTCCCCTGACCATTAGGATAAATACTTCATAATAAATGACCTTTTTAAGGTAATCGGAAAGGAGGCAAAGAATCAAGGACCGAGGCTAATTCTAGCAAAAAGTACAATTGGCCACAAGTAATAAAAATAAAACCCAAATATGCAATTTAAACCAAATGTGCCTTTTGGTTTCTAAATTCTTTTTTTTAAAAGATTTTATTTATTTATTTGAGAGAGAGAGAGAGAGAGAGCATGAGCAGGGGAGCGGCAGAGAGGGAGAGGGAGAAGCAGGCTCCCTACCGAGCTGGTAGCCAGCTCCCAGGACTCAGGGATCATGACCTGAGTAGTTGCTTAACTGACTGAGCCACCCAAGTGCCCCTGGTTTCTAAATATTTTTTTTTTAAAGATTTTATTTATTTATTTGACAGAGATCACAAGTAGGCAGAGAGGCAGGCAGAGAGAGAGAGGAGAAAGCAGGCTCTCCATGGAGCAGAGAGCCCAATGTGGGGCTCGATCCCAGGACCCTGGGGTCATGACCTGAGCCGAAGGCAGAGGCTTTAACCCACTGAGCCACCCAGGCGCCCCTGCCCCTGGTTTCTAAATTATTTTGCCAGATAGATTAATGCTTCTCTTCCTTCCCCTCCCTAATAATCTTATTAGGAGTAGTTAATAGGGTCGTTAAGAGCACAGACTCTGGACCCAGCTCTACTAGTCACTTAGCTGCTTGTCTTTTATTTATTCTCTTTTCATGCCTCAGCTCCCTCATCTTTCAAATGGGGATAATATTGGTGGGGTTGTTGCTCAGCACGGAGTAACCATTACTTAAGTGTGTGCTATTATTTCTAGGACTAACAGAGGATGGATCAGGCAAGAGAGGTTATTTCTATGCTTCTTAAAGTATCCGTCCATGATTACATAGAGAGTTGCTAGAGTGTAATTGACTAAGGCCTCAGTTGCTGTGCTCTGAAACCCACTACCACGTTTGCACAGAGGACTTACTTCCCACCAGCTGCTCCCAGCCAGTAACCTAGTGCTGCAGGAGTATCAAGGGAGGCCATTCCTGGGAGACACAGGACTGCTCTTACGGTCAGCTTTGACTAGAGTACTCTTCCACAATCTTGTTGAAACTTCCTTAGTGTGAAAGATAAGCTAGACTTTCCCTCCTGCTTTCTCCTTGCTGGGTTAGTCTTGTATTGTGGTATGATGGCTCTCCCAGCTTCTCCTTTGCTCCCTCCCTAGTTTTTCTCACCCTTTTAATCCCATCTAAGTGTCCAGTTCTTAGAGGACTTAGACTAACACATTTGGTATTCAAAGCTCTCTTAGATGACGTTAACCTCTAGTCTGCTTTACCTACTTCTTAGCTACATAATGGCTTCCGCTCTTGGTTCCCACATGTGCCTACTACTTTCCCATCTCTGAGCCTTTTTCCATACCCTTCACTGAGAATGTGCTCACCACCTGGCCATTTTTGCCTAGTGGATCCCACTTATCATTGATCGTGCGTCTTAAATGTCAGTTTCTCTAAGTTTTTCAAGATCTGCTAGCCAGACATACTCTTTCCCTTCTCTAAACCTCCAGAACTCTTGCCTTTGAGCTGTTTTATAAGCTTATTAACAGCAATAACCATCTGTTACTTTGAACCTCCAAAGTCCCCAGCTTGTATAGTATAGGCACTCAATATTTATAGACTGTAATTAGAAAATTAGGGGGAATTCTATCCTAGTGAATTTAATTTTTAACATGCAGGATTTCTAACAGCTTACAACCATTTTGCTTGATATAGCAATGATGAACTCAGGTGAATTTAAAAAAAAATCCTATATATCAAAGCACTTAAGGCAGAACTTACTATGTAGTAACTCAATTTTGATACCTGCTTAAAATTCTTTTTTTTTTTTAAGGATTTTATTTATTTATTTATTTGACAGAGATTACAAGTAGGCAGAGAGGCAGGCAGAGAGAGAGGAGGAAGCAGGCTCCCTGCTGAGCAGAGAGCCCAATGTGGGGCTTGATCCCAGGACCCTGGGATCATGACCTGAGCCGAAAGCAGTGGCTTTAACCCACTGAGCCACCCAGGCACCCCTGCTTAAAATTCTTCATCAAACTTGGCTGATTTCCTTTTCCTCTGAAAGAGTGATGACATGAAATTCTAAAATACTCCTGGGTTTGTCTATGTATCTGAGTATGGGTGAGGAGACCAAGGAAAATGGTTGTAAAAGAATGCTTCCTTCTCTAACAAAGGGCCCTTGGCCTAAGGGCTAGCAAGGCTACTGTGCCCTCCTCCAAAATAGAGAAGGGAGATCTGTCATTTTAATAAACTTTCATAGGATCAGGTATAGACACAGTAATGAGAGGGGACCCATGGGCTCACTACATAGCAAATTTTATTTCCTTGCATATGTCTGATCATTTGCGGTCATTATTGTGGCTGACATTTAACAAGTGCATTCTATTCACTTTTAATCCTTACAAAAGATTTATCATCATATAGGACAGGAAACTGAGGTTCTGTGACCAAGCCATGCTGCTAGGTCACGGACCAAAATCCTTGACAAGTTTATTTCAGGGGTCCCCAAAATATGCTAAGCAAATACAATTTAATTTCTTCCTCCAACGTCATTGCAGTGCTTTTTGGGACAATGTTCCTGGGCGATTCAGCTCTGGCAGACTGTCATTGGACTGAAAGCAAGGTTTGGCCTTTTGCCAGGTACAGCAGTCATGCTAACTCAACAGCTTCAGGTAAAGGTTTATAACTCTTTAACTTGGGTCTTTGACTATTTCCGGTTAGGACTGCAAGACTCAGGTAAGAACCTCTCAGGCAGAAAGCAGGAAGAAGGTGGCTTGTGTAAGGATCAGATACCACCTGCGTGGACGCTCATTTATTAATGATTCAACAAGGGTGATCACAAGGGAGAGCAGCCGTTTTTCCCACCCTCATTTTTCTCACTAACAGGCCGGAAAGTAAACAAGATGGACGGGTCCAACAAAGCGGAAGAGGAGGACAGCACATTCACTAACATTTCTCTCACAGATGACACAGGTAAGGAAGAACTTGATGAATTCTGAAACACAAAATTTAGCAATGGCTCAGCTTTTAGCAAATATAACTTATTTTTATTGTAATGGTAAAACTACCCATTATAGAAAACTTGACACAATACAGTTACAAAAATAAAACAAAAAGTTTTATTTAAGAGCTATTTTTCTTTTCCTTTTAAATTAAGTGATTACTTGGAAAGTTTCCATGGTTGTATCACATCTTCTTTTAAAACAAATCAACAAACAAAAACACAAACTGTTTATTTCCTTCACTGAAAAGTTGTTACTGAAACAACCCGTGATATTATTACCATATTTTGTTCAATTATAGTCCATTTCTTTTCTATTTTTGTAAAATAATTTTATCATGTCTGAAAAATGAGCTAGAATATGAATTATTTTGGAAAACGTCTTGCTTTTAAGCAAGGACAAAGTTTGGTGAACTCAACACGAGAGAAGCAAAAAGGGGAGGGTAGTGGTTCTAAAATGCTGATGGAAGGGATAGTGATAGCTCATTCAACATCCCAGAGAAAACAGACAATGCTGAATTGCACAATTTTAACTGGAAACACTTCAGACCCATAAGCACCCACATCTTGGTATGTGTGTGTGTGTGCGTGTTGTTGGCATTGTTTTGTATCCAAGTTTCTTTAGCACCATCATCGCAAGAAGCCAGCAAGACAGCAGCCAAGCAATGGGGGTTAGTGATTTTGATTAACAGAGAGCAGAGCATGAATATTTAACATCAATTGCTCTTTCATACAGCCACACTTCTCCACTTTCCCCCTAAATGCTCAGATTCAAAAAGCCTCTTTCTAAAGTGCAGCCAGACAATTAGCACAAACCGCCAGCCAGCCAGCCAGCCAGAGCGAAGCTTCCCCTCCTGGCACCGCATCAACATGCTGGGGGCTTTGGAAATCAAAGAGGAGCCTTTTCAGCCTTTATGAGGAGAGGAAAGGTACAAGGTACAGGGGCTGTTGAAGAAATGGGACACCGCTGGCCCCAACATGCTCCCACCAGGGTGTTTCAGCAAATGACAGAGCTGCAGAAGGCAGTGAAGGAAACAAAGACCAGGGGAAGCCTGTTTCTTAGCTTCTAGATGGCACCATGAGTGAGGAGCTGCGGATGCTGTGGGCGGGTGCGATTCGTCTCGAGAGCATGCTCTAAATTCCCCTCAGTCCAGGATTCTTTCTGGACGGTAGCGTGGGCTGGGGCTGGGAAATGAGACTCGATGAAACCGCTCTCTCTCTCTCCTCCAGCCCTTGGCACCGCCTCAGACCTGCCTCTCAGGTCTCATCTTGGGCCTCCCCCACACTGGCAGTGCACACAAAAGCGGACGAGGGCGGGGGTGGGGTTGAATTCAGGTGTCCTGTCCTCTGCTGACAATGGTTTTGAGAAGGACTCTGTCGCCTGCTCACCGAGCCTGAACCAGTGGGTGCAAACACTGAATAAGCTGGGGCTGGGTAAGCAGAACCCTCAGGTTAGTTGTGAGAGTGGTGATGGCTGAGGCGGGGCCAGTGTCTCCTTGCTCCCACCTGGGACCTCTTCCTCCTCCTTGGTTAGAGGAGGAAGAATGTTGGCGAGCAAAGGGCCATAAGGAATGGGATGGTCCAGCATGGTAGCCAGCAGTGGGCTGAGGGACTGGTACTAACTGATGCTGTTTCACTAATTCAAGATGGCAAATGGAAACTGTTCATCTACTTGTGACAGAAATGCACTGAAGCCCATGTTTTTTTGGCTTTTGGAGATAATTTGATCAATTTGATGTGGTACTGTTAGTCCAATTTCTCACTTTTCTTTTAATATATAATATTTGTATTGCTACATGTCATATATAGGTACACACACACACACACACACACACACATGCACACATATCAAGAGAGGAGGCCCAGAAAGGTTAAGTGACTTGCCCAAGGTCCACACTGGCTAGCCACATGTGGTATTTGGAGCTGTTAGGTAATGGACGGTCTCACGCACAGTCTTTGAGCACACAGTCAGGCCTCAAGTGCTCTCGTGCAGATTCCCACCATGGCTGCGGTAGCCCCAGTCACTGTCTCCTTTCACCCCCTCCCTGACACTTTATCCTGTTTCTTTTCTAATCAGAGGAAGGCAAGAGAAAGGAGAATATATTTGCTAACTCTGGGAAAAGGTTTGTTTGGGGAGAGCGCTGAAGGCATTAAACTTTGGATTTATTTAGGTAATCCTACTTCCCAAGTTAGTATAAAGCTAAGAAAACTAGCAGTGGCAGTAATTATTCAAGTCAGAAACCAGTTATACTTCATAAATTCATTTGTAGGTGAGCTGTATGGATTTCAGACCAAACGTCTCCACAGAAGTGCAGTTTTAAATGATACGACTCTAGACCAGCTCATATTGTCTAACCCCATAGTTCCCAAACTCTGTGCCGAGGTGTCTCAGGGCACTGCGGCAAACCCATGGGGCTTTATGGGGCATCTCAACCTCTTTCAGACATTGTGAGAACGGCTAGCTAGAGACTGTTCACAATGTCCAAGGAGATAGAGATACATTTCTTTCAGTGACATCTCTTTCCGTGCTGGGTTTCCTGCAGTTGCTATGATAAACAGCAAGTTCTGTATAAAAATCGATGTAGATCAGTTAATGAGGGTGTCAGTTGAGAAGGTTGGAGAAGTTGTACAGTGCCCAACAGGGGCACACATCCCATAAGTAAGTCATTTTGTTTAAGAATGAAATAAAAAAAGAAATTAAAATTTCTTTTAGGTGTAGTATTTTTTCAAATGGCTACTAAGTTTTAAGGACATAAATACTTAACATGTTTGGACCTAAATACTTAATATATGCAATTGTTTGGTATTGCTCTTGGCCTTGGAGTACTGTGAGAAAATTACTTGGACTCAAGGGCGTTGTGAACCAAGGTAGTTTGGGAATCTCTGGACTAAGCTATAGTAGCTGGGCTGGCCTCCCTTCTGGTTTGGAGACATACAATGCAGAACAAAGACATTTGATAATGTTGATCTCCTCTCCCTCCCTCCCTCTCTTCTTCCTTCCTTCCTTCCTTCCTTCCTTCCTATGTTTCTGCTCCACTGGATTTGATGCTATCACACTTCCCAGGTTTCCCTTCAACCTCTCTCATCTTTCTCAGGCTCCTTTGGGAACCCCTTTCCTCAAGTGTTTCCCTAAGATCCTGCCCTAGGCCTACTTTTCTTCTCTCTCTAGTCACACTCTCTGGATGATCTCATCCATGCCTCCTAGTTCCATCCTCACGCCTATGCTATGTACCAGTGACACTACAAAAGAGGTTACAGATTCAAACAACTATAGGTCAGGCAGTGACTCATGTTATAGCATCATTTATTTCATTCAATTTCTTTTTTTTTTTTAAGATTTTATTTATTTATTTGTCAGAGAGAGAGAGAGAGAGAGAGCGAGAGCGAGCACTGGCAGACGGAGGCAGAGGGAGAAGCAGGCTTCCCGCTGAGCAAGGAGCCCGATGTGGGACTCGATCCCAGGATGCTGGGATCATGACCTGAGCTGAAGGCAGACATTCAACCGAAGGCAGCTGCCTAACCAACTGAGCCACCCAGGCATCCCTATTTCATTCAATTTCTTAAAAAAAAAAAAAAAAAAAAGCTACTGAAATTTCAACTCTTTTTTCAGTTTACTTGGTTTTTCATTATGTATCTTTTTTTTTAGTTTTTTAATTTTGATGTGATAAGAAGACTTTGCTTCTATGAGTCTATTTTAGATGCCTCACATAAATGGAATCATACAGTATTTGTCCTTCTGTGACTGGCTTATTTCACTTGGTATAATGTCCACAAGGTGCATTCATGCTGTGGCACATTGCAGGATTTTTCCTTTTTAAGGCTGACTGATACTCCATTGCATATATATACATATTTTTAATATATCCATTCATCTGCTGGTGCACATTTAGGCTGTTCCCACATCTTGACTATTGTGAATAATGCAGCAATGGACAGGAGAGTGCTAATATCTCTTCAAGATCCTGATTTCAATTGTTTTGGATAAATACCCAGAAGTACAATTGCTGGATCACACGATTTTTTTTAACTTTTTTTTTTTTTTTTAAGTAATCTCTATGCCCAATGAGGGGGTTGGACTTATGACCCCCAAGATCAAGAGATGCCTGCTTTACTGAGCCAGATGGGTGCCCCTATTTTTAACTTTTTTGCAGAAACTTCATACTGTTTTCCACAGCAGTTGTACAATTTTATATTTCCACCAAAATAGTGAAAGGGTACCACTTTCTTCACATCCTCACCAACACTTGTCTTTTCGTTTTTTTCAATAATAGCTGTCTTATCATTATGGTTTTGATTTGCATTTCCCTGATGATTAGTGACTTTGAGCATCTTTTCACATGCCTGTTGGCCATTTGTATGCCTTCTTTGATGACATGTCTGTTCAAGTCCTTTGTCCATTTTAAATCAGATTATTAGTGTGTTTTGTTACTCAATTGGGAGAATTCCTTATATATTTTGGAATTTCATTCTTTATCAGATAGATAATTCACAAATATCTTCTACCATTCTATAGGTTGCCTTTTTACTCTATTGATTGTTGACTGTGCAGAAGCTTTTTAGTTTGATGTAGTCTCATTTGTTTTTGCTTTTGTTGTCTGTGCTTTTGGTGCCATATCCACAAAATTACTGCCACATCCAATACCATGAAGCTTTTCCCCTATATCTTCTTCCAGAAGTTTTACGGTTTCTAGTCTTACATTTAAGTCTTTAATCCATTTGGAGTTGATTTTTGTGTATGGTGTAATGTAAGGGTCTAATTTTATCCTTTCGCATGGAAGTTCAGTTTTCCCAACACCATTTGTTGAAAAGACTATCCTTTCTCCATTGCATCTTCTTGGCACTCTCGTTAAAGATCAGACCACCATATATGCATGGCTTTATTTCTGGGCTCTCTATTCTGTTCCACTGGTTTTTATGTCTGTCTTTATGCCAGTACCATACTGTTTTGTTGTTGTTGTTCTCCTGTTTTTATGTTATTTGTCAGAGAGAGACAGCAACAACAAGGGGGAGCAGCAGTCAGAGGGAGAAGCAGGCTCTCCGCTGAGCAAGGAGTCCTATGTGGGACTTGATCCTAGGACCCTGGGATCATGACCCGAGCTGAAGGCAGACGCTTAACTGACTGAGCCAGGTGTCCCCCATACTGTTTTAATTACTATAGCTTTGTAATACATTTTTATTACACTGAAATCAGGAAGTATGACGCTTTTAGCTTTGTTCTTTTAATTTTCCCCAAGATCGTTTTGGCTATTTGGGGTCTTCTGTGGTTTCATATGAATTGTAGAATTATTTTTTCTGTTTTTATTTTAAAAAATGCCCTTAGAATTTTGATAGGGATTGCACCAAATCTGTAGATTGCTTTGGGTAGAATGGACATTTTAACTACTGCAGTTATAAAATACTGATGAAAGGCATAAAGGATATAAACAAATGGAAAGCCATCATGCATCTTTTAAATATAGCAGATATTGTTCTAAAATTTGTTTCAGGGTGCCTGGGTGGCTCAGTCGGTTAAGTGCCTGCCTTTGACTCAGGTCTTGGTCCCAGGGCCTAGGATTGAGTTCCTCATAGGGCTCCCCACTCAGTGGGGAGCCTGCTTCTCCCTCTACCCCTCCCACTGCTCATGATATCTCTCTCACACAATCTCTCAAATAAATAAGTAAAATCCTCTAAGAAAATAAAATAAGATCTGTTTCACGACGGTGTCTTAACTTTAATTCTTTCAAAGACAAACTTTGTCTGAATATCAAATATATAAGAATATTCTTCATTTCTTATCACCATTTCTCTTGAAACACGTAGTCCTCTTGGACTAGATTTCATATATTACTTTTGATTGAGATAAAGGAAGAAGAAAAGTTTACTGTGCTCTTAACTCTACTGTAAGAAAGGCAACAGAGCAATTATGCTGATAAAATGGTAACCAATGCTGAGCCTCAGGGCCAGGAGTCCAGCCAGGTGAAGGCTCAGGCTCCATGGAGAGATTGGGCCCTGCTCTGAACGCAGAGCTGCGTCCCACTCCTAGCTGACTGTTGCCATGAAAGAAGAGAAATGCAAATAAGCAGAGTTTTCAAGAGATACAAGAAATAAAGATTTTTGTGTGTGTGTATGCAACTTCCTGATTTTTCCATGGTTTTTACCTAATTCTATTTTAGAAGCGATATCACAGAGGTCCAAACAAAACACTTCTGCAAGACAGATGTGACTGCAGAGAAAACTATTTTCAGATTTCTGGTCTTGAATCTTTATTCTTTATATCACCTGCCTTTATCTCTCTTGTAAGTTTCCGATTCATAATCCAACTGCTCGCTAGGCAACTAGATATGTCCCAGGTGTGTCAAAGGGACTTATCTTCCTTCCACCCTCACCCTACACCTGCTCACACTCCTGATTCACAATTTCAATGAACGGCCCCATCATCCACCTAGCTCCTTAAGCTAGAAATTTATACGTCATCATTCCATTCTCATCGCTCACAATCCAATCCATCACTGATGCCTGTTCACTTGACCTTGAAACTGTTTCTGAGCTAACTCTGGCCTTCTGTCTCCCTCCTACCACTTCCCGGAACGAGGCCTTCTTTATCTCCCACGTAAACCACAGCGTCAACCTCCCAACTGTTCTTCCTATTTCACTTCTCATCCCTTCAAATCAGTCCTCCACACTGACCATATCATTCCCTCTCCCTGCAGAGAACAACACTGTGTTGCATCCCCTGCTGGATGAAGTCCAAGACTCTTAGCATGGGATTCAGAGTTTCCCTCTGCTTGGCTCTAGCTTTCACTTCAGTGCCATTTCCTGCCACATGGTTTGGGCTCCGTAGGAAACCATGTTCTACGCACACATTATTTCATGCCTCTGTAGTTTGTTCATGCTGTTCTCTTTGCCTGGAATAATACCACTCACCCTTCTTTTGCTAGCTAATTCCTGCTCATCCTTTAAGAGCCCACTGAGGCATTGCGTCCTCTAGGAGGTCTTCTTTGACCTTCCCAGGCTGAGTTAGGTTTCCCTTCTCCTTCCTGAGAACCCCAAGCTTACCTCTACTTACATTTTTTCACAGCATATTGTACTTGATGTATATGTGTCCTCCCCGATAAACAGTGAACTGCTAGGAGACAAAGTCTGGGTTTTAAAATGTCTGTGCTTCCAGAACCTGGCACAGTGTCTGGCACAAAATAGACGACATCTTTGGTGCAAAAAGGCGGTTTTATTAAAGCACGGGGACAGGACCCGTGGGCAGACCCAGCCTCACTGGGGTCATGAGGAGTGGCCCATTGCATACTTTCAAGTGGGAGGGGGTTAGGGACAACAGTAAGTCTCTAAGGGATTTTGGAAGCAAGGTTTCCTGGACCTTGAGGGGGCTAGCTATTGTTGGGAAAAGGTCATTTATTACCTTCTAATAAAATCATAGTCATGAGACCCTTCAGATGTATATTGGTTGGCTGTATGCTTGCTGGGGGTGGTGGTGATTGCAAACACATATCTTGGGGGGTTTAGAGATAAAGAAAATTTCTAAAGGAATTTTTATATGTTTGACATACAAAAGGATTGGAGGATAGGGAGGAAGTCGGGCTAGGATTGCCTTTTGCCCTTAGGAAAGCGGCAACATCAGAGCAGTTGAGTCCCTAGAGGAATGTCACTCTGCCTGTTTTGAGGACTTGTCAGTGGGCTGTAGGTAGTAAGGAAATTTAATGATTTTTCTTCTGCTTTTTTTCTTCTGCTTTTGTTTCCCACATTTTTGCCAAAGATTTTTCTTCTGCTTTTTTTCTTCTGCTTTTGTTTCCCACACTTTTGCCAAAGAATTCCTACTGAGTATATGTGTGTATTGGGTTGAGGGCCTGTTAGACAGTCCCTAGCTGAAAACCATCTCCTAGGGTCAGCTCTCCTAAGTTATTTATACTTTATAGAGTTTATTTCCTATTTTCCTTCATGGATCAGTTTAGTGCTGTTTTCAGAAAACACTTACTGAGCACCTACTATATCCCAAGTCAGGTAGTAGATAGGACCTGGCTGTTTGAAGAATCGGCTCAGGGTGGTGCAGTGGGAAGGGCTTGAACTTTGGAATCAGAAATGCCTGGATTTGGATCTGTTAGACGTTATGCAAGTTGCTGGACATCCCTGAGCCTCAGTTTCCCCCATTCCAAGGGATCATAAGAATAGGTCTCAGGATTGCTTTGAAGATTAAATGAAATACAAAAAGAAGCTTCTTGAACTCGCCTCGCACCCAGTGAGTGTTCAGTACACTTTAGTTCCTCCTCTGCCCACTTCAAGCAGCTCACACAAAAGTTTCTTTAAAGGCTCCAAGATTTGGCCACATCAGTTGTCATGGTAACGGCATCCTGTGGCCGCTGCTCTGTGAGCCAGGACTGCCCGTGGACATCCTCCTGATAAGGAGGCTTAGGGGAGGAGGAGGTGGAGGTGGATGAGAATGAACTGGAAACAAGAGCGGGTTTTTTCCTCTGATAAAAATAATACAGCTCCTCCATTTCCTCTTCGTCCTGGCCCTCACGCCCTCCCTGCTACTATTCTTCCCGTCACTCTTCTCCTTTATGTCTCAGCCTCCTTCCTGACTCCGCTCTCCAAAACCTCTCCTGAATAATATTCAAAGCTGCTTTTGCGTCTGCTTTTGGCATCAGCCAATTAGCCCTCATTGTAAGGTTGTAATAAGCCTCCCAGAGAAGTGGCACGATTGTTGTGGGCTTTTATTCCGTGCCGCTTCCTACCACTATACGGAAAATGTAACAATACCCCCCTCATGCCCGGCTGAAAGCAGCCTGGGTTTGAAAAGCTTTCAGAAGGCCATCTGCCATCCCCTCAGCCAAGCAGAAGATCAGACACGAGGCCCTGCATTAGTTAGCACTCCAAGTAAAAGGTATCAAGGGCCTGTATTCCTTTTCATCTCAGCCTCCATTATAATACAGCTAAAGAAGGAAACAGACTTGTGGCTCTCCAGCTGGGAGACACACTGAGCCATAGCAGGAGTTCTGTCCCTGAAAAGGGAGCCGGCCTTTCTTTTCTGATGGTGAATGGAGCCAGTGTTTGCAGTGTCCGGCTGCGCTGCTGGTAATGGCTTTGCCAGTTACGCTGGACCTCTTGGGAGGATAGTGTGTGGATGAAGAGTCCAGGAGGGGAGAAATCGTTAATAAGTACACGAGGATGAGGCAAGTGTCTGCGTGGGCGCTGGTCAGGAAAAGTGAAGCTTTCCCTACGTCATCCCTGTGTACCCTCTCTGATAAGTTTGGCCATGAATATTAATTTAAAAGAGAGTCAGACATCCTTAGGGATGTCAAAGGAGGCTCATCTCTAGCATGGTAGAAATGGTTTTGTAAGAGGACTGAACAAGTGTATTCACTGCACCAGCAACGGCAGAAAAGTTTCAGCAAATCTTAATTGGCATGTGGGATCCGTATAAGTATAGATAATGACGTTGGTTGAGTGGGATATCTGTTCCTGTAAGCTGACGATAATATGGACGGTGGCATTAGGAATACGTCCCCTGGCCCAGCAAAATGCCTTAGAGACTTAGCGCAAAAGATTCAATGAGAAAAAAGAGATTAACTCTGCTTCTCAGTAGCTTCTGAGAGTGGCACGGCTCTGGGGTCACTGATGTATTGCTAGAAATTGTAAATGCCCTGTCTGCAAAAAATCCTCAATCAGAGGAAATCCACTTAACAGAAATAAATTAGCTAGCATATTGCAAAAACTAGTTCTAATAAACAAGCTTAAGAAATAGAGTGTTAGGGCAATATCTAAATGTTTTCAGGAATCTAGAGTGTTCTCTCATTTTCTCATCAAAGGAGAAGTATTAATATTTTGACTCTTCCTTTAAAAGACAAAACCATCCATCAGCTGCCTTGTATCAGCAATTTTTTTTTATTCTTCATTAGATTAACAACAAAAAAGGGAGCAAGAATCTTTTATGTTTATACAAAATCCTTTGCAGCTGTGCTAATTTTTTTTTTCCTAAAGACAAATCCATAGGCGAGCTAAAAAAAATCAGGAGTGAATTTTATTTACCTGAGCTCATGACCCAGTGAGATGCTGACTTTTCCCTGGTCCTTTTCCTGTGGAGTAGGGAGTAAGTTCATTATTTTCCAACATCGGGACCTTCCTTTCATCAAGGCTCCAGTGGGATTGGATCAGCTTTGGACACACTTCTCACAGGTCTCCTGTCTGCCTGACTTGTTCAGAATTTTAGGGTCAGAGCCTGGTTTCCTTAAAGACCCTTGGAGTTCCCTCAAGCAACCCTTTCAAGGTTCTCTTTGAGCCTTCAAAGAGAATGTGAAGTGTATAGAGAGGGAGGATAACTCTAGAAGAATAGGACAAACTGGATGAACCAGCTTCCAGTAAACTCCTCTCCCTCAGAATAAAAATTTTCAATGATCCAAGAGCTATAAGCGACCCTGCTAGAAATAATATGTGTATCAATCACAGAACTAGTTACTGTGAAAACTGTTCCAGAAAGACATGTTTTGCTTGCACGGATAGACATTAGCATTCATTTTCAATCCTTGACTTTGGAAACGGAAGGGACTTGGTGGCAGCCCACATGTATGGTTCGGGAGAACAGTTTTCTTTCTGTTCCAGTGACCTGGGTCTTCCCTCCACCAGCCTTCCCGGGTTGCACGCGGCCAACGGCCGCTTCTTTTCAGCCCTCACTGGCTTTCTTCCCCATTTAATCATTGCTCCCTTGTTTCTACACACACACACAATTCATTGTCAGCTTAATGACTTTGGCTCAGAGCGCTTGGCTGTGCACATGCGTGGTTCTCTCATGTCTGGTAGCATGATGTTAGTAAAAGCTGTTTGAAAAAGCTTGCATTTTAAAACACACTTTCCCTTTTTTATCCCTCCTAAGAATCTTCACTACCTTTTCCCAGTAGACAAAAGACTACTATTATCTGTTCATCCATGTGAAATTTTGCTTTCATTTTCCTTCTTAGTGGCAAGATAGTGGGTTTTTCTAAGGTCATGATAACCCTTCAGAAAGCTTCTCTTATAAAAATATTTAGAAGATTTTTTTTCAACAATGTTTCTTATCCTTTTTTATTTCAGAATTTTAGACAGCTTGGGCTTTGTGCTATTATAGTGCTCCTCAACTTACACAGAGGAATCCTGTTCCTTCTGCTTTAATATGGTGGAAAAAAACAGAATTTCTGTAAATAAAGTATAATTGATGTATATTTTGAGAGATTCAGTCATAGTTAACAGTGGTGATTGGCCCCTAAATATACCAAATTTCTCAGCCAAGTTCTCTCTGTTACGTACTGTGATCCCTAAGCATACAATTGTCCAGGGAGAGCCTGTATTTAGAGGAATTTTTCCAAGGATAGTTTGTTTTTGTTTTTACAGAATGTGTATTAACACAAACAGTAGCTCCTTTATTGACCCATTTTGTAAGTTGGGACATCATTCTCTTCCCATAGTATGTAGTCATCTGACTGTGAAGGAATTAGGCAAATTCATAGCCAACTGATCACTTTTTAAAAGCAAACTGTAGGGGTGCCTGGGTGGCTCAGTAGGTTAAAGCCTCTGCCTTTCGGCTCAGGTCATGATCTCAGGGTCCTTTGGGCTCTCTGCTCAGTGGGGAGCCTGCTTCCTCCTCTCCCCCTGCCTGCCTCTTTGACTACTTGTAATCTCTGTCTATCAAATGAATAAATAAAATTAAAAAAAAAAAGCAAGCTCTATGTGTAGTATTTCTGTCATGTTCCAACAATTACATCTTTTAAGAGTTTTGTTTTGTTTTTTAACTAATTCTTTTTTCTTCTTTTTTTTTGTGGGAGAGGAAGTAAGACCAAAGCAGGTGTTCGAGAAAGAGGATTAATCAGCTATTACTCTAGGTTTCCTACAGGTTCTCAGTTCTGGTGATGCTTAGAAAATCAGTTGGTTTCTTTATAAATCTTAGTTAACTCTTTGGATGCGTGATACCATCTGAAAAATAACCCACCATTTCTCACACCTGAGAGTCACGAAATTAAAGTACTTGGAGTAAGCCCACCTTTTACTCACTAGTCATGTATCTCCTAGATAAATGATGATAACAAACATTTACTGAGAACTGAATCCATACCAGGCACTGTGCCAAGAACTCCACATTCATCATATTATTTAATCCTCAAAAATACCATGTGATTGATACTATTCCTACTTTTCAAATTGAAAAGCGGGGCTCAAAAAGAGTTAGTGACTTGTACAAAGCAGAGCTGGGCTTCCAGCCCAGGTCTCAGGGACTTCAAAGCCTTTGTGAAATGACAATGCATCTGAATAGAAGTTACCAGATAGAAAGCATAACTACCTTATACCGACCAGGTAGAAGCAATAAGGTGCCCATGCTGCAGCTATTGAATAATGAAATGTGGTCCCCAAGTTATATTGTGAGGTCAGTGTTTCAAAAATGTAATCATAGAATCAGAGGGCAAGAAGCGCCCCAGAGGCTCTCTGACAATATTGGAATATGTTGAGACAAGAAAGGTAGAATATAAAATTGTATCTATGTTGTGATTACAGCCACGTGAAGGTAATTTATATATATGGACTAGGATGGGACAAGAACTCAGAAAAATGTATTTATTAGTGTGAAGGGGTTGTAGGTTATTACATTTCTATGTTATACTTGTGCAATAATTTCTTCTTTAAAAATAAGATAAACATGAAGAGTTTTCCTACTCTGCAAGTAAGATATTAATTCTAACATGAGTGCTGGTCTTGAGAGGCCTGTGAAATTACCAAGGCTAGGATTAGGGACACCCATCAAAACATCACTAAGCGCCTTTTGCATTTTTAGTGATGCGCACAGAAAGTTGTCTTAGACAGAGAACATGCAGAATGGGGCAAACTTCAGTTTAGGACAGACGGACACAAGCAGGCACAGAAGAGCAGGGCAGATGAGACAGAAATTATAAGTGCACCCTTCGGCACAGTCGTATCTTGCCTTTTTTATTTGGAAACAATCTCAACTAGAGAAAATTTGCAAGTATCTTAAAAAGGATTCTTTTTTCCTGAATTATTTGAGAGCAAGTTGCCAGCCCACTGCTCTGCCATCTCTGGATGGCTTGGTGTGTATTTCCTACCGACCAGAACTTCCTCCTTCATAATCACAACACAGACAACAAAAACCAGGAGAATGACGTTCGCACATTCCTATCCGCCCATCTGCCAAGAGCATTCGTGTCCCCAGTTGCCTTGACAGCATCGCCTAATAGAATCATGAACTGCATTTGGGCAGCATGTCGCTTTGGTCTCCTTTGATCTGGAACAATTCCTCAACCTGTACTTGACTCTCAGGACCGTGACACTTTTAAGGATTACAGGGTAGTAATTTTATAAAATATTCCTCAAGATCAGTGAGTTTGGCAAGAATATCACAGAAGTGATGCTGTGTCCTTCTCACTGCATCCTATCAGGTGGTACGTAATTTCTATTTGACCTTTTACTAGTGAGATTAACTTGGATCCTTTGATTATGGTGGTATCTTACTCCTTTCTCTTTTAGCAATCAGCCAGTATTTTGGAGTGAGATATTTTGAGACAATGAAAATATTCCATTTCACATCTCTCTCTCTTTATATATCTATCTACACCAAAGTAAACTCATGGTTTCCTAATTTACTGCATGGGTTATAATTATCTATATCCTTAGAGAAAGAGAAGAGGAAGAGCTACATAGTGTTTTGAAATCTTTCATATATAGTGTTTTAATTAAGTGTATATAGATTCTATTCCTATGGCCTTGAGCTATTAAAATTCTCACTTATATTCACTTTATTTCTTCTCTATAATTTTGAGACAAAATATTTTCACATCAAACTATGTACATATGTATTTATTTATATCAGAATAGACTCATGATGTCCTAATTTCATTGACTGGGTTATAATTCTTAGCATATGAAAAGAGAGATAGGGAAGGATGACCAGCAAGGAAAAACTGAGTACTCTTTAGTTATTCATCCATTTAACAAATATTCAATAGAGTCTACGATGTACGAGGCACTCAGTTCAGGCTATAACGTTGGCACATCCGGTCTGAGCCTCGAGCTGAGCTCCTCCTGAAGAGAATGGCCACTGGATGTAGACAGCACTTGTTCCTATCATCCTGTGCCTGGGATCCCCCAAGGTGTTAGCCGTAATTTCTTTAAGGGAACCTTTACTTCTCTCAGGAGATGGGATGTTTATAAACCAAACACTGGTATTTCATGTGGGTCTCGAATTCAGGATTTGGGTTAGGATTACGACCTTCACTTCCATGTATCAGATAGAACACCCTTATAAAATGTCAGAGTGATACAGGGCAGAGCCAGCTGTCTTTGTCATTTCGTTATACTACTTTTCATAACCTTCCTCCTACACTTGTTTTAAGAAAAACACTTCAGCACATTTGGTCTCATTTTCAACATTAAGAAAAATCAATTCATAGTAGCATCTCTTTTTTTTTTTTTAAAGATTTTTTTGTTTATTCATTTGAGAGAGAGGGTGTGTGAGAGCACAAGCAGGTGGGAGTTTCCGAGGGAGAGGGAGAAACAGACTCCCACTGAGCAGGGAGCCTGACATGGGGCTCGGGACTCGATCCTAGGATGCCAGAATCATGACCTGAGCTGAAGGCAGACGCCTAACCAACTGAGCCACCCAGGCACCCCCATAGTAGCATCTTTAACTCATTGTACTACATACCTTCTCTTTTTTCCCTCCTTTTCTTCATTCCCTCCACAATTTTTTTTTAATCCACTCTGTTCTATACCCTTACCTTGCCTTTTATCCTCTCTTGATTGCCCTGTGTGGCCTTGTTCTATCCTCTATCCCATCTTCTCTCTCACACATCTAAGAGGTTCTAGGTCCTCCTTTTATTCTCCATCTTGCTCTCATGGCCTGACCTTCACTTTTCGTTCCTCTCATGCCGACATTGACCACGCTCCCTATTGGTTGTTGACTTAAGGGTTTGTAGATAAAGCAATACCTGACTAATCTGAGTTGAATAATTATTTTTGAAAAGTTTCAGTTTTATTATTTTAAGTACATGGGAAGGAAGTCCATGGCTCAGGTAAATTTAGGCTTAAGCACTTATAATTTGCAATAGTTGCAATCATTGCTGCTAAGTTTTTAACTGCTCCCATGCAAACACTGCTACTAAGGGTTGGTTGTTTTCTCTTGGTTGTTTTTCACATATGGAGTGTGCCTTTTCTTCAGGCAGCAACGAGTAATGAACAGTCCCCAAGCTCTGCAGTTGAAGTCTCTGGAATTAAATCCTGGTTCAGATGGCCGTGGTAACACGGGACAAGTGATTTAAGCTCTCTAAGTTTGGCTTCTTCATCCAGAGCACGGGGACAGCAAGTGCCTACCTCATAAAAATTTTGCAAGAACTGACCTCATAAAAATTTTGCAAGAACTGAACAAGATAGTTCTTGTGAAAGCATGTGGCACCTAGTGAAAGATGAATGAATGTGATCTATTATTACAGATGACGCTAGATGGTACAATGTTCTTTTATGGTTTTTGTACCCAAAAAATCTATGTACAAATACAGTAATAATATATGTTATATATAATGGAAAGTTCCCCATAATTAATATTCCTGAGTAAGCAAATTATTTTTGAAGTTTTTAAAATTCTCACTGCTAATATGCAAAAAATAAGCTCAAAATATGAACTCTGTATTGTAGTTAGCTAAAATCCACCTGTAATTCTTTATAGTTCTACCTGAAAGAGCAGTTATTTTTCTTTTTCTGCCACCACCTCGGTCCTAGTAATCCCTCTCAGAGAATTTCATTAAGTTTAAATAGTTAAAGACATAGGGGCACCTGGCTGGCTCAGTTGGTAGAGAATTCAACTCTCTCTTGATCTCAGGGTTTTGAGTTCGAGTCACACTGGGTGCAGAGATCACTTAAAATCTTAAAAAAAAAAAAAGACATAAAAGGTGAATGACTTATGGTTGGGAGGCTGTAGAAACTTTACTTCATCAGCTTGATGAATGACCTCAAGGATTCTGCAGATGTTCTGTTCAATGCCTAGGACTCCCCAGTGAAAGGTCACCATGAGGTAAGCCCTTCCCAGCTTCCGTGGATTACAAAGCAGGGAAAGGGCATCAACCCCAAGAGGGAAAGGGGAAGCACTCATTGCTTCAGTACCTATAGAGCCCCAGAAATTCTGGACTGTCTACATAATGGGACGACAGTGTGACCAACTGACAAGGTCTAGATTCTGGAGTCATGGTTTTACAAAGGCAGAGTTACTGATGGAAGAACAAAATCTTTCCAAGAAAATTCTTTATAGAGAAAACGAATAGAAAAGCAAAACAAGGCAAAACAATTAAATTCAATCGACTGGGCCATCGAATGATCTGGGAGCTCAGAGCCAGGAAATTACTTAGCAAAGTCAGAACTTTAGAACCTGTACTTTTGTAGTCAAAGTTAAACAGTTTTTTTGAGGTGATTTGCTAGATCAGCGAAGGACAAGGGTAAATAGACTAAGTAAATGTTACAGTTTTCCAAAGGAAATCTTCTGCTAAATAATTTCAGCCTTTCTCAACAAGGAAATGAACCACGAAACACAGAAAAGGATGTGGGACTACTTTCCCAACACTCCAGGGATAGCATAAAACTAGTACCTTTCTAAATGCAAGGAGACCATTTATTTCATACAATGGATAGCTTAGGAGGGTTTAATTCTCTCTCAGAACCTTGGGCTAAAAGGGGCTGGAGGAACTATAAGCTAACCCATCCTCAGGGTAGAGCTGCACCAAGGTACTATCATTTTTTAGAACCTGAGACTGAAAACCGTACTCATCTTTGACCCTTCTCTCACCTTTATCTGCCCCAGTTGATTTAATCTGTCAATACATCCTGCTTTTACTGTCTTCTTCTCCATTTCCATTGCCTCTACTTCTCACGCTGCATGATTGCAACTGTCATATGACTTAGTGTGTCAGAATCTTAGTTTCCTCATGTGCAAAATAAATGGAATCATAGTATCCAGTTTACAGGATTATGGTGAGGATTGAATGAGATATTTTCAGTGCTCAGTTCAGCACCTTACAAATAGAACTCAATAACCATTTGCTATTACTGCTGTTATTATGTAATCTTCTGCTGTAAAGTCTCTTCCTACCAAATTCCTCCTGCAAACTATGTCTATACAAATTTTTCTAGAAAACATGTCAGTTACTACCTTAGGAATTTATCTTAGCAAATTCCTGCTTGGCTTTCCATACCCTCTTCAGCTGAATCATTCATTTACTCCTTCATCCATTAATTTTCTTTGGTTCAAACTCTCGATATCCAATTTCTTTCCTACTACCTCCACACATGTATCATTCAACTATTAATTTGGCATGTTATACTGGACCCTCTTATGGGACAGGTATTGGATATATAGTAGAAATTGTGGCAAAAGCACTGCCAACTATCAGGGAATTTACAGTTGGGAGACTAGTCAGAAAAATATCTTCACATGCCTCTCCAAATGTTCTGTGTGTTCCTAACCCAGCCCAACTGCTCTCTCTTCTCTTCAAAGTTCTATCATACTTAGTACCGCCCTCTTTTATGCTTGTTCTATCTAGTGTGGGTCCTATGTATCTTAACAAATAGATAACAAACTCTTGGAGAGACTTCAATATTCTCTCAAATGACTAACACATTAGGAGCTCAAAATACACTTTTCAATTGACATTGACTCACTTTTAAAGGACTTCATAGATTTTTATAGGACGCAGAACACGTATGTCCTCATTTTGATCCAAATTTTCAAATTTTACATATTTAAAATCTGAAGTCTAATGAAAGGAGAATTTATATTTCTATCAATTAGAATATGCATTCATTTTCACCAAGAGCTCCTCGATTTCTTAGAGCTGCTATTATTGCCTGTTAATAGGTCAACCGAGATTCCATGAGTATTTCAGAAGCATACATCACTTTGTATTTTTCAATGGGTATTTTTTATAGAGTCCAAAAAAATTCTTAAATAAATTCTTTGCTCTGATAATCATTGCTGTGTAATATATCCAAGAACTTGTGTTGTAATGCAACATTCACTTTATTTTGCTCACTGTTTTTGTGGCTTAGAGATTCAGGAAGGGCTTAGTTGGGTTGTTCTCTCTTGGGAGTCTCTCATGCTGAGCTCAGATGTCAGCTGGGGGTGCAGCTTTCCGGAGTTCTGAAAGACCCTTAGACTCATTAGACTTTTAGTCCCACTCCTGGGGTAAGACTTCAGGCAAGTCACTTTATTTCTCTGGGGCTCATTTTCGGCACATGATGAAATAAAACCAATAAATCCCTTTGAGAATTCTTCCAGCTCAAAAGTTCTATGATTCTTTGAAATGCGAAAATAATATTTGGATATTAACAGATATAAATCACTGTGCATAATTCAGGTTTTCTACAAGTAGAAAATGTTAATAAGCAAAGGGAAAACATAGGATTGATGTAATGAAGTAAAATTTTTTGTTGTGAAATAGAAAACATCTTGAATCAATTTTGCCACTAGAGGTCACTAGGGTACCATCTCAAAGGCAAATACATGCAATCAAGCTGTTCCTTATTTATGGCCCCAAAATGTCATTTGTGGTGTCTTTAGGCTTATTCTGTGTATCTCCTGGCAGTTGTCAGAGGGATATGTTGTGATGAGGTCACACTGGTTGTCACTATAGGTGATGTTTCATGTGTGCCTAATGTTCTGAAAGTGTGAAGAGCCCTGACTAGAACCACAAGGAAAATTACTTCTTTGGCTTCTCTGCCCTCTCACTGGGATAGGGTAAGGAGCAGTGAGGTCATTTGACAGAGAGTCAAGTGAGGTGGAAAGACATTGTGGAAATACAGTATCATCTTCTAATGCAGCACAGACATGTCTGCTTTTTATAAGACAGAAAAAATGGCAGAACATTCATTCATTCATTCACTCATTCAACCTGCATTTATGGACACACATGTAGGCCCCAAGCTTGGTAATGTGGCTTCATTAATGATGAAGATTGACTGGTGCCCTCAAGGAATTTAAGGCATCAGGTATAGGAGGTTTTAGATACAATTAGTTCTTACAGACCACCATGCCAGGCAAATTTCCCTCAAATATTTTTATTTCATCTTCCCAACACTCCTTTAGGATAAGCACTATATTTCCCACTCCTGTAGATGGTCCCTTGCAGCACAAAAAGGGCCAGTGGCTTTTATGAGGTAATGCTAAGAGGAGACAAGACACTTTTACATTCAATCCAAAGTCATAGAAATCCTTGCAAGAAATGTTAAAATACTGAGTTGGGCTGTGGCCAGAGATGCTTGTTAGACAAAAATATTAAAATTGATTTCAACAGAAAACTCTTTGGAAGTGAGGAACAATGCTCTAAGTGAAATTAATGCCCTGACACTTAAAGATCCAGAGAGATCACCTCTGAAGAAACTTCTGAAAGAAGGATGAACTCCAGATGGCCCTATCAATTTTCTCCCAAAGTGAAAACTACATTATATTTTCTTATAATTTGTTGCCTGTCCTACATAAAGAAACTCAAAACCCACAATTCTCTCATTAAGGATGAGGAACAAGGCATTCTGGGTGCTTTCCACAACTTGAGAACCTATTTCTGCTACAGTTTTAAGGGGACTTGAACTGATTTAAATGAGTTGTCATCAGACCGTAGACCAGACACAGAGGCCACTACTCATCCCTGAGTAGCCAGGCTTTCTCTTGTCTTCCGCCTTCACTAGAAAAGAAGAAAGGGAGCCTGGGCAAACTCTCTGCTTCAAACTGAGGGCGCTTTCATGTGCTTTTGCTGTGATATTACTATCTGGAAAGTTATTCATTTCAATCATTATTTTAAAGCAAACTCCCAAGAGGTTTGTCCTTCCTTCCAATTGTTGTAAAGTGTGGTGAAACAGTGAAAAAGAAAGGGTAGGACTCCAAAACAGCTACAAAATACGAATTATTTTTTAAAACACACTTGTTACTGTGCCACTGACTCTCCTACTGAGGCTTCTTTCATGCAGACTCGTGTGCTTCTCTTCCACTTTGCCTTCTAGGCCTCCCACCATCACTTTATGAGACAGACATCTTGTAGTATTTCCCTGAAATAATTGGGTTAGGCTGGAGGAAGGAAAATGGGAATTCGTCACAGAACTAAAGATTATTTGAATTAGAGGTACAGGGGGAGAGGTAGTCCGTAACGAGCCCTGAGCGTCAGGACATGTTCTTGGGGTAGGCCAAGAGCACAAGGTCTTTCTTCACCCAGACCATTCCTTGGGGTGTGTCTGCCAAGAGCAACTTGAAGGGTTGAGGTAATGCCTCTCCTTGCTTCCACCACCTGTAAAAGCAATAGATTCCCTGAGCACAGTGCTCCTCCCTATACCATAACCCACTGTGTGTGCAGGCCCCGAGCTGGACCCCTGGCCTCTCTACTGTGGGACTTGGGGGACGTGGAGAACAGAAGCAAACCAGGACGAAGCTCATGCTGCCGGTGAGCTACATGTAAGAGAGTCCTTGGATTCAGAGCAGGCACCTCATGTCTCCTTCCAGCATTCCTGAATGTGAAACAGGCTAACTTGTTAGCTTATAAGCAATGTAAAATCCCAGGGGCCCCTGGGTGCCTTGGTGGGTTCAGTGTCTTGCCTTAGGTCCAGATCATGATCCTGGGATCCTGGGATGGAGCCCTACATCACATTGGGTGCAGGGAGCCTGCTTCTCCCTCACCCTATGCTTGCTGCTCCCCATGGCTGTGTGCTGTCTCTCTCCCTCCCTCTCTCTGTTAAATAAATAAATAAAATAAAATAAAATAAAAAAAGAAAAGAAAAGAAGAAAGTAATATAAAGTCCCAGGGTCTGACAGAGGAGCTCTCCCGGGTTGGTTATTTTTAGTGCAAACAGTTCCTAGAGGAGCAGAAGACTCTGATAACTAGGCCTGTATACTAGAAGTCTGATAGCCCACCAGCTCTCACATTGCAGAGCGTTGCTAGCAGCTCACATGCATTCTCATACAAAACATGAGTTTCACTATTACCCTGACTCCTGTGCCCTTCCAAGAATCACTTTGTCATATTAAAACCAAATCCCCTTTATGCTCCCGGAGCCCAGTGATTAGTGTTGATTTTAAAGGAGAGTGTTTTATAAAGATTAAGTGGAACACGCACCCAGCCAAAATGACTGATACTGGTAGATTTCTGTACAGAGAATCACTTTTATGACTTCAAGTCATAAAAGCTGGAATGGAGTGGCCCCAAAATAAATCACTCAAGAAAGCTTTCAGAACCTAACAGGCATGTTACTAAGGGCTCGAAGGTCAGACACAACCAGACCATCACAGGCTGACTCTTAAACATGGGAACCATCTGTTATAATTCACTGGCAGTGTTATTCCATAAATTCAGTGGTATTTTATGTAATATTAGAGAAGCAGGATGAACTTCATTACAGTCCCTCATTTGAGGAAACAGGAGTCTATAGTAAAGTGCTTCATCCCCCACAGACTTATGGTCAATTTCAAATATTTGGATATTCTACAGTATCTAGCTCAAAATGAACACTGAAATAAATTTTTCAACTAGTAACTATATGAAGAATTGAATGGACGAATATAGGTTGAGCCAGAGCTGGAACTCAGGTTTCTTCTTCTTCAAACCAAGGCTTGTTGGGATGCTGATACATCAGGCTCTCCAAGCCAGTCATTTACAACCAACATCACACTTTCTGCCACATTAAATTAACCATTTAATTAACATCTTTTTAAAAAATTATTTTTAAGTAGGTGCCATACCCAGCATGGAGCCCAACATGGGACTTGAACACACAACCCTGAGATCAAGGCCCGAGCTGAGATCAAGAGTCAGAGGCTTAACGACTGAGCCACCCAGTTGCCCTATAATTAACATTATTTTTTAACTTGGCTTTGTCCTAGGCAATGACATCAGCAAGCTGAGGGTTAGTTGTATTGTTCATATTTGTCAATGACAATAAAATGTCAGAAATGATTTTTAAAAGCTAATCTTGTACAGCCAGAGAGATGAGCACCAATCTTTGGGAAACTGACTAAACATTACTTTGCGTAGGGGGGCCTGGGTGGTTCAGTAGGTTAAGCATCTGACTTCAGCTTGGGTTCTGATCCCAGGGTGCTGGGATCTCAGAGCCCAGCATCAGGCCCCCTGCTTGACGGAGAGTCTCCTTTTCCCTCTCCCTCTGCCTGTAGCTCTGCCTATTTGTGCTCTCTCTCTGTCAAATAAATAAATAAAATCTTTAAAACAAACCAATAAGCAAAACCATTACTCTGTGTAAAGAAAAATAAGCATCAAGACTGTATAATCATTCCCAATTACTTTCATTTTTGCCATAAAGTTCAAAGCTTGATTCCATGCAGACCCTGAAGTCCTTCTGAATTCTCATTAGAGAAACTCTAAAAATACACTGGTAATTTCTTACTTTTTCTCTGTTAAACCAATGAATGAAAACAACTCTCACCTCAAATTAGCCAATTATTGGTTATTATCAAGAAATTATAATCTTGAGAAAAGTATACAGCTTAATTTACCGAATAGCAGAGTATGGTATATATTTTTTTAAGATTTTATTTATTTGAGAAAGAGAAAGAGAGAGAGAGACTAGCAGATTCCGTGCTGAACACAGAGCCCGACTGTGGGTTCAGTCCCACAACCCCGAGATCATGACCTGAGTTGAAATCAAGAGTCAGACGATTAACCGACTGAGCCATCCAGTCACCCTAGTATGATATCCTATTAAGTCTAGTTTTGAAATCAATTTTCAACAAGTACAGTATATTCTTGACTCACCAAATATAGGACAGCACTCATTCTCCAATGAATTCAATAACCTTTCAAGGGAAAAAAATAAGTAAAAAGGAAAATGTGAGTTCTTATTTAGGAATGAGATGAAACACATTTTGCAAACTAATGAGCGTAAAGTACCAGGGAACACACCTGGTTACACTTGAAAGTTATCAAAATGCCTCCATTTAGCATATTTCACTTTAAAATATCCCCAGTATGTTTAGAACTCTCTAATTAAGACAAGTTAGGTTTCATGTTCATGATGAGACTATGTCAGTCTGGAACATCAAAATGATCTCAGAAGTTCTCTACTATTTATCATTTCTTCCTCACATGATATATTGCTTTGTAACAATAGTTTCCAATTTGGAGTTCCCCATTCTCTATGAAGAGTATTTTAATTTTATGCCTTTACTTAGATGTTTTATAATATTAATATATACATATCCCAGATAACAAGTGTTCTTCTTACAAGCAAATATTTCTGTGCAATTTCAATGGTTTCTATTTGTATGTACATGTTTGCCTTACTTAGAAGAAGGGAACTTTTGTGGTTATTTTTAAACCATTTTTAATTGAAAAATATAATGCAAATATGGAGCACTGTATAAAAATAACTGTATAACCTAATGAATGTTCACTTCATGACTAGTTTGCTAAAATTTCAACTCCCTTTTTATATCCACTTGGGAGTACTGTTCTTTTTTGTCACATTTTTGTTATTTCAAGGATTTTCTATCTTCAAGGGCAGATCTTAATTATCAGCAACACTGTTTTATCAAATTTGCAACATTTTGTGATTGATATATTACTCTCTAACTTTATCTTTGGTACATTACATTTTTTGAGACAATTTGTCTAAAGACCTCCTTTAAAGTCTAATTATCTTACGCGATATATGTTTGGTTCCAGAATTTTAAAAAAGGTGAATACTCTAATCATATTCTACTTGATGGCAATCATTTTCATGCATCTCCTAAATGGTGTTAGCATCCAAAATAAATCACAGTTTTTTGGTCTGTTTTAAAATATATTTTAATATATAAAATCACAGTTTTTTGGTCTGTTGGAGGGTATGTGCTATGATGAGTGCTGTGAAATGTGTAAACCTGGCGATTCACAGACCTGTACCCCTGGGATAAAAATACATTATATGTTTATTAAAATAAAAAAGTTAAAAAAAAAGAAATGGAA
The DNA here is from genome assembly GCF_963455335.1 of Martes martes. Lineage (NCBI taxonomy): Eukaryota > Metazoa > Chordata > Mammalia > Carnivora > Mustelidae > Martes > Martes martes. The sequence goes on from NC_137889.1 coordinate 136,246,111, forward strand.
TGTTAAAAAAAAAATATATATATATATTGTAAGTGCCTTTTATCTGTAGAGTTCTTTCCATTCCTTTCTTCCCCCAGTGCAATTTACTTCCTTTTTGTTGAAGAAAGGGGCTTTGTTTTTTGTTTTTGTCTTGTTGTTTTTTTTCCATAGCCACATTTTGCTAATTTTGTCCAGGCGGTAGATTTAATATATTTCTGTATTTCCTGTTAAATTGCTACTTTATGGGCTTGATCAGGTCAGGTTCCACTTTGTTTTCCTTTTTTTTTGTAGGATTCTTTCATTAGATGGTGGTCCATTCTTCTTCCATCAGGAAATAAATGTTATCTAATGGGTTCTCTTTGTGATGTTAGTGCTCTAGATTAGTGTTTCTCAACAGTCTTTTTCATTATACCCCATCCTCAGAGCCTTTGAGACATTATTTTCCTCATCATACTCTTCTCTTATGAAACTGTCTTTTGTGAAGATTGGAAAACCATTATTTCTTCAAGTGTTTTTCAGAACCATCCATACTCTCCTTTCTTTCCTTCCGGGAACTCTGATGACACAAAATGGCATCTCTTTTGTTGTCTTCTATTCCTGAGGTTGGTTGGTTGGTTCTTGCCAACTCTTCTCCCTGTAGTTAAGACTGAATAATTTCTACTGAGATTTCCTCAAGTTCACCAACTCTTTCCTCTTTCATCTTCATCCTACTGCTGATTTTTTTGCAGTTTTATATTTCAGCTACTTTCTTTTTCAGTTATAAAGTTTCCATTTGGTTCTTATTTGTAGCTTCTATTATATTGCTTATACTCTCAATAACTTCTGTTTCAGGATTTTTAATGATTGCTCATTCAAGTAGTTTTTTTTTTTAAGATTTTATTTATTTATGACAGATAGACAGCAAGAGATAGTGAGAGAGGGAACATTTACTTCATTTGGAATTCAGTTTTACTTGCGGTGGAGGTCAGAATCTAATTTCATTTTTTATGTGAATAGCCAATCTAACTAAAACCACCATCAGTTGTCTTTTCCATAGCCAATTAACAAAGTTATTATACCAGGGTGCCTGGGTGGCTCAGTTGGCTAAGTGTCTGACTCTTGATTTTAACCCATGTCATGATCTCTGGGTCCTGGGATCAAGTGCCCCCACATTGGGTTTGATACAGGATGTGGAGCCTGCTTGGGATTCTCTCTCTCACTCTCTGTCTGCCCCTCCTCTCTCTCTCTTTCTCTCAAAAACAAACAAACAAAAACCCACAGCAACAACAAAGTAATTGTACCATTTACACTTTCAACAGTCATGAATAGTTCGTTTCCACAACCTGCCCAACACTTACTTCTTATCAGACACATTTAGTGTATTCCAACTTCCAGGTACAGTTACCCTCTAATTTTCTTTTTGTCTATTCTTGTGTCATTACTGCATTTTAAAAAGTTGCTTTTTTAAAAAAAGATTTTATTTATTTATTTATTTGACAGAGATCACAAGTAGGCAGAGAGGCAGGCAGAAAGAGAGAGAGAAAAAGTTGCTTTTAAAATAGAATTACTGGGGTGCCTGGGTGGCTCAGTGGGTTAAGCCTCTGCCCTCAGCTCAGGTTATGATCTCAGGGTCCTGGGATTGAGCCCCGCTTTGGGCTCTCTGCTCAGCGGGAACCTGCTTCTCCTTCTCTCTCTGCCTGCCTCTTTGCCTACTTGTGATTTCTCTCTCTGTCAACTAAATAAAAAAAAATCTTTAAAAAAAATAGAATTACCATATGATCCAGCAATTCCACTTCTGGATATACACCGAACAGAACTGAAGACAGGGTCTCAAAGAGATACTTGCACACATCACATTCATAGTAGCATTCACAATAGCTAAAAGTTGGAAGCAACCCAAGTGTCCATCACCAGATGAATGAATAAATAAAATGTGGTATATACATACAAGGGAATGTTATTCAGCCTTAAAAAGGAAGGAAATTCTGACACATACTACAATATGGATGAGGCTTCAGGATGTCGTGCTAAATGAAATAAGTCAGTCACAAAAAGATAAATATTGTAAGAGATACCACCTACGTGAGGTCCTAAAGTCATCATGTTCATAGAAACAAAAAGTATGGCAGTTGACAGGTGCTGAGGGGAGAGTTAAATGGGAAGTTGTTTTTTAATGGGTATAGAGTTTCAGGTTTGCGAGATGAAAAGTGTTATGGAGATTGGTTGCATGACAATGTGAATATACTCAACACTACTGAACTGTACACTTTAAGATAGTTAAGATGATAATTTTTTTGTGTTATGTATATTTTATTTTATTTAAAACTAAAAAAAAAAAAGCCACTCTAACAACAACAAAAAAGTTGCTTTTAATAGTTCTTAGTCTTTGGTGTTCTGCAGTTTCATCAGGATGTGTCCACATATGGAATTCTTTTTTTTTTAAGATTTTATTTATTTATTTGACAGACAAAGGTCACAAGCAGGCAGAGAAGCAGGCGGGTGTCGGGGGGGAAGCAGGCTCCCCACGAGCAGAGAGCCCAACACCGGGCTGGATCCCAGGACCCCAAGATCATGACCTGAGCCGAAGGCAAAGGCTTAACCCACTGAGCCACCCAGGTGCCCCCACATATGGAATTCTTTATTTTATACCTGTTCAAGAGTAAGTGCTTCTTGAATCTGAGCATTCAAATATTCACAATCCTGAAAAATTCTTAATTATTATTCTTTGAATATGGCTCACAGCCATTCTCTCTAGTTTCTCTTTCTGACATTCCTATTGGATAGACCCTGGACCTTTCTTATTTTCCATTTATTTAGGTCCCGTGTTGCATTCTAGTACATTTTCTCAAATTATGTATCATAGTTCCAGCCAAACGTATAGTTCTCAATACTGAAGTGGAAAATTTTTTACATATTCCTTAAAAGGATTAAGGCAGTACGTTAGCAAAATGAATCAGAAGTGAAAAAAGTCAAGAAACAGGCAGACACAGGCTCACCTCTACAACTCAGGAGAATATGCCAAAGCCAAAACAATATAGTATTACTACCTTGTACTCTGCAAATACTAAACCCAAGCAGGATGCCGCTTTGTGTCAAGTGCTAGGTATCAATGAACGCTATCAAGCCAGATTGCATTACATCCCAAAGCCTGGCTGCAGCATTTCACACTGCATGTATGAACTCGAGCCAGTCATTTATTCTTAAGCTTCATTTGTTTTCAGTGGGTTGCTGTGACAATCAAAATGAGATAAGGTGAGCAAAAGCTCTATATACCAAAGTACTGTTAAGGCATTTTCTCAATGCTAAAATATCCTTAAATGGTCAAGTGCACTATGGATTTAATAATCGTTTGGAAAGGATGCGGAGAGGAACAATCCACTAGGGGTGTATTTAGGAACTTTCTGATTTGGGAAGTTAGAAAAGTTGGAAAAGTCTCCTTTTAGAATTGAGGTACCTCGGTATTGCACTGGCTTTACCTATTATGTCCACAAATGCCCTTTTCTTAAACTTGAATGATTTCCCTCTCCCCCAGCATTTGGTTTTACCAACCTCCTTCTTGACAGCTGTCAGAATTTTCCATACTGGCTTTCTGACCGCAATTTCTCCGGCTCCTGCTGAGACTGAGGGGCTTTCTTTGGACTGGCTTTCTCACGCTTAACTTCGCTCCTGTACTGTCATTGGCTGTTGCTTTTACCGGACCCGCCCACAACAGCCTTAATCCTCATTGGATGCCAACGTCCTTTTGTTAAGGCAAAAGGTGGATCGTCGGGCTTTGACAAAGGACGATTGGGGCGTCGTACAGCTAATGCGCAGGCGTGTCTTCTTGAGTGGGGATTGGTGGGCCACGGCGCGGGACGGGGCGGGACAGGGCGGGCCTCTCGACACGGCGCACGCTCTGTGGGCGCAGAGGGCGGGGCTGCCGGTACCGGTTGGTCCAAGTGTTGGGGCCTGAAGCGTCTTCCCGCTCCCTCCCACTCCTGGCGCCTTCAACGGCAGGTGAGGGCAGTCAAGGGCCGCGGAGGGCCTGGCCCCGGGCGAATGGAGTTGCGACTCCGGTACAGCGCCTGGGGGGTGGGGGGGCGGGAGGGCTGGACGCGGCCCGGCGCACCAGGCGCCCAGAAGAGCGGCTTCGGGCCTGGGCATTTGGTGGGCGCCTCAGGCCTGACTCCCTGCAGAACCCCTGCGTAACCTTCTTCTCATCTTATTATTGGGTTCCTTTGGGGAGGGGCTGCTCGCGTCCGTTAGGTGGAACCCCCGCCGCCTTCTCGCGCCTCTTCTGAGTCGAAGGCCGCTGTCCAGCCTCCCGCCCTGAACTGGGACTGCAGAGGGACGTTTGGGCAGGATGGGCCTGGCACGCCGGGACTAGTCCGTGGCTGCTCTGCCGAGAGCCCGGGAGGTGGGAGGAGAGGACGCCGAGGCGGGGAGGGTGGCGAGCGAGCGGTAAAATAAGGGCTGGCGACAGCTTTCCTGGAGCCGAAAGGAGCTCCCGGTTAGTTTCTACTTGGGCTTCCCTCAAGGATCCTGCCGAGCAAGTTTTGGGGAGTTAGGATTGAAAAGGAGAAAGAGGATGCCTTTGGAAAGGCAGGACTTTTGTTATACAATATATCGATTCCACTACTATGACGTAACAATGTTAAGGACCTGCTGTGCTATGTCCCCGGCGCTGTCTGTACCTGATGATCCAAAGCTATGCTTGTGTATTCTGTGGCTGTACTCCTTGATTAAATTCACTATAGCTAGCCATTCTCTGGGGATCCAGCTTCCGCTCCTGTCCTCCTTTGGCCAGTCCATTCCTTCATCTTGTGGGATCTGAAACTGGATTTATCTAGCCAGAACAATGCAAAACTTGAACAGGCCTGAACAGACAAACCAAGTTGAAAGTGGATGCGCCCTGAATGGAATAAAATGTATCTCTAGTTGCTTAGTAAAATGTCAAAGGAATTTAACATCAAAGATTGCAAGAATATCTGGCAAACATAGATTAGGGCTGTATTTCCATTATACAATGGAAAAAACAGGGACTTCATAGTTAGACCTGCTTTCAGCATCTTGGTACAAATGATGGCTGTGAAGTCTAAGGCAGATACGTGGCCTTTCTGAGGTACAGTACCCACGAATATAAATTACAATGCCGTTCTGTTGACTTGATGAATAATATATGTAAAGCATTTAGTATATTAATCAACCGTGACATTATTTTAGTAGTCTTATTCACTAGTAAGTGGATGACATGAAAATCAGTTTTAGATGCAAACAAGTTGGGTGGGTATCAGGAAAAAGTCTCAAAATCTTAGGTCTCAGAGGTGAGTATACCTGTCGTGGTGTGATGGAAAACAAGTCGCCTAGTAGTCTTGGCTCTGTCAGTGACTACTTCTGTGATTTTGGGTAAGCCATTATTTGGTCTCCATTTGTATGTAAAATGAAGCAGCTAGACCAGATGATTTTACCAAAACTTCTTTTTGTGGCCTGAATTAGAGCCAAAAGGTAGAGGAGATAATAGCTAACATTATGAGGTACCATTGAAAGTACCATACATCTGAACTCATTCTTTTTTTTTTTTTTTAGATTTTTTTTTTTGTTGTTTATTTATTTGATAGAGAGAGAGAGATCACAAGTAGGGAGAGAGGCAGGCAGAGAGAGAGAGGGGGGGAAGCAGGATCCCTGCTGAGCAGAGAGCCTGATACGGGGCTCGATCCCAGGACCCTGAGATCATGACCTGAGCCGAAGGCAGAGGCTTAACCCACTGAGCCACCCAGGCGCCCCTGAACTCATTCTTAAAATAAAAATGTGAGGTACATACTTGTATCATTTTACAGATAAGGAAACTGAGGCTGAGATGTTAACCTTGCTCAAGATTTCAGAGCTTATAAATAGCAGAGCTAGGATTTAAATCCAGGCAATATAAATTTATGTCCTTTATCACTGTGCTAAACTGCTTCTTAACAGTGGTACTATTCAGGATACTATAAGAGAAGGTAGAGGTCTCCTTTGGTAAAACAGTAGTCTTTGATCACAGATGTGTGGGCATGGAAAATGGGTCCATCCTAATGTTTGTCACACTTCCTGACTTTTGTTCTCTCCGTACTTTTTGCTTCCTGGACTTATATTATCAAAATAATTCTAGATTCTCTTCTCCCCACCAAGGCTAGATGAAGATAGGCACCAGAACGCACTGTAATTTGAGAAAAGCTTTTAAGATCCAACCTAGGCTTAGGTCAGAGTTGACAGATCCTCAAGAACCATATCCATTTTGGAGCGAAAGCAGCTTTAGGATAAACAGATCAGCCTTAGCACCCCACACTCATTTCAGTGTCCTCATGCTAGAGATACTTTGGTCTGGATTTTCTTTTTCTTATTTTTTTTTATTAAGTAGGCTCCATTCCCAGCATGGAGCCCAGTATCAGGCTTGAAGTCAGGACCCTGAGATCAAGACCTGAGCTGAGATCAAGAGTAGTATGCCTAACCACCTGAGCCACCCTGATGCCCCAAAAATGAATTCTTAAAAGTACTTTTCACATGAAATTGAATTGATGTGATAGCAAGTATAGACTGAGAAAAAGATTTTATAGTTGAAAAACTCAGACTAGTATTAAGTGCGTATTATGACATAGTACCTGTGTTAATGTAGACATTGTGAGGTTTTAGGATTGACCCTATTTTGAAAGAAAATAAAACCTGTGGCTAAAATACTTTGATAAAAGAGCTCAATGAACCTTCTGATCTTATAAAATAAATCAGTCTGTTACTCTAAATTTACTGGAAGACCTTGAATATATGCAAGAATAGCATTTTGAGGCCAGCCTGTTTAATCACATCAGAATAAGAAAATTACTGTTTGTCTTTGTTGTTGCTGTGCAGAGGCAGCCAACAGTGCTCTTGTCTGCTTCGTTGAAGAGTCATGAATACCCTTTTGCCCAGGGCTGCCACCTAGAGTTGGACAGATTCTGTGCTCTAAAGTCATGGAGGTTATCTTACATAGACTGTGATGTGTATAGTGTTCTCTTGGGTTGTGTTGTATATCTCCTAGCACTGTCCTTGTGCCCACTGGGCTTTTGTGCTCTTGCCTCCACCCCAGTCTTCTGTGTGTGTTTCTAAGCTTCATTTTTCCTCTAATAAGCCCCCTGCACCCCATTTTTCTGCCTTTTTTTCTTTCATTTTTTTCAGATGAAGTCAAACTGTTGATAAGCCATACATAGATTTTCCATTGTTTGGGTTACATCTGTCCAAAATTTCAGAAACTGGCCTCATTATTACATTGATCAATTTGGAGCACTTTACCTTTGTAGAAGACTTTTTGGTTTAATTTTAGTATTAGACTGAAACATAGGCAAAAGAAGTATTCCACATCCCTATACTAAACTTGATTTCAAAGTCAGTTGCATTGATTGCATGATTATCTGTTTCTTTGCTTTTGTATCTTATAACTCTTCTCAGCTGTCATGAAAATTTTGTTTTAGCTGTATTCTTAAAAACACTAAATGTCAGAATTTTGAAGTACTTTTTGTGTATTATTTAGCAGCGGAAATAGCCAAGCTGCAGGCTATTGTTGCTAAGTACTCCCAAGATCACTTTTGTTTTTGGCTGTTGCATCAGAAAAAGTTTATATGTATGTTACATATTATGTACATATTATATCACATATATATGTGTGAACTTTCTGAAGTACAAAGAACCTGAGGATTAAAACCACGTGAAAACAATTTGAGGGAGAGCAGCTCTAATGCTAGATAAGTAGAAAGATGCTATTAAGCATCTTTAAGCATTAAGCTATTAAGCATTAGGTCAATTTTATACCATTTGTAGCTAGTGAAGTCTTTAATAATGCAATGTAAGGGATGTTAAATGTCTTTCTTCTTTAGACCAAAAGCGATCTCTTATTTCAGAGGTAGCTTATACATACGTACACTGAGCATTTTATCTCCATGTTCATGCCAGTATCTGAAGTGTCACACAATTTTAACAACTGGAACTGTGAGGGAATACTCAATATGCTAATAACTCTTAGGATTCTGGTTCTAGAATATAGACATCCTGTTCAGTAGGATCTGGGTTCTACTATTTAGCATACAGAGGCATAAGAGTGCCTTGGTATAGTAGGTGCTCTATAAATAATTTGTTGAAAGAGTAATAATATTGGCAGGTCTATACCTGTCTACTCACTGCTTCAGTGAGTAGATTAGATTGTTTACAGATCTGTTTCCAGCAATAATCTGGTTTATTTAAAAATCTTGAGCACACTGAATATGAAATGAATGTTAGCTATAGAGCAGAACACGTTTCACAGGAATTTTATGCTTTCATATTTTGGGAACTTTTAAAAAATTTTTTTATTTAGAGAGAGCATGCCTGTGGGTGGGGTACAGAGGTAGAAAGAATCTTAAGCAGACTTTGCGCTACTTGTGGAGCCCAACACGGGGCTCAGTCTCAGGACCCTAAGATCATGACCTGAGCCGAAATCAAGAGTTAGATGCTTAACCAACTGAGCCACCCAGGTGCCCCAAAATTTTAGAAACTTTTACAGAAACAGTAAAATATTAATATTTATTTACTTATGCACATCCTATTTAATCTGTTTTAACCATAACCAGAAGGTAACAAGTTGATATTTTTTCATTTTTCCCATTTTAGTGTTTCAGGTAACTGATTTTTCTCTTGAACTTTATCAATAAAAAATATTAAACAGTATGTATAAGGTAATACTTTAAAAGGAAAAATATTTTTAAGAGATTTGTCTTCATTCCTATCATCCATCATCTTTAACATAAGAGCTTTTTTCATTTTGCTGTTCTCTTTATTTGTATGTATGTTTATTTTACATAATTTATATCAGTGAACTCACAATTTTGTAAACATTCTTCCATGTTATAGTCATCATAATTATTTTTAGTAGCCACTTGATTAGAAACTACAGTAATTAACCAGAGGCTGAATGGACAGTTTATATTGTTTCCGGTTTCATGGGTTGTAAATAAGGTTGAAGTGAAAATTTTATGCATATATTTTTTTCCTTCTTTGTAATTTTCCTTAGGCTAAATTTCCAAGAGCAAAATTGCTTAGTAAAAAATATTTAAATGTTTTCATGAGCATGATTTATTACCATATCGCTTTCCAAGAAGATAACATATTTAAAATTTCTAATATTTTGTATTTGTTCTTCCATAACTTTGATCATTTTCTCCTTTAAAAATTTTTTTAAATGTACAGTGGTATTTTATTGCTATATGTGTCTGTTTCTAACTTTCTCTTATTGTAGACCATTCATCAAGGATTTTGTACCCAAGGCCCAAAAACTTGTTACCCAAGATGATGAATGCCGACATGGATGGTATGTGCTTTATTTCCCTTTTTGTGAGTTCCTGGTTTTGTGAATGCTTTTGGCTTCAGCAATGGAAGGAACAGAGAAGCAATATTTAGAATGCTTGGATTTGGCTAATTTACTTATTTATAACCTCTCTAGTTCTAGAAAGGATTGATAATGGCAAAATCGTTTATCTTCACCTTGGTGTCCTTATCTGCCATGTGGGCATCTAACTTCTTCCTTTCCAGGCCTCTTAAGTCAAGTAAGACAATGGATATAAAACTTTTTGCATATCTTTAAGTGCTGTGCTACACAAATGGTACCTAATGTTAATTACTAGTAAATCTGAACCTTTGTATTACAGCAGTGGATGCTGAAAATCAGGTGGAACTGGAGGAAAAAACACGACTTATTAATCAAGTGTTGGAACTTCAACACACACTTGAAGGTTTGCTTCCATTTTGTAGTTTTCTTGAACAATATCCGGTTAGTTGAAATTGTAAGCATTTGTTTTGCTAAATTTCCTTATCATGCTCCCAGTTTTAAAAGTATAAACTTCAAAGTCGATTTCAATAGTTTCTGTTCCCTCCTCCCTGCAGCTTTGGCTGTCGATTTTAAAGAACAAATGCCCTTCAGTAAGAAAGTCAAATAGTGTCCCTGTGCATCCCTCCAGGGTTAATGTAATGCTGTTTATTACATGAGAACCCCTTAAACCCCTGCACAGAGATATTACTAAGTCCACTTTAATAAGGCATATACTTTATGTAAAAACTTTAAAGCTTTTACTTTGAAAGTGTTTTAGCTTCAGAGGTTAAAAGTGAATTGATCTGAGTTATTTCATTTTCTAAATGTCTTGCATGAAATTAATACTACCACTGAAATATCTTGGTTTTTGATGAAATTAAGAGGTTGTGTTGTGTGTTTTTTTGTTTTTTGTTTTTGGGTTTTTGGGTTTTTTTTTAACAGCAGGGTGGGCAGATCATGTCATTGCACTGGCTTCCCATTTCACAGTTAATAAAAGCCAGGTTACCCTCTGGAAATCTTTTACCTCTTTATACTTTTCAAAATCAGTCATGTCACACTCTGCCTCATTCATTCTACCTCAGACACTGACCTCCTTGCCACTCTTTCAGCAAGCTTCTACTGAGGGTCTTAGTGGTTGCTGTTCTCTGTTTGTTCTCTGCTTAGGTGTTTGCATTCTGTATGGCTCATTCCCTCATTTCTTTTAAATCTCTTGTCAATTCCCTCTATCAGAATATCGCTGACCATACTGTATTAAAAAGACAACTTCCCTTTTGGTTCCTGAAACTCATACCCTTCTTTTTTCTCTTGACCCCTACTTGGGGCCCTGCAAGTGCCTATGTGTCCACATGTACATTAGAATATAAGCTCTGTGAGGGCAAGGACTTTGTTACTGTTGTAACTCTTAAAGGGCACCCAATACTTAGTTGTTAAATGAATGAATGAAGATAATGTTTTATTTGGTCATTAAGAACTTTTGAATTTCTTGCTAATGTAAAAATACAAAATGCTCAGTTGCTTGGAAACTGACCTTCTATATCCAATATATAAATTGAGTTGCATTTGCCTGCCACATTTTCTTAAGCATTTCTAACAAAGATTTTTTTTTAAATGTTGATAAGACATGAACCAAAATTCACATTTTAAAAACCAAGTTTGTATCTTATGGAAATAACAATTTCAAGAAATAACTATTCCACATAGATGCCATTTACCAACATTTAGTTTAATGTGAAATCTCTTTTTAAGAATTTTGGCTATTAAGTTGCACTCAGTTTACTTTGTTTACCTTAATTTCTAAAGTTACCTGAATTTAAAAGCAGAAAATTTAAAGATCGTGTTATCTCTTTTAAGAATGAATCCTAAGTCTTGTATAATATGGAATCACTGGCATCATTTTATTGATCCTGGACTTTTTTTTATTTTTAAATATAGACCTCTCCGCAAGAGTAGATGCAGTTAAGGAAGAAAATCTGAAGCTAAAATCAGAAAACCAAGTTCTTGGACAATATATAGAAAACCTCATGTCAGCTTCTAGTGTTTTTCAAACAACTGACACAAAAAGCAAAAGAAAGTAAGGGATTTACATCCCTTCTGTTTTATTGAATTGCTGCTGATCTTTTTTTCTTTAAAACCTGGATAGATTTAAAAAGTTATAGTACTTTTGTTTGTGGCTTAATTGAATATTTATGAAGATAATGTCAGATCTAGGCAAAATTAAGAGCATAACGGAAGACTTCATGAGTTTGTGTATAAGTTAGTCTATGAAAACGTGCAGATGTATTGTAGAGACTTTATAATTAGAAATGCATATATTTATGAAACTTGGAAATGAATGTTTTATCAAATTTGCTTTGATTTATAGGTTTAGCACTGTCTTTTATCTATAATAATAGATAAGGACATAGGCATAGTAAGAAATACAAGAAAATAACACCATGTTGTGAAAAGTGACCAAAATCATGTACTGAACGCACAGCTTTATGTACCCTGTCCACCATGTTGTGCCTCTTCTCCATTTGCTTCTTCCTCCCCATTTCCTTTCCCCTAAGGAGAAAATAGGTTTTACATTTATAAAAGTAATTTTAATAGTTAATCATCTGTGAGAGTAACCTGAGCTTGAATTGTTGAAACTTACTAAAATGAGATACTTTCTCAGTTAGGGCTTGTCATAGTAATAAGATAGAATTGTTGGTTTCTCTTTAATCAGTTGAAAACAGAGGCTATAAGTATGAAGACTTTTCTTTGCAACTGAATTGTCAAATTCGGAAGGTTTGGCTGTTAAAACCTTCCTTTTGCACAAAACAACCCACTTAATATCTGAAAAGATGAGCTCTGGTTATATGTTTGGAATAGAAAATTTTGAGAAAAATATGAATAGGATTGAAAAGATAATTGGCAAACTGTAGTAAGCGACTCCAAAATGTTTTTACTCCAGATTTGTGTGATCTCTGACACAGACTAGATCTGAGAGAGTAGATTAAATGTGACTAACCTTATGTCAACCACATCTGAAAGAGAACAGTTACAGAGAGTTTAGTCTTAATGTTTCTTTGTAGCACCCAGCAGATCAACTTTTGCAAAATCCCTTCAGAGTGTATTAGTATCAGAATCATGAATAAAATGAGGGAGTTTTACATGTGTACTAGATGATATTTTCTCAGTATTTCAACCTCACTACTTCTCCCAGAATTTTCTGTAAACCCAACTACTTGGTTTGCAGAATTTTAATCACTCTTTGACAGTTTCTAAAAATTTAGTTTGTAGACTCCATCTGGTAAGAAAATTAGTATCAGAAGTAATGTTAAAATGTTAAATAGGAAGAGATCCACTAATACTGTTTTGGTTGTTAGATTTGGGCTACTTTTAATCCTGGAATAATCTTATGTTTGTATTGGTGTGAGTCAATGAATGACTTTAGCTGTATAAATATAATAGTTACACTGCAAATATTTTGCATCCCTTTTGTGACCTAATCTATGAACACTTAAAATTGTGTTGCAATTTTGCTTTGCTGTTTAATAAAAAGCTGTTTCAGAGATTGTGTGTGTGTTAATATAGTAACTGTGGTGTGTATAATGGTGTAGTGGTATATGCAGGGTTGGTCAAAGCCACAGGGTAAGTAGCATATCTTATTTAAGTACTAGTTACTGTACGTGTAGGGGAATATTTTTATTAAAACAAATGTTACAGGGTATTCTACATTAATTTTTTAAAATAAAAGCAAAGAATTCAGAGAGAGAGATCCAAGATTGCCCGGGGAAACGTGGTTGTAATTTTTAGGTTAGGCTAAGCTCCTATAACAAGAGATACATTAATAAAATATAGAAGTTTCTGTTTCCCAGCTAAGGGTTTTGAGGTTAAGGATTTCAAGCTGTCAAGGTTTGTTTCACATAATGATTCAGGAACTTGAGGATAGCTCTGCCATTTTCGACCATGGCTTCCAAATCACTCTAATCACTATTCTAATTTACAGAGAAACTGCATGAGACACATATGCAAGGTTTTAAGGGTTAGGCCTGCCCGGAAATGGCATTTCTTACATTCCAGTGGTGTAGAGACTTAGTTACATCTAGATTGCAGGAGCTGAGAAATGTAGTCTTTGGCTGGAAGCCATATTCCAGCTACAACTCTCTTATCATAAAAGCACATGGAGAATCTGGGTACCAACTAGCAGCCACTGCATTCTTCTCTTGCTATTAAGTCTCTGTGCACAACCTTCCCATGCACAGAACACACTCAACCCCTCCTACTGATGAAACTCAAGAATCCAGGATCTCCATCAAGGTCCATCAGTTGTGGATGTGGCTTCTAATAGTCTGACCTCTAAACTGATGGGCAGATTATTTGCTCTCACCCTCACCTCTGCCCATTTAGAACGGTGTGGTAAGGACAGGAAACCCAAATAAAAACCCTCAATTTGGAAAATGGAATAAAGGGAAACATGTATTGATTCAAAGCAACTGTGGGGATATTTCTGGGAAACCCTGAGAAGAGTCTGTCCTTGGTGATAAAGAAGTTCCTTGGGACATCAGGGCGGTTTAGTTGGTTAAGAGCAAGAGTCTGCCTTTTGGCTCAGGTAGTGATCCCAGAGTCCTGGGATGGAGTCCTGTATGGCCTCCTTGCTCAGCAGGGAACATACCTCTCCCTCTGCCTGATGCTCCCCCTGCTTGTGCTATTTCTGACAAAACAAAACAAAAAGCAAACCCCCCCAAAACAACCTTGATCAGACTCTGATTCTGCTCTCTGGCAGGGGACTCGCTTGTTCATTACCCTCAGTGGCTTCCACTCTGGAAAGTTCTTGTCTGAAATAGAGGCTGGGAACATGCCCTCTATGAGAATTGTGAAAATAGTGCACTTACTGCTGGCATTAGTTTGGTGCCCATTGTTTTAAGGCCAAGCTCACATTTTTTTGGCAGTAAAATTCCCTCAAAAATTCTGTTTCTAGTTCTACCCGTTAGGAATCACAATCAAGCACTTTTCTAGACCAAATTCTCAAAGTATGCTTTCTTCATCACAGGACCCTGCCTCTTTAGTGGAGGCTACCTTGTGACCAACTGAAAATAAGACTGCACCGGGAGTGCTAACACCCAGGTCCTTAAGGCAGGGAGGGAGCCCTTTATTTGGCTTATCAAGTGACAGAGAGGTCTTGCTGGGTGTCCCCCTCAGCCTCCCACACCTCAAAAAAGAAACAGCCTTAGACCTTTTTTGGTACAGAAGGGTACAGAAACACTTGGGATTCTCTAATCCTTTGAGGTTCCTAATATCTGATGCTTCTCTATTCCATCTCCACTTGGGAGACTGGTCAATTCTTTCTTGTGATGCCTTGCTAAAAACATCAAGGACCAAGCAATTCATTTCACATCCTGACTTTTCCAACTGGTACCCATGGAGCTGTCAACTCAATAGGTGACAAAATGTTACCTGAAATACAAGTCCCACCTGCTTGTCATGTGAATGGTAAGCCAATGCTATACGTTTTGTTTTCCTTATGACAGTATCTCACTTCAGATTATCAATTTCTCTGTTGGAGATATAGATAGATGGTCAACAGTATGCACAGGGACTGTGTCTAGCTTCTGAGACAGAATCTCTCTGGGACCAAACTTTAACCAGGCTCTTCCGAGCCTTCTTTTCAACTGGACTTCATCATATGCCTTGTCTCCGGCCTGACTATGCCAGTTTTCGAAAGAATCCTGCTAAGTCAGTTTAGAGAGAATTTCCCCACCCTCGGCATCTGATCACTGTGGTTTTCCGGGGTGAAATCAATTTAGCAAGCATTCCTCTACCCTTGATGTCTCCTTATTAATTTTCCCTCTCCCCTGATTTTGCTCACTGACTTTAAATCCCAGCTGTCTCTGCTGAATTTGGGGTTGAGCAAACTCTCTCTCTACTGTGATAGTCTTTGGCACCAATTGTAGTAGCTAGAATGAATTCTTCCTCACTGTTTTAACAAGTGGCAGAATAATTTTTTTAACACTTCTAGCTCTCAATGCTGGTGGAAAGACGGTTGACAGGAAAATCAGCACATCTCTTTCCTCAACCACCTCTCCCCTAGTAGGACTTCCCTCAATACTGATAATAGTGTTCCATCCGGAATTTGTCCTCTTTATATTCCCTTTGGACTTTATTTATAGCAGATTAGCTAGAGATCACAATCCCTTATCTGGAATTCTGGGGACCAGATGTTTTAGAATTTGGAATTTTTCAGATTACATAAAGTATTTGACTATGGTTTGGGGCATGTAATCAAAACTATGGTTTGATTACATGTAATGTAATCAAATACATTAACATTTTTGTAACAAATATGTGAATTTAATACTAAGAATGATAAAGTCCTGTCAGGGAGGTCAGGTTTGGCTGCCAAATGAATTTTTGTGTCAAGTATGAAAGCACTTTAGCTTTTCACAGATTCTTTTGGTTTTTTTTGCAACAAAAATTTTTGCAGAAAAGTTACCAAAATCATCTAAGCATGGAACCGCCACCAGTTTATAAGGTCACATTTCTAAACCTGTCCAATACTCTTCCTCTTTGAGTGTGTCCTTTTTCCAAAAGAAAAATGAGAGGTGAATTACAGAATCCAAAATTAACTTTGTGGTCCAAAGCAAAGCAAAACTATCTTAAGAAGTTTCTGAAGAAAGTAAAACCTTTTGTCACTTTCCCGTTTTCCCCTCTGGAGTTAACACCCTCTAGTGGTTGTCTGCAGGTATTTCTTCAGCGCTGAAACAAAATTACCAGTGAAGACCAAGAGATTACTAGTTAAGACCACTAGCAAATCATGAAAGAGCAGAAAATGTGATTACATTCAAATTTGTTTGAGAATTGGCAGAGAGAATGACTAAACAGTCTTTTAGCTACACTAGCTGAAAAACAAAACTGCAATTTATTTCTCTTAAATCATGGAGACTTCATGCCATTTAAACACAAAGTTACCATAACAAGAACTTTAGGTTGGCCTTAGGATTCAATTTACCTTATTATGGAGGTGGATGGGGAGGAGTGATGACAGAAGCCAAAGTCTTATGTTATAATCACTTGTATAATGTACCATGTTTTAGATTTTTATATATTATTTATAGATGGCTTACCAAGGGTTGAAGTTTTTAAAACTTGAGAATATTCCCAAGTTTTCCAAAGAAAGTACACTTTCCAAAGAAAGTATACTCAGTGAACAAACACCAACTATTGTGGGAAGATACTATGCTGGGAGTTAAAAGATCCAATCATCCTATAGCCTACCTTCCCTAACATTCCCTCCTCCCATGCATTTCCAGAGACAAACTCCGAATGCATTCTCAAATACAATTTCTCTCTCATCAGCCTTTGTCATCTAACAGGCCAGATGAAGGATTTTCTTTCCAAAACTCCTCACAGCTGGCATACTATGGGAATGCATGGGAGCTAAAATTTGGGATGAGATTATTAACACTTATGTAGAAATGCTATTATTCATTTACATGAGACTGAAATAGTTATCTGAAATGAGCCATGTGATAGTTCTTCCCTAAGTCCTGCTAAAGTCCAAACACAGTCACAATGCTAACAAAACCATTTCTGGATTACTGTTCTAAATTTCTAATGTACAATAAATTCACTGCTAGTGGTTAATTGTAATACATAAGCAGTTCCATCCTGTCTCTCTTGCAAATGTGACCTGACCCTTCAAAAAGGCTACTAACCCTAGTCATGTGTGTCTTCCTAGAGAAACAGTGAATGGAGGCGAGGCTATTTTAAAAAGATACTGAAGAAAAAGGAAGCTACATTAGCCTGGCCAAGTTGAAAAGCCTCTAACAAGGCCAACTAAAATAAAGAAAAGCAAAATACACTATTTTTCTCCTTTATTAGAGAAAAAGCTAAAATATAAGTCATTTTAAACAAAGTGGTGGTAAAAGGGTGGTAAAAGGAAGACTCTAAGCTTTATTGCCTGCATGGATCTAGCACACATACTTACACAGAAGTTTAAGTTTTGGTTAAACCTATCAGCCATGATACATCCACAGCGGGTACCCCACAGGAAGGAGCAGTGAGCTGGCCAAACAGGTTGCTTAGATTCTACCACTGCAAGCTCATGGAGTTTAACCAAACCCTCAATTTTAAATGAATCTGCAACCAAGAAAGTAAAAAAAGCTTTAATAAATCTTTAGGAAAAAATGTTCACATACAAGACACTTGTCAGGCAAGAAGTTTTCCATAAAATCAAGGATTTCTCTCCTGAAGTAGCTTGCTTTCAGAAACATTCTCCTCTAGAATCACTCAGTATGTCTAGTTCATTGGGATGTCCCAATTATGAAGCAAGAAAGGGAGTCCTTGCAAGATGTGTCAAGTTTGGTTAGTATTAAATAAACGCAAAATATGGTTAACAATTAAGATTTTCTTCCACCACCAGTTTATGAAAGTCAGTACATAGCAATGAGAATAAAGCACTTATTTTCAATTTACTCTCTGAGATAAGGAGCGAATAGTATTATTACTGGCTGTTTGGCTTAACTTTAGTAAAAAGAGAAGTGAAAGTCTCGTTTTCCCCATACGTGTGCTCTAACAGTACCACTGGGGAGCAGGTCATGTGGGAACGGAGTCGGACGGAGCTTGCCCGGGTTGGGGTGTATATGTACACGAAGAAATCCAAAAATACTACCCAACTAGTGTAAAGTTCCCTTGATAGTTAGTATTAAGGTCGTTCCGTGGTCTCAAAGATTTGGATCCCCTTCCAAAGGGCCTAACCTGTTACCCAAACATAAAAAGTTCTTAAAATATTTTAAAAGGAATGACACAGCTCCACGCTAATGTAGTTCTGTGATTTCTGGTAACTACTATAAAAAAAGGAGCAGTATCTACTTTCTACCTTAGAGGCAGCTTTAAAGCTAGAGACTTAAAATGGATTTGAATTTGACAGGAAAAAAAGCAAGATAAAAATACAAAGCATGATGACTGATACCTACTTGCAATTAGAATCTCTTAATGATCAGAAAAAAGAAAATAAATTAAAGCTGCTCCCTCAATAATTTACCTATTAAAGAGGGTGTAACTTAAAGAAGAAAAAAATGTTTAAATTTTATTTCCAAGAGCAATGTATGCATAAGCAATCTCCTGAGTTGGGTAAGCCATTCTAGCATAAAACAATTATAAAGGCTTAAAAAGCATCTGTACACCATTATATTTTGATGAACCTATTATCTTTGTATTCAAATGTAAAATATGCTGCACTATTAGCCAGTGATTCTCTGAATGACACTTAAGACATCTCTGTTTTGTTGACTTGTCAACAAAGCACCTCTTTAAAGGAATCTATAATTTAAGTGAACAGACCCTGACTCTAATTTGACACAACTAGGCAAATGGGGGCCGCATACAACACTTTCAATTGTGGATAGAATCAAACAACCATACAGAAACTTTATTGTGTTTAGCTCTGTACAACAGAACACAGACTCATTTTTATTAGAGAACTACCTGTTATATCGTCCTATTGCTGTTTAAGAGGAAATTCCAGTAACTGATTTTCCAATTTTGCTCTGTACAAACCAAAACTTTCTCCAACTTTTAAAACTCAGTAACTTCTAATGATATTAATCTCTTAAATCTGATAAGTAACGTGCCACTCTTTTTTATTCTAAATTCAAAGACCAGGTAACTTCAAAGTTTTTTTTGTTTTTTTTTTTTTTTCCTGAAAAGAAAGACTAAAATAAATGTCCGGAAGAATAACATTGCTAGATATTAGAAACATGTGCAGAATGACTCAAGTTCGGCTCTGGCACACTGATGTTAGAATGCCAAATATCTCGCTCAGGAATTAAAAATACTTGGGTATAGTTTATTCCTTTCGTACTCTTCTCTTGCGTACTGACTTCATTGGCCCGTCTCCAGATCCCGTGCTCTCATCCGCTTCTTTCATCTGGAAGAAAGAATGATGCAAATGCTTATTTTCATACAATGGGTGAGTAGTAAATAACATATTTCTTGGTCTCTAAAATACATGTTCCAAGAAGTGCTACCTTATATGTGTTCTTTAATTCATGAAGCTGGTCAAAAATATGTACATACGTTAACGTGTTTTAATTTGTTCACCCTTTGTTATGATTACATTTTTAGAATAACTTGGCTGATTCAAACACACCTCTGACAAGGAATACTGCTAACAACTCATTTTATCGTTTGGAATTTAATCTCAATGTCATAGCTAATTAGAGGCTATATGATCTTTTCATTGTGTGATATTACGCACTAACTTCATCGCATTAGTTCTACAAGTAACGAATTGCTGAGCTAGATTTGCAGAGACGTTTGCAGAACTTCTGACACAGTACTTTGAGAAAATTAGGAGAAAGGGAAGGGAAACATCAAATTTATAGTCTGGGTTTTTTCTTTCTTTATCCAATAAGCACTCATATGTAAATTAAACTTGTGTCACAGAATAAAATAATGAAGGTATTATATGGTACTATACAAAATAGTTATAATTATTTTTCAAGGTCACACTATACACAAGTTTGCTTATTTTAGCCCCCTGACATATAAGAAAACTAAAAGACAAAGAATTAAAATATTTTTAAAGGTACACGAAATGTTTTATGAAGCAAAATATAACTAGACACGAATCTGACTGAATGATTATAAGTACTGTTACTAAGAGAGTGACAGGCGAAACGATGACTGTTTAAAACTGTCCTGGAAGAAATTATCTTTACCCGGCTTCCTCTAATATGGATATTCATACTAATGTTCCCCCAAAACCTCTTTAAGAACTCACAGGCAATTGAGACCAGTAACTAAGTATGTATTATTGAAAAGGCTTTAGAACATAAACAATAACAATAAAACACATTTATGTGAGAGATTTCTTCAAAGAGACAAAACAGCAAGTTTACATTATCATATGCAAGAGGCCAGACAAAACTGTGATATTCCCCTGCCCAGCACTGAGTACTGACGGCGCTAAGGACGGGGATTGCTGTGAGGTCATACAGCTCCTAAGGGCCAGCAGGTAGAGAAAACAGGCCTTTGGTACATGCTGTGTAAAAAGAGAAAGCTCTGGTTCTGAATCATATCCTGGATGGTTTCTGATTCCAGAATAACTGACTAAAAAGAGGCACTGTACAAAGTTCTGTTCTATATCAGGATGCAGAAAGGGGTAGACATGTCAAGTTAATGGGAAAACCAGTTTATTAAAGATTTGAGAAAAAACACCCTATCAGGCAGATACTACTCAACTACCCAATGAATGAAATATTACAAAATGGGACAATGTATTATTCAGACCATGAGAATGTTTTTATAATGGGTATAAAGAAAATTGTCTTATAATAAAGAGAATTACCTTTTAAATATTCAAATGGTCTGTTTATCATAATTTTCAACAGACTAACGATAAAGACATAATTTTTTACAGATGCAGCTCTATTTTGTAAACCCCAGGCTTACTATATACTTTTTCTCATCAGACATTAAGAGGATATAAATTATAGCATTTTCGTACCTTCTTTATGAACACATTTTAAAAACAATATGGAGGCTCTTATGAAAGCTTAGAGAAATATGGCCAAATTTTGTATAGTAGGACCTTGAAAAGATTCTCTGTAAACCAGACAGTTTTGTTAAGATAATTTTTATGGATAACAATCGTACATAAAATCTAGTTTATTTTCTGTTAAAGACTTGTTTACCTCATCCTCTGATCCAGACTTATTTGATTTATTACCCTCTTCTTGCCCTTCTATGATTTCAATTTCTTCTTCACTCTTTTCCCCAGGTTCACCTTCTTCTTCTAGAATACAGATTTTTATTATAGGCAAAGACTTGAATTAGAATTTTGCTACTGAAAAGTATTAAATACAAGGGGATTTATTTAAATTCTGATATTTAAAAGCAATTTCTATCATGAGAAAATTCTAAAAAATTAATTGCAAATATTATTTTACAACATTTTATAAATAAATCATATTTGAGGGAAGAGATAGGTTTAAGAAGTTCTTAAGCACTCAGTCTACATGTAATATGAAAAGCAAATACATATATGTATACTTATGAACACATACATATGTAAATATACGTGTGTATTTTTTGGAGAGTATGATTTTTAAGTCAACTGTTTCATCAACTATTAAGTTAAAAACAGTGCTCAAGACATAAATTGTAAGGGGCTCGGTCTGGAGCCTGTCTTGAGACACCTGGCAAATATTGACAGTTTTACTGCTACCTAGATGAGTGTAAGCGGATCTCAATGGAGACCCACCAAAAAGTCTTAGTTCTTCAGTTTGAGCATGTTTAGGAGTTTAGTATAGGGTGGGAAGGGGACATATGATTCAGCAGTCCTTTTGGGCTATTAAATTATTCATTCAACATGGTAAACTATCTGAGGAACAACAGCCACTAAAAGACTTGGCGTCAATTTTGTAGCCGCCATTACCTGCCTTAAACCTATTTCTCTCCTACAGAGGCTGTTCTGTCTGTGCCTCCCATCTCAGCTACATTCCTGGAGGCAAGAAATTCCCCTTCAAACAGCTACAACATGTGGGATGCATACTTGCTCTTAAATCTCTCTCTTCATAGAAAACAAGAACTGTAAGCAGGATGGCTGCTCAGGGTACAGCACCCAGGCAGGGGCCATTACTCCTCTCTGCTACAGTCGCAGGCTCACAAGGATTCAGACGGTAGATATTTGACAAGAAGTATAATAGCTAGTGTTTACCAGATAATCTTCCCTTTTTATGAATTGGGCCCGGGGTCCCCATTGTAACTCACTATCACTATCCTACCTTTGGCTACCTACCTACCTACCTACCTACCTATCATAATCCTACCTTTCTCAGGAGTTTCAAGAGTTTCACCATCACTTTGCTTTTTTTCTTCTTCCAAGTCTACTGGTTTCTCCAAGGCAGCTTTCTTTTCCTTCACTTCTTGCTCTAGTGCTCCCTTTGTTTGTGGTTTACATATGTCAGTTTTTTTATACTCTGAATCTTCATATTTTTTCTGTGGTAGTTTAACAAAAGCTATTTTTAGTAAAAACAAAGTTCTATTTTTAAAAAAAAATTTTTGGCAATAACTGATATCAAACACATTGAATCAGCAGTAAAAACTCATAGGAAATTTAGCTTATCACTTTTTTTTTTTTTTAAAGGATTTTATTTATTTGGCAGAGAGAGGTCACAAGTAGGCGGAGAGGCAGGCAGAGAGAGAGGGGGAAGCAGGCCCCCCGCCGAGCAGAGAGCCTGATGCGGGGCTCGATCCCAGGACCCTGAGATCACGACCCGAGCCACTTTTAAGAATCACTCACTCAGACCTGTCCACAGAGACCTGGCAGGTCAGAAAAGACTGACATGATATATTCAGGGTGCTAAATGAGAAAAATATGCAGCTAAGAATACTTTATCCAGCTAGAATGTCTTTCAAAATAGAAGAAGAGATAAAAAGCTTCCAGGACAAACAAAAAAGTAAAAGAATTTGTGATCACCAACCAGCCCTACAAGAAATATTTAAAGGGACCTTTTGAGTGGAGAGTGAGCCCAAAAGTAACATAAACCAGAAAGAAACAGAGACAATATACAGAAACAGTGACTTCACAGGTAATACAATGGCACTAAATTCATATCTTTCAATAGTTATTCTGAATGTAAATGGGCTCAATGCCCCCACCAAAAGACAGAGGGTATCAGATTGGATAAAAAAGCAAAATCCACCCATATGCTATCTGCAAGAGACTATTTTAGACCCAAAGCCCCCTCCAGATTGAAAGTGAGGGGATGGAAAACCAATTTTCATGCTAATAAACATCAAAAGAAGCTGGGGTGGCAATCCTTAAAACAGACAAATTAGATTTTATTTTTTTAAAAGATTTTATTTATTGGGGCGCCTGGGTGGCTCAGTCATTAAGCGTCTGCCTTCAGCTCAGTTCGTGGTCCCAGGGTCCTGGGATCGAGCCCCGCATCGGACTGCCTGCTCAGTGAGGCACCTGCTTCTCCCTCTCCCACTCCTCCTGCTTGTGTTCCCTCTCTCTCTCTCTCTCTCTCAAATAAATAAATAAAATCTTTTAAAAAATTTTTATTTATTTATTTATTTGACAGAGAGAGAGAGAGAGAGAGAAAGCCCAAGTAGGAGAAGCAGAAGGAGAGGAAGAAGCAGGCTCCCCACTAAGCAGGGAGCCCACCGTGGGACTCAGTCCCAGGACCCTGAGATCAAGACCTGAGCAGAAGGCAAACACTTAACCAACTGAGCCACCCAGGTACCCCAACAAATTAGATTTTGAACTGAAGACTATAATAAAAGATAAAGAGGGACACTATATCATAATTAAAGGGTATAGCCAACAAGAAGATCTAACAATTGTATATGTTTATGCACCTAACATGGGAGTAGCCAATCATATAAGCCAATTAATAACAAAATCAAAGAAACACATCAATAATAATACAATAATAGTAGTGGAATTTAACATCCCTCCTCACTGCAGTGGACAGATCATCTAAACAGAAAATCAACACGGAAACAAGGACTTTGAATTACACACTGTACCAGATGGACTTCACAGATATATTCAGAGCATTCCGTCCTAAAGCAATACACATTCTTCTTGATAGCACATGGAACATTCTCCAGACTAGATCACATACTGGGTCACAAATCAGGTCTCAACCAGTACCAAAAGACTGAGATTATTCCCTGCATATTATCAGACCACAATGCTTTGAGAACTCAATCACAAGAGGAAATTTGGAAATAACTCAAATACATGGAGGCTAAAGAGCATCCTACTAAAGAATAAATGGGCCAACCAGGAAATTTAAAAAGGGTTTTTAAAAATTCATGGAAACAAATGAAAGTGAAAAGACAAATGTTCAAAACCTCTGGGATGCAGCAAAGATGGCCGTAAGAGGGAAGTATAAAGCACTACAAGCCTTTCTCAAAAAACAAGAAAGGTCTCAAATATACAACCTTACTTTACACCTAAAGGAGCTGGAGGAAGAACAGCAAATAAAGCCAAAACCCAGAAGGAGAAGAAAATTAATAAAGATCAGAAAAGAAATCAATGGAATAGAAACCAAAAGAACTATAGAAAGGATCAATGAAACTAGGAGCTAGTTCTTTGAAAGAATTAGTAAGATTGGGACACCTGGGTGGTTCAGTCTATTAAGCATCTGCCTTCAACTCTGGTCATGATCCCAGGATCATGGGATTGAGCCTCAGGTTGGGCTCCCTGCTCAGCAGGGAGTCTGCTTCTCCCTCTGCCCCTCCACCCCACTCATGCTCTCTCTCTCACTCATTCTCTCTGTCTCAAATAAAGAAAGAAAGAAATAAGATTTTTAAAATTAAACAAAAGATTGATAAACCCCTGGCCAGACTTACCAAAAAAAGAAAGGCCCCCAATAAATAAAATTATGAAAGAGGAGAGGTCACAAACAACACCAAAGAAATACAAACAATTATAAGAACATATTATGAGCAATTACATGCCAAAAAATAAGCAATCTGGAAGAAATGGATGCATTCCTAGAGATGTATAAAGTACCAAAACAGAAACAGGAAGAAACAGAAAACCTGAACAGACCAATAACCAGCAAGAAATTAAAGCAGTAATCAAAAATCTCCCACCAAACAAGAGCTCAGGGCCGGATGGCTTTCATGGGGAATTCTACCAAACATTTAAGGAATTAATACCTATCCTGAAGATGTTTCAAAAAATAAAAATGGAAGGAAAACTTCCAAACTCATTTTCTGAGGCCAGCATTACCTTGATCCCAAAACCAGACAAAGACCCCCACCAAAAAGAAGAGTTACAGACCAATATCCCTGATGAACATGGTTGTAAAAATTCCCACCAAAATACTAGCCAATAGGATCCAACAGTAAATTAAAAGGATTATTCACCATGACCAAGTGGGATTTATTCCTGGGCTGCCAAGGGTGGTTCAACATTCACAAATCAATAAATGTGATACATTGCATTAATGAAAGAAAGGACAAGAATGATATGAACCTCTTAATAGATGCATAAAAAGCATTCAACAAAGTACAGCATCCTTTTTAAAAATTCTTCACAGTGTAGGGATAGAGGGAACATACCTCAATATCATAAAAGCCATATATGAAAAGCCCACAGTGAATATCATTCTCAGTGGGGAAAAACTGAGAGCTTTTCCCCTAAGGTCAGAACATGGAAGGGATGTCCATTATCACCACTGCTATTCAACACAGTACTAGAAGTCCTAGCCTCCAGCAGTCAAACAACAAAAAGAAATAAAAGGCATCCAAATTGGCAAAGAACTGAAAACTCTCACCCTTCACAGATGACATGATGCTCTATGTGGAAAACCTAAAAGACTCCACCCCCAAATCACTAGAACTCATATAGGAATTCAGCAAAGTGGCAGGATATAAAATCAATGCATAGAAATCAGTTACATTTCTACACACTAACAATGAGACAGAAGAAAGAGAAATTAAGGGGTAGATTCCATTTACAACTGCACCCAAAACCACAAGATACCTAGGAATAAACCTAACCAAAGACACAAAGGATCTGTACTCAAAAAACGATAGAATACTCATGAAAGAAACTGAGGAAGACACAAAGAAATGGAAAAATGTTCCATGCTCATGGATTGGAAGAACAAACATTGTGAAAATGTCTATGCTACCTAGAGCAATCTATACATTCAAAGCAATTCCTGTCAAAATACCATCAACTTTTTCACAGAGCTGGGACAAAGAATCCTAAAATTTGTATGGAACCACATAAGGCCCAGAAGAGCCAACGGAATGTTAAAAAAGAAAACCAAAGTTGGTGGCATCACAATTCCGGACTTCAAGCTCTATTACAAAGCTGTAATCAAGACAGTATGGTACTGGCACAAACACAGACACATAGATCAATAGAACGGAATAGAGAACCCAGAAATGGACCCTCAACTCTACGGTCAATGAATATTGGACAAAACAAGAAAGAATACCCAATGGAATACAAGACAGTCTCTTCAACAAATGGTGTTGGGAAACTTGGGACAACCACATGCAGAAGAATGAAATTGGGCCATTTCCTTACACCACACACGAAAATAGACTCAAAATGGGTGAGACCTAAATGTGAGACAGGACTCCATTAAAATCCTAGAGGAGAATACAAGTTCTGTGACCTCACCCACAGGAACTTCTTGCTAGACACGTCTCCAAAGGCAAGGGAAACAAAGGCAAAAATGAACCATTGGGGGACTTCATCAAGATAAAATCTTTGGCACAGCAAAGGAAACAGTCGACAAAACCAAAAGACAACTGACAGAATGGGAGGAGATATTTGCAAATGACATATCACATAAGGGGCTAGTATCCAAAATCTATAAAGAATTTGTCAAACTCAACACCCAAAGAACAAATAATCCAATCAAGAAATGGGCAGAAGACATGAACAGACATTTCACCAAAGAAGATATCCAAATGGCCAATAGACAAGAAAAATGCCCAACATCACTCAGTATATGGGAAATACAAATCCAAACCACAATGAGATACCACCTCACATCAGTAACGATAGTTAAAATTAACAAGTCAGGAAATGAGAGATGTTGGTGAGGATGTGGAGAAAGGGGAACCTTTTACACTGTTGGTGGGAATGCAAGCTGGTGCAGCCACTTTGGAAAACAGTATGGAGTTTCCTCAAAAAGTTGAAAATAGGGCTACCCTGTGAGCCAGCAATTGCACTACTGGGTATTTACCCTATAGATAAAAATGTAGTGATCTGAAGGGGCACCTGCACCCCAAAGTTTATAGCCCCAATGTCCACAATAGCCAAACTATGGAAAGAGCCCATATATCCATTGACAGGTAAATGGATAAAGAAGATGTGATATATACACACACACACACACACACACACACATATACACACATGCACATGTACATATATACATACACACACATATATACATATATACATACATACACACACAAAGTGGAATACTATTTGGACATTGAAAAAAATGAAATCTTGCCATTTTCAGTGACATGGATGGAACTAGAGGGTATAATGCTAAGCAAAATAAGTCAATCAGAGAAAGACAATTATCATATGTAGAATTGAAAAAACAAGG
This sequence comes from Martes martes, assembly GCF_963455335.1. NCBI lineage: Eukaryota > Metazoa > Chordata > Mammalia > Carnivora > Mustelidae > Martes > Martes martes. The sequence goes on from NC_137889.1 coordinate 136,273,465, forward strand.
CAGAGGATCATAGGGGAAGAGAGGAAAAAAATGAAACAAGACAAAACCAGAGAGGGAGACAAACTGTAAGAGACTCTTAATCATCAGAAACAAACTGAGAGTTGCTGGAGGGGTGGGAGGTGGAGGGATGGGGTAACTGCTGATGGACATTAAGGAGGGCACACGATGTAAAGAGCACTGGGTGTTCTATAAGACTGACGAGTCACTGACCTCTACCTCGGAAACTAATAATACATTATATGTTCATTAATTGAATTTAAATTAAAAAAAGAATCACTTGCTCAATAGAACACCTAAACACTGAGAGATTTATTTTAAGTTGAAGGAAATTCAATTTCTTTACCTTGACTTTTCTTCGCCAACAAAATGAAGCAATTAATGCTATTGGAAGCCCTGCTGTCACAAAATAAACAAACCAAAGCCATGGGCGCTCTTCAGCAGCTGCCATTAACTGTTTAAATATACCAGGCTATAGAGGAAATAAGCATGAAAATGAAATTCAGATTTTATAAACATTAATTAGGAAATACCACCTACAAAAAACCAACTTATTTTACATAGGTGTTGTATATTAAGGAGTGATGAACTTGTAGGCTAAAATATTCTATTTTCTCATCTTATACATTGCAGTTTAAACTCTATTAGCATGTATCAAGTAGTAAGAGAAAATATATCTATCAGCAAGAATTATGAAAATTTTATTTTTTTGGTAAGCTTAAGGATAGAACTACTCTTTATGGATACATTATCTCCTTCACTTATAAGTTACAATGCTCAATAGTTCATTCTGGTTCTGTACTTTTAAAGAATTTATTAATAAGATCAACCTGGGAATTATGGTTTTCATTTTTTTTATTAAGAAATTTCACACACAACTTTCAGTGAGGAAACTGTTTCTCTCATTAAAATAAAATCTAAAATCATTAAGTGTCTAAATTTTAAAAGTCTCAAAATGAAAACCCCTTTACCTACTCTTTTGATGGCTTTTGCTAATGTCCAAAGAAATCAAATATAAGGTATTTTTCTTTACAGAAATTGATTTTAAAAATACCACCTCCAAGATGCATTGTGTCAAAATATTTAGCTTAATATTTCTAAACAGTGTTAAGATTTGAGTAAAAAAATACTAGAACACAATTTAATAATAATAAATTTTAAAATCCTCTGTACTCCTCTAAATGAAAAATTATTAAAATGAATAAAGAATAATATTTATATCACTGTTACCACTTAGGCCGTGAATTGACAAGGTGATCAGGATATTAAGTAGTCTCCTTATAAATAGCAAGTAGGTAATTAAATCCCATTATGCTATCATAATTTAATGAAGACATACAAATATATATATTCCTTGATACAGTTCATGATGAAGTCGTGTCATAATATAATAAGGCTAAATATTTTATCAGCAAATTTATTTAAGTACATTTAGTAATTATTGCATTTTTTTACCTTTTAAGGGCCATTTGTATAACCTATAACCAGGATGAAGTCCTATGACTATGGTAAATACTGTACCTCATTAGCATTTGCTACCATTATCTTCACTCCCCAACCATCTGCAGCCCAGCGATCTGCTATTTCCTTTTCCGAACAGATAATAAAATTATCAAAGTAGATATCAGAGGTCATAGACCAAAGCTCTAAACCAAGAGCGCGGAAAGAAGTGAGAAGAAATGGATGATCATCTTCAAAATAATCTGGATTAGGAATTTTTCGAGGACTCCAGATTCCCTGGAAAAAAATAATAAAGAAAAAAAAATTTAAAGACATTTTCAAATAAAATAATCTCATTATAAATACTATTGAAGAAGTCACTGTTGTCGATGGGGCTCCTGGGTGGCTCAGTTAAGTGTCCAACTCTTGATTTTGGCTCAGATCATGATCTCAGAGTCGTGAGATGAGCCCCATGTTGGGCTCCATGCTGGGCATGGAGCCTCCTTGGCATTCTCTCTCCCTTTCCCTCTGCCCCTTCCGTCTCGCTCTCTCTCTCTCAATAAACAAACAAATAAATAAAATAGAAGTCATTGCTGTTGAATGAAATAAGCAGTACTAATTGGAGAAAAAAGAAAATGTTAACAGATACTAACTCATTAGCAAGTCATTGGAAATAAGAACTTGGTTCTTCTCATTCTGTACACAATGTTCTCTATGAATAAACTGCAAAAAGAGGCAAAGGGAAAATCCAACACACACACAAACTTGAGTAATTAAATTTCACAAGTGATACTATTTTAGACAAGTTTTTTTACACTCAGTAAAGTTATTCAAGGCAAGAAGTCACCAAAATTACACAAATCAGAGAGACCACTGTATGGTAAATATGAAGCCACTTGTTTTGTTGTTTAAAATTTTTTTATAAAGTACTTTTTCTAAGATTTTATTTACTTATTTGAGAGAGAGAGAGAGAGAGCACACACAAGTACCAGGGAGGGGCAAAAGGAGAAGGAGAAGCAGACCCTTCACTGAACAGGGAGCCTGATGCAGGGCTCAATCTCAGGACCCTGAGATCATGACCTGAACTACAGGCAGATGGGAAGCCACTCCTTTTAATATATAACCATGAGGGGCATCAATTATCAGTCATGTTTGAATCTCAGAAAAAAATTCAACGTAAAAGTTCCATTAGATCTTAACTGATTAAACTCAACCAAATCGAAAAATTCGACAATATGATTACTGACTCACTCCTCCATCATATATGTCTATTCTGTACCAGGCACTACGCCAGATGCTAGGGACCGAGTGATGATCAACAGAGACATGGTTCCTTGATTAAATTTAAAGTAATGAGGGAGACAGACATTCAACAAAGAAGTTACCAAAATACCAAGTCTGTGATAAATGCTAAGAAAAAAAAGCTACAGTAAACAAAGAATAAATGGAATATGTAACTGCATCCCTATAATAAGTATTGGAAAATGTCAATGAATAATTACATAAAACTAGAGGGGGTTAAATGGATAACATAGAGATTTCTACCCAAAAATCTAGGTATACTCAAAAGATACCTAATTCATATTTTAAAAAATCCAAAGTTTAATAACACCAGAAAATAAGGAGCACATTAATTAAACACAGGCATCAATTACTAAAATGTACAATGTGAGGTCTCCTGAGCAGAACTCATTTCTTATGGTTAATTCTAAAATAGAACTTGATTTCAGAGTAATCATTAACTACTAGGGAAAAATACAGTATGTAGTGATTGATCTTTAGTGCTTAATATTATGCTCCCAGTAAATTACATAAAGAATATTTTACTTTTTTTTTTTTTTTGAAGTAAACTCTATGTTCAATGTGGGGCTTGAGCTTAGAATGCAGACATCAAAAGTCACATACTTTATGAACTGAGCCAGCCAGGTGCCCCAAGAATACTTTACTTTTTAAATATAAATTAGTTGGAGTCTATTTTCCTTGACTTCTTAAGATGGTTAATACATACTATCACAAATCAAATTTCTAAAAGTTAACATAATGTTATCAGTAACTAGATATATAATGGAAGTATCACAGCATTTTAAACTGTACTGTGGAATTGGAACAAGTGGTTTTTACCTGGTAGTTTGGATTATCTATCATCGGTGGTCTCCACACTCCTTTGTATTTGGGGTTATCTATCAGTGGAGGTGTCCACTCACCACACCCAATTCGACATGCTGGATTAGAAATACGAGGCGCCTCCCATTCTCCATCCATGTCTTCATTCCTTAGGAAATCAGAAAAAAATTCAGCATAAAATTTCCACAGTGAAAATGTGTATCTACACATTTACAGTGACCTCAAGTACAGCGACCTCAAGTCTCTGTCAGTCATATGAACTAGTAACAAAAAGCAAGTAAGAAATGTATGAAATTAACATGTGAAGATGAAGAATGTTTACCAGTCATCCGGTTTTTCAGCATTAGGATCTGGAATAAATTTTGGTTCATCATCAAGCCAGCCATCAGGTTTAACAACACTTAAATCTTCTATTTGGGCAGGTTCACTTTCATCCCTGCAAATACAGTATTTTGTGCCAAGTATTAATTACTCAAAAAGTTTAAAAATGCATATGTTACAAAATTCATAAGACACCAAAAGTCATTTCCTACCCTTCTGTCTTTGGGCCTACTACCACCTCCATCTCTCATTTACCAAAATCTTCTGCTAACTTGTCACTTTCTTGTATATATTTCCTGTTGTGCTCCATGCATACACACATACATTTGTATACATTCTTTTTTTTTTTTAACACAAATGATAGCATTCTACACAGAGTATGTTCAACAGTGCTTTTGTTCACTTTAACACTCATTCATTCATCAATGCATATTGTAAACCCTAGAACAACACTAAAACAATAAACCACAGAGGAAAAGGTAATATGCCAATAGGAAAGAAAAAATAAAAGACTAAAATAAAACAAAATAGCTCAATCTAAAAGAATTCAGGAAAAATATTTTCTAAAGTACAGAATATATGGGACAAACAGAAAACAAGTAGGAAGAAAACAAGTACAATTTATCCAACCATATTAATAATTACATTAAATGTAGATGGCTTAAAACACTCCACTTAAAAGACAAGACCACATACAGGTTGCCTATAAGAAAATCAATTTAAAAAATAAAGGAATATATAGGTTACAGGTAAATAATAGAAAATAATATTCAATGGAAACATGATTTAAAAGAAAGCAGGATTGTTGACTCAATATGAGACTAAAGCAGATGTTAAGACAGAGTATTACAAGAGTTTATAAAGAAGGATATTATTCATTCCCCAAATTTCCTTCAAGAAACATATTGATCATGTAACCAGCAGCAGTAAATGTTCTTTCACCAAATTAAAAACAAAACAAAACAAACAAAAAACAACAAAAAAGGAGGACATTATTCTATAATAATAAAGTGGTTAGTTCCTCAAGAGATCATGAAATACTGCAAATAGATGTAGTAACAGATCTCCAAAATACATGAAGCAAAAATTAACAGAACTCAAAGGAGATACGGACAATTCCATCATTGTAGTTAGAGATTTTAATATTCTTCTCTCAGTGAGAGAACAGACTGAAAACCAATAAATATATAGATGCATTCAACCACACTGATGTAATTGACATTTGTAAATTTTCTGACAATAGCATTAAAAGTTGGGAGTTAAAATGAAAATTATATCTGGGAAATCCCAAATAACTGCCACCAAAGCAACACATTTAAAAACACATGGATCAAAGAAAAAAAATCACTAATGAAATTAGAAAACAACATGAACTGAATGTTCTTGTAAATGACATATATTTGTGAAACACAGTCAAAGCAGTGTTTAGAGAAAATGTACAGCTACTTCTACCAGAAGAGATTTTCTAACTTAATAAGGCCCCCCCCCAAAAATCAATAATTTGCTTTGTAAGAAGTAACAAAATCTTAAAAAGATCAATAGAGGGGAAAAACTAAAACAAAAGCCAGTTCTTCCAAAAGATCAATAAAATTAATAAACTCCAGGGTGTCTGTGTGGCTCAGTGGGTTAAGGAGCTGCCTTCAGCTGAGATCATGATCTCTGGGTCCTGGGATGGAGCCCCGCATCCGGGGGGGGGTCCCCTGCTTAGCGGGGTGTCTGCTTCTTGCTCACCCTCTGCTGCTCCTCCTGGTGCTCTCTCACTTGCTCTCCCACTCTCTCTCAAAGAAATGAATAAAATCTTAAAAAAATTTTTTTAAATTGATAAACCTCTAATTAGATATATTAAGAAAAAATGCAAATTACCATGTTAGAAATGAAAGAGGAGTCATCAGTACAGATCATTACAGACATTAATGATGACAAAAGGTGGTGAAATTATTAGACATCCATATTTTTTTTAAAAGATTTTATTTATTTATTTGACAGACGGAGATCACAAGTAGGCAGAGGCAGGCAGAGAGAGGAGAGGAAGCAGGCTCCCCGCCGAGCAGAGAGCCCAATGCGGGGCTCGATCCCAGGACCCTGAGATCATGACCTGAGCCGAAGGCAGAGGCTTCAGCCCCACTGAGCCACCCAGGCGCCCCTAGACATCCATATTTTTTAAAAAGTAATCTTGTTTTAGATCTCACACTACATACAGTTAACTTAGAACAGAACCTTAGTCAAAATTACTTGTCTTAGAAAAAAGTGCAAATCTTTGTGGCATTCATTTGGGCAAAGATTTCTTAGGTAAGACAAAGTCATGAATCATCAAAGACAAATATTGACAAACTGAACTTCACGAAAATTTAAAACTCTGTTCTCTATTAAGAAAATTAGGACAATCCTCAGAGTGAGAGGAAATATCTGCATGATGCATATCTGTATTAATTGACTATTGCTGCATAAACACAAAATTTGGGGGCTTAAAATAATGTTTATTACCGTGGTTTCTGAATCTGGGCACCCCTTCCTGGGTCCTCTGCTTAGGGTCTCTGACAGGCTGGAATCAAGGCATGTGCCAGGACTGCAGTCATCTCGGACTGAGACAGGCAGCTTCTGAAATAGGTTCCGATAATCCCTGCCTCCAGTACTCATGCCCACATGTGCTCCCCTCTCCTTGAGTGTAGGTTGGACCTAAGAACTCACTACTAAGGAACAGAAATCACTGATACGATGTTACTTCCAAGATTGAGTTATAAAAGGCCATCTATTAGTTTTCTGAGGTGCCATAACAAAGTACCACAAACTACAGCCTTAAAATGACAGAACTCTGGAGACCAGAAGTCAAAGTTCTGAGAGGGCTGAAGGCTCTGGGAGAGGGTCCTTCTTTGCTTCTTCGTAGCTTCTAGTGGTGCTGGCAATACTCCACCATCCCCTGGCTTGGAGATGCATCACTTCAATTTCTGCCTTAGTTGTCACATGGTGGTGTTCTTGTGCGTATCTGTCCAAATGTCCCTCTTCTTCTAAGAACACCAGTCACATTGGATGTAGGGCCCATCCTAATTCAGTATGACCTCATCTTAATTATATCAGCAAAGATCCTAATTCCAAACAAACTCATAATCATAAGTTCTGAGTAGATATGGATTTCTGGAGGACACTATTAACCCAGTATGAACTGTGACTTCCATCTCCTCCACACTCTCTCTTCCCTCACTTTTGCTTCCTTGAAGGGAGCTACTATATTGTGAGCTATACTATGGAGAGGCCTTGACTACAAGGAACCAAGGGAGGACTTTGGCCAACATCCAGCAAGGAACAGAGTCTCACTCTATGGAAAGGTCCAGATTGCAAGGAACCAAGGGAGAACGACTCCAGTCAACATCCAGCAAGGAATTGAGGCTCTCAATCCAACAATGACAAGTCAGCCCCCTGGACAAACAGAACGCTGCCAAAACGCACTTGGTGGGGTTGAAACTGGATCCACTCCCAGTTAAGCCTTTTAGATGACTGCAGTCTCAGCTGACATCTTAACTGCAGCCTGTGAGAAACCCAGAGCCAGAAGACCCAGGTAAGCTGTTCTCAGATTCCCGAATCACAGAAACTGTGAGATAATGCCTTAAGCTGCTAGGTTTTGGGATAATTTGTTACAGAGCAAAATGTAACTAGCACAATACCTGTATCCAGAATATAAAGAACTTCCATGACACGATATAAAAAATGACCCAATTAAGACAAAAAAATTGAAAAGATACTGGATCAAAGAAATGATATGAATGGCAAGTGAGTGAAAAGTGGCTCCATATGATTAGTTATCAGGGAAATGCAAATTAAAACTACATTAGATATCACTACAAACCTTTTAGAATAGCCAAAGAAAAACAATAATAAACAAATCAAAAGATCAAAAGGTATAAACTTCTAGCTATAAAATGAGTAAGTCCTGGGGATGAAAGTACACCATATGACTACAGTTAATAATCCTGTATTGTGTATTTGAAAGTTGCTAAGAGAGTAGACCTTAAACCTTCCCATCACACACACGCGCGCAGACACACACACACACACACACACAAATTTGTACCTGTGTGGTAATGGATGTTAATTACACTTACTGTGCTCATCATTTTGGAATTTACACATATATCAAGCCATTATGTTGCACACCTAAACTGATACAATGTTTTATGTCAATTATATCTCAATAAAAAACAGGTAATACCAAATGCTGTACATGTATAAGATCTATAATTCTTACTTAATATTAGTGTGAGTGCAAAATGGTATATCCTTTTGGAAAATTTTGACAGTTTCTTAGAAATTTAAACATATACTTACTGTATAATCCAACAATCCCTCTCCTAGGTATTTACCCAAGAAAAAGGAAAAATTATGTCACACAAAGCCCTGTCCACAAGTGTTTATAATGGCTTTATTCAAAATTGCCCCAAACCGGAAACAACCAAAATTTTCATCAATGTGTGACTGGGTAAACAAATTATAATAAATCCCTACAAATCCCTAAAACAAAACTAACTATTGATATAAAAACAAATATGGATGAATTTCAAAACATTTCTTAGTATGGTGTATTATATTGATTGATTTTCAATATTAGACTAACCTTGCAGTCCACCTAGTTAGCAAATATTGTCCTTTTTATATTTGCTGGATTCTAATTGCATATTTTCTGTCAGATTTATCAAAGTATAATTTTAATATAGACTAGTTCATTTATTTTAGACATATAGTTCTATGCGCACAGACACTGAACATACGGCTATTTTAAGCCCAGTAATCATTAACTGAAAAGACTAACTATATAAAATATACACAAACATATATGATAAAGATTAAACTAGAATTAAAGTGTTGGTGCTTTAGAGTCATGGAATTCCACCCCCCTACACACACACACACACCACTGGAAACAAAAAAAAAATACTGAAAAAGGTAAGAAAGTTAAAAATTAATTAAAATAAAAATTAAGATACTTAAAAGGCAAAGATTTACAAAATATATTTTGGTTTTCTTTGGAGGGGAAGGGCAAAGAGAGAGGGAGGGACAGAATCTAATGCAGGACCCATGCCCAGGGCAGAGCTGGACGGGGAGCTCAATCGCACAACCCTGAGATTGTGACCTGAGCCAAAATCTAGATTCAGATGCTTAACTGACTGAGTTACCCAAGTGCCCCTACAAAATCTATTTTAGGAAAGTATTTCACCCAAAATAGTCAAAATAAGTAATTTTAATGTGTAAAAGAGAATGCTTTACTGGTTGTAAACTTCACTTATATGGAATATCTCATTACTGAATTACACCAACTAATCTTTGCTACTGAATTCTTTACTTACCAGTCTTCCGGTTTGACAGCAGAAGGATCAGGGATTTTAGCTCTTTCATCCCATTCATCAGGCTTTTTATCACCGGGATCTTCAATTTCTTTGGGAGGATTGATAGGAGGAACCACATCTTCTAGTAGGCTTCCTTGGTTTACAACTATTTGATCAATTAATACTTCAAATGTGTCATCTGGATTCATCACTAAAGACCAATTTAAATATATTACACTTATCATAATGACTGATATTTTAAAGATAATCTTCTAAATAAGAAAACCATCCTATATTTCATGGGTAAGTTTTTTTCTCAACCAGAAATCGAGGAATTACAATGCATTAAAAATCAAAATATGCTAAGATCACTAGGTATCTAAAAACCAAAGATAAAATTTTGTCTTAAGTAAAATAAGTTAATGAAATGCTCCATTACTTCTCAAATAAAGAATATCCAATAGCTCGCTCAGTTTGGGACCCTCACAACCAGTCAGCTTCACTGTTTTATAATTACAGAATGCATTCCAATCTTCTTCAGTATTTCAAATAACTTTTTTGAAACTATCTCAAACTTCGAAAGTTGTAAATGTACTACAAAGAACTTTTCTCATGAACCACTTGAGAGTAAGTTACTGACCTCACGCACATCATCCCTGTGTGTTTTAATGTCTGTTTCCTACAAACAAGGACATTCTTCTATATAATCCCAATCTAGTCACCAAAATCAGGAAATTCACACTGATACATGACTACCATTTCCTAGAAAATTTTAAAGTTCACTGGCACTTCAAATTCAATGATTCATACATTGTAGTGTAAAATATCTTAAGGTTGATTGAAAATATACAAGCTTAAAGTTGGGTTTGTTTGGAGGTGAATTCCAGCTCTCCAAAAGTTCCCAAGCCAAAAGTTTCATAATGAACCCCCTCTTCCATTGTGATGACAAAATAAAAGTTCTTGCCTCCTTCTGTAAACTTGGGGGGGGGGTCACTGGGTAAACTATATGTCTTTGGAAAGAATGGTAGATGAAAATAGATGCCTAACATTCGCTTTCAGTAAGCTAGGTAAGTAGAAACTGTCAACAAATGTTGGGATCATCCTGACTTAGTAAGCGGGCTACCACTTTCTGAAGAAATGGTTCTGAAGCAAAAACAATCTCCAGAGGTTTCAGTGACAACAGTACCAAGTTACTTATAGCAAAATCAAAAACTACAATCTATATGCAAACTCAAATAGTGCAAACACCGTTTCTTCCTTCTCTCTCTCTCTCTCTTTTTTTTTAATTTGACAGACAGAGATCACAAGTAGGCAGAGAGACAGGCAGAGAGAGAGGAGGAAGCAGGCTCCCTGCCAAGCAGAGAGCCTGATGTGGGACTCAAGCCTAGGACCCTGGGATCACGACCTGAGCTGAAGGCAGAGGCTTAACCCACTAAGCTACCCAGGCATCCCATCCCTTCTCTTTTCCTCCAATATTTCTTCCTCTATTACAGCTGAGATTATAAAACTATTACTACACAAAGGAAAAAGTCAAGATTTAGGCAGAGCTAAGAGTAAGAGCTTAAATGTAAAAAAGTACTAGATTCTTCCTGATTCAAAAAAGGTATTTCTCAAGAAAAATCTTGAAAACAATGTGCTGAATAAATTTTGCAAATGAAATTTTTAGAAATTACAGTTAAAAAAGCATGTGACAAATACTCATATGTGGAAAGACATCTTTGTCTAAAACTATACTAAATATTTAAAATGAATTTACAGTAACAGGCCTTGGATTATAAAGCCTTTTAAGGTACTCTATACGGTTCTTGGAACAACTACAAAATGATGTTGTAAAAATACAACAGTAGTGCAGTTTTTAAAAAGTCACTCAATAATCCTAGTACGACAAAGTTTTTGTGTGTAGTAGTAAGAACACAAATGTTTACGAGTCAGACTTGAAATTCAATTCAATTCTAGTTACTTTTATTTCTTAGAGCAAGTTGCTTAACCTAAGTTAAGGTAAAATAAAGAGAAACTGCTCACCTCACAAGATGGTTCTAAACAAACTATCAAGCACAGAGTACAGTAGATACCTGGCGACTAATGAAAATCAGTTCTTTTTTTCTAGTTTTTCTATTTGCATAATTTGTCTAATGGCTCGCATGATGATGCACCTCCAATCTGAATCTCATTTTCTTTAGATATATTTTTAAAGATTTTATTTATTTATTTGAGAGAGAGACAGTGAGAGAGAGCATGAGCGAGGAGAAGGTCAGAGGGAGAAGCAGACTCCCCGTGGAGCTAGGAGCCCAATGCAGGACTCGATCCTGGTACTCCAGGATCATCACCTGAGTTGAAGGTGGTCGCTCAACCAATTGAGCCACCCAGGCACCCTTCTTTTGACATTTTAATATTATAAACATTTTCTCCTATGGCTAAACACTTCCACAGTTATCATTTTTGTATTGTATACAACATTCCTACTGTAACATTCAGGTTGCTTTAAATTTACAGTGTATTTTTACACATAGCTCTTTTTCTTCTGGATGATTTTCTTTGGATAATTCTTGAAAATGGCACTGTGGTTTCAAAACACATAAACATATGGTCTTTGGTATATTATACCAAGTGGCTTTTCACCAAGTTAGTACAAAGTCTAAAGAAATTCATTTGCCCTGTTCTAGTTGTAATTTCTCATTATCTCCACAGATTATGTTCCCCAAAACATCCAGATCTATTTTCCAATTTCAAAAAAAGTCTTTACTATCATCAATGCTGACATTAAAAATAAAACTGGTTGCTGCCCTGGCAGACAACATGAATGTTTCTGCAGCCAGTCTTTGGAAAGGAAACTGAAATACCTTAGTCCTTGAGAGAATTGTCCTGTCAGGTTCTGACATGCTGTGATTTTAAATAATCATGGACATACCAAGCTCCATAACCATATATACTTGGGAAGGGGAGAAACAATCCCTTGTAATGTTCCTCCCACTCAATGTCTACGGAAATGCCTATATTCTAAAGTAAAGCTAAATATGTTAATACAACAGTTGCTCAAGACCTCGTCTTTCAAAGCGTTAAGTGTGTGCCACAACTACCATGAGGCTGGGTCTAACAATAATCACAGCTGCCTGTAAAGTCCAAGCTTCTGAGCTTGCCATCAAGGTCTCCTTCCTCTTTAATCTTACTTCCCAGTCTCCTGTTCTCACAGCACCACTTATGTCAGAACACCTAAAATATCCACCTCTTCTCCTATTTTCCATGTTCTAGCTACACTTCCAGTCTAGGTAATATACAATCTCCTTTACTGAGTTTTCTCTGAGTCTCCAAACTGGGAGGAATGTTGCCTTTGAACTCTTACTTCATTTGCACCTTGCATATGGCACTTTACTTTCTACCTGCACTACATGCATGAAAATTAGCCTGAAAAGATAAGCTCCTTACGGGGAGGTAGGATCCATGTTTGTTTCTCCCAAAGCACCTGCCATGAAAATATCAGTAGTCAGTAAATATTTCTGAATTAATGAATCAATTAAAAGGATATACCAAGGGTATAAAGATGAGTCTTCCTGTCTGTAAAGAACTTTTTAAGGTCTACGTCTGGAGGTTTGGCATGTTTCTCTTCAAAAACTCCAGTTTTAGGATGTTTATGTCTGAAGATAAAATGAAGTTTATAATCTTCTCCACATTTATCTGGTCCAAACATAATGGTATAGGATGTTTTATCATAAAAGTTTTCCTTCAAAGAGAGATGTGTTGGGATTAGTCCAGAATCAGAGTATTTAAATAATTTTTTCTATTCTATCCAGTTGGGTAGAGGTTATAAAAATGTATTCAATGCTAAATTATCAAAGAATTATTTGACACACTTGACAATAAAGGATGCAGAAAAAAGACAATTTTTCTCTCAAAAATAGGTTTTTAAAAAATGCATATGCTACTTCCTTCCTGAAGATGTAGGAGAGAAGCTGAAACCACCTTACCAACATAATAAACTTTGATTACTTTATATAAATCTGCACTATTAATATTTTGTTAAGAAACTTAAGCACAGAGAAAAGCATACTCACAACTTTTAGACTACAATGATTACTCATTACTATTATTCAAGAGGACACCAGAAAATGACCTTCCTGAGCACAGAGTGAAGAGAGAATCCGACACAAACACAGACATAGAGACATGCTCCCTGTTTTACTACTAGTAATTTGTCTTTATTTGGCATGGCCTATTAGCTAAGAGCATGGGATCTGTTGTTAGATGCGGGGTTCAAATCCTACCACTGCCCTTAAACAGCTGTATGTGGCCCTGAGTAAATTTCTTAGCCTTGGTGTAGTCCTGTTTCGCTACCTTTCAAATATGGAAATAATAGTCGTACCTACTTTACAAGGTTTCTCTGATGATTAGCTAAATTAATCAGATTACATGCTTAGCAAAATACCTAGCATTTAAGTTTATTATGTCATTATACCTTTGAGTGATGGTCACCTTATAATACCCAAAACAAGAGCTCTAACATACACTACTAATGGTCTCCCCTTTAACTAATTCTAAGAATAACAACACGAATCCTTTAATCCACGTATGATAGCCTATGTACAGCCATGCAGTCTGACAAATATGTCACTGAGGTCTCATTTATCTTCTGTTATATGCAGAAGCCCTGACACAGCCCAGGCAGGAGAATGCTATAAGTGTTTCCAACCTGATACACTTACTTCTTTCTCAAAACATTTTTAAACCACATTATTTCTGGCAGACTCCCAACTCCTGAACTGGCCCACCTTTTTTATTTGGTTCTTTGGTGATTTTGTTTCATTGCTTTGTTCTGTTATTTTACTTCTCCGAACAAATTTATGATTGTTAATTTGTAAAGAAAATAACTCTAAGCTGATCTTTCAATGACATTTATAAGCACCATGTTATTTTTTACATATAGACATGGCAAACTTTATTATGTTGCCAAAGATCACAAAACTGATGCCATCAAGTAACACAGCTGTGTATGAAATTTGAAGGCACACTCTGAAAGCTATACACACTCTGGCTGGTTAAAGATTGTTAAGGTTCTTTTTGATTTCAGTTGAAAATAAAAATTTCAGTTTTCTCATTTGCTCCTTTAAAATATTAACTTTAATAAGGTTTTCTTAAACATTAAAATATCATACCAGATTCAAACCATCAGTGTCTGCTAGGAGTTTAATGTATGCACCTCCACAATCAATACCATCTTGAAAATTTACTTCATATCTAAATGAAGGGAAAAAGAATCATACTGCTGATAAATTTAAAAAATTACTAATTTCTCTTTAAAATTGAATGTATTACTCTCAATTCATTTAAACACAAATGTTTTACATCACCAAAAGCTCTTATAAAGCATATCCACAACACACAGGGAATAAGCAGAAATGCTTTGTCTAGGCACATCCTTAAAATACGCAAAGTAGAATGATTATAATCAACTATAGAAAAGCCAACCAACTTGTTGAAATAAGTTTTCCCATCAAAACTTGCTGAATTAAGGATAAGATACATTAAAACTATAATAGGAAACTTCAAATTCAGATAAAGCAAATACTATACATACTTCTTTATAAACTGAAAAATGAAGATTATGAGGACCATAGGTATAGCAACAGATTTCTAAGAAATTGCTGATAGATCTTAGATATATCAAGTTCATTAATTTGTACTTTAATTCAACTATGCCTAAACCATATTAAATAACTGGTACGTTTAATTAAATACCTCCAGCAAAGAGATTTTATAATCTCAGTCAATAACCTAGAGTATCTCAGATCTTAACAGCCAGGAAATACAGAAAAACAACTGAAGGCGTGAACTGATATGAGAGCTTTTTCATGGATTTGCAACACTGTGTAATTTTCAGCAGAAGATTTTCTTGTTGTTTTGTTTTTATAAAGGAAATTGTCTTGTTTAGGCAATAAATATAGACATATTGAGTAGTATTTAGGAGAAATTCTTGGTAAATTATTGATTATATACGAAATAATCAATGAAATAGCCCTTAGAGTGAAAAACAGTAAAAATCAAAATGGTTGTGATTCAGTCTCATGAATTAAAAGAAATGAAAACTAGAGAAATAACAGGAACCAGTGATCATTTTAAGAAAGGACTACAGTTTAAATTTTTTCTAAAAAACAAAAAAATTCAGTGATAACAAAGGTAAAAACAACAAAAAAATAGCATACAAACCCCTGACGGTTTGAACCCAATTAATGTATATATTTTGCACTGAAGAGAACAAAGGAAATACAGTAAAATTTTAAGTGATTGTCTGAGTTGCCAGATTATGATGATCTTTCCTCCTACTTTCTACTCTGCTTGGTTTCTCAAGAAGCATACAACGGGGTTTACCAGCATGTGCTTTGGAGCTAGAGAGACCTGAGATTTATTCTTGATTCTGCCACTTATTCTAGTGACACCGAGGGTAAAGTCAAATTATTCAAGCTCCAGGACCTCAAAGGATCATGATGCTTAAATAATACCATGCACAGCAACGGACAGATGTCTAAAATGTTAGCTTCTGTTATGATCAAAAGGAAGGGTTTGGTTTTTTTTTTCATTTTTTAAATAAAGGACAGTTTGTATTCCTCAAAGCCTTGTCACTATTTTTATTTTAAGCACTAGCCAACAAAGAAATGTTTTCTCATGGAACATGCTTTTATAGACTATAATGTAAAAGAAATGGTGCACAGTGTGAATTAAAGGTAAATATTAATTATTTTAGGTAAAATAAAATAAAAAGATAGTTTTATTTTAGGTGATCAATGGACAAAGGGTTCTGTGAAAAGTAAGAACTGAAAAAAAATGATGTAAATTGTCCCTATAAATATGAGCATAGTTTTGTGGTTATAATATGCCTAGACCTAATCATTATGCCTATTTCTCCCATTGCAAATGTGCAGAATTTTCAATCATTAACTTGTGCCTAATGTAAACAACTCATAGTGGATTAGGGATCACTGAATGTGTGTCTCATAACTCAACTGCTACTATTCCTTAGTCACAGGAAAGAGGAGGACATGGAAGATACGTGGCAACCCTATTTCCTGAGAGTATCATTTCCCACACTCTCCTATGAAGCAGTAATTATTGTTGGTGGGGGGGAGTTCTGTGGTGAAATATGCCTGGAAGACACAGTACTGAAGTCAGAAACAGATTTTTGCATGTAGAACTTCTTTCTCCAAGTCTAAATGGTCAAGCAAATATGCTTCCTTATGTCTACAGTAAGGACATGCTTCGTTTCTAAAACTTGTATGACCACATAATGCATATTAACATGTACACCATTTGGGAAAAGCAACTTGAGAGTAAAGTTATATTGTGAATCCATTGTATTTATAGTACTTACTATAAAATTTATTTATCCTATTTCATTGCTTCAATATTAAGAGAAGACATTTACTCTCCTTTGAGTTGTTTTAAACATATCAAAGCATATCAAAGACTGCTATTCAATTCTTCTTGGCTTTCCTTTTCTTTTTTCAGGACGTAATTTCCAATTACTTAATAATTCTTCAAGACTTATTATCCAATCTTTGCTTCTATCTTTTGCTTACTTGCCTAGTAGTGATTTATACCTTCTAAAGCATTAAATTTTATTCATTTTACTCTGAAAATACACTTTCTATTATTTTTCTTTACCCTATCATTAAAGCCACAAAAGGTCAAAATAGAAAGTGATATTATATCCAACTAAGTTTCAACAGAAAAATAGGATTACTTTCAAACTTTCAAGAAAAAAGAAAAGCCAAACACTCAATAACAACAAATACTATCAAGCTCAAATATTAGTGCCAATAAGTACTTGTAAAAATATTTTTAATTTGTTACTAGTCATATATTCCTTGACATTATTTAAAATTTTAAATTTATTGACATGAGAGTGCAACTAAGCCAAAGCGACACAAGTGAAAAATGAAGGCAAATACACCAAATGTCATATTTTTAAAAATTTCTAAAACACAAAATGACATTGTAGTTATTCTATGTAGGAACATGTTTAACATGGTAACAAAAAAAACTGAAGTGGTTCTAGAGTGATATACTTTATAGTTAATATTTCTTTATGTTGTCATTAACTTTGGACAGCCAAATCTTCTAACAGAAGGGAGAAAATGACATTTATGCATTTCCTTTTCTTTGTTTTTAATTTGAATTTTATCAGGCTTTTAATTGTACTTATATACATCTATTTTGCTTTATATCCATTTTATGTAGGTGAATCTTGAAAAATTTATACCTGACTTTATGACAGTATACATGTAAGCAATATCATACTAAAACTAGTTTATGGCACATCGTGTGGGGAGGGGAGGGAAGGATTGTCTGTGTAAACATGTGCCTCTGAAACTAATAATACACTATATGTTAATTAAATTGAATTTAAATTTTAAGAAATTAAAAAATAAAAGGTGGAAAGACACTGATCTATATATGCATACCCTTTTAAAAATATGTTTATTTCCTTTAAATCTTATAACTGGTTTAACAGCAACATTTATGGTTCCATTCTGAATACACTGACGTTAATATCCTCAGAGCAAGGAATTTTAAGAAAAGAGTTAAAATAAAAATGGTGATTTCAGTATGTATTCTACAGTCTATGGTGGCAGAATTTTTTATATACACACACACACACACACACACACACACACACACACACACATATATATATATGAATGTGTGTGTGTGTATATATATATATATATATATAGTTTTTAAATGAACCTGGCTTTCCGTCAAAACCTCAGAGTATCTGTGTGTATAGATGCATTATGTATTTAAGTAAGTGAAACTAAAAAGGAAATCTGGATTTTTATGCCCATTTTATACCCATTATAGCTATACTCAGAAGCCAAATCAAACAAAACTAACACAAATTTCAGAAAAAGTACTGAAAAACATAGTAAAACTTACTGAACGATCAAGGGTTTATCAGCAAAAATGAAGGGTTTTGCTAATACAGCAGCTATTGCATGATGCTTTGCTCTAGATTTCAGTACCAGACCTCTGTCACCGGGCACTCGGTTCTCTTTCAATTCTTCTATTTCCCATCTTCCTAAAATATAAAGCAAAGCAATTAAACTAAAACCCAAACACTGACTTACAGATTACTTACCAGCAGTGACCCATAAGATTTTTTCAAAAAGGCTGATTTGGGAAAAATAAAATTTTAAATCAATGCACAGAAATCAGTTGTTATCTCTATACACCAACAATGAGACAGAAGAGAGAGAAATTAAAAGAGTTGATCCCATTTACAACTCCACCCCAAACCATAAGATACCTAGGAATAAATCTAACCAAAGATACAACAGATCTGTACTCAGAAAACTACAGAACACCAATGAAAGAAACTGAGGACGAAACAAAGAAATGGAAAAACATTCCATGCTCATGGGCTGGAAGACCAAATACTGTGAAAATGTCTATGCTACCTAAAGCAATCTATACATTCAAAGCAATTCCTGTCAAAATACCATCAACTTTTTCACAGAGCTGGGACAGAGAATCCTAAAATTTGTATGGAACCACATAAGGCCCAGAAGAGCCAACGGAATGTTAAAAAAGAAAATCAAAGTTGGTGGCATCACAATTCCAGACTTCAAGCTCTATTACAAAGCTGTAATCAAGACAGTATGGTACTGGCACAAACACAGACACATAGATCAATGGAATGGAATAGAGAACCCAGAAATGGACCCTCAACTCTACGGGCAATGAATATTGGACAAAACAAGAAAGAATATCCAATGGAATACAAGACAGTCTCTTCAACAAATGGTGTTGGGAAACTTGGGACAGCCACATGCAGAAGAATGAAATTGGGCCATTTCCTTACACCACACATGAAAATAGACTCAAAATGGATGAGATTTAAATGTGAGACAGGACTCCATTAAAATCCTAGAGGAGAACACAAGTTCTGTGACCTCACCCACAGGAACTTCTTGCTAGACACGTCTCCAAAGGCAAGGGAAACAAAGGCAAAAATGAACCATTGGGGGACTTCATCAAGATAAAATCTTTGGCACAGCAAAGGAAACAGTCGACAAAACCAAAAGACAACCGACAGAATGGGAGGAGATATTTGCAAATGACATATCAGATAAGTGGCTAGTATCCAAAACCTATAAAGGACTTGTCAAACTCAACACCTAAAGAACAAATCATCCAATCAAGAAATGGGCAGAGACATGAATAGACATTTCACCAAAGAAGATATCCAAATGGCCAATAGACAAGGAAAAAAAGCCCCACATCACTCTGCATCAGGGAAATACAAATCCAAACCACAATGAGATACCACCTCACAGTCAGAATAGCTAAAATTAACAAGCCAGGAAGTGACAGATGTTGGTGAGGATGGGGAGAAAGGGGAACCTTTTACACTGTTGGTGGGAATGCAAGCTGGTGCAGCCACTGTGGAAAACGGTATGGAGGTTCCTTAAAAAGTTGAAAATAGAGCTACCCTGTGAGCCAGCAATTGCACTACTGGGTATTTACCCTGTAGATAAACAAATGTAGTGATCTGAAGGGGCACGTGCACCCCAATGTTTATAGCCCCAATGTCCACAATAGCCAAACTATGGAAAAAGCCCAGATGTCCACCAACAGGTGAATGGATAAAGAAGATGTATATATATACACACACACAATGGACTTCTACTCAGCCACCAAAAAAAATCTAAACAAACAAACTTGCCATTTGCAATGACATGGATGGAACTAGAGGGTATTATGCTAAGCAAAAGAAGTCAATCTGAGAAAGGTAACTTTATGATCTCACTCATACGCAGAATTGAAGAAACAAGGCAGAGGATCATAGGGGAAGAGGAAAAAATGAAACAAGACAAAACCAGAGAGTGAGACAAACTGTAAGAGAGTCCTAATCATCGGAAACAAACTGAGGGTTGCTGGAGGGGTTGGAGGCGGAGGGATGGGATAACTGGCTGAAGGACATTGGGGAGGGTATGTGTTTAATAAGCACTGGGTATTATATAAGACTGATGAATCATAGACCAGTACCCCTGAAACAAATAATACTATACATTAATTAACTGAATTTAAATATAAAAAAACATTGATTTGGGAAAATAAAACAAAATTTTAAAATAAGAAATAATATCTGCAACTGTATGCATGCCTGCTTTTTTTTCCTCCTATCCGAGAATGGTTTCATTTTCTCAGCTAAAATTATATTTCTCTGACTTTTCAATCAATGAAATTACAAAATATGGTTTGTTGCATTGATGTATCAACACTGTATTTTTAAAACGAGATATTTTAAAATTACATGAGATAAAGAGCATCCTTAACACAAAATAAACAGTTTGCATCAGTCAATTTATTTTTATTTTTCATTATTTTTTTCAAAGATTTTATTTATTTATTTTACAGACAGAGATCACAGGTAGGCAGGGAGGCAGGCAAAGAGAGGAAGGGAAGCAGGCTCCCCGCTGAGCAGAGAGCCCAATGTGGGGTTTGATCCCAGGATCCTGGGATCAGGGCCCAAGCCAAAGGCAGAGGCTTTAACCCACTGAGCCACCCAGGCGCCCCCACTCAATTTACTTTTAAATATGTGGTACTCATCAGCTACTTTCCTTACTTTGCAAAAGTTTTTGTGGGGATATAGGGGCACCTGGCTGGCTGAGTTGGGAGAGCATGTGACTTTTGATCTTGGGGTCATAAGTTTGAGGCCCACACTGGGTGTAGAAATTACTTAAATAAAACTTAAAAATAATAAAAAATAAATTTTAAAAAGTTATCATGGGGATTTAAATTTTATTTTGAAAACTATATGCCTAATGAACATAAATTAAGGTCACCCTTCTCAGGCTAGGCCAATTAGCCCTCAGAACTTTCCACCAAAAATGCACCCAGCACTGGATAAGCACTAAGCTCTAATATGGCAAAGTTGAGTTAGCTCCTCTCTGGGCTGGGATTTTCCATGTTTAAGATCAGAAAGCTCCTGAAATTAGATTATGGGCTACAAATGTTATAAAGTTAGATGGGCTACCTGTAGCCCAAAAGTTGGGTGTTGGAGGGATACCTGGGTGGCTCAGTTGGTTAGGCGACTGCCTTCAGCTCAGGTCATGATCCTGGAGTCCCAGGACTGAGTCCCGCATCGGGCTCCCTGCTTGGCGGGGAGTCTGCTTCTCCTTCTGACTCTCCCACTTCTCATGCTCTCTCTCTCTCTCTCTCAAATAAATAAATAAAATCTTTAAAAAAAATTTTAAAAAAAGTTGTGTGTTGGATTCTTCTTTGTTTTAGAATAGAGAATACACATATCATATTAATTTGCATAAAATATTCTAGTTTTGAGAATTATAGGTATTGCCTATTCCAGTGAACTCACATTAGCAAAAACTGTTTTCTAGTATCATACCAACCTGAAATACTTAATAACAAGCACTTATGAATCACTAATGCTCTTTATATTACTTTTTTTACTTCTAAAAAAAAAAAAAAGAAAAACAAAACCAATAGTGCAAGAACCTGAACAGTCATGAACCACAGAGAAGTATTTTTTGGTCTATCATTGTGCAGAATTTATTGCACTTTATAAAATTCATTTTTAAAGGCTCACGGGTTTCTATTCCTTGTTCTTTCCCTAATTTGGTTATACCATACTTCTCTAAAAAACATGAATTCATTTGATATTTCTTCTCTCATGCTGATGATAAAATGTATTATCACTACTATCCATGGTTTCACCAAAATAAAACGTCTTCTTTTAAGAAATAACAACTTTATCTTTAGGATTTTCAGGATATTTATTGTAAAGAATTTTTTAAACTTGTCCCTTTTTCCCTTGCAATTATGCACATGTATTACTCAGCTATGAAAAAGGTACCATCTAGCACTTTAATTTTAGAAAACTTGTGACAAGGAAATTATTGCTCAACGACAAGAACTTTTTCCCAGTCCCAAATAAACAACTTTCTATTTACTGATCATTTAGCCAAATTCTAAACAATATCAGTGAATATAAATTCTGCGGTAAATAAAAATTTTTAAAGATTTTATTTATTTATTTTAGAGAGAGACAGAGAGAGGGAGAGAGAGCACACTCTGGGGGTGGGGTGGGGAGTGGCGGAAGGAGGGGCAGAGACCAAGCCCCCTCCATGCTGACAGCAGAGCCACTTCACAGGACCCTGAGATCTCCATCCGAGCAGAAACCAAGAGTCAGATGCTTAACCAACTGAGCCACCTAGGTGCCCCAATTCTGGGGTAAATAACATTTTGAAAGGATTTCACATGGTTTTATATCCTGAAAGCTGGTCTTTTAAATAATTAGTATTTATTCAATATATATACCTAATTTGAAAACTTTAAGTAAGTCTACTCCAAATGCGAACTCTATATTCCAGCACATGTTTCTTAGGTTTGCTTACTCCTGACAAGCTCAGAATGAGCTTTATTCAAGTGGTACTTGATAAAAGCTGCCATTAACTACTGTGAATAATAAATATTCCTGCAAAAGAATCAAATATTAATCTTAACTAATCTCAACCACTTTGTAAACCACACTACTACTATCAATATCCAAAATACCATTTTCAGGATCTAGAACTCGAACAGATTCTGCATTTTTCAAAGTTGCTCTCGAGTTGTTGCTAAAAGCCATTGAGAAACTACACTAAATCTAATATATGAGAAAATTATTTTCATGGGTATGTATGTTTAATGAGACTATAGACCAAACTTGACTGCTAAGAAGTTTGGTTTTTTGCTTGCTTGTTTGATTTTTAACTTGTTAATGTTTTAATGTTTAACTAATTTAAACATTAAAAGCCACTTCTGTCCAACAAGAAATAGAGTTTGAAACTCACTTGTAAGATAGACGATATCTCAATTTTAGGGACCTCCATCAATGGATTCTTCTAAAATTACAAATGTGAAACAAATATCTACCTGAAGTTCTTGAAAAAAAACTAATGTAAACATAGTTTTTAAATTTTTAAAAATTTTATTTTTAAGTAATCTCTACACCCAACATGGGGCCCGAACGCACACCTCTGAGGTCAAGAGTCACTTGCTCTTCTGACTGAGCCAGCCAGATGCCCTAAACATAGGTGTTTTAAGTAAAGCATTCTGTTTACTAATGTGTATTTCTGGGACGCCTGGGTGGCTCAGTGTGTTAAGCCTCTGCCTTTGGCTCAGGTCATGATCTCAGGGTTCTGGGATCGAGCCCCACGTCGGGCTCTGCTCAGCAGGGAGCCTGCCTCCTCCCCTCTCTCTGCCTGCCTCTCTGCCTACCTATGATCTCTGTCTGTCAAATAAACAAATAAAATCTTTAAAAAAAAAATGTGTATTTCTGTGGGTGTATTTTAGGTAGTGTTACGTCTCAGCAGGCTTCCTGCTTCTTTGGGTGAAATTATTTTCCCTAAATGGATTTAGAGAACGAATGCAATATTGCTTGATCTGTGCATATGGCAGAGTTCTTTATGGAGAGTGTAAGCACATACAAACCCAGAGGAGTTGCTGGGATGGAGAATGTTGCAGAGGAAGACATGCAGGCACGATTTTCATCTCACACTAAAATAAACTAGGAGAAGGAAGTAGACAGCTGACATCCTACACATGCTATTATCTCATGTACTGTTCTTGTCATTGTTCTCTTGTAACAGCCTGTTAGAGTCTGCATGAAAGGTCACATCCTTATGGTATGAGGTCCTCTGAGAGAGAGAATCCCCACGATCAGTCACCTTGAGAAGAGGCTGATCTTGCTTTAGGGTACAACCAAGGAGAAGGCTGATTTTAGACTAGAAGGAGGAAGAAATTCTTTCATCATACTCCTAAAAAATCCTGTTAGGGAAGAAAAGATGACCCCTGCATACAGGACATTTCTTTCTATGGCTAAGCCTGAAGATAATGCTAGCAGAGACCCAATGACAGCGGATGTAAGGCTGGAAGATGTGGCTCCAGAAGGAGCCACAGATCTTGTAGTTCTCGTAAATTTCCCCCTGTTCTGCAGTGGCAAGGAGAACCTTGCCCTCAGCTCCAACTCGATGCAGGTGTGCCCATGCTTGAGAAGAGACAACAGAGAACGGCAGGAACCCGGGAAACACTGCTGCTGGACATGCAGTGACTAAACGCAGGGGAGTAAAAATTAAACTCTTCTAGAGTTAAGAAACCGGATGGCAGCTTAAGCACGGACCACCCAGGGACTTCCAGAAATATTAAAAGGAGACAAAAGACTGAACATTCTTTTGTGAAGCATGATGGGGCCCCAGACCTTATCTACATTTAATAGAACTATAATCTGTAAAGCTAGAGAACTCGGGTCATTCTGGTTTTATTGAATATTTAAATAAATATTTTACCATCATATATAGAAATCTCCGCATCTGTATCATCTTTCTTTGCTTTTGATAAGACCCACCTGTAAACAAAGATAAAAGCAAATATGTATCATTAAAACTAAAAACCAGCAATTTATAGACATAATGATTATTAGAAATACAACAAAAGATCATCCAACAGTCACTTCTAATTAAAAAATAAATGCTTAGAGGCTAAGTAAAGATGCCCATATAGAATCCTGCAAGGTTAGAGTTAACTCATACTTGGAATCCACAATTTACTAGTTGTATGATCGTATGTAAGATATACTAAGCCTCAGTTTCCTCACCTGTAAAATGGAGATAAAGATAGTACTTACCTACCTACTTGGGACAGTATCTGGTATATAATAATCAATAAATAGTAACTTTTTTTTAAACCAATATTTAGGATGGAACAGTAATTTGAATTTGTTATCTGAAATTAGATTGATAATATCTACCTTTAGGGACGAAGAAATGTTATAAAATTTTACTTTCTATTTGTAATTTATTTGTATTATTTTCTTTGTATAAATGAGTAACCCTTCAAGTTAAACATTTCTATTGATAACAAAAATGTGTTATGGTACCGGTTACACTGCCAAACAAAGTACTTTAACATTTTTTTATAGTTTTGTAGTAGAGGTAATTTTCATAGATCAATAACCAGTAACTTCAAAAACGCTAATTAAATCAAAGAAAACATTCTCTTGAATGAATACTCACCCAGCCAACCTTCCACTATCAAAAGTTTCTGTAAAATATACTTCTCCTATAGGTTGAGGTGTCTTATATTTAATCTAGAAAACAGATTTTTTAAAATCTAAGGTTATTCATCTTTGCAAATATTTTAATTAAATAATCTCACTAGTTAAGAACCTGGTATGTAATGCACATATAAGTAAAATAAATAAAAGATGACAGGGCCTCAAAACCTTGTATCCTAGTGCAGTAAGATACAAGAGAGTATCAGAGATACAATGCCAGAAAAAAAAATACTGTGTAAGTGCAGACAGAGAATATACTGATTCCTTCTAACACAGGAGGGATGGGAAAAAATTCTATTAGAGAAGGCCTCATGATACAGTTGACATGGCCTTGAAAGGATCTTAACAGGTGACAATATTTGGGAACACAAATCATTAGAAACAGAGGAAATACCATGATCCAACGTGTATAAGATGAAAAACTTAGTGAGCATATAGACTAGTTTAAAATTACTCTTAAATTCCACTGTTACATGATAGAGGATGAGGATACCTTTTGGAGAGATTAGGAACCCAGAGCAGAAAAAGACTCAATAGAGAAAGCACTCCAAAGCAATTATCTGCAAAGCACAGTTTCAAGAGCCCTGTAAGAGTTAGCAGCTGCGATGATGGTAATGATATTGGTGGTGGGGATACAGTGGTTCCTTTAATCCTCGTAAGACTTCTATGAGCAAAGTACTATTATTGCACCCAAGTTACATCCACTGTCACACAGTTAGATAGTTAGAGGACATTACAGGAGCTCAGGCTGCCTGCCTCCAAGCTCATACACTTAACTGCTGTGCTATACAAAACATACCAACAAAACAATTTAAAAGATTAACTCACTGACAAATTATAAAGAGATAATTTGAACTGATGAAGAATGAATAAGTTTGCCTAAAGTAACAGATCAATTTGGGTCCTTTCTGAATCAATCTCTGTGATTCTATCTGTATGATTACGAGATTTCTTTTCTCAGCCTTCAGGGAAAAGGATGCAGAAGGACTTTTTCTACTCACTGTCTCTACCCCAACCTGAGAGTACATTTCCCATCTATTTAACGGGGTAGAAATCAATAATCAAACACAATTCCACGTAATTACTGAAGGGTCAAGATTCTGAATACCCAACTTTTGTATCAACATAGACGGGACTGGAGGAGATTACGCTGAGTGAAATAAGTCAAGCAGAGAGAGTCAATTATCATACGGTTTCGCTTATTTGTGGAGCGTAAGGAATAACACAGAGGACAAGGGGAGATGGAAAGGAGAAGGGAGTTGGGGGAAATCGCAGGGGGAGATGAACCATGAGAGACTGTGAACTCTGAGAAACAAACTGAGGGTTTTGGAGGAGAGGGGAGTGGGAAGTTGGGTGAGCCTGGTGGTGGGTATTAAGGAGGGCACGTATTGCATTGAGCACTGGGTGTGGTGCATAAACAATGAATTCTGAAACACTGAAAAGAAATTAAAAAAATAAATAAAAATTAAAAAAAAAAAGATTCCACTTCCTCTCATTTTTTACAAATGTCACCAAAGGGGGCGCCTGGGTGGCTTAGTGGGTTAAAGCCTCTGCCTTCGGCTCAGATCATGATCCCAGGGTCCTGGGATCGAGCCCCACATCAGGCTCTCTGCTCAGCAGGAAGCCTGTTTCCTCCTCTCTCTCTGCATGCCTCTCTGCCTACTTGCGATCTCTATCTGTCAAATAAATAAACAAAATCTTAAAAAAAAAAAAACAAATGTCACCAAAGGCAGTGAAAGTGTTACGTATCTCCCAATTTCATTAAGTATTAACCTTCCAATGACCCTTGTAGGAGGTGTACCTAAGTCAAACAGCAGCTCTCTGATTACTTACTTTCTATAGATTGCATAAACTAGGTTGTAAAAGAAACGTCCTTGTGGAGTTTACAATCTTTAATATTTTTTTTTAAAGATTTTATTTATTTGACAGACAGAGATCACAAGTAGGCAGAGAGGCAGGCAGAGAGAGAGGAGGAAGCATGCTCCCCGCTGAGCAGAGAGCCCGATGTGGGACTTGATCCCAGGACCCTGGGATCATGACCTGAGCCGAAGGCAGAGGCTTAACCCACTGAGCCACCCAGGCGCCCCTGGAGTTTACAATCTAACAAGAGAAAGAATGTTCACCTTAAACAGCTAAATAACACTTTCATTTGCAAGCAGAAAACTCTCCAAGTGAGTGAGGCAAAGAAATCTGTAACAGCTAAATGTTATGGTCCCTGGCACTTTAAGCAGCTGCTAGCACAACAGAATTGAACCATTCTTACCATCAATAGGATTTCTGAAAAATTTTCCGATGGTCCCAATATTATCTATGGATAGTCCTCAATGTACAAGTTCTTCTGGATTGTCAAGGTGTACAAGAATCTCTGCAGGGTTCTTCAGACTCGTGTTAGCCACCACCTCAAACTACATCTTAACCCGGCTGAGCCAAGACACAGGTGCCTACCTCATGATCACTCCCCTTTCTGATTCACCCTCTTAGTTAGCATTTCCTTTCCTCAGAGAAATAAGTAAAACTACTTGCTTTACTTCTAGGAGAACTGCAAATTATACTACCTTATGTCCTTTCTGAAGAGGGCTGGCTGTGTCAGAAGTGAGACTGGAAACCTTTCAGATAGAAATCCATCAGTCCTCTTCAGCAGTGATAAATTCCTATTCTGGGGGCGCCTGGGTGGCTCAGTGGGTTAAAGCCTCTGCCTTCGGCTCAGGTCATGGTCCCAGGGTCCTGGGATCGAGCCCCATATCAGGCTCTCTGCTCAGCAGGGGGCCTGCTTTTCCCCCCTCTCTCTCTGCCTGCCTCTCTACCTACTTATGATGTCTGTCTGTCAAATAAATAAGTAAAATCTTTAAAAAAAAAAACAACCAAATTCCTATTCTGACAGTAAAAACCTTCCCCATATTTACATTTTAATAAAACTGTGCTAGGAACAATGCATAAATTTCTGTAATACATGGGCACTTTAAAACACAGCAAGAAATTTTGGGGAAAAAACAGCGTTTTCTATTCATTTACAAAATGAATACTGTCAGAACTGAAATGAATCTTAAGGGTTCGTGCTCCTCTGTATCCTGTAAAGGGATAACTTACAACTCATTTCACAATAACCTTACCTCTGAGGGGAGTTCACCTTCATTAACATCAATCTCTTCTGAATTTTCATCAAAATCTTCCATCTCAACACCATCATCCATAAATTCTGCATTAATTGAGATGAACAGAAGTGCCAAACATGGCCAAAAGCTTTGGAAATGCATACTGATTACCTGGGAAGTTAAAAGTTATCAGTGAAAATAAAAGTTGTGAAAAAATAAGTACACTCACAAAGAAATAATTTCTCTTTAATACCACCTTTATTCTAAGATGGCTTTTAAAACAAATCATTGGCAAAATTATGTATATTACACTTTGAACAAATAAAAACACAAACGTCAAATCCCACAGGACACAGATTCTAGAGCTACCCACTTGCCTATATTAACAAAGAGCCAAGCAACACCTGGATGGCTCAGTCGGTCAAGGTCAAGCGGCTATTGGTTTCGGCTCAGGTCATGATCTCAGAGTCCTGAGATCTAGCCCCACCAGGTGCTCTGCTCAGCAAGGATTCCACTTGCCCCCCTCTCTCTCTCCCTCCCTTTCTGGCCCTCCTCTGCACACACACACTCTCTCTCAAATAAATAAAACCCTTAAAAAAAAAAGCATGGACCCCTTTTAAAGAAAGAAATAAGGACCATGATTCTTAAATGTTTATTTTTTTAATTACAATGTCACTTAAGTATATATAAACATACAACCCGAGTTTCACAATTATGGAACCAAAGTACATCTACATATAAACACCAAAAAAAAACCTAAAGAAAAATAATTTTATCACGATTTAATGTGACAGTCTTTTCATGAATCAAATCACAGCTAAAAGAACAATCAGAACTGCAATCAGGTTGACTAAGTTGGATTAACATTCTTTTACATTTATCATAATACTTTGATGACTCAATAATCTCACCATGTCTCCATTTAAATACTGCTAAGTGTCCATTCCTTATTATAGCATTAGAAATCAAACAGAATTTGCCTACCTCTTGGCAGAAATATATGATTTATGTCTTGCTCTCTTCCCATTAACATGTTAAAATTCAAGTTTTATTTTTTGGTGCCAATGGCCTTTCAAACGCAAAGTAAATGTGGACACTGAAAGAATGTGGCAGTCCTTGGTTGTATGATGGGCGAGTGATTCAGATGACCCGCAGTATATCTCTATTATTTATTTTTTTTCAGTTACCATCAACTTGACAATATTTTTTAAAAAGTAAATTCTTAGAGAAAACTCTTACATCTTCCAGAAAATATCGATAGCTGGGTCTGCTTAAGAAACACTGGATTTGGGACGCCTGGGTGGCTCAGACTGTTAAGTGTCTGCCTTCGGCTCAGGTCATGATTCCAGGGTCCTGGGATCGAGTCCCGCATCGGGCTCCCTGCTCAGCGGAGAGTCTGCTTCTCCCTCTCCCTCTACTTCTCCCCCTCCTTGTGCTCTCTCTGTCTCTCTCAAATGAATAAATAAAATGCCTAAAAAAATAAAAAAATAAAAAAAGGAAACACTGGATTTATGAGATAAGCAATTTATATCCACCAGAATAGCTATAATCAAAAAGAGACATTAACAAGTGCTGGGAGGATGTAGAGAGATTGGAACCTTTATGCCTTCCCGGCAGGAAGGTAAAATGATGCAAGTTTTGTAAGATCATACGGCAGTTCTTCAAAATATTAAAAATAGAACTACTCTATAACCTAGCAATTCCACCAGTAGGTATCTGCCCCAAAACTTAAATATAGATGTTTCAAGAAACATAACCAAAAAGTAGAAACAACCCACATGTCCATCAACTCATGGTTAAACAAAATGTGAACTATCTATACAATAAAATATTATTTACCAATAAAACAGAATGGAGTACAGATATAAGATAGATGAATCTCAAAAAACATGCTGAGTGAAAGAGGCCAGGAATAAAACACCACATGTTGCATGATCCCATTGAAAAGATAGAGGCAAATCCATAGAAATAGAAAATAGATTTAGTGAGTGTCTAGGGAAAGGAGTGGGAAGAAAGGGTTAAGGGGTAATGAAGATTTCCTAAAACTGGATATGGTAATGTTATATAACTCTGTAAATGTATTAAAACCCATTCGCTTCCACACATTAAACAAATGGACCTGAAGGTGTACAATGTATTAATAAAGCTGTTTTTAGAAAAGAAATGGTCCGGTTATAAAGAGCTTTCTTCCACATAGTTAGCCCAAATGATTAGAACTCTTTTTTTTAAATCTCCAATGTCAAAACCCCCATCCATCCACCCACCCACCTCCCCTCTGGTAACCATCAGTTTGTTCTCTATAGTTAAGAATTTGCTTCTTGGTTTGTTTCTCTCTTTTTTCCCTTTGTTCGTTTTGTTTCTTAAATGCCACATAGGAGTGAGATCATATGGTATTTGTGTTTCTCTTGGCTTATTTTGCTCAGCATAATACTCCCTAGTTCCGTGTTGTTGCAAATAGCAAGATTTCATTCTTTTTTTATGGCTAATATTCCGGTGTGTGTGTACCAATATATACCACAACTTTATCCATTCATCCAACAATGGACACTTGGACGGCTTCCATGGTTTAGCTATTGTAAATAATGCCACAATAAACATAGGGGCACATACAGCCCTCAAATTAGTGTTCTTGTAATTTGGGGTAAATACCCAGTAATGCAATTCTGGGATCATAGGGTAGTCTATTTTAATTTTTTGAAGAGCCTCCACACTGTTTTCTACAATGGCTGCACCAATTTGCGTTCCCACCAACAGTGCAAGAGGTTTTTTTTACTCCTTGTCAATATTTATTGCTTCTTATGTTTTGATGTTAGCCATTCTGACTGGTATGAGGTGATATTGTAGTTTTGATCTGTATTTCCTTGATGATGAGTGATATTGAGCATCTTTTTCTGTGTCTGTTGGCCATCTGTATGTTTTCTTTGGAGAAATGTCTGTTCAAGTCTTTTGCCCATTTTTAACTGGATTATTTGGGTTTTGGGTGTTGAGTTGTCTCAGTTCTTTATATATTTTGGATACTAACCCTTTATCAGGTATGCCATTTGCAAATATATTCTCCCATTCAGTAGGTTTCCTATTAGTTTTGTTATTTCCATCACTGTGCAGAAACCTTTTATTTTGATGTAGTCCTAATAGTTTATTTTTGCTTTTATTTCCCTTGCCTCAGGAGACAAAAATGTTGCTACAGCTGATGTCAGAGAGATTACTGACTGTGCTCATTTCAAGGATTTTTATAGTTTCAGGGCTCACATTTAGGTCTTTAATCCATTTTGAGTTTGTTTTTGTGTATGGTGTAAGAAAGTGGTCCAGTTTCACTCTGTTGCATGTTGGCTGTACAGTTTTCCCAACACCATTTGTTGAAAAGACTTCTTTTCTATTGTATATTCATTCCTCCTTTGTTGAAGGTTACTTGATCATATAATTGCAGGTTTTCTGTTCTATCCCATTGTTCTGTGTATCTATTTTTATGCCGATACCATACTGTTTTAATTACTACCACTTTGTAATATCACTTGAAGTCTAGAATTGTGATACCTCCATTTTTTTTTTTTCCTAAGATTGCTTTGACTATTAGAGGTCTTTTCTGATTCCACACAAGTTTTAGGATTGTTTTTGTTCTAGTTCTATGAAAATTGTTGTTGGTATTTCAATAGGGATTGTGTAAATGTGTATATTGCTTTAAGTAGAATAGACATTTTAACAATATTTGTTCTTCCAATCCATGAGCATGGAAATGTTTTTCCATTCCTTTGTGTCGTCTTGAATTTCTTTCATCAGTGTTTTATAGTTTCCAAAATAGAGGTCTTTCACCTCTTTGGTTAAGTTTATTCCTAGATATTTTGTTGTTTTGGGTACAATTGTAAATGGGACGGTTTTCTTAGTTTCACTTTCTGCTGCTTCATTATTAGTATATAGGAATGCAACAGATTTCTGTATATTATGTGTCCTGCAACTTTACTGAATTCATTTATCAGTTCTTGTACTTTTTGGGTGGAGTCTTTAGGGTTTTCTATATATAATATTATCTCATCTGCAAATAGTAAGTTTTACTACTTCTTACCAATTTGGACTTTTTATTTCTTTATGTCATCTAATTGCTGTGGCTAGGACTTCCAGTATTCTGTTGAATACAAGTGGTAAGAGTAGATATCCTTGCTTTGTTCCTGACCTTAGGAGGA
Organism: Martes martes; assembly: GCF_963455335.1. Classification (NCBI taxonomy): domain Eukaryota; kingdom Metazoa; phylum Chordata; class Mammalia; order Carnivora; family Mustelidae; genus Martes; species Martes martes. The sequence continues at coordinate 136,306,037 of NC_137889.1, forward strand.
AAGCTCTGTTTTTCACCATTGACTATTGTGTTGGTTGTTGGTTTTCATTTAAGGCCTTTATTATTTTGTTCCTTTCTAGACCTACTTTGCAGAGGTTTTTTTGGTTTTTTTTTGTTTTTTTTTTTGTTTTTTTTTTTTTACTATGAATAAATGTTGTACTTCTTCAGATGTTTTTTCTACATATATTGAAAGGGTCATATGGTTTTTATCCTTTCTTTTACTGATGTGACATAACATGTTGATTGTTTTATGAATATTAAACCATCTTGCATCCCAGGAATAAATCTCACTTGATTGATTTTTTAAAAAATATTTTGTTGGATTCAGTTTGCTAATATTTTGTTGAGGATTTTGCATCTATATTCATGAGAGATGTTGGCCTATAATTCTCCTTTTTTGTGATGTTTTTGTCCGTTTTTGGTATCAGGATGATACTGGCTTCATAGAATGAATTTGGAAGTTTTCCTTCCTGTTGTATTTTGTGGAATAGTTTTAGAAGAATAGGTATTAATTCTTTTTTCTTTTTTTAAAAAATATTTTATTTATTTATTTGACAGACATCACAAGTAGGCAGAGAGGCAGGCAGAGAAAGAGGAGGAAACAGGCTCCCCGCTGAGCAGAGAGCCGATGTGGGGCTCAATCCCCGAAGGCAGAGGCTCCAATCCACTGAGCCACCCAGGCGCCCCTTAATTCTTTTTTCAAAATTTGGCAGAATTTGCCTGTGAAGCTGTCTGGTCCTATACTTTTGTTTGTTCAGAGTTTTTTGATTGCTGATTCCATTTCATTGCTGGTGATTGGTCTGTTCAAATTTTCTATTTCTTCCTGCCTTAATTTTGGTAGGTTACACATTTCTAGGAATTTATCCATTCCTTCTAAGATGTCCAGGTGGTTTGCTTACAGACTTTTACAATATTCTGTTACAATTATTTGTATCAGTTGTTTTCTCTCCTCTTTCTTGGTAATTTTGTTTATTTAGGTCCCTTCTCTCTCTCTCTCTCTCTCTCTCTCTCTCTCGCTTTTTTTTTTTTTTTTTTTTTGGTTAAGTCTTGCTAGAGGTTTATCAATTTTGTTGATCTTTTCAAAGAACCAGCTCCTGGTTTCACTGATCTGTGATTAGAACCCTTCCTAATGAAATCAAAACTTTATATGGCTATATCAAGTTAAATCAATAAATCAAATTAGCCTTGGTTTCTTCTGTGGGACACTGACTATAACACTGAGGTTTACTTTGAAAAATGCATTTTTTAAAAATCAACTGATCTGCCATAATTGGAATATTCTATATTATAAAGTATGTTAATACCACCATTTTTATGGAAAAAGACAACACAAAAATTGATGTACGGTGTTATTTGTTAGGAGAGTTTGAGCTCCCTGAATCATAAAAAAAGAGTTGTAACTGAGATAGAAAGTAAATTTAAAGAGATCAATTTGACTCAATAACCATAGGTAGGTTTATTTAAAATTTTTTTTGCTATTGGCACAGGAATGAGTGTATTTGCAAATTGCTTATGAATTGTTAATAATTCTAAAAGCTTCGGTTCTCAAGTTTTAAGAGCCTCTCATGATTTCCATAACGTAGTAAAGTGTTTTGCTTGACTCACTATCAATATTTAAGTAAAACAGAAATGCATAAAACAATAGCAGTAATAACAATATCACTTGTGGCCCATATCTTCTTCTTCAAAATGAACACAGACTTTAGTTTCTTAATAATTAATTTGTTGAAAAAATATATTCTAAATGCTTTGTTTGACTTCTGGTGTATGGGGCTGCTGGGAAAGTTTAGGCAACAGTGCTCTACTGGAACCCTATTCTTACTTCATCCAGAACAATCCCATTCTGTTTTCTATATTACAGTTCTTCCTAACTTTCCTTCAGAAATAGTTAACAAAGCTTCAGGAAAAAAGTTTAGAAGACCTTTTATCTTAAAAGTCTGAATATTGTCTCTAAGGTTCTATGACTATAATTATGCATTTGCATAAAGGGATGAGCTAAATTAATCTCGGCAGTCCAGGACATGAGTAAGAAGGCATTACTATTCCAATCTACAAATTGAAAACAGATTTAAAAACTTGGTTAAAGTCACATGGGTTGGAAATGTGAAACAAGATCAAAATCTAGAACTGTACATCAATATACCATGCTACCTTTTAATCTTACCCCACTGCATTATCATATGCTTTTTTTTTTGCTGTTTTATTTTTTATTTATTTTTAATTTTTTTTATTTTAATAAACATATAATGTATTTTTATCCCCAGGGGTACAGGTCTGTGAATCGCTAGGTTTACACATTTCACAGCACTCATCATAGCCCATACCCTCCCCAATGTCCATTTCCCCCACCACCCTCTCCCATCCCCCTCCCCCCAGCAACCCTCAGTCTGTTTCTTGAGATTGAGTCTTTTATGGTTTGTCTCCCTCTTTTCATCCCATCTTTTCATTTTTTCTTTTCCTACCTCCCCCCAACCCCCCCCCCGCCTTGCATCTCCACTTCCTCATATCAAAGAGATCATATGATAGTTGTCTTTCTCCGATTGACTTATTTCGCTAAGCATATCATATGCTTTTTGATAGAGCAACAGAAATTACAAAAATGGTAATGGCACATACTTTGAACCTCTTGGAAATTTCTCAGATTTAGGTTATTACTATTAAGCTAGGAAGATATTTACCCAGAAATGATCATATTACCTTACTACAAAAATGAAATACTTAAAAATAAACTGCTATTGGTCACAAACCACTCTACAGGCAATACAGTTCTACAGATAGTATTCTCCATTTAAAAATGATGTAGTTCAAGGTCATTGCTGCTATTTATTACTTTTAAATGAGAATCAGAAATACAGACCTAATAGTTTCTGCTTAATTCCTGAGTGCTCTATAATTATTCAATGGTGGACAAACTGACAACTAAGAATTAAATCATGAAGGTCATAGTATTACTTGGAAGTTATCACACTATGGTGCCAATATGTCATTAAGCTCCAAACAAAATTGTGAGGTTTGTCACTTTATTATTTCTTAAAGGAGGTGGTAAAATATGGCCAGGTCTGTATTGTTGCATTGAGAGGCTGACAATGAGGTGAAACTACAAAACACAGGCAACTAATTTGTATAGTTAAAGAATTTTTTTAATTGTGGTAGAATTTACAACATGAAAGTTACCATTTAAAACAATTTTAATCATTCAATTCAGTAGTGCTAAGTACATTTCCACTATTGTACAGCCAATCTCCAGATTGGTTTTTTTCTTGTAAAACTTTTCATCTTGTAAAACTAAAATCTATACCATTAAACAACAACTCTCTAATTTTCCCTCTCTCAAGCCCCTGGCAACCATCCTTCTTTTATTAGCTCTAACATGTTTCTCTGGTAGAGCTTTTAGGTTTTGTCTACATCTAATATCATGTTATCTATGAAGAAGTTTTATTTCTTCCTTTTCAATTTTATTTCTTTTTCTTGCCTAATTTCTCCTGCTAGGACTTCCAATACTATGTTGAACAGAAGTGACAAAAAACCCAGGAATACTTGTTTTTTCCTAGTTCTTAGAGAAAAAGTTTTCAGCCTTTCATCACTGAGTATGGTGTTAGCTGTAGGCTTTTCATATATGACCTTTATTATATTGAGGTTGTTTCTTTGTATTCACAGCTTGTTGTGTCTTTATCATAAATCTGTGTTGAATCTTGTCAAATGCTACTGCTGCATCAACTGAGATAATCACGGTTTTTCCCCTCTATTTTGGAAATGTGTTATATTGCACTGATTGATTTTCATATGTTGAATCATCCTTGCATGCCAGCAATAAATCCCACTTGTTCATGGTGTATAACCTTTTTTTTTTTTTTTTAAGATTTATTTATTAAGGAGAGAGAGAATGCAAGCAAGGGGAGGGACAGAGGAAGAGGTGGAGAGATAATCTCAAGCAGACCCCCCGTTGAACATGGAGCCCAACACAGGGCTCAATCTCACAACCCTGTGATGATGACCTGGGCCGAAATCAAAAGGCAGACACTTTAAGTGATTGAGGCACGCAGGTGCCCCACTGTATAATCTTTCTAATGTGCTGCTGAATTCTGTTTGCTAGTATTTTGTTAAGGATTTTTGCATCTGTATTCAGTAAGGATATTGGTCTGTAGTTCTCTTGTAGTTTCTTTGTCCGGCTTTGGTATCAGGAAAACACCACCCTCACAGAATGAGTTTCAAAAAGCCTTCCTCTGCTTTAATTAATCAAAAGAACTAGAGGAAGACTGGGATTACCTTTTCTTTCAATGTTTGGTAGACTTTATTAGTTAAGCCATAGACTCTTGTGGGTTTGTTTTTTTTTTTCCTCTAAGCCTATGTAATTAAATGACCAACAATAAAAAAGATCATTTAAAAGGTGTCATGAATTTATAATTTCTTAAAAATCACACTCAAATAATCAAGGCTTAACAGAAATCACAATCAGAATCACTGGACAAAACTTGAGATGAGAAAACCATATGAAGAAACTTGTGGGCCTCTGTTAACACAATACTTAAAAGTAATGGGTTAAGCATTCAACTTGAGTAGCTAGACGCAGATCAAAATAAAGAATACAATATCACTCTTGGGTTTTATTTGTTGGGAGATGTTTGATTACTGATTCTCTCTTCTTACTAGTTCTAGGTCTGTTCAGATTTCCTGTTTCATTGTGATTCAGTCTTAATAGATTGTATGTTCTAGGAATTCACCCATTTCATCTAGATTACCCAGTTGTGGGCATACAATTGTCCATAGTATTTTCTTACAGTCCTTTTTATATCTATAGAATCAGGTATAATGGTATAATGTACCCTCTTCCACTTTAGATTTTAGTTGAGTCTTTTTTTTTTCTTACTCAATGTAGCTAAAGGTTAGTTAATTTTGTTGATCTTTTTGAAAAACTAACTCCTGGTTTCAATGATTTTCTCTATTGCTTATCTACTCTCTATTCCATTTATCTCTCACTGAATCTTTATTATTTCCTTCCTTCTGCTAGCTTTGGTTTTTCTAGTTCCTTAAGGTACAAAGTTAAGTTGCAAATTTGAGATTTTAATTTTTTAAAGTAAATGACAGTTATACATATCCCTCTTAACAAGACTTATACTGTATCCCATTAAGTTTTGGTATGTTGCATTTCTGTTTTCATTTATCTCAAGATATTTTCTAATTTCCTTGTGATTTCCTTTTTGGCCTTTTGTCTGTTTAAGAGTGTTTCTTTATGTTCCATGTATTTGTGGCATTTTCTGCTTTCCTTCTGCTACTGATTGCTCATTTTATTACATTATAATTGAAAAAAACACTTTGTATGATTTCAGTTTTTAAAAGTGTATTAAAATTTGTTTTTTTGACTAACATGTGGTCTATCCTACAAAATATTCCATGTGCACTTAAGAAAAATAATGTATTTGAATCAATATTCATCAGTGATATTGATCTGTACTTTTCGTGTAGTGTCTTTGCCTGGCTTTGGTATCTGGGTAATACTGCTCTCATAGATGACTTTGAAAGTATTCCTGGCTCTTCAGTTTTTTGGATGAGCTGAAGGAAGATTGTTATTAATATTTATTTCAATTGACTGGTATTAATTTTTCTTTCTGTTGTTAGATGGAGCGTTCTACACAATATGTCTACTTGGTCCAATTGGTATATATTGTTGTTCAAGTCTTCTGTTTCTTTACTGATTTAAATAGTTGTCCTGGGGTGCCTGGACGGCTTGGTCATTAAGCGTCTGCCTTCAGCTCAGGTCATGATCCCAGGGTCCTGGGATCGAGCCCCACATTGGGCTGCTCCCTGCTTGGCGGGAGGCCTGCTTCTCCCTCTCCCACTCCCCCTGCATGTGTTCCCTCTCTTGCTGTCTCTCTCTGTCGAATAAATAAATAAAATCTTTAAAAAAATAAAAAGATAAATAGTTGTCCTAAGTCATGCATGTTCAGTGCAGCAAGCTTTCATTTATATGGTATAAGGTAGAACATTTAATGCTAATGCCAACCCCCACCCCTTCCCTGCTTACAAATAAACAAGCTAGCATGTCCAGGATTCTAAGATTTCTGTGCATTCCTTACTCTACACAGATTGCTGAAATCACCAAATATCATTCGTGCCTAAGGAAGAGGGGAGGCACTAGAGAAGTGCATCCATTTTCCTGTATCTTTAATCTTGTGTATGTTCTCTGCACTGCTTCTGGGCTGATTCAATAACAAATTAAAGTGTAGGTAACTTTGGCCAATTATGAGATACCATTCTCAGTGACATCTGAAACAAAGGCCAAGCAGCCCGATCGATCTCAAAGAGTTTCACCAACATCACCTAAAAGCCCTCTTCAATCTCCACTGTGAGCCCGCAATCACAAATTATAAAGTACAGGCTCGCTTACTGGTACTGAAGTAATGCTCACTCCCACATCAAAGGTGGCTGGAGCCCTAAAAGGAAAGACAATCACAGGATACCCAGTAATTGTTGTAAAGTGTGAGAGAGATTGATGGCGGATCACCAAGCTGTTTTCTCTTTTTCCAGGGGACATGACTGGACTATATTTTCTTTGGAGTTAGGTGGGACCCAGCAAAGCCAATGATGCAGGTATAGTCTGAGTCTGAAGGCCTGAGAGCCAGGAGAGTCACTATTATAACTTCCAGTCTGAAAGCAAGCAGACTCAAGACCCAAACACAGCCAATGTTTCAGCTCGAGTACAAAGACAGGAAAAGATGCAAGTGCCAGCTCCGACAGCCTGGCCGGAGGAATTCCCTCTTCTTCACGGGAAGGTCAGCCTTTCTGTTTAGTTCAGGCTTTCAGCTGATCGGATGAAGGCTACCCACCCGGGGGAGTCTTCCACATTACTCAGCCTATCATTCAAATATTTGCCTCATCCCCAGACACCCTCACAGATACACCCAGAAGAATGCCTGAGTATCTGGGCACCTCGTGGTTTGGTCAAGCAGACACATACAACTAACCGCCATACCCACCCACTCCTCCAGAAGGCCAGCAGCCAGACATGTGTTGGGTCTTTGGGATAGTTTTGTTTTCTATGTATTTGAGCATTACCTTAACTAATACATACTTTTGACCAAGACCAGGTATTTTTTTCCTAAATCAGAAAAACCCAGAAACAATGAAAAGACCTCAAGCAATATAGCAAAAAGTAGAAAAAGAACCATAACAGCAGAAATAATAATTGAAAATACAACTTTCTGGCAGTTCAGATACCACAGTACTACAAAACAGTCCAAGGAGCCTGGCTCTGATCCTGTAAAGTGAGAAACTACTGAAGTTCTGAGATTAATGAGAGGAACAGAGCTGAAATCCTGAATATAAGACTATTATTTGAATTATATACTAAGGTCATTTTCAAAATTATATTGAGGTAAACATTAGAATGATATATTTACTTATGTATTTAGGATTTGTACTATCTCCGCAGAGTTCCAAAAGAATAGCTGAAGGCATCATGCAAAACACAACACAAAAATATAAGCCTGCTGAGGATGGGAACTCCTTCTCATTTCTGTATTCACAGCATCCAAGAGGGCTAGCACATGATGAGTAAGAACAGATACACATTCATAGAATGAATGAATGAATGAACAAAGGAGTTCCTAAGTGAGAGGGGAAAAAATGTAAAAAGATGTTACAAAGCAACCAGCTGGGAAGAGTTTGTTGTTGGGGCAACAAAACAGCAATACATTTAGTGAAAGGGTTTCTATGCACTTAAGAGGGAAGCCAGGAATAAAATGACGGGGGTTCTCACTGTCCAAAAAAGTCTACAAGATCCTTAAAGAAAAAAATGTATTTTTAGAATTAACTGCTGGAAAAATTTATGGACTAAATCCTTACGTAATAGATGTCTGTAACTACTGTTTTGAGAGAAAAATCATTATGTAAATACTTACAACACTGGCCCTCTAAGGTTTGTTAGAACATTGATAAAAGTAACACAATAAAGAAATAAAAAAATTTTTTTAAAAAGTAACACAAAAAAACTTTTCTCTAGAGAAGAGAGATAATGGCCTAGAAAGTTTGTATTTTATGATCTAACTTAGTATGGGGAAATTAATCATATTTTTAAATTCTACTCTACATCTATGAAGAAACATCTCTTATTATGAGTTACTTGAGAATTTTGCTCCAGACAGACTGCATTTTAATAACCCAATTCATAATTTGCTAGAAAAGATAGTAAACAGAAAAATCAGATTAAAAGGTTTTGTGTTACCATATCACAAAAATAAAATGGGACAAATTCTCACCAAAATTAGAGGGCATTCATGGAATTTTCCAAGTAGCAAATAGAAAATTCATGTAGCACACAGAAAATTAGCTTTGAAGGATCATGGGAGATCCAACATGGAGAGGCAGGAAACAGTGGCATCTTAGAAGGCAGCCTTCTTCCAAAGACACTGCAAGACTCCATTTGAAATGCAGCTATTTTCTCACAAAGAAACTAGCATGCTTCAGAACGAGCTGCACAACAGATCTGTTAATTTCGCGATGGCTGATGTGTCCAGAAATTCAGGGGAGGTCAGCCAGTTGATATTAACATTCATCATTCACAAGCTCATTTAAGAAATATTTATGATTGCCAATTATGTGTCAGGAATTGTGTCAGTTACAGTAATAAGCAAAACATACATAGCTCTTGATCTCAAAGAGCTTATAGTCTAAGATGGAAAGCCGACATTGAAAAATTAACCCAGGTATAATATGTAAACCATAATAAGTGACAGGAAAGTAAGTAAGTTCTAAAGTTGGTAGTTGGGGAACTGAATTTACATGGTAGGAGAAAGGTCAGAGGAAGCCTGCTTGAGAAAGTTACATTTAAAAGATTTTATTTATTTATTGGACAGACAGAGATCACAAGTAGGCAGAGAGGCAGGCAGAGAGAGAGAGAGAGAGGAGGAAGCAGGCTCCCTGCTGAGCAGAGAGCCCGATGTGGGACTCGATCCCAGGACCCTGGGATCATGACCTGAGCCGAAAGCAGAGGCTTTAACCCACTGAGCCACCCAGGTTCCCGAGAAAGTTACATTTAAAGTATGATGCAGGGGCGCCCGGGGGGCTCAGTCGGTTACCCTCGGACTCCTGATTTTGGCTCAGGTCTTGATCTCAAGGTCCTAAAATTTGGCCAGCGGCCAGTCTGGATCCCCTGCTTGGTATGGAGTTGGTTTGAGATTCTCTCTCTCCCTCTGCTCCTGCCTCCATGCTCTCTAAATAAATAAATAAATAAAATCTTAAAAAAAAATTTTTTTTAAAAGGGACACCTGGGTGGCTCAGTGGGTTAAATGTCTGCCTTTGGCCCAGGTCAGGATCCCAGGCCAGCCCCGCATCAGGTTTCTTGCTCAGCGGAGAGTCTGCTTCTCCCTCTGCCTCTGCTGCTCCCCCTGCTTGTGCACTCCCTCTCTCAAATAAATACATAAAATCTTTTTGAAAGTTTGGGTTTTTTTTTTCTTTTTTTTTTAAGAATCAAGTGCGATGCAAAGGAGAGAAAGGAGTGATCTCCCAAGGCAAGAAGAAAGCAACCAGCATGTGATGAAGGAACTGAAAGGGGAAGAATGGGGCAGGAAGAATGAGCGGTGCCGTCTCGCGCACACACTATTTTCAAACATACTGATCCCAATCTTTGCAGCACTCTAGGTGAAGGTATTGGCATTCCGTTTATACACAAAGAAAGCGTGTTCTTACTCAAGAATCCAGAGTGCTGCTAAACAGAGGGGGGAGACTCAAAGTTAGGTCAAGTTTTAGGTTATACATTCCTTTTATTAAGGCTCTAAGGTTAGGAGGTTTAATTATTTAATTCTCACCAAATGGGATTAAAGTTCTAGGTCTATAAAATATAAGGTTAAACATTTTACATTCCATCCTTCAGAAATACATCCCAGTTTCTGTAGGTTTAATATGTGAAAAGGCATATTTTTATGTGTATCCAAACTACGACTTATGTACATATGTATATAGACTTATGTACTATAACTACATATAGTTAGTTTAAATGGCTTTTAAAATCTTTCTAGCAAAGATTTTAAAGCAGTTTTAGGTTATATAAAAATACAAACACCAACAAGCTCATGGTAACACATTACTATGATCCTTTAAAATTTTACAGAGTGCTTACATAAATTTCAGGATATTTAAGAAAATAACTGGCTTACTACTGGAGCTATAATGATCCCATATTGGATAACAAATATCTCTAGGTATCTCCTCTCCCTAACAAAAGCTAGAAAGAATGTTATTTTTCAAGATTTTATATATTTATTTGACAGAGAGAGAGAGATAGATCACAAGTAGGCAGAGAGGCAGGCAGAGAGAGAGGGGGAAGCAGGCTCCCCACTGAGCAGAGAGCCTAATGTGGGGCTCGATCCCAGAACCCTGATATCATGACCTGAGCTGAAGGCAGAGACTTAACCCACTGAGCCACCCAGGTGCCCCTAGAAAGAATGTTTTTATTAATTGTTAATACTTCTAATGTCCTATGGTAGACAGAATAATGATCCCCCTAAAGATGTTTGCATCCTAATCCTTGGGTCTTGTGAATGTTACCTCACACAGCAAAATGGGCTTTAAAAATGGAATTAAGGTCTCCAGAGGCTGAAAACAGCCCTCAGCTGACAGTCAACAAGGAAACAGGAACCTCAGTCCTACAACCACAAGAAACTGAATTCTGCCACCAACCTGAATAAGCAAGGAAGCAGAATTTCCTCAGAGCTTCTAGTAAGGAATGATACCCAGCTGACACACTGATGTTAGCTCAGTGAGACCTGTGACAGACTTCTGACCTACTGAACTAGAGAAAATAAATTGGTATTGCTTTAAGATGCTACATTTGTAGTAATTAGTTATGGCAGCAATGGCAAAAATACTTTTATTATTCCTGGGCTCCTTGATTACACCTTCTTTGAAACTGTTACTACAAATGAAGTCTTCATTGACAAGTACAATAACATTTTTCAGTTCTATTGACTACTGCTCCTCCTGACTGCCTCCTTCTTGGAACCATCTCCTCCCTTGGTTTTCTTGTCACCATTCCTGATTCTTAACTCTCTTCCTTTTCTCAGCCTTGGACACAGGCACTTTCTCCAATCTTCTGTAAATGTTGCTATTCCTTAGGTTTCTGTCCCCAGGCCCTCTTCTTACATAACATAAACTCTTGGCTTCTACCTATAAAAGATAGCCAAGGACTCCCAAATCTTATCCACAGCTCAAAAGTCACTCCATAATTTCAAATCACTATACCATCTTCAAGGATGTCCCAAAGTTTCTGCTAATTTGAACTTAGTCTTTCTTCCCAAACCTGCTTCTCTATATATTGAATGTTCCTCCTCCCTTAACTGTACCTCCAGTCAACTAAACCAGTCAAGTCACTCGGCCATTATCTTAAGACTATTCTTTCTCATGGATCCCCTATGTCACTGGTGGCTGAACACACTTGGGCATTTCTTAAATGTCTTATTCTATCCCCAATCACAACCTGATTTAGGAATCTATCATTTCTGAAGTAGATTAGCAAACTCCCACTTTGCCTCTTCACTTTCAGTCTGGCCAATCTCTAAATCTTTCCTCCACCTTCTCTCTAGCATGAGTTTTCTAAAACAAGTCTTATCTTACTGTTTATAAAAATGTACAGCAGTTCTCAGCATAAAATCTGCCCTTTTAAGACGTATTTCTTTCGCTCCCTTCAACACTCACCTATGTATGTAATACATTAATACTATTCTGTATGCTGTATCTTATAACTGAGGTGCCTTTCTGCTGATCATTTTCAGTGGCTGATTGAGGACTCACCCAACACTGGTACGTTTCAAAGGTAAATTTAAAAATAGTGATTAAAATTTAGTATAGTGATTTAAAAATCACTATTTTTAAGGTTTTAGTTGTCCTGCAGCTTTCGGAGGAACACAGCTACAACATGATATAATAGAAAATACACTGAACTTGGCACATTCACACCAAGCTCCTAGTTCTATTATTGAAAAGGCAAGAGGTTAAAACTGCCTGGGGCTTGTTGTTTTTCATTTGTTAAGTGAAAGGGTCAAACTAGATTATTTAAAAGGTCCATTAAAATGGACAATTCTAGCTTTCTACTTAAGAGCACTAAAACTTACTAGGCACTGAGAAGCAGTAAAGCTACCTTATAACACTGTTCAATTTCTACACATCCATCAACATACTTATTCATATACAATAATTAACTATATCAACTAGATAATATAGATTATCTTGCTCTAAGGCTTGGGGATAAGTCTAAATGGTATTGGAACATGCAACCAACTAAACGTGAAGGCAGAAATGGTGAAAAGAGGCCAATTTACGATTACCAAGGGAAGGCTACCTAGAGTGATTAAAAGACCTAGAGTGATGTAAAAATTTTAAAGCAAGAGAAATCTTAAGACTAGATCAGGGTTTTGGTGGCTTTTATGAATCAAAATTTCAAGCTTTTTTCTTAATTTGATACTCCTTCCCACAGCCACTTTCTCTCTCCCTCTTCTGCGCTTTGTTGCCACTTGCTTTTAAATCCCAAGCAAATGCCTCCTTGTTGCTTGGGCGATGCTATAAATAAAATCAGCTAAAGCGTCTGATTGATCGTAAACAGGCTTTGGGCGATAATGAGTCTATAGTCATTAGGGCTTCACTGGATTCAACCCAACCCTCCCGCTCCTTCCCTGGTGGCGCACACCGGGCTCCAGGCAGTGCATCTAGGGAGTGGCCAGAAATTACGGGTCCCCGCGCTAAGACGGTTGGGTCTCTTCGCCTTCACAGAGGCAGGGATTGCGTAAACTGCGCCTTTTTTGGTTTTGTCCACGTTTTCGTGAAAACTAGCGGGTAGGGTGAGCTGCGCCCAGACACGCCCCCGCTCTCCGTACATCCCTCCTGAGCGCGCACCTGGGCTCGAGCTTGGAACGGGACTGAAATGGTAACCGCTGGAATAACGGACTCGGCTCCCTGGGGCCGCTCAAGCCCCCGGGGACAGGCCGGGATGGAAAAGGCACCCGTCTTCTCTGCGCCCCAGGCCCAGCCTCAGCGCAGCAGGTGGACGCAGCAGTTCGGGAGGACCCAACGGACCCGGCGTGGCATCCACTCCCGCCGCCGGTGGCTGGTTCTCCTCCTCCCGAGGCCGGGAGAGCCCACCCAAGAACCTAGTTCGGGGCACCTCCAACCCCGAACTCCACAGCCAGCCCCTCACCTGGCCCCAACCTGTTCAGTCTGGAGGGTCGCCAAAGAAAGGGGAGCGGCCCAGGAATCCCCGCCCTGGGCGTAGAAGCAATGACTCCCATTCCTCACCCTAGCCCGAGCAGAAAGAGCAACAGGCAAGTGGCCCACTACCCACGCACCTGTCTTGCGGGCCCGTTTTCGGCAGTGGCAGCTCAGATGTCCGAGTCGCTGCCACTTGGTCCCCGCGCTTCCCCAGACCAATCCCGCCGGCGGCCGCCCAGCAGCGACTGCTAACCGCGCATGCGCGTGCGGCCGCAGGCTGGGAGGAGGCGGCGGCGGGAGGCGCGTGCACCGAGAGGCTCAACCGCCGCGGAGGGGCGCTGCAGAGCGAGGCTTGTGCTGAGCGGCCCAGACCGCCTTAAGTAAGGCGCGTCTTCGGGCTCGCGCCGGCTCTGCGAGCCAGTCGTGGTATGGATGGGGCTCCTGGACTGGCATGGGACGCATTCCTCATTAGCCTGAAGGCTTTCTCCTCCCTAGGAGCGGCTGTCTTCTTTGCATTCAGAGGGGTTCTGCCTGCTATTGCACAGAAATGGGTCCTGAGTTTTATCTAAACCACGTTTTGGACTGTGCCCAGTTAGTACCCCAAGCCTTTCCTAGAGTTCTATATGTTAAGAGATGAGAAGTCATTGTGGTCTGCAAGGAGGCTTCTTATTTCGTGTGGGTGTGTGTATGATAAAGATCTATGGAATGTTAACATAATTGCTTTCTTTCCGAAATACTACCAGTAAGAATTGGTAACATTTATTGTGCTCACTATACTCTAGGGGATTTACATCCATTATTTCATTTAACCATCACAGCAACCCAGGTGAAGGAACTAAAGATAATTACTTGTCTGAAACTTTGATTAACAAATAGGGTTCAAATCCAGGCCTCTCTCAGAGCCTCTACTTATAACCAACACATCAAAAATAAAAATATAGTGTAAAGGTAGGATTGGATCACAAGCTTCTTTGCCCCATTGATGGTTTGCCATGCAGCTTTCACTAATATTTTATAGTAAATCTGGACAGAATTTGAACAGCTGGGATGTATGGTAGTCGTATGTTTAACTGTTTAAGAAAATGCTGAGCTGTTTATGTTCCCAGCCACAATGTACGAGAGTTCCAGTTATGCTACTTTTCACTATTGCTTGGTATGGCCAGTCTTAATCCTTCCAGAGGCCAATCAATGGCGTCTCATTGTGGTTTCACTTTTTTTTTTTTTTTTTAAGAGTGAGAGAGAGGGCAACAAGAGGAAGGAGCAGAGGGAGAGGGAGAGAATCTCAAGCCGACTCCCCGTTGAGTGCCCAGCCAACATGGTGCTGGATCTCAAGACCTGAGATCATGACCTGAGCAGAGATCAGGAGTCTGTGGCTCAACCCACCAAGCCACCCAGGTGCTTCTCACTGTGGTTGTAAATACTATGTAGTTTTCTTATATATTACCAAATCCCCTCCTTAGGAGTTCTATCATTTGGTGTCCTCATCAACAGTGTATTAGAATGTTTATTTCCACATAACCTCACCCAAAAGAATGTACTGTTAAGCTTTTTTTTTGTCAACCTGATGGAGCAATTTTTGAGATCTCAGTGTAGTTTTAATTTTTACTTCTAAGTGAGGCTGAATAAATTTTTATATTTAAAGGCAATGTTTTCTTTTTATTGCATCCATATTTTGAGTTATAGTTAGCATACCTTTCCCTAGGGGAGCCTGAGCGGCTCAGTGGTTAAGCATCTGCCTTCTGCTCAGGTCCTGATCCCAGGATCCTGGATCCATCAGGCTCCCTGCTCAGCGGGGAGTCTGCTTTTCCTGCTTCTCACTCTTCCTGCTTGTGGTCTCTCTCTGCTTGTGGTCTCTCTTGCTGTCAAATAAATAAAATCTTTAAAAAATACCTTTCTCTACTCCCAGGTTGTAGAGTGATTCACCTATATTTTCTTTTGATACTTGTACAATTTTAATTATTTCTGACTCATTTGAAGTTTTTGTGTGGCATGTGAGTCTTTTATTTCTCCAAAAGCCTATCCAGTTGTCCTGATATCATTTATCAGAGTATCTCTTTGCCCAGCGATTTAAGATACTGCCTTTATCATTTACTAAATATACATATGTACTTGAGTCTATTTCTGGACTTTCTACTCTATTTCAATGATTTGTCTACTCAAATGCTGGTACAAAGTGCCACAGTGGTTTAATTATAAAGGCTTTGAAAAATGTTTTACTGTCTGATTGGTCTAGATCCCCTCCTGGCTCTTCCTTTTCAGTACTTCTCCAGATACTCTTGGATTTTTTTTCCATATGAACCTTAGTATCAATATGCCAACCTCCAGGAGAAAATGATTGTTGGCATATTTACTGGGATCACAATAAGATTGTAAGTTACCTTATGAAGAACTAAAATTTTGATGAGATGTCCTATCCGAGAAGAGAGAAGACTTTCTATTTGCCTGAGTGTCTTGCATCTTTAGGAGTGTTTTATAGCTTTCTTTGTGTAGGTTTTGCACTTATCTTTAGATCAACTTCACTGAGATTCACATACACTAAATACCATTCATTTAAAGCTTACAATTTGATGAGTTTTGACAAGTGTACATACCTCTGAAACCACTTCCGCAATCAAAATATAGACTATTTCTCTCACTTCCCAAAGTTTCTTGGTTTTGTACATTTCTTCTTAGATTTATTCCTAAATGTCTTTTTCATTGATATTATAAAAGAGGTCTTTCCCATTCGTAATATATATTCTAAGGGTTAATTATCACTTTTAAGAAGTTACTCATTTTTGACTGCTAAACTTATATCCCAGTATCTTACTGAATTATTTTAATTAGTTTTGTGACTAAGTCCCCTGAGTTTTTCCACATATACTGTCATACTATCTTCAAATAGAACTTTGTTTTTTTCCAATTCTCATGCCTATAACTCTTTTTCTTTTTCAAATTTCATTGGCTAACCTAGCCAGAACAATGTAACAGTCCTGGAGATAGTGGGGTTCATTTGCTCTGTTTCTGATGCTAGTAGAAATGCCTCCAGTGTTTCCCCCATTAAATAACCATTTTTAGAATTGAGGTATATCTATTGTATCTAGAACTATCAGATTTAGCAAATTAAGATACAAGACACTCAATGAGATTCTTATTTCATATGAATAAATAATTTTTAGTACATATATTGTTCATATGTGCTTATCTGGCCCTTAATTTTATCATGTTAAGGAAGTATCCATTCATTGTAATTTTCTTTAATATTCTTATACAAAATAGGTGTTGCATTTTTCTGCGGAGGTAACCAGATGATTTTTCTCCTGAGACCTATCAGTAAGAATCCCATCCAGATCCTTACCCACCTGGTATCAAAAAACGAGGTCATGGTGTGTTGTTCTCTTAACGTAGCTTAGGAATTTATCTCTAATACTGCATTTAAGATTTTTGCATCATATAGGTCTGTGGTTTTCTTCTTTTTTCTTTCTTTTTTTTTTTTTTTTTGTGCTATCATTATCAGGACCAGGTTTTCATGTTATACTTCCACCACTAAAAGAGTTGGTAACTTTTCCATTATTTGCTATACTCAAACAATTTTAAAACACTGGGACTATCTGGTTTTGCAAAGTTTTTAGCTAAATTCCCTTGTGTAATCGTCTAGGCTTAATGTCTCTTTGTGCTTGTTATTTCTCAATAACTTTCTCTATTTCTTCATCAAAATTCATTGGTTTATGCTTTCTGTCTCTATTCATAACAATTTCAGTAAACCAAATCCTCCTTTAAAATCTTCATTTTATCTGGGCTTCTAGAAAGAAAACTAATACTGGCAAAACACAAACCTATCAGTTCATAGAAACTTCCTCCTAATTCATTGCCTATGACTGGCTATTAATATGAGTAATAATATTAATATTATTAATAATGTAATACTAATATAATAATAATAGTATTAATAACATAGCATCTAAAATGTAATCAGGAGGAAAAAGGTAATTAAGGGGAAAAACATAATTAGTTTTCATGGGAAAATGCCTGCCCGGATTTAGCTCCCATTATTTGTTCATAATTGCTGCAACTCTGCCACAGAATGGAAGGTCCATAGAAGTATACAACAAACCCCAAGATATTGTTACCCACTTATGCTTGTAGAGGGTTAACTCCTATTTACCCAAGAGTGCAGTCATATTTGCTATTGCTACCCCCTCAGCTTTACTGAAATATACTTGACCTATGGCTGCTTCTCTTCTAAAAGGGGAGAATGAAATCGACACATGTGAACGGTTCAGCTTTCATATACTCCTTATATGTTGGTATGTGACACAGTTTAGACTGAGGTAAATATGTAAAGTTTTGGCAGTCAAGGACAGTTAATACATTAGCAGTCTAAAGTATGATTTTCGTATTTTATTGAAGAACCAGGAGAAAGAAGAAACGTCTCTTATTATTTCTCAAAACAAATAAAATAAAACCCAGTAGAATAACAAGAAGAATAGGGGATTTTAGTAGACTTCTCTAAGAAACTGATAGATCATTCAGGCAGACAAAAATTCAGTAGAATTAAAAGAACTTGAAAATGTAAATTAAAAAGCCTCATATAAGAGAGTCCTGTACCCAATAAATAGGAATATTTTAAAAAGACATTTTTAAAGCACAAAACTAACATTTATAAAAAACAAATGAATGCAACATATTTGAAAAGGGGTGTACAGTTCATAACAATTCTCAAATCATCATACAGATAAAATCCACTAACATCAGTGTAATTAAATAAGAAATCAACAGTAAAAGATGGCAAAAACCAATACATCTGAAAGAAAAAAAAAAAAAAAACTACCAACTAACCCCAGAGCTAAAAAGGTAATAATAAAAGAAATTATAAATCTTTAGAACTGAATGACTATCAGAATACCTAAATATCAATAGGTTGGTAATTCAAATGGCACTTCAGGGTAAGCTTATAGTTTTAAATGAATTTATTTAAAAGAAGATATCTTTAAATATTTAGAGCCAGGGTTGCTTAAATGGTGCTTTCTATTTCTTTAGATGTCCTAACAAAATGGATAAGAACATACTCCAATATACACAGAACTTGTCTGTGGCAATGGCAATTTTCTAAACTTGTAGATATTTATTGAGATTATGTGACAACATCACTAAGTTAACAAAATACATTTCTTAATTTCAAAAACTTCCCTGCTTTTACTATTTTTAAATTAAATTATAGTAGTAATAGTACAAGCATCATAAATATTTTAATTTTTCTTGACATAAGAGGTAGTTTAGTACTTTCAATTCTAGTAGTTTATTGTTTTCTCCTCTTCTATACAATTATGCATTTTCATTATTATAATTTCTGAAAGAGGCCATGAGAAAGCAAGGTTATCTGAGGTTCCAAAGTATTACAGGGTTTTTTCTTGTTATGCTTATTGTCTTCATATTTTCTGAAATAAAAACAAAAAACCTGTAATATGTAGAAATAACATTCACAAAGATGGAATTATTTTCATGAAAATTTTTGAGAATAATGTTCTTTCATTATTCTGTCCTTTTAACAAACTTTCCCTATATAAATAGAGAAGATAGTTTTACATTGGAAAATACATGATTCTTAAGATGTATTATTAATATTGTCCTGGTGTTAAAATTACTGAAAGTAGACTTCTATCACTGGGATACCTGGGAAATCCATATTGTTGGATTATCATTAAAGCCAACAAACTGTTATAAATAAGATACAGATATTTTTAAACATTCACTTTATTTTAATGTTTATAATTTAAAATATAAATACTGAAAAGATTTAGGATAACAATGTAAAGACATAATAATCTTTTAACACTAATATATGAAAGAAAATCCTAAATATAAAATTAGAACTGAAGAAATTTTGCTGTGAATATGAGTACTACATTTCACATGAAATTAGTTTTGAACTTCTTACTAGTCCAAAGGAACAAAATACCCACAACGGGCAAAAGGAATCATGACAATTCTTTGGGAAAGAATATCTTTTTTAAAGCTCCAAATTCTTTTTAAAATTTTTTTGTAAAATTTATTTGATAGAGAAAGAGAGCACAAGCAGGGGCAGAGAGGGAGGGAGAAGCAGATTCCCCGCTGAGCAGAGAGCCTGACATAGGGTTTGATCTCAGGACCCTGGGATCATGACCTGAGACAAAGGCAGATGCTTAAATCGACAGAGCCACCCAGTTGCCTCTCTAGCTCCAAATTCTAAGAGAACGTCATCACATGTATTTTACATAGAAAAGAAACATAAAACTTGAAATAACTGTTTTGAAGAAAATGCAAATATGCCATACATCATTCTTTAATAAAAGTCAAAACCATAAACTCAATTCAGTTAGAGCATTTTGATGGGAAATATCTATCTACTTCCTTTCTTTCCATCACCTGCAACTAGGCATACCGAATGTAGCAACAGCAAAAAAAATGAACGGGTCATACATAGATACAAAAAAAAAAAAAAAAAAAGCCATTGTTCAGCTAAATTCAAGGTTAAGTGGGGTATCCTGTATTTTATCTGGTAATCCTACTTCCAACACCTCAAACACTTTGCGCCTTAATCAGTACACTCCAGTAAAACAAAAATAACTTTTAATATAGGATGAAGCACTAGCAAATTATAGAAACACACTATTTTGTTGCTTATCAACAGAAAAACTTCAAGTATCTTTTTTAGGATTTACTTATATTAAAGAGGGAGAAAGAGAGAATTGGGGGTGCTCCATCCCAGGACCCTGAGATGATGACCTGAGCTGGAACCAAGAGTCAGATGCTTAACTGCCTATGACCTTCACGTGTCCCAAAACTTTAAGTGTCTTATCTGAGTTTTCAGAAATTATTCATACAGAAATATTTCAGTTGTTTCTAAAATAAATTTCTTTTATATTTATTATAAATTAAGAACATGAAATGATAAAGAACATTTAAACGAATGACATAGGCAAATTTTTAAAAAACTAAAACCCTAGGAAATTTATCACTAAGAAAAATTTTTTGTTTATTGAATTATTATTATTATTTTTAAATATTTTATTTATTTATTTGACAGAGAGAGATCCCAAGTAGGCAGAGAGGCAGGCAGAGTGAGAGGGGGGAAGCAGGCTCGCTGCTGAGCAGAGAGCCCGATGCGGGGCTCGATCCTAGGACCCTGAGATCACGACCTGAGCCGAAGGCAGAAGCTTTAACCCACTGAGCCACCCAGGTGCCCCTGAATTATTATTTTTGAGCTACAAGCTGGATGAATAGAAATAAACCAAACTATTTTTCTCCTTAATGAGCTATAGAAAATTTACCTTACATTTTAAAGTTTTATGAGAAGTGTAATATATAATTTAACTGGTTAAGGAACAAATTTTACATAAAAATTTTTTAAAGAGGCAATGAAATGAATATTAAGGAAAGCATAGCAACACTTGTTGATATGTTGGACATAGTTAAAGAAAGGAGGAGAGGGGTGCCTGGGTGGTTCGGTGGGTTAAGCATCTGCATCTGCCTTCGCCTTGGTCATGAACTCAGGGTCCTGGAATCAAGCCGCGCATTGACTCTCTGCTCAGCAGGAAGCCGGCTTCTCCCTCTCCCACTGCTTGTGTTCCCTCTCTCGCTGTGTCTCTCTCTGTAAAATAAATAATTAAAATCTTAAAAAGAAAAGAGGGTGACATTTATTTCACTGGGGTCATGAATGTAAATTTTATTTTACTTAATAAAATTAAAAATGGAAGAAACTTGAAATGTAATACCCAAACTCTTGTTTCTAGGTGGTGGACAGCTAGACCCCACTGAAATGATAGTAAGTGAGCTGAAAAGATGTAACTCCAAACAATGTAAAGAATGAAAGGGGCTCTCAGCTGAAGAGACATTTAATTAAATAAACGAGACATAAATCTGATGGAAGAGTGGGGACTGATGGGCGGAGCCAAGACATCTGTGACCTCGGCACCAGGAACGGGGCTAGAATGGAGACAGCAAATTCGATGAAAGATGGGAGCCAAACCAGGGCTAGCCCTGGAGAAGCAAGTGGGTCTGTGAGAGGAGCACCCACAGTCCCCAAGAGCAGCAAGGACTTCAGGCCCCAGGCAACTCACAGTCTTCTCTGAGGAAAGCTGAATGTGCCGCCTGGATGTACTAGCTCAGGCAGTCCAAAGCTCTCTATATTTTGGCATGTTGTTGCCCCTTCTCTCAAACAAAACAGGGAAAAAAAAAAAAACACAAAAACTCCAACACAAGACAATCACAACCGAGCCATGCATATACTGTAAAATAGTTTATAAGCTGAACAATTCTACCCAGGTACCAAAAACTTTCAGGAAATCTCATTCCTTTCAATTTTTTAAAGGAATACGAAGATGAATGCAGTGTCAGGGGAGGGGAGAGGAGGAAGAGGAAACAAATTACTCCTATTACCACCAGACCATCAAGAATCACTAAATATTTGAGGAAAGGGTGCAACCTAACAGAGACAGATCAAAACAGACAAGGAGACTGATCTGACAAAAACAAACAAACAAACAAACAAAAAAACCCAGCTCATTCAGAATACAGAAGAGAACTTTGAGAATCTTTCATGAAAAGATCTAATACTCTGAGATTTGAGGGAAACTGTATCCACAAAACAAATAGATGGTAGGAAGAAAAGGAACAAAATAAAAATAAAACATTCACAAGAAAAATCAGTCAAGGAACCCATCTAGTACCTAGAAAAAACAAGTGACAGAAATAGTAGAAAGGGGCGCCTGTGTGGCTCAGCCGGGTTGTGATCCCAGAGTGCGGGGATAGAGCCCGGAGCCCCACCTCTGGCTTCCTGCTCCATGGGGAATATGCTTCTCCCTCTGCTCCTTCCCTTGTTCATGCTCTCTCTAGCTCTCTCTCGTGTGCTTTCTTTCTCTCAAAAAAATAAAGTCTTTTTTAAAATAGTGAATAAAAGCTATGACACATAGGAGATCGATTCAGTAAGTTTAATATTTGATTATTCTTTCAGAAAAGAGAACTTAGAAAAGGGGCAAAATAATTAAAGTTATTAACATGTTATCAACTGAATTTTGCATTCCCTTCCTCAAATTCATATGCTGAAGCCTAATTCTTCAGTGTATTTGGAAATCAGGGCTTTGAGAGATAATTAGTTCCAGAGGGTTCATGAGTGAGTTTAGTGCCTTTATAAGGGGATAAAGAGACTAGAGTTTTCTCTACTCTTGGCCATGTGAGGATATAGTCAGAAGACAACTGTCTACAAACCAGGAGGTGGGCTCTCATCAAAACCCCCCATGTTGGCAGCACCCTGATCTTGGGATTTCAAATCCCTAGAACTGTGAGAAATAAATTTCGGTTGTGTAAGCCACCCAGTCTGTGGTATTTCTGTCATAGCAGCCGAAACTGACTAAGACATAATAAAAATGAACAAGTATCTGAGCTAAATATTCATCTGTACTGCAGGAAAAAATAATGTGGATAAATAAAAACTAGCAGCATAAGCGTATTATTTAGTAATATAAAGAAAACTATCAGAGGCATTTAAACCAGAAATGATGAAATGTCATTGCCTCTGGTGAATGAGATAAGGCTGGGGAAGTACAGGGGGTTGTTGCCTCTTATTATAAGCTCCTTTTTATTCACTTTTAGCCAGATATGGGCATATTGCTTGAAAAATATAAACAACGCTAAAAATTTTATATGATTAAATTTTATTCCATTTTGAAATACAGCCTTGGAAAATAAAAGGGGTAATCTATTCTCCAACTCTTTCCTCAGTTTGGAAACATCTAATTTTAAGTATCTAGAATTCTTAGCAAATAGCTCATTATTTCCCTGAAACTGTTTTAGATCGGGAAATGTGGTTGCAATGGAGGAGGCTGAAGGCATTTCAAATTCCTAATGTGGAAGGGAAATTGTGAGGTGGTGGTGGTCTTCTTGTTCTTGAAGGAACAAAGGGAGACATTCTGAAAGGAGCGAGTAAAAGAGAAAGACAGGTGACGGAGAGCACAACAGATAAAGGCTCCCGGGAAATTTACCAGTTGAGCTACCTTCTTCAAGCTTTTGCCCATCTCAGTCCCATTAAAAAAAGAAAAACACCTTTTAACATGATGCAGGTCTAATTGAAACACATAGACTGCAGGGTTATCTTCATGGAAATTCAGCCACATTTCCTTGAAGTGGTATGTTGCATAAATAATGCATACTTTTGATTATATATTATATGCCCCCTTTACTATTGAAGTGTCAAAAGGTAATTCAACATGAACACACTCCCATCCATACAAACCATGCAGACGGAATGTTAAATGGGAAGCAGATGAGGCTGGGTTAGAAGGGGAGGAATTCAAATTCCAAAACACACGGGAGCCAGCTAGTAGAAAGGTGGGCGTGGCTCTAAGGACGACCCAAGCTCAGAGCTGGTGGTTACAAGGGAACAGGCAGGGGCACTGGAATTAGTTGCAGAGTCACAGTTGGAACATACATGCTTATGCTGAGCAGCAGACATCAAATGACCATTGCCCAGCAGGGCACAGAGTACAGGTGTTTGTGAAGAAGAAAACCGGACCCAAAAAGAATGGGTCTTCCCTACTCAGAAGAAAAGCTTCGGCGCAGAGTGAGCCCTGGACTGCCCATTCCTCCCATAAATACTGGAGAAAGTCTACAGAAAACAGACTCAACATTCACAGCAAAACAACAGAGAGTTTCAATAAGTAAGAAACAAAATTTAAGTTTGAGGGTATGTGAAACACAAGAAGCAGCAGATCCCAAGAATCTGAGTTCAGTCAAGGAAAAGATGCCACTTGAGGTATTTGGAAGAAAGAAATCGACTTTATGCAGCTAGAGTGAACTAGAGGTGAACTCAACTCTTGGAAGGGTTAGGGGAGCAAATGTCAAGAAGCCACTTCTGGAAACTGGAAATCCTCAGCAGAATATTGGGCCATTATGAGAACCCTGGAAGCCAGGAGAAGCCACCAGTGATCTCAGCTGGCCAGGCAGCAAGTGTGAACTCAAATTCCTGTCTACAGCAGGCATCTCTTGCCCTCTTGGCCACTGTCTTCCAGGTCTACTGAGAGTACCTCTCACTGACAACCTAACACAGCACTCTGTGAGGGAAAGACATTCTGTGAGGTGTACTCCCCCAATTTTACCCTGAGAAGCAGAGAGTGGAGAGGAGGAGGACAGCAATGATGCAGAATTAACAACAGACAATAAGTATAAGAAGCAGTTAAAATAATGAATTACACATATACTAGTATATTACTGTTTAAGTGTAAATTAATTTTCTCTGAATGATAAGAAGGATATTGTGTATATAAAAAGAATCAACTGGAAATCCTGGAAATTAAGATTTTATTTTTGGAAGTTAAAAAACAAATGAGCCAAAAAGTGAAAAGTTCAAGAATGAACCAGCAGGATGCCCCATAAAGATGGTGAATCAGACGTAAGTATTTACTTTCACTCTTTCTAGAAATCACACTTAACCGTAAGGGCCAGCTGAAGATGCATAATCTTACAAACAGAATGGGAAAGCAGACAATGGCAACCAAAAGGAGGTGTGAGAGAGCTGGTCTCAAGCTGCCAGTGGGGAGCAGAGAAGCACAATCCCAAGGGCAGAACCCTCTACTACTGCTAGAAATAGGTGAAGATGAGGTAGAACTAGGAGGATGGCTTGCAAGTCGCAGTGGTGGGTAAAGCTCTAAATATCCTTGGAGCCAGGTGATTATCTTTTCTTCACTCTCGGAGGATAATTCTCTGAAAAGGCAAACATAGGGTATGTATCTAGACTCAAGCCAGGGTAAGGATAATAATGATAAACAGGACAAATAGGGGCACCTGAGTGGCTCAGTCCATTAAGTGTCCGAGTCTTGATTTTGGCTCAGGTCACGATCTCAGGGTCGTGTTTTCAGGGTTGTGAGATCTAGCCCATCGGACTCCACGCTTGCCAGGGAGTCTGCTTGAAATTCTCTCTCCCACTCTCCCTCTGTCCCTCCCTGCCCATAAATAAATAAATAAATCTTAAAAAAAAAAAAAAAAGAAGGAGGAGGAGAAGAAAGCAGAACAAATAAGTAAATATTGACAAAGCGAACACCAAAAGCCCAGCTATCTTTGCCCACTTGGCTCCCCGATTCTAACAAATTGACTAGCCCATGCAGCAAGACTGGGAGGCACTAACACAGGTGATTCTCTGGGAAAGAGCCTAGCCACTCCGACCCCGACAGTGAAACTGACAGGTTCTGCCATGTGCTCAGAGCCTCCAACCAGCTTTCTCCATTTGAACATACAATCTGTATCACTACATACATGAGGAAAACCTTCAGCAACTTGAAGAACAGAGACCACCACCAACAAAAAACAACTTGGAGGAAATAGAAACTATGCAGGAAGAAGAAATTTTTAACAAATCTTTAAAAAAAAAAAACTATTAAAATCCTCAGAGGGTTAAGTGGAAGTATTTCAATCATAAAATAAGAACTGAATGTTGAAAGAAGGGACAATGGCATTAGGAGCACAAAAGGGGTTCTTAGGCATTAAAGCTATAATAACAAAAACAATAATCAATCAATTAATGAAAACTGCCCTGCCCCCCAAAAAAGCATTAATAAAAAGGATTTAAGATGAAATTTACAAAAACTTTCAGAAAGTGAAGCAAATAGAAAGAAAACAGGAAGGAGAAAGTAGGGAAGAGAGAGAGAGAACATCAACCCAAGGAATCCAACAGTCAAAATAGGGCTCCTTAAAAAGAACATAGAAAATAGAGGAGAAAATTTATCAATAAAATAATTTGTGAATATTTTCCAGAATCCAGACATGAGTTTTCACATTAAAAAGCCCTACCAGGGACGCCTGGGTGGCTCAGTTGGTTAAGCGGCTGCCTTCGGCTCAGGTCATGATCCCAGCGTCCTGGGATCGAGTCCCACATCGGGCTCCTTGCTCAGCAGGGAGCCTGCTTCTCCCTCTGCCTCTGCCTGCCTCTCTGTCTGCCTGCGTTCACTCTCTCTGACAAATAAATAAATAAAATCTTTAAAAAAAAAAAAAAAAAAAAAAAAAAAAAGCCCTACCAAAGATGAATCACAATCAATAAAAATAGACCCATCATCATGAAATTATAGAACCTTAAATACAAGACAAATATTAAAGGTTTACAGATGGGAAAGTCATTCTTATACCAAGAAACAGGAATTAAAATGGTTTTAATTACTTTTCCTTGGTTACACTCTTGAATACCTTCAAAAATCAGAATTCAGATTTCTTTGCCTAGCCAACCTAACAATTAAGTTTGACAGACTGTAGTCATTTCAAGATGTTTTACTTCTCCAAGAATTCACTTCCTACACAATCTTTCTCAAGAAATTACTGGAGGGTGTGCTTTACCAAACAAACAAGTAGATCAAGTACGATACAGATTTGGGATATTGAAAACAGGAAAATCAACCCCCCCAGTTCTTAAGATATCTTCTAGAACTGGTCAGAGGGCTGAAGGAGAGGTATTTTTCAAGATTAAGAAGGAGTAGAAATGCAGAAAGCACTTGACGATATTCAACATTTATCCATGATTTTTAAAATGTTTGAATATACCAAGAACAGATTTAGATAATTCACAGGGAATCTAAGGGTAAATTAGTGATAAGTCATTGAAATAAAATCAATTTAAAACTCCAAAAGAAGGGGCGCCTGGGTGGCTCCGTTGGTTGGGCAACTGTCGGCTCAGGTCATGATCCTGGAGTCCCAGAATCGAGTACCGCATCAAGCTCCCTGCTTGGCAAGGTGTCTGCTTCTCCCTCTTCTCATGCTCTCTCTCTCTCTCTCATTCTCTCTCAAATAAATAAATAAAATCTTAAAAAAAAAAACTCCAAAAAAAACTGTATAATAAAGGAAAAATAGAGGATATTATGTAGTTTAAGTGTAAATAGCATTTATACTCCCATAAAATCACTGAATACTGAGCTAAACACTGACATAACTATATGGACAGAGTGGAGTTTGGGTGGAGTGAACTCTATCAAAGTTAAAATCTTTCATTCATTGAAAGAAAATGAAATTAAACAAATGAAAGAGAAAGCCATAAGATGAGACTTGTGGTCCGACTATATATGGAATTATAACAATTCAAAAACAAACAGGTGAACAACCCATTTTTTAAATGGTCAAATACTCAAGAAAACACTTCACAAAACATATACATACATTTCATTAAAATTTACATTTTGTAAAAATGTATGTATTTTATATATGTATTCACACAAGCAACTAGCAATGATGCTCAACATCATTGATCATTAAAGAAATGCAAATTAAAATCATAATGAGATATCAGGATCTGCCGTTTCTAGCATTCCATACAATTGAATCATGTAGTATACAGTCTTTTGCATCTGGCTTTTTTCATTTAGCATAATGCAACCGTAGAGATTCATCCATATTGTTACAACTATTGATAAGAATGAGCCTTCAGGGGTGCCTGGTGGCTCAGTTGGTTAAGTGTCTGTCTTCAGTTCAGGTTATGATCCCAGGGTGCTGGGATGAGCCCAGCGTTGGGCTCCTTGCTCAGCAGGGAGTCTGCCTCTCCCTCTGCCCCTCCCTCTCCTTCACCCCTTGCTTGCATGTGCACGCGCTCTCTCTCAAATAAATAAAAATCTTTAAAAAAAATGAGGCTTCAAACTCAAATCTATTGCGTCCATATTCATTATATGTCTACAGTATATGATAAAAAAGGAAAAGAAAATACTTATTCATTCTTCTAAAACAAAATATTAGTATATCAGAAAGTTATCTGCATACGATTTTAAAATACACAAAACACGATTATAAATTAAGGCTAACAAATATCTGATAATTTTCTATATATCAGTTTCATACTTACTAAAACAAAAATCTGATAATTTTCTATATATCAATTTTTATACTTACTATTTTATACTTCCTATATTATCAAAGGCTTAAATTTTTTTATATGATATAGTCTCTTATGCACTATGAAGTAAGTTGAGAGCTAAGATTAATCCTTATTATGCCATTTTTTCCAAAGAATGAAGTTCATCATTTTTAAAGAAGGTATTTGAATTATGAAGCTCCTAATAATAAATATCCTGTTAGAAAATTTTAAAATAATATAATTAAATAATTAATATATATAATTAAATAATTTTGACAATTAAAATAATATAGATTTTGGAAATACACGATCACATTAGACATATCATTAAACTGTTATTTATTTCTATTTCACATGGGGTGAAGTATAAAAAAGGAAAAAAGCTAGATTATAATACTAAACTATGAATGATTAGATAAATATTCTAGTCTGTTGTGAATTTACAAAAGGTAAGGTTAAAATAGCTTATCCAGCAAAAAATATAATAGAAGAAAAGAGTCCCATTATAATAGCACCAACAAACAGAATGGCATAGATAGTTTCTTTCTGCATCACCTGCGGCTATGTTTTATTTATTTTCATGGTGTTATTTGTTGTATGAACACTCATAACAGTTAAATTTTCATTATTCCTGGCGCTTGTTTGTTTTGCTTAATGAACACTTTTAATCTAGAAGTTCACTTTGCCTGACTGCTAACAGCTAACATTTACTGAATCCACATTATGTTTCAGACAGTGTTCCAAAGAGTGCAGTGCAATGAACACATAGAGATAAGGAGTAGAAAAGATGGAAAGAGGGCGGGTCATAAAAAATGAATGAAATGATGGGAGTATGTGTATGTGCATTTCTCTCATTTTAATTGACAAAGGGTTAAAGCAATCACTTGCTTTGTCGTGTGAAGAAACTAAGAAGGGAGAGATTACAAAGGTAGGAAACATCTTAAGGATCATCTAATTTAAACTTCTCTTACAGATGAAAAAAGCACAGAGGGTTAGGGCTTGCCCAATATCATGTACATAAGCCACCATTACTAAAACTTAGTTGTTTTGACTCTGAAGTCTCTGCTTCTTCTGCCCTACCAAGATGTTAAGTCAATTACAAATAACATTGCTTCCAAAAAAAGATGGCAAATTAAAGAATGATTAAAAATCAAACAATACTGAGTTTTTGTTGATATTTTGTTGATCTCAGTGATCTTAAAGAAGAATGTTGATACATTTAAGTTCAATAATAGGAGCATTTTACTTAGAAATATTCTTCTATAACTTTAAATATTAGACTAAGATGGTGAATTTTATTATGATTTTTAAAACATGTTTGTCAATTACTTGCATTGCACAGCTGGTAACAGTAAAACAAAGAAGTTTACATAGGCTAGATTTTTCTTACCATGACAGATAACTTGGGTCTTGAAAAGAAAATTGCTCTGCCCAACACACAGTTATCGTAAGATGAATTATGTTTAAACAACCATATTTTATTCTCAAGTTTTCATTTCTCCTTTCCTAAACAATATTTTATAAGTTCATGAGACATTGTATATTACTGAAGATACATTTCAAAATCTTACTTTGGAATATTGTTCTTCACCAGGGAGTGATGACTCTATACCCACATGCTGGAAAAGAGAAGGCTTATATTGAATACGAATTTGCTTATTTCGTTCTGCACATTTTTCCTAGGGAAAAATAAGAGAAACAACAATCTTCTGTAACAACCCAAATACTCCTTTTGATTGCATTTATGGATGGCAGAATTTTGTATTATATTAGTTTTTGTATTATATTAGGTTTTTATTTTGATATTTAAAAATTACATTAAACCTATTTCTTAGCTTTTTCTTCATAAGGATAATAAAACACAAGTTGAGATATAAAAAGGTTTTAGTTAAAGCGTGTATTTTCCTGAACTCTGCCTTAGAAAACCAGGCTACTGTTGTACCAACTGTAATCTTCTGCTCCCTTCTTTTTATTTCAATAACATAGATGAAATTTTTTCATATTTTTCTATTTCTCTTGGACTACATTATTCTTTCTCTTTCCATAGTCATTAATTCCTAAACTGAGCTGTATCTTCTTTAATTTCTTCTTAAGTATAAAAACACATGATTAAAACGAAGAACCAATATTATATTTTATGAAAAAAGATTTGGTTAATCTCATTAAAATAAAAATAAGAAAGACGACCTGTGACACCATTCCTATTAGAAGAAAACATCTGAAATTATTATGATTTTTGATAATTATTTTATATACTGTATACACAGAAAATTCATAAAAATACATCTCAAATTTATATACTCAATTTTTAAAAAAGATTTATTTATTTGAGAGAGAAAGAGTGAATGTGTATGCACGCTAGGGAGAGTAAACACCCAGTGGGGAGGGGCACAGAGAGAGGGAGAGACAAAATCTCAAGCAGGCTCCCCACTGAGCACAGAGCCAGAAACAGGGCTGGATCTCATGAACCTGCAATCACGACCCAAGGCCAAATCAATAGTCAGATGCTTAACTGACTGAACTACCCAGAAGCCATTTTCCAGTAAAATTAACACAATTTTTATTCCAGTATAGTTAACATACAGAGTCATATTAGTTTCAGGGGTACAATGTAGTGATTCAACAATTCTATACATTACTCGGTGCTCATCATGGTAATTGCACTCTTACTTTCCCTCACCTATTTCACTCATCCCATCTACCTCCCTTTGGTAACCTCCAGTTTGTCCTATATAGTTTAATCTATTTCTTGGGGCATCTGGGTGGCTCAGTCAGTGAAGTGTCTGACTCTTGATTTCAGCTCAGGTCACGATCTCAGGGTCGTGAAGTCAAGTCTGCACACTGGGCATGGAGCCTGCTTAAGATTCTGTCTCTCCTTTTCCCTTTTCTCTCTGATTTTTTTTCACTTAACATTATACTCTCTAGTTCCATCTATGTTGTTGCAAATGTTAAGATTTCTTTGTGTGGCTGAATAATATTCCATTGAGTATATATATCACATCTTCCTTATCCATTCCTCTATTGATGGACTCTCGGGCTGCTTCCACAATTTGGCTAGTGTAAAAAATGCTGCAAAAACATAGGGGTGCATGTATCTTTTCCAATAAGTATTGGTTTTCTCTGGGTAAATATCTAGTGTGGAATTATTGGATCATATGGCAATTCTATTTTTAATTTTTTGAGGAACCTTCATGTTTTCCATAGTGGATGGACCAATTTATATTCCCACCAGCAGCACACAGGGTGTTTTTTGTTGTTGTTGTTGTTTTTCTCTCTTTACATCCTTGCCACCACTTGTTATTTCTTATGTTTTTTATTTTGGCCATTCTGACCAGTGTGAAGTGCTATTTCATTATGGTTCTGATTTTCATTTCCCTGGTGATGAGTCATGTTGAACATCTTTTCATGTATCTGTTGGCCATCTGTATGGCTACTTATTTATTTAAGAGAGAGAGAGATTGAGAGAGTGCGCACACAGAGGGAGAGGGAGAAGCAGACTCCCTGCTGAGCAGAGCCTGATATGAGCCTTGATTGTAGGGCCCTGAGATCATGACCTGAACCAAAGGCAGGCATTTAACTGGCTGAGCCACCCAGTCACCCCTATCTGTATGGCTTCCTTGGAAAAAGGTCTATTCAGGTTATCTGCCCATTTTTTCAAATTAGATTTGCGTGTGTGTGTGTGTGTTTGAGTTGTATAAGTTCCTTATATATTTAGGATATGAACCTCTTATCAGATATATGTAACCCCTTATCAGATTTGTAAATATCTTCTCCCATTCAGTAGGTTGCTTTTTTTTGTTTTATTTTTTAAACAGAAGACTTACTTTAAAAAAAAAAAAAGAAGACTTACTTAAATGCATTTCTACTTAGTACTAACATGTAGGAAAATATTACATTAAATAATTGTTTTTGAAACTGTAAACTAATTAAATAATCCTAGGTTAATTTAATTTGAAACTATAGTCAGATAAAATTAGTTGAGGAGTTGCACTTTAGGAAATAGAAATTCTAACATTTGTTAAGTTATTAATAGAAGTACCAATGAGATGGTATTATCAAATGCTGGCTTCCCAAATTACCCCCCAAATAACCTGTTGATAAAGAAAAACTGAGTTCATTGCTTATTGCTGTAAGGGAGAAACTGTCTTTCTAGTGTCTGTTCAAGTCTTGTGCCCATTTTTTAATTGGGTTGTTTCACTGTTGCTAAGTTTTAAGAATTTTATATATATTCTGAATACAAATCTTTGTTGTATATGGAATTTACAAATATTTCTTTGGTGTCTTATCTATGGTGTCTTATCCTCAAACAGTAAAATCTATAGAACAAAAGATTTAATTTGGATGAAATTCAATCTAGCAATAGAAAAAAAAAAGGATCATAGTTTTAGTGTCATGTCAAAGAACTCTTCTCCTTCTCCTGGAGCCTGAAGATATTTTTCTACACTTTCTTCTAAAAGTTTCATAGTTTATGTTTCATATTTATATAGGTGATGTATTTTGAAATAATGTTTGTATCAAGTGTGATGTTTGGGTTGAGATCATATACACATACACACACACATACACACAAACACACCTTCAATTAATCCAATATACATTTTTTGAGAAAACTATTCTTTCTCCCTTGAATTGCATATGCTCCTTTGTCAAATATCAACTGGCCATATTTTGTGGACCTATTTTTTAATTATCTGTTTAGTTCCATGGGTCTATTTGTTTACCTCTTTTCTATAAATGTTTGTCTTGCTTACTGTAGCTTTATCATAAGATTTGAATTTGAGTGCCGTAATGCCTCCAACTTTATTCT
The DNA here is from genome assembly GCF_963455335.1 of Martes martes. Classification (NCBI taxonomy): domain Eukaryota; kingdom Metazoa; phylum Chordata; class Mammalia; order Carnivora; family Mustelidae; genus Martes; species Martes martes. Next base: position 136,338,873 of record NC_137889.1, read on the forward strand.
TCTTTTTCAAAATCATTTTAGCTAAACTAGTTCCTTTCCCTTTTCTTAAAAATTTTAGAATTAGCTTGTCTACAACTACCATAGAAAATCCTGCTGGGATTTTGACTGGAATTATAAGTCCATAAATCAATTTAGGAAACATTTTCATATTTACTATACTGAGCTTTCCAATCCATGATCATGGTATGTCTCTTCCTTTCATCAGCATTTTAAAGTTTCCAGCATATAGATAAACCTACATATTTTGTTAGATTTAGATACACACACATCTACATATATACCATGATATTCTCTTTCATTTTAATATTGATAATTTATGTTTTGGGGTTTTGTCAGTTTTATTAGAAATTTATCCGTTTTCTTACTCTTTTCAAAGAACCAGATTTTGGTTTTATTAATTTTCTCTACTGCCTTTATGTTTTCAGTTTCATTTCTTTCTGCCCTCGTAGCTATTATTCTCTTTCTTCTGCTTGATTTGGGTTTATTTCACTCTTCTTTTTCTAGTGACTTAAGGTGGAAGCTGAAATTACTAATGTGAGATCTTTCTTCTCTTCTAAGATAATGGTTTCTTCTAAGATAAATTTCTCTGTAAGTAATGCTTTAACTGCATCTCACAAATTTTGATAGGTTGTATTTTCTTTTCATTCAATTCAAAGTATTTTCTAATTTTCCTTTAGAGACTTTCTCTTTCACTCTGGTTTATTCAGGAGTGTATTGTTTAAATTCCACATGCTTGTGGATTTTTCAGTTATCTTTCTGTTATTAATTTCTAATTTTATTCCACTGTAGTCAAATTTTAGTTTCATTTTTTTTGTGATTTCATCTTAAATTTGTCAGCTTTGTTTTATGATACAAGACATGTCTATTTTGGTGAATGTTCTATACATACTTTAAAAGAGTATGATTTCTACTGCTGTTGGACATAGTGTTTTTAAAATATCAATTGAGGGGCTCGGCAGGTTAAGCATCAGCCTTCAGCTCAGTTCATGATCCCAAGGTGCAGGACTGAGCCTGAGCCCTGTTACTCCCTCTCCCTCTGCTTGCCACTCCCCTTGCTTATGTACATGTGCTTTCTCTTTCTCTTTGTCAAATAAATAAAGAAAATCTTTAAAATAAAATAGCAATTAAATCCAGATGGTAGATGATGTTCAATTCTTTTATCTCTTTGCTGGTTTTCTACCTACCAACTCTGCTGCTTACTGAAATAGGAGTGTTGAAGTCTCCAACTATAACTGCAGACTAATCTATTTTCTCCTTTAGTTCTGTCATCTTTTGCTTAACGTATTTTGAGTTTCTGTTGTTAAATGTATACATACTTCTATGATTGTCATATCTTCTTGGTGATTTGACCCTTTTACCAGTATGTAGTATCTTTCTTGATCCCTGGTCAAATTTTTTGGGTTTTTTTTGCACCAAAGTATACTTTGATATTAATATAGCTACTACAGATTTTCTTTGATTAGTGTCTGCAGGTATTTCTTTTTTATACCTTTTACTATTAACCTATGTATATCATTATATTTGAACTGAATATGGACAGCAAGTAATTGCTGTTTTTTAATCCATTCTGATGAACTCCCTCTTAATTGGTAATATTTTAGTCATTTATATTTAATGTAAATATCAACATATTTGGATTTACATCCATCATTTTATTACTTTTTTGGGTTTTTTTTGTCTCCTTTTTTCTACTTTTTTCTACTTTTCACTACATTTGTGGCCTCTCATTACTTCATTTAGTACGTATAAGTGTCAGTAAAAGTTCTGGATACCGGAAGTCAAAAAATTAATGCATTCATTAGGTTTAATTTGGTGAACAAATTTTAGGGAATTACATTAGACAGATAGTATTTTCCTAAAATATTTTGCATTTACAAAGTAAAGAAATACTCACAGGAGTTTCTCCTGGGTTACACATCTTTACCTGAAAAATGTCCCCCAAGAGCAAGTCTATGGGTTTATCTTTGTAGAACATTAAAAAAAAACGTACAAAGTCAGTTAAGTCCTCAGATTTAAACAGCTTTCCTATGGAGAAAAAGTAAACAAATCCAAATAACTCTTGAGTGTTTACAAATCCAATTAACAATATATCATAAAATAACACTTATATACATTTGTTCATTCTATTAACATGAGAAAAGACCCCCCAAATCATTAAAGATTAAATATATCATGTTCCTTCAAAATAAATAAAGCTTGAAGTATTAGTGAAGTTGAAGGATAATAAAACAAAATAATACATCTGCTTAAGTATTAATGATTACCATTTCTGGGCAAGACGTGTGAAGCAGGTTTAGTACAGTGAATACTCTCAGGTAATTTTGATAACCAATGAGATCAATTTTCTAAATCAAATGAAAGATACATACATAATAATAAAAGATATATAAATAACATGAAAACTATAGGAGCTTTAATCTTTTACTTAATTTTACAGAAATTGATTTACAACCTGACTTTTGTAGAACTCTATCAATCTACCAGATTTTTTTATGTTTAACACTTAATTTTGATTAGAATACCGTATTATTTCAGTATTTGAGCATCATTAATACGAATTTTATTTCTATTTCACATTTGTGATTCTTCAAGATTTGCTATATCTTAAAGTACGATATTAGGTCTATTTGCTTTTTTCTAATATACTACATCTTTAATTTTAAAATTAACTTAATTTTAAAATGAAGTTGAAGGTATAAAATTCAAGTAAATTTTCACTTTAAAGTAAATAGTATAAAAAACATCCAACCATTTAATAAACATGCTGGTAGGAAGTAAGCATGCTTCGGTTTTTTTCACTAGGAGCTGAGTCTGTATGGATTAGTTAGTGAAATGTATAGTTGTATTTTAATTTTTTTGGCACCAGTATATACAGTGACCAAGTGATTTAATGATAGAAATAGTTGATTCAGTATTTGTGTTTTCCTTATCTGCTGTCAGTATGCTATAAAATTCTGCTTAGCAAACTCATAGTTTTGGTAATATTGAGTAAGAAAATTATTATTATTATAACAGAAAACAAAGCCCTTATAAACTTAAGCTTAAATAAGACTTCACAGTTTTACATATATAGTGCTCCTGTTCAATGTGCTCTTGTGATCAGAATGTGAATATTTTCTATCCTTCTCATACCTGACTTCAGTGAAAAAGATTAAAAGGAATTTATAGTTCACAAAGTAATGTATCAATAAGCTTACTTCCTCTTCAAGCTCATCAGGTATTACTGCTACCTATAATTCTTCTTCTTATTTAAATCAAAGCTGAGCAAAATAAGGTCTTAAAATTGGATTCTACAGCACTTAACAAAAAAGTATGGGAAAGAAGGTGATCAAGTAAGTATATGAATAACAGATTTCACGAGCAGTCAGAGAAATGCTTTATACTCCTCCAAGTGGCAAAAAAACAAAAACAAAAACAAAACAGAAAGAATCAAATATTGTCAAGCATATGGGGAAGCAGGAACTCCTTCTTACACACTGTTTAGGGGGGTATAAACAGTACAGCCAATCTGCAAAGCAATCTGGCTACGTAGAGACCCTGCTACATTCACCCTCCGTGGTTCTGCTCCCAGGGACATATATGCCACTTCATTTCTTTGTGGTAGGAGAGAGTTAGAAGCAATCAAGGTCAACCACTCTGAGGCTGGATATATCAAATGGATTATTACGTAGGGCTTATGCAACAGCAGGAGGAACAATAAACTAAATGGGCATAAATCGACATGTTGGCAGTTTTAAAATCTAGTTTTAAGGACAAAAATGTAAGGGGCATGAATAAGCTTATCACATCACCTGTTTTTGTAAACTTTAAGCAGGTACAAATGTGATAAACACCAAGTATTGGCAGGATACATGCATATTTATATGTATTCTTTGAACACAGTAGAACACAAACCTGTTGGGGGGTGGGAGGAAGTGGGAGTAGGGACTGGGCATAAAACAAAAAAAATAAAATAAAATAAGAGAAGGCTCCTGCATGAAGAAACGATGACGTGCACCATGAAATGAGTAAGGTCATTCGACTTGCTACCTCAAAGTTCAAATAAAAAGAAAAGTGTAGAAGGAAGAGTGGAGAGAATGGAAGGAAGCAAAAGAAAATTCATAGAAGAAAATTTTTTAAAAATCACAGCATGGGCACAATTTTAGGAACTCCTCGGTGGTGGGTCCGATTCATATATTTTTATACTTTTCTAGGTAGGTCAGCTTTGGCATACCGGAAGTGACAAGGAATTTAGAGTACAGGAGTCCTAAGTTAGAATTCCGTTCTCTAGAACTTTAATTCTTTGAGTTTCTATGTAAACTGAAACTATTTTTCTACATAAAATCGAGAAGTACGCCTTAGTCACTGAACTTGCAGACTCTCAGCAAGCACTTAGCAAGTGGTATCTTTCCTACATTTTTATAACATATATGTATATGTCAACCTGCTAATTTATATTGTCCATCTAGGAAAAAATTGGTTTGAAAATACATTTTCTGAAATTCAGATACTTGAATTTGATCTTATCTTAAGAAGTATCTTTATAGGGGCGCCTGGATGGCTCAGTGGGTTAAAGCCTCTGCCTTCGGCTCAAGTCATGATCTCAGGGTCCTGGGATCAAGCCCCGCATCGGGCTCTCTGCTCAGCGAGGAGCCTGCTTCCCTCTCTCTCTGCCTGCTTCCCTGCCTGCTTGTGATCTCTGTCAAATAAATAAATAAAATCTTTAAAAAAAAAAGTATCTTTATAGAAATCATGCCATTCCTTTCCATTTATTAACAAACTGATAAGTTTTTGAAGATTTTATTTATTTATTTGAGAGAAAGAATGAGAGAAAGAGAGCACGGGAAGGGGGAGGGCCAGAGGGAGAAGCAGACTCCTCACTGAGCAGGGAGCCCAACGTGGAACTTGGTCCCAGGACTCCAAGGTCATGACCTGAGCTGAAGGCAGTCGCTTAGCCAACTGAGCCACCCAGGCATCCCAAATTGATAAGTTCTTAAGAACTTTTAAGATTATTGTGTGCTTAAAAATAGATATATTGTTTACCTATGAATCCAAGAATTGAAAACTCAATATAAAACCAATTTTTTGAAGTGATATTATGCACAAAATCTGTGATTTTTGTAAAGTATGTCTTTTTAGCTATGATATCATCTTCTAGCTGGAAAAAAAAAAACAGAAAGTCATTAGTAACTTTGATACTTCCATTGAATAAGTTGCATTCATTTGAGAATTGAAAATACTTTCAGCAGCATACACTGAAGAAAATGTTTTATTTTATTTTTAGTTCAAGTTGCTGAGGGTTTTTACTGTTAGTTTTCACTTTCAGATTCTGAGACCAGAGATGATAGGTTTCTTTCCTAAACAATAATATGGAACACTCAATCTAAATCCTCACTGAAAAAAAATTGCTTACCTGAATCCATTTTCATCCTTACAAATACTTCCTTTTCTAATTTAAGGCCAATTAGTTTTATGTTCGAGATGACAGGTGCCATGTCCTATTGCCAGAGAGGGTGGCTGGCCAAGAGTCGACAAAAGGGAACCTGCACTCTCATCCACCACCAGCTGGGTGGAATGATGATGCACATAAGCCTAAGAATAGTTCTCCCTAAGAGAGGGGGAAAGGAAAACTAGAATTTTCCTTTCTTTTTAATCTCATATATATTATGTGTAATCTATGCACTAAAAAAGCCTCCTAAATGAGTCAGAAACATGAGAAAGTCCTCAAGCATATGACCAGAGCACAAAAGAGAACTGCGTTATATACTGGGAAGGATTCATTGGCTGGATCTCGTGTTTCTGCTCCATTCCACTAACTAGGAATCAAAAGATTTTTTTTTTCTTCTAGTAAAAGAGAGGACCGTGCTTCAGGTATTTTTCTAACATTCTCTCTTCTCCAATGATATCTTGCAAACTCTTCTTACAACTACATATTGTCACATATAGTAAGGCGTACACTCACTGCTGGGAAACATAACATTATTATTTAACAATACACCAGAATTCAGGGAATTCAATCTATATATAATTGCTTTATTTCAGAAATACAGAAAGGCACTGTAGCACTGGGTTGAACATACAGTGCGAGCCTATGTAGGGTACCAACGGTAAGCATACGCACTGTCTGACATACTGTACGTGCTCAAAATGCGTCTGCCTAATGTAAGAAATTTGTGGGAAGAGAAATGTAAGGAGCATAATTTCTTTTTTTTTCCTAATTTGAGAATTTCTTTACAGTTTGCTTCAGGTAACTAAAATTTCCTTTGTTAACAGTAAATCCAGCAAGAAGACTTACATAAAATCAACTTTAAACTTCCTTTTGGAACTTAAATACATTAAGTATTTTCTGAATACAAAGTAAGGTGGAGGAACACAATGAGGAAGGAAGGAATCAAAAGAGGGAAGGAGAACATAATACTTCCACTTTAAATTTTATACACACACATGCACACACCCCACAGTCTTACCTGTAAATAATACATGGCCTTGGGTTGGGCATACAGCATCAAAAAACAAAAATCCAGTACTTGTTTGATACGCCATCTAAAGACAGCAATAAAATCTGTTAATATTTGTCATTATTATATAATTTTGATTTATAAGCGCACTTCAGTAATTAAAACAATTTTTTACGCTTTGCTAACATAGAGTACTATCTACAGTAAGTGCAATTAAATATGTTACACTGAAAGGTTGTATTAAAATGTTTCCCATCTTTATTCAGTGGACCTTATCTGCCATCACTAAACTAGGAAAAGCATTATCTATCTATTTTATGTTTTGGTTAAATTCTGACCTGTGTAGTAAAGTTAATATTCTCTGTGGTCTTAGGTCTTGTTCAAATAAAAATAAGAAGAAACTCTATTCTAATTTAATACTAAGCTAGGTTTAGGCCACTTCCTGAACATACAAAGAGCAAGACACAATGCAGTTCTGCCCTTCTGAGTTTCATAATCCAGTATGAAAAGACAGAAAAGTAATCAAATCAGAACAATTAGGCAAGTGCCCTACAGAGACATTGGCAATGATGACATAAAATAAGATGGGACGGGTGGATCTGGAGGCCGGGCATTCAGTGGGAGGACCAGTATTGCCAAGACATGAAATGCACGAGAAGGTGTGTCACCTTAGATTCAGAGTACAGACAGAGGAGGGAAAAGCTGCTGATGGGGAGATGGGTAGAGACGAGATCAGGAAGGAAACTTTGGACCTGATCTCTTATGAAAAAGGTATTCTGGCTACACATGGAGAATGAACTGGAAGAGAGACCAGGCTAGGCTAGGCTTAGGGAAAACAAATAGATCCTGGATAGCCTGAAGTAAGTCCCAGGCAGAGGAATGGAGACAAGGGGAATAACGCAGAGAGAGATTGTTTAAAAAAAAATAAGAAATGATGATGGAGACACAAAGAGCAGAAGGAAAAACAGGATCTACAATGTTTCCCAGCTCTATGACTCTAAGAACTGTCTACTTAATTCAAAGCAAAAGAAAATCCCTAAGAGATTTCCAGATTCTGACACACCATTTATTACCATAAAACAAAACAGAGCTAGTAAGTTTTCTGGGATCAAACTTTTTTCTGAATTCTGACATTTCTTTTACTCTAGTAATTTTAAGAAACCAAATCATTACACTTCTTATAATACCTATGATATTTATAATCAAACAATAGTGATCCTTTATACATGTATAGACTTTTTTCAAAATTATTTCATAAATACTATATTTTACTCTTACAATGACTTTTCCAAATATATATTGTAGATTTTATTATGCACAAGGGAAAGCAGAGGAAGGTAAGAAGACAAAGTCTAAACTACCTGTCTAGGATGACCTACAGCAAACAAAAAAACTGGAACTAGAATGTACCCGTAATAATTTATAGCCCCAGGCTTCCCCCCTTCCTTATGCCCTTGCTAATTATTGGCTGAAAACGTGAACACAGATACTCAGTGGTGTGCTGGTGGTAAATATTTTAACAACTGATTCTTTGGGGAGTAGCGTGAGGGTGAACCATGGTTTGTATTTTGCCCATCTCCATGGTATAAATGCTCCTACCACGGCTGATTTCATGCTACCAACTTGACGCTGCTGGATGCAGACTGGGAAGAGCTGCACACAGTCAGCTCTTGCAAGCTAACAGGAGCTGGCTGTGTTTGAGATGGGGTCTATCGGATGCCGGTTCCTACATTACATCTGATGGGGTTATTTAAGGTAGTACGTCATACCTCTCTGATCTTCCAGAGTCCTCCGTTGACTGCTTGATGTGTAATATATTTGGATAAAAAAAGGCAGGTATTGAGATGATTTCTAATGATCCAGACCTTAGTTGTCTTTTGAATCTGTAAACAGAAGTAATTGGAAGCTTGTAACTTAATATTTGATTTACCAAAATAACAAGATATTTAAAAAGAATGTCTTTCTGCATATCCACATAACATTTGTATTTGAATTATTTCACATGATATCCATGTGAAATATGATATCCATGATATCATATACATGATATCCACATTTTGAAACTAATACTTTTTAGTCTATTTCTTTTACAAATTAGTAAGCAACCTAACAAAGTTAAAAAATACAATATAAAATTAATTTCCTTTTGTAAAAATTATAGGCACTTTAAAATTTTGCAAGTTTACAATCAGGTATGTACTCTAAAAGATTCAAGATAATGGAACTAACGAGTTAGCATAGAACATTAGACGATTTTTTTAAAAAAGATTTTATTTATTTATTTGACAGACAGAGATCATAGGTAGACAGAGAGGCAGGCAGGGAAAGAGGAGGAAGCAGGCTCCCTGCTGAGCAGAGAGCCCCATGCGGGGCTTGATCCCAAGACCCTGGGATCATGACCCGAGCAGAAAGCAGAGGCTTTAACTCACTGAGCCACCCAGGTGCCCCCATTAGACGATTTTTTAAGGTGCATAATTTTGAGTTTAGTAAACGTCCTTTTGAATAGCCTCATGGCTGCTGAATGAGTATGACTTGTCCTCAACTCATTGGATGACTATGTATGCTTTTCAGAATCTTTAAAGTTAATATTTATAGACCAACTAGGATATCATTAAAATGCATGAAATATTGCTCACAAAACCTGTAATACACACCTTGTACCGTCAAGGTAAAGGATAGGACACACCAGGTAGAGCATTAAATGGTTTTCCTTTAGAGATAGATAATATGACTTTAAATGAGATTTAAATTTAGGCATTACATTATTTATTGAAATGCTAAAGTCTCAAGATAATGTTTGTTTTATGCTAATAGGTGAAAAAGCAAGATGGGGTTTTTATATGCACAATCTCTATTATGTGCAAAATAAGTAGTCCTCACTTTGCACAATTCTATTATGCATGAATCTCAGTTACCATGTGTCAGTTAAATAACAGCTCTCCCTCAACAACACTGGTTGAATTGAGTCTTCACACTGTATTAACCACGAATAATTCCATAAAGTACGAACTTGCTTCTGACTCTTCAGTTCACAAATCACTACATAAATCGCCTATCATCACCTCACCATCTCACTGCTCCTTTCAGAATTTGTGGGTGCCTGATCACTGTTACTCTGTTCAGTTCACTTACAGACAGCAAAACATGTGGTCTTGTTGCTTTCTTGTGCCATCGGAATGTGGACAATTGTATTCCTTTCATTTGCATTTTAAATGGTTTCCAGATGTTTCCTCATAGGTATGTATCATGAGCATGGGATAGCAGCAGCGACCTCTAGCAGTGCTAGAGAGAATGTGAGACCCAGAAAAGGGTCTCTACCAATTTTGCATCCTTCACTTAACACACTTCGAGCAAGTCATTTACTTCTTCTGACCTTCAGTTTCTTCATCTGTAAAACTGGAATAGCAATACATACCCAGGCAAGGAAAGAATTCTACAGACATAGATTCTTCCCAGGCTCTATGTATCAATGGAAGAGTTATTGTTTGTTTACTTATTTATATTTTTAGGTGGGAGTGTAAATGGGTGAGTACAGGGGATGAAAGGCTTACTGGCTCTTCTGATTTTATGGAAAGGTTTTTTATTTTTTAAAAGATTTTATTTATTCATTTATTTGTCAGAGAGAGAGAGAGAGAGAGAGAGTGCACAAGCAGGGGAAGTAGTAGGCAGAAGGAGAAGCAGAACCCCCCGCTGAGCAGGGAGCCCAATGCGGGACTCGATCCCAGGAGATCCCAGGGCCCTGGGATCATGACCCGAGCTGAAGGCAGTTGCTTAACCGACTGAGCCACCCAGGCGTCCCAGAAAGGTTTTTTAAAAATCCATTTTAGTATGTTCCTTGAGGAGTAGAAAATATTGGTATGGAAGAAAAGAATGAGGATTTCTATTTGGTTTGGGGTAAAAATTACTAACATAATATCTACATTTTTAAAAGTGAAATTGCATAACTTTTTATAGCAATTTAGAATAGCAGAGGCAAGTGAAAATAACATTAAGTTGCAGTATATACAATCACAAAAAGTTTGGATTACAGATGCTTGTAAGTAGTTTTTATCCTCCAGAAAATTTCAGGCGAAGTATCAAGGCAACAAAAGTCAAGTTACAAGTAATTTCTATCTTGATGGTATAATTTCCCATTACTAATAAAGAGAAAGATTCCAGGCTCAGTTTTACTCAGTCTGTCTTAAGCAAGACCTTTGAAATCCTGTGTGGGGACACCTTTCTAGGATTCTTTGAATCTTTTCTAGCTTGTTAGGTTATGGATAGCATCAAAAGTTCTTGAGATAATGATACCAGAATTGCTAGCTGCCAGTGACTAGGGAAAATGGTATAACTATACATTGTTGCCATTATAAATGAATGATTCTACCTTGTGATTATAAAAAAGTAGAAAATTTATAGATGTATAGTTTTACATAAAGTAATAGTTATATACAGTTTCACATAAGGTTATATATAACCTCAGTTGGGTCCTTTAACAATTATAGTCTCAAATTTAAGACCAATAAAATACAGAGCAATCTTTCATTAACCCCTATGAGCAGACCTAGCAAAGAGTTTTGGCTAAATTAAATATATAAAAATTTAGGTATAGAAATGAAAAGTTACGAGTTTACATTAACTTAGATACAATCTCATTTAAAATTGCATATTCTATAAGATCTATTTTTAAATTATAGTTGTATTCTATTCTCACAAAAAATAAAACAATTTTATTCCAACTCTTTATCCTGTATTGACATTAACATTCTCATCATCATGAGAATCTCTTTTTGAATCATCTGACATCGTTCTCTGGTACACATGATCATTAAGTCTAACTAAAATTCTAGTCAGTGACATTGACTGTACACTTTCTAGCAAAACATAAGTGTTTTTATACACCAAGTAGTATTTTTATTTGTGATCTCCACAAGTAACCACATACTGTAATTTTTTAGTCATTTTCAAAGGATTTCAAAACATATCCCTAGAAATTGTTTGTAAACCTCTGCCTTCTTTGTAACAGATTCTGTTAAGACTCCCTTATAAGGACACCAAACTAGCATAGATTTAAGTCATTTCAGGCTAATGTGTCTTCTTCAAACAGTGGTTTATTATGCAGAATAAAGCAACCAAGAGAGGCTATCCTGGAATATGAGAACATTTTAAGGATTCAAGAATGAGACAACTTTTTTCCCCTGGGGAATCTTTTTTGGGTAAAATTAGACATACAAGGGTGTTTTAGTTAATCTCTACCAGTTCTATCTCCCTCCACACACATCATCTACTTCAAGGCTTCACTACCATCCTCAAGGTCAAGTTCACTGCCAATAAATCACTCATTCTCAACATACTATCTTTCTTTCACAGAGAAAAGAAAATCCTTTAAGGAGGGAATGCTTTCATTTCACCCTCCTTTCTCAAACTATTTTTTCCTACTCCTTCACCCGTTCCCATCTTTTTCCCCTAAACCTCCTGCCATGTGTACCTTGCATCCAACTGCCCCCCCCCCAACCCCCATAGACTTTATTCATCAGCTTCCTCCCATCCATGAGCATTGAGTGCAGGTATAAAGCCACTCCTGGTGCTCCCATCTCCAGACCCACCCCGCCAAACACAAGTTTTCCTTTAGGCTGCTGTGCTTCAACATCTCTCCCTATCAGTGGAGCTTGCTGAGAATAGCCTAATTCAATTCTTTACATCTTTAAATTTTATTATGAAAATTAACACACAGAGACACAAAAGGGGGACTATAATGAATACCTGATCTCTTGATTTCAACAACCATTACTTTTTTTTAATCACACTTGTTTCATCCATTCAGCCCCCTTTTTCTTGTTGAAGTATTTTAAAACAAATCCTAGATAATCAGTTCTCACCCTTTAAATCTTCAGTGTCAAAATCAAAAAAGCACATTTATTTACACAACCACAAGCCATTATCACACCTTACAAGGCTAAGAATTTTAATATCACGTGATATTCAGTTGATATTCAAATAAGCCCAGTATCCAAGTAACTAATGGATGAAGACAGGGCGTGGGGAGGGGGTGCTCCAGGGAGCATCAAGTTCCTCTCATTATAACCAGTTATTTCTTCCTTCTTTTTTAAACTTATAATCCACGCCAGTCATTTCAGCTCTTCTCTTTTTCCCTCAACTATCTTTTTTCATAGAACTGGGTCAACTGTCCTATAGAATGTCCTGCATCCTAGTGGTTACCACGGATTGCTTCCTCTGTTCACTGTGTACACTCTACACTGGCTTTCAAATTACACTAAAGGTTGTTCTGTCTTAAATATATGATTTCACTAAATGTGGAATTTAAGAACAAAGATGAATATAGAGAAAGGTAAGGAAAAATAAAATAAGAGGAAAACAGAGAGGGAGACAAACGGTAATGCTAGTCAGAGGAAACAAAGAGGGTTGATGGAGGGGGGAGGGGGATGGAGTAACTGGGTGATGGGCATTAAGGAGGGCACATGATGGATTGAGCACTGGGTGTTAGAATCAACTGATGGTTCACGAAATTCTACCTCTGAAACTGGGGGGGGGGGGGGAAAGAAGGCTGTTCTGTCTTGTGTGTTGTGTTACATTGTATTTTGGAGGGCAGTGGGCAATAATCTGCTCTAGTCATTTCACAGTGGATTTCATTTGTTACACACCAGAAGCCACAGCATGTCTGGCTGCCTTAGCGGCAGTGATGCTGAGACTGGTCAGAGGTTGGGGGGGGGGGGGCGGGCACCCGAGCCCTTCCTGCTGGCTGCGCATCTGGCCTCAGCCCCATTCTCACACTCCGCTCTGCCTGGACGGCAGGGTCGGGGGCTCTGCAGGCCACAACCCCAGCCCCCCTGCTCGCCAGCTTCCAGGTAGGTTCTGCCCATGGGAGGCAATATCAAGAGATTAGAAGGCAGTAAAAGAGGAGGTTCTGCTTCCTACTCTGGGGTTGGGGAAGTCTGCAGCAGCAGCAGGATGGAGCAGCAGGAGGTCGTGGAGTGGGTAGAGTGCCCAGCTCAGGCAGCAGGCCAGCGCTGCCATCCGGGCATTTTCCACAGCACAGCAGCAGGGGCGGCCCAGCGTGTGCTGGGGGTGGTGGGGGAGGGAATGGGGGGATGGGGGAGGGGATGGGGGGATGGGGGGTGGGGGTATAACCCCAGCTCCCTTGATGCTTCTCCCACTTCCTTTCTTCTCTTTTGTTCTCTCAGCCCCTGTCAACACTTTCTTGACCAATTCTCTGTGCTGAATTCCCTCTATCTGAATGACCAAGGGTTTCCAGTTTGGAGGCAGGCTGGCACACCTTCCTGGTAAAGGGCCCCGTCCACATGTCCCTTAAGGACATGCCTGAACCAGTTGTTTCGAAACGGTGATTTTCTAATTCCATTCATTCTGCAGTTATTAGCTAGAATTTTTTTGACAAAAACAGCTTTGCTTCCGCCCCTTGAGCTATCTAGTAAGGAGACAAAACAAAACACCTTGCAGGCAAAGCCAAACTTGTCTGATGGCCAGATTCTGCTTGAAGGCAGCGTTTGCCACCCTGGTCTGTAGCACGAAGTGCACAATGCTCAGCATGTTACCCAAGCTCTTCACGATCTTATCACAGCCCGCCTGAGCTCCCACTGATACTCCTTCCTTAATCCCAAATACCCACACTCCACGATACACTTCCATTTCCACAAATCTAGTGTGCTCCTTTTTGGCCTTTCTGCCTTCTCAAGCAATTCTATTTGCCAGGCATTCACTTTCTCCTTTTATCTGCTTTAACAGTTTCCTTGTATCTTACAGGTAGAGTGAAAGGCTTCCCCCTCTACATGTTCTCATGCTGCCCTTGCCATACTGGTACAAAACACCAGCCTCCTGGCTGTGATTTGTTCTTTACCAATTTTATCACCCACTTGAACATAAAGATCTGAAAGGCTGCGTCCATTCCACAGCATCTTGCTTGATAAACAGCTTCATGTTGGTTCATCATCATGTGCTCGCCTCTCCCAGGCTACATCCGGCAGAAGATTATAAGCAGAAGTGGAGAATGTGACTTCATACAGTAAGGACAGGAGAATGCTTAAAAAATAATCTAGTAGCCTTCTCTCAGAGGAGGTAGATTTCATGGAGAATAGATACAACGATGATAACACGCACAAGCTGGATTTTATTAGGCAGACAACCTACAAAACTGGGGAGTTATAACTATACTTTGTCACAGCTTAGAACGACCCGTAGTTCCAAGTAGTTCTTTCTATACAGCTACGCTCATCAGAATGAATATGATCACTTATGCAATAATATAATTGGGCAGAAAAAATAAAACAAAAATGAAAGAACAGCTATTTTCAAATTTATCAAACACTACTTACCTTTTTGTAATCATGTCAACAACAGATTTTAAATAATCTTCATTTCTCTAAAAATGAGAAAAATATTTCACTGAAATTAAGCACGCCTCATAGTTTTGGTACTATATGGTTGCTACACCTTAGTCTAGTTTAGGCATGGAATGGCATTGCTTCCTAAGAATTTTTTGTTTTTTCACTGTCTATAAAAGAATTTAAAATACCCACATGTCTTAAAGACCCAACTTGAATACTGAAAATATTTCATTCTTCCTTTTGTCACAGTACAAAATATCACTACACATTATTTACACTTAAAAATTAGTATGCAAAAACCTATGTATCTAAAACAGTTTGTCCTAAAAATGGGATGGCTTATTTCTAAGAACTGCTCTTTTTGAAAATGTCTTAATTTTATGAGCATTATAGGATAATAAATGTACTTCAAAATTATACCACAGTTTGGGGCACGTGGGTGGCTCAGTGGGTTAAGCCTCTTGCCTTCGGCTCAGGTCATGATCTCAGGGTCCTGGGATCAAGCCCCATATCGGGTTCTCTGCTCAGTGGGGAGCCTGCTTCCCCTTCTCTCTCTGCCTGCCTCTCTGCCTACTTGTGATCTATCTCTCTCTCTCTCTCTCTGTCAAATAAATAAAATCTATAAAAAATAATTATACCACAGTTTTCCAGATGGTATTACTCAGCTTGATTCCCAAATTTTCCTTCATCAACAAACCTTGTGTGCCTACTCTTTATCGAATTCTGTGCTAGATTAGATGAAAGATTCATTTGTAAATAGCTTTTGGTAGTACATTCTCAGATTTTTTTTTTTTTTTTAACAAAAGTGATTAGCATTACACAATATTGCCTCAGGGCCCCAAGCATTCCTAATATAAAATTCTGTAAAATTTTGAATGACATTTCTGTTGTCATATCTGAGTACTCTGAACTGTATATAGTCAGACTGCTTATTTTAAATATCCATCATGATGCAGATACCTCTGACAGTACTTAAAGTTCTTAAGATAGCCATAGCTAGGGGGGGAGCAGGCTCCCCGCCTAGCAGAGAGTCCAATGCAGGGCTCGATCCCAGGACCCTGAGATCATGACCTGAGCTGAAAGCAGAGGCTTTAACCCACTGAGCCACCCAGGCGCCCCTATTTTATATATTTTAAACACAGTACTAAAGTTAAAGTAACTTTAGTTACTAAACTAAAGACTAAAGGTCTTAAAGTTCTTAAGCATTCTACATTCCATTCTAAAATTTGTCCCTAATATTTTATTACTGGTCTAAAAGTTTTAGGCAATGTACACTGTGTCAGCAGCAAAGAAAGAAAGATTATAATATGTAACGTACAGAAATGTGACAAAGCATTTTGGAAATTATGTATATGCTTTCAATATTAAGAAATTAAACTTGGCAAGAATGACTGTTTAATCTTTTATTTATATTTTCCTCTCAGTCCTTCTATTGCTTGTTTTGTTTTTTGAGTTTTTCTCTGCATTCAAAGACATGTTTATTATAGAAAATTCAAATAAAGAAAAGAATATATAGAAAGGATAACAAAGATCCCTCTTTTACTCTTACCATCCAGAGATAACCATTATCTATATTTTGGAGATCATTATTCCAAGAGTCTCTCTTTTTTTTTTTTAATACATTTCATCTGTCTGTATCTTTCTTACCTCCTTTCTTCCATCTATCACGTTTTACATAGATAATATCATGTTAAGTGTGATGCTTTACAATTTTTTTCCCACTCAACAACATGATATGGACATCATTTTATGTCAGTGAATACAAATATTCGTTCTTTTTTCCATGGTTACAATTGCATTGTGGGTATTGCAATGTAGACACAAGGATTTAGTCAGCCTCTTTTTGAGAGACGTTTCTGGTAGTTTCCAATACTGTGCTTCCATAAAGCAATCATGCAATGAAAATCCTTGAAATAATTACTTATTGAACACTTACCATGGGCCATGCATCATTCTGAATACTTTAAATATAATAGCTAATGTAACGGACAAAACAACCCTATGACACAAGTAATATTATCATCACTATTTTGCAGAGAAAGAGAGTGAAGCATAGAAAGGTGAAAGAACTTGTTCAAGTTCACAAGCCAGGAAATGGAGGAGCTGGCATTTGAACCCTGGTGATCTAGATTCAGAGTATGTGTTCTCCACTACTGTACCTGCTGCCATATTTTTATTATTGTGGAATTCTTGCCTGATTATCTCCTTAGGATAACTTCCCAGAATTGAGATTTCTGATACAAAGGATATACACATTCTAAATCTAACACAAGTTCCCAAACTCCTCCTCCAAAAAGTTTTATGTTGTATTTATACAGTGCTTTATATAAATTTTACATGGCATTAGAGGGTGAGATAGAAAATTTGGGAACCATCAGACATAGATTTGAATCTGCTATATTAATTACTGGACAAGTTACTTACTTTCTATAAGTAACTCTCTAAGTAACTCCGGTTTCTTCAACTGTAAAATCAGGATAGCTCTACCTACTTTACAAGGATGTAATGCAGGTTACAAATAATGTCTATTAAAATGGTCTATAATCCCTCAGTTATAGAAGAGAGTCCCTCCATAGTCATGGTGTTATTATTACTTAAGTTAACATAAATTATCTCTTGATTCATATACCTACCTTTTATTGGGCCGGCAGGTTTTATTACTATAGCTTCAATTTTAATGTTCTGTTTGTAAATATAATTTTGTACTATATAGTATGCAGGACTCCTAGTGACATATTTAACAATGCAATCTTATTTCTCTACAGGGAACCACTATATTTTCTTTTTAGACTGACATATTTAATTTCTTCTCAGTGGTGTCAAACAAGTCTTAGATACATCGTCTGCTATCCAACAAAGACATCTATGCATAGCTTTTTTAAATTTCAGGAAAAAAAATCCAAAACAATACAGTAATTACCAGAGAGGAAGGGTATTTGGAGACCATAGGCTGGGCATGAGGAGAGCCACTTATTTTTCATACGTACATCTGCGACAGAGACGATCACCACGGAGTCCTTCTCTTCTGAAGGAGTCATCCTGGAGACAATGGAATTCAGTGTTTGCTTCAGGTAACTCTGATTTCCTCTGTTAACAGTGGAAATACCTAGTGCAAAAGAGACTGCAGACAGAGGAGTGTGGAATCAAACCATAGAGAAAAACACAATTTATCATTAATAGCTATGCTTATTACTGCATTTGGGTTAGTTGTATGGTCAAAGTAGTGTCCAAAACTAAGTTATAAAAACTACCCAAACTACTATTAATTTTTATCATAAAGTTCATTTTCTGCTTGAACAAATGCCAATTAGCTGTGGATTGTTAGCTGTGGATTAGCTGTGGATTGTCCTTTATATAAAGCTGGTGCTTTTTTGATTCCTGTTGAGAAATCTTTGTTTATCTTCAGGTCATAAAGATATTCTCCTGAATATGAATATCTTCTCGATGGTTTATTGTATGCAGGAGGATGAAGGCCATGTCTTGTCCGCCACGATTCCCCTGGTAGAAGCTGGTTACTTGAGGACATGGGAGGACTACACAAAGAAGTTGTCAGTTAAGCTGAAAAGTCGTACTGGGGAAGGGACTTACATGACAAGTTAGTTGTGGTCCGTAGGAGGTGGTGGGTTCACTGCAGGCAGCGATCAGCTTGTGCTAATCACTTGGCTTATTCATAGGGACTCTAAGTATGTAGGGGTTGCTGGAAAGGAGGGGAAGTAGCAAAAACTGATTTGAAAGATACAATCTATTGTGCAAGGAGCTAGCTTCACTCTATACGACCTGAGGATCCACTAAAGGACTTTAAGCAAGAGTTGAGCATGACGTTGTGCATTTTAGTACATAGCTCTGAAGAGGGTATGAAGAATGTATTGACTCTAGTCAGTTTACAAGTCTATTTCAATACACTGGGCAAGAAATGAAAGCTCAGAAAGAACAGCTATAGCGGGTAGAGAGCAGAAGTTACTTGAGATATACTCAGAATATAGAACAAATAGGACTGGTCACAGATTCCACTGTAGGCCTTGCTACAGGCTTCAGTGCATTTACAAACGTTTTATGTGCTGTGATCTTTTAGTTACCAGGAAAAAAAAATCTCCTTTTAAATTACCTCTGGTAATGAAGGTTTATAGACAAACTGATCCTCCCAAGAACCTATGAAAATCCACCAAAGGGGCCTCAAAAGGAAGATCAATATATACAGCATAGATGGAAATCAGGAAATAGATGGGAATTAGAAAATTATCCAGGATTTAACACAATTCTGCTAACTGAGTTACCTCAACATCCCCAAACCCCTTAACGAGTTCTGCTGTTCTTCCCGATTACAAACATCTCTCCCTCCTTCCTTTCACTCTGGCATGAGCTTCTGCTTATCTTGGCTGATGTTTATTTAGGGCTACGTTTATTCTTGGTATCTCGTATCTTACTGTGTTCTTGGTATCTTGTATTTTATAGTGTCTGTATACTGGGGTTTTTTCCCTATGTCTTTCCTCTCCTCCTCCGGTTACCTATAGCATTGGGGTAGCACACACTTTCTCATATATTCACACACATGTATGCATGTCTATGCACACACACACGCCACATTCAAAATACTCCCAAGACGGAATCTGACACAGTTAAAGACTCAAGTGTGATCCCAGGAAGGACCTTAATATCTCTAAACCTCAATTTTCTTAGGTGTAAAATAGACATAATCATAGGTCTTACTGTAGTGGGTTGTGAGGGTCAAATGAGACAATGAGAGAAAACAAAAAAAGCAAGCACAGTAAGTCAGTCTATGGAACACAGGGAGAATTCAGATGCTAAAGGACACGCGGGCACCCCCATCTCAGCACAGCAGGCTTGGCAGAGGCATGTGCTATGGAACAACACTACTCATTCCCTAGGAACCACATAGATCAGAGGTCAGTAAGCTGCTTCGGTAAAGCACCAGACAGTAAACACCTTTGGCTCTCGGGCCATACAGTCTTTATCACAACTACTCCATTCTGCCGCGGCAGCACAAGAACAGCCACAGACAAGTAAGAATGAACACTGACGAGGCTCCAACCAGATCTTACTGTCAACTGGCAGGTTTGGCCGGTGGGCTGCAATTTGCAGCCTCTGGCCTAGAGTGACTGGCTCATTAAAATAAACAAGGTCTGTGGGACTCGCACTAAAATCCCTGCTTCTAACTTAAATGCTTTGTCTCTTCTTTTATACCTGTTGAAGTTAAATTCATGCTTTAAGGATCGGCTCAAACATCACCTCTTCTGTAAAGTTTTTGCTGACCTTGGTCACCAGAAAGATGGGGAAATAGGAAGATTACCAGATAAGAATGAACTGATCATGGGGCGCCTGGGTGGCTCAGTGGGTTAAAGCCTCTGCCTTTGGCTCAGGTCATGATCTCAGGGTTCTGGGATCGAGCCCCGCATCGGGCTCTCTGCTCAGCAGGGAGCCTGCTTCCCTTCCTCTCTCTCTCTGCCTACTTGTGATCTCTGTCAAATAAATAAAATCTTTAAAAAAAAAAAAAAAAAAAGGAATGAACTGATCAAAACCAAGGGAGACGAGAGTTGCCCTGTACTTAGCAGATGCTTAATATAAGTCAAATGTATATGTGACTTACAATGACCTCTATTCGAAACATCTGTATTCAAACTGAATTTGAATTCAAGTCTAAATACCTGTTGAACTATTTTTTTGTGCCAGGTTGCTGGCACAAAATACTGATTGCTGGCAGTCCAAATTAATGCCACATAGGCTGGTGGCCTATATATCAGAGCATTGTATTAACGGATTACATTTTAAAACTTAAAAGCAAGCACAATAATAATTAGAGAAGCGTTCAAAAAAAGCTTAAGGGGCACCTGGCTGGCTCAGTCGGTAGAGCATTCAACTGTTGATCTCAGGATTCTTAGTTCAAGCTCCACATTGGGCATGGAGCTTATTTTAAAAATCAAATAAACATGGACGCCTGGATGGCTCAGCTGGTTGAGCGACTGCGTTCAGCTTAGGTCATGATCCTGGAGTCCTGGGATTGAGCTCCAAGCTCAATTCCAAGCTTGGAACTCCACATCAGTCTCCCTGCTCAGCAGGGGGTCTGCTTCTCCCTCTGCCCTCCCCCCTCTCATGCTCTCTCTCTCTCTCAAATAAATAAACAAATAATAAAATCTTTAAAACATTAAATAAAAAAACAAACAACAAAACTTAAAAACATGTCTGCAAAGATCAAAATATCTGTATTTGATTTTCTAATTCTAAGTTTGCTTACCACCTGTTTTCTCTTTGCCAATGATTACATCAGGATAAATTCTGCCTGCTTTCCTTAGATGGGGAAAAAAGAACTTTAGGATTTCAAATGTATTAGATGCTGTTTCACTCTTACCCAATGTATTCATTTTCTTGTCAACTGAAAGAAAGAAAAAATAGGGTTTCTAAGTACATGACCATAGGGATTTTTCTCTGGTACAATTTTTCATAATGAGATAAACAGATTTAATATTCAGTATATGAGACATACAATTAAATGTGAATTATTAAAATCATATGGCTACAAAAGATAGTTCAAATATTATTGATTCACATTTATTTAAAAAGTAATATTTAAGTCTAGCACTATGAGCTACATAACCAGAGACTAACAGAACTCTCAGTTCCGAATGAAGTGTAACTAAAACATGCTATAATTGATCTAATCTGCTATTTTGATTAATATCACATTATAGTTTGTATCTCTAAACATTGTTTCATAGCTCAACATTTAATGATTCTACTTATACCATTCATTTGAATATACCTCTAAAATTTTGAAAAAGAAGAACAAAATTAGAAGACTCACCCTATTTAATTCATAATACATAATATGGTAATCAAGACAGTGTGATATTACATTAAAAAAAGATAGGGGGCGCCTGGGTAGCTCAGTGGGTTAAAGCCTCTGCCTTCAGCTCAGATCATGATCCCAGGGTCCTGGGATTGAGCCCCACATCGGGCTCTCTGCTCAGTGGGGAGCCTGTTTCCCCAGCTCTCTCTCTCTGCCTACTTGTGATCTCTGTCTGTCAAATAAACAAATAAAATCTTTAAAAAAATAAATAAAAATTAAAAAAAAAAAAAGATACATAGACCGATGGAACAGAATAGAAAATCCAGAAATAGATCTACATAAATATCATCAATTGATTTCTGGAAAAGGTGCAAAGGCAATTCAATGCAGAAAGGACAGGCTTTTTGACAAATGGTGCTAGAATACTTGGACATTCATATGAAAAAGACTGAATCTTGACCAGTACTTCACACCATTTATAAAAATCAATTCAAAAGTTTCATAGACCTAAATTTAAAATCTGAAAGTATAAAATTAAAAAACACATAAAAGAAAATCTCCATGACCCTGAAGAAGGTAAAGTGTTCTTAAAGATAAAAACATTATATAAAAACGTTATATATAAAAATATATATTATAAAAATATATATTATAATATATAATATATATTTATATATATTATATAAATACATATATAATATGTATATATTATTATATATACATATATTATAATATATTATTTTTAAAATTTTATAAAAAGAAAAATTGATAAATTGAACTTCACAATTAAAAATGTTTGCTTTCTGAAGGGCACTGTGAGGAGAATGAAAAGACTAGCCAAGATTGGGAGAAAACATTTCCAAATCACATATCCATTTGATATGTATTCAGGATAACATATATGTATTTTTTAAGGAAATTTTTTTAAGAAAAAAAATTTTTAATAAAATTTTCTTCACAAAAAACCTGTATATGAATGTTTACAGCAACGTGTATTTGTAATTGCCAAAAAAATGAAAACCACCTAACTGTCTTTCAGTTGGTAAAAGGATAAACAAACTGTATCCACTGTACATCCATGTAATCATAGTTTACTCAGCAATATAAAGGCAATAAAAATTTGGTCACATAACAACTTCAATGACTCTTTGCTAAGTGAAAGAAGTCAGTCTCCAAGGATTGCATACTGTATGATTCCACTCGTATGGCATCCTGAGAAAGGGAAAACTCTAATCTAAGTTTCCCTTAGATTAGTGGTTGCAAGGGATTAAGAGTGAGGACTACCTGACTACAAAAGGGGAAACAGAGGCAGGACTTTTTATCCTGGAGAAATGGGAGCCACTGCAGGATGTTACACAGGACAGTGAACCTTCCCTTTGGTTACAGTGGAAATAGGCGGGGACAATTCTGGGGAAAGAGAAAAAACAGAGAAGTATGTTAGCAGTCATTCAGATGAGGCATGAAGGAGGCTTGACTAGCAGAGATGGTGATGGGAAAATGTAGACAGACTTGTGAGATACTCAGGATTGTGAACTGACTGAAATGGGCATATGCGAGAGGAGGTGGGGGGGAGGGGCAGGAGTCAAAGGGACACTCAGGGTTCTGGCCCATCTAGTCATGGGTCACGATGGTGGTGCAAGTCACACGGAAAACACAGAAGACCATTTCTGAGCTACAGAGGAGAGGAAGTATATCAGTGATATCTCTTACCTGATTTTTTTTATGTCTCACAATAAAAGAATAAGTACTAATTTAGCTATATTTGTTGGGGAAAAGTGTCCTAAAATCAGAAAGCACAAAATCTTAATTCCCAAACACAAAACACAAAACCAACAAACAAACCACCACACGTAAAAACAAAAGCAACACAAACCTAAGTTTATGGACATATTTTTTCTCTGTGTCATTTCATACTTCATTTTACTCAAGGCTTTGATCAGCTCTTGGCGATTTCTTTCAGTTTTGTTTTTTAAACGTAGCATTTTTTCCTTAAACTCCAAAATATGGTTTCTACAATTAATTAATTGATTACCTGCAAGGAAAACATATGTGTATATATTTATATACATAGCAACGATATCATACCATTTTCTATAACATATAACAAAAATGTAAGATATACACTTCAGTGTACTATAACACTATATTTGTGTGTACATATGCATGTACATAGCTTAATATAAATGTGTGTATATGATAGACATAAGAAGCAGCTAGAGAAAGAGTGAGATGTTAAAACAGTACTGTCTGGAAGGTGATATTATTATAAATGGTTTTTGCTTTATTACTTTGTGCTTTTTTATATTTTCCAAATTTTCCATTTTGTGCACACACTAGATTTGTAATTAGAGAGAAAAATCAATTGAGACCAAAAATTCACTTTTAAGAATTTATTTGAAGAACAAAACCAAAAATATATACCCAGATTTGGCTCTAAGGATGTCTAACATAGCCAGCAGCATTACTAATCACTATAAGAAAATCAGAAACAACCTAAATGCTTAACAATGGATATATGCTAAATAAATTACAGAATATCCTTTTAAAAGTTACAGAGGCTCTCGTTTTAAATCAAGTGTAACTGAATCCCAGTTTCACCACTCAATACTCGTGTGACCTTGGACAAGCTATTTTATGTTTGTTAGCCTCCTTCATGTATAAATGGATACATAAAAATCGCTGTCCCAGAGTTGGGAAGAAGTGATACAGTAATGCACATAAGCCATGTGGCAAAGCACACACACACACACACACACACACACACACACAACGCTTTGACAAATGTCTCACAAATATTTATCAAAGGGCTACTTTTTATTCATTTGCCAGTGTAATACCATACAGCTATGAAAATCAGCTTAGAGAAGAATATTTAATGTTGCAAAAAATTGTTTTAAAAAAAACTATGTATAAAATCTTTTCTTTTTTGTAAAACAACACATATACAGATAGTAAAAAAGAGTAAGCATACAAGTTTATATTTTGTTAATATATAATCTTTAGTTTGTTGGATCGCTTTTTATTTCCTATTTTTACAGAATTCTTTTGTTCTAGAATGTTACATTGCTTCTATAATCAGAAAAAAATTAACAGATAAAAGAATTCTGCACCTTGGGACGCCTGGGTGGCTCAGTGGGTTAAAGCCGCTGCCTTCGGCTCAGGTCATGATCCCAGCGTCCTGGGATCGAGCCCCGCATCAGGCTCTCTGCTCAGCGGGGAGCCTGCTTCCTCCCTTCTCTCTCTGCCTGCCTCTCTGCCTACTTGTGATCTGTCTGTTAAATAAATTAATAAAATCTTAAAAAAAAAAAAAGAATTCTGCACCTTTTATCTGCCAAATACTCTGTGCTGAGGGAAGTACAACAATAAAGAAAGATATAGTAGTCTTGCCTTCCGGAAGTTTATAGACTAATTGGTAGAACTAACTTAACTGGTCATTTAAATCCCTGTGATATTTCAGATGTTACAGATTTCCTTCTCCTTGGGTTTTAACTCACTAGGAATACATAGATAACACTAGCCCCAAACAGAAGCTGTCAGTTTTATCTGGGGCTGTCTGACAATGGCTATATTGCCAAGCGCAGTGGGATGTCCTGTTTCCCTGCCCAAGTTAACTCACTCCCAGCCCATTACTGAAAGAGCAAGTGGACCACAGTGAAGCCATAGCCACAAAAGGGATGACTTGCCACGTGTGCTTACTATTTTGGAGGAAAAAAGTGGAGAGAGCTGGCCCTTCTTGGAGGGAGTCCATAAGAACTTTTATGAGCGAAAGAGCCCAGAGATGGCCCGAGTTGTCTTTTCAAGGAAGCCATCCTGCCTCCCTGTCGGTGTGGCCCAGAGAACCCATCTCACCATTGAGATGACTCTCTTCCCTTCTGAAAGAAAGTCCAAGTGGGCAGTTGAAAATGGCCCTTCTAGGGGAACGAAATGAAAGGTGTCCCCATGAGGGAAATATGGGCACGATGAAACAAGGCCACAAGCCCTGACTTCTAGTGAGAATAGTGTGCCCAGAGGATGGGATCCAGATAGCTTGGGAGGGAAGAGCAGGAGGTCAGAGGAGGAATTTGGAGGATGTGCTGCCTGAGGGGAGAACAGTGGGAGTGGGGGTTGGGAGGAGTGTGAGTTCAAAAGTGAAGGGAAGCAAGGACAGGTGTTGTTTGGAGCACTGCTGAGGGAAAGGCAAGGAGGTTTTCAAAAACATGGTGCTACACACCCAGAAGCTCTCCATTATTTCAGGGACAACAGGGGAAAATTCAGAAGTTAAAAGAGGAATCTGGTTCTGCTGATCTTTCCGAGAAGCTCGTTAAAGAGCCTGAACACTCCCCTACACACCAGTGTTTCTTAAACCTTTTTTCTAAAAAAAACCTCGAATTGTGGTAAATTTGAATAAAAGGGATGCGGGTGGAGGCAGAACCTGAAATAGCCCCCCCACAGTCATGAAATTTGATGTTTCTTCAAAATATGTGCAAATTTTGCAGCCCACTCTACAGTACATATTTGTTGTTGTTGTTTTGGTTTTGCATTTGTGGAGTTTCATTTACTTATTTTTTAATTGACATTTGGTTGACATATTAGTTTCTGGTGTGCCAATGAGTTGATATTTGCATATGTTATGAAACAATCACCACAATAAGCTAGTTAAGATGTAGTTGGGTTTTTTTTTAATTTAATTTTATTTTTTTTTCAGTGTTCCAAGATTCATTGTTTATTCACCACACCCAGTGCTCCATACAATACGTGCCCTCCTTAATACTCACCACGAGGCTCACCCAACCCCCCTTCCCCTCCAAAACCCTCAGTTTCTTTCTCAGAGTCCACAGTCTCTCATGGTTCATCTCCCCCTCTGATTTCCCCCAACTCACTTCTCCTCTCCATCTCCCAATGTCCTCCGTGTTATTCCTTATGCTCCATAAGTAAGTGAAACCATATGATACTTAACTCTCTCTACTTGACTTATTTCACTCAGCATAATCTCTTCTAGTCCCGTCCATGTTGATACCAAAGTTGGGTATTCATCCTTTCTGATGGAGGCATTGTGTGTCTGGACCATATCTTCTTTATCCATTCATCTGTTGAAGGGCATCATGGTTCTTTCCACAGTTTGACAACTGTGGCCATTGCTGCTATGAACATTGGGGTACAGATGGCCCTTCTTTTCACTACATCAGTATCTTTGGGGTAAATACCCAGTAGTGCAATGACAGGGTCATAGGGTAACTCTATTTTTAATTTCTTAAGGAATCTCCACACTGTTTTCCAAAGTGACTGCACCAACTTGCATTCCCACCAACAGTGTAAGAGGGTTCCCCTTTCTCCACATCCTCTCCAACACACGTTGCTTACTGTCTTGTTGATTTTGGCCATTCTAACTGGTGCTAAGGTGGTATCTCAATGTGGTTTTGATTTCAATCTCCCTGAGGGCTAATGATGATGAACATTTTTTCATGTGTCTGTTGGCCATTTGCATGTCTTCTTTGGAGAAATGTCTGTTCATGTCTTCTGCCCATTTTTTGATGTGATTATCTGTGTTTTGGGTGTTGAGTTTGAGGAGTTCTTTATAGATCTTGGATATCAGCCCTTTGTCTGTAGTGTCATTTGCGAACATCTTCTCCAATTTTGTGGGTTGCCTCTTTGTTTTGTTGACTGTTTCCTTTGCTGTGCAGAAGCTTTTGATCTTGATGAAGTCCCAAAAGTTCATTTTCGCTTTTGTTTCCTTTGCTTTTAGAGACATGTCTTGAACGAAATGCCTTGGCCGATGTCAAAGAGGTTACTGCCTATGTTCTCCTCCAGGATTTTGATGGATTCCTGCCTCACACTGAGGTCTTTTATCCATTTCAAGTTTGTCTTTGTGTATGGTGTAAGAGAATGTTTGAGTTTCATTCTTCTACACATAGCTGTCCAATTTTCCCAGCACCATTTATGGAAGAGACTGTCTTTTCTCCACTGTATATTTTTTCCTGCTTTGTCGAAGATTATTTAACCATAGAGTTGCAGGTCCATATCTGGGCTCTCTACTCTGTTCCAGAGAGTGAAAAGGGGAGAGATCACAACTAACACCAAGGAAATAGAAACAATCATCAGAAATAATTATCAACAGTTATATGCCAGTAAGTTAAGCAACCTAGATGAAATGGATGCATTCCTGGAAACCTATAAACTTCCAAAACTGAATCAGGAAGAAATTGACAGCCTGAATAGACCAATATCTAGTAACAAGACTGAAGCAGTGATCAAAAACCTCCCAAGAAAACAAGAGCCCAGGACCTGACGGATTCCCTGGAGAATTCTACCAAACATTCAAAGAAGAAATAATACCTATTCTCCTGAAGTTGTTTCAAAAAATAGAAACAGAAGGTAAACTTCCAGACTCTTTCTACGAAGCCAGCATTACTCTGATCCCCAAACCAGGCAAAGACCCCACCAAAAAGGAGAATTTCAGACCAATATCCCTGATGAATATGGATGCCAAGATTCTCCACAAGATGCTAGCTAATAGGATTCAACAGTACATTAAAAAGATAATCCACCATGACCAGGTGGGATTTATCCCTGGGATTCAAGGGTGGCTCAACATTTGCAAATCAATGTGAGAGAACAAATCAGTAAGAGAAGAGAGAATGGTCCTCTCAGTTGATATAGAAAAAACATTTGACAAGATACAGCAACCGTTCCTGATTAAAACCCTTCAAAGTATAGGGATAGAGGGGAACATTCCTCAACTTCATAAAATCTATCTATGAAAAACCCACGCGAATATCATCCTCAATGGGGGAAAAACTGACAGCCTTCCCTTTGAGATCAAGAACACGACAAGGACCACTCTCGCCACTGCTGTTCAACATAGTACTAGAAGTCTTAGCAACAGCAATCAGACAACAAAAAGAAATAAAAGGTATTCAAATTGGCAAAGAAGAAGTCAAACTCTCTCTCTTCACAGGTGACATGATACTCTATATGGAAAACCCAAAAGACTCCACGCACAAACTACTAGAACTCATACAGCAATTCAGTAACGTGGCAGGATACAAAATCAATGCAGAGAAATCAGTTGCTTTCTTACACACTAACAATGAAAATATAGAAAGGGAAATTAGAGAATCGATTCCATTTGCTGTAGCACCAAGAACCATAAGATACCTGGGCTAAACCTGACCGAAGACGTAAAGGATCTGTACCCGAGGAACTACGGAACACTCATGAAAGAAACTGAAGAAGACACAGAAAGATAGAAAACCATTCCATGCTCATGGATCGGAAGAACAAACATTGTTAAAATGTCTATACTGCCCAGAGCAATGTATACTTTCAATGCCATCCAGATCAAAATTCCACCGGCTTTTTTCAAAGAGCTGGAACAAACAATCCTAAAATTTGTATGGAACCAGAAGAGCCCCCTAACTGCTAAGGAAATGTTGAAAAAGAAAAACAAAGCTGGGGACATCACATTGCCTGATTTCAAGCTTTACTACAAAGCTGTGATCACCAAGACTGCATGGTACTGGCACAAAAAAAGAGGTAATTGTTTTAATATAAAGATTACGAAGTCATGTTCTCCCTCCTCCCAACTGTTTTTTCAGGTGACTTTATGTATCTTGGAACAGCACTACTGGCTATCATGGGAACAGGTATTTCAATCAAGAAACGTAGCTGAAGACTATTAGGTACAACATGTGTTTCAGGAAGATCATTCTGGTGCCCATACAGAAGACTGTTTCAGAAAGGCAAAACTAAACCCAGAGAAATCACCTGTCAGGAACCTAAAGTGATAGTAATTTCATGCAAAAGAAGATAAAAGAATAAACCAGGGCAGAAAGGATTAGGAAATCGGGGATAATATGAAAAATACCAAGAGCTTTTATTGAAAAGACTTTGAACTGACTTAGAGAGAGGAGATTAGAATCCCTGCTAGGTTTCCAACATGAGTACAGATTTCTGCAGTCTGAGTTGGGAAAACAGGAAAATGAGCAGTGATGATGCTTATGAGACATCTACGTATGTGGCAAACAGTTGGCTATGCGACTTTGAAGTTCAAGGGAGAGATTAGGGCTGGTGTTACAGATTTGAGAGCAAGAGTGAGATTCACTTATAAAATGAAGCAAGAAAATGTAGTGATAAAAACTGTCCCAGTCTCATCTCCTGCTGTGTCCTTCCTCCCTGCCGTGGCTCACACTGCCTGGGGCAGAGGGTTCAGAGTTTGAAATCCAGTAGGGTGCCTAAGTGTCTGGTTCCCAGAGGTCTTGAATCCCTGGCCATGGGCAGACTTGGCCCCTCTTAACAGCACTGTACATCCATCTTGCTGGTTCCATTCAGCTCTCAGACAGACCAGCTTGGAACACACGTGTGTCTTGCCTGAGCTACCTTACGAAGATAAGAAGCAACTAATAAACTGTAATATCCTGATATTTCTCTTCCAAACCTCAATAGATCATCCACCCCAAAATACAACACCCCCAAAAAAAGTAAACCTACTGTTTCACTGCTCTCTAACAAGATGCTCTGTCTCTCCCCCTTGGGTTGGAGGGGACCCCGCTTCTCCAGTCCTCACCCAGCGGCCTGCTCCACCTCTAGGATCTGTCACAACACCTCTCCATCTCCAGCTCTGTGTCACTGAATCTCTCAAATGCAACAATTTCGTATGATATGGAATATCCTGCCAATAGGGGCTCCCATCCATGGGGTACACGCACAAACAAGTAGATTCGGGCTTTATGCATAGTTGGGCTTGCTGAAACAGGGCAGTGGAGGTTTAGGGAAAGACCCAACTGGCTGGCTAACCATTATAGAGAATCCTATCATTATGAAGTCTGCTGGCAGTCTTCCACAGTGAGCATTGTGCCCCATCCCTGTATAAGTTCCTATAGCCTGTTATGATACAGCCAGCAGAACTCAAGGCCCTACATCTCTGGTCTTCACTAGTGAGTGGGTGGTGGCTCCAGATCTATGGTTTCCTCCCTCATTCCCCTCCAGGAAAATGCCAGACAAGAGTGAATGACAAGAGTGAAAAGGCACTGCTGGATCCAAGCCACAATTTAATCTGTACATAAATCACTCGGTAAGAAAAGATGGAGGACTTGCTGCTCTGAACTCATTTTTTCTCAGCAGCCTCTTGAAGGCCTCCTAATCTGGGCCCCAGAATCGGTCCAGCTGGAGCAGTGACAGTTTGGTTTCCAGAACCTGTATGTGTACTGGTTGGCAATTTGTGTTGGTCATCGCTGTCCCACAGAGCAATACTAAGAATTTTGCAGGTTCTCTACAGATGGAAAGACCTGGCTATAGCAGAGAGATCACCATTTGGTCAAGAATAAAAGCAATTTTCTGTTACTTCCTGAAACACTGTGACAGAGTATTCAGAATTCATTAACAATTCCAAACAGAGCCTGAGTTTTTCTTTGGGAAGGGATGCTCTTCTCAGGGACTTCTACATCTCACCAGCCAGAACAGTTGCCTGGCCACACAATTCATTCCCTCATTCAACAAAGACTTATTAAACTAAATATTGCTACATGTCCGGGGGATACGACAATGCACAAAACAGTCAGAACTCCTGATCCCCTTGGAACTTACATCCTACTGACTGGAAGAAAAGAAGAAATAAGTGAATTACATACTCACTAATAAGGGAAATATATTTGAAGATGGTAAGTACCCAAAAATTACAAAGTGGGGGAAAAAGATAGAGTGTTGATGGTTGGGGGAGGTTTTAATTGTGAACAGGGTGATCCAAGAGAGCTTTTCTAAGGAGATAACATGTGAGCACAGACAAGAACAAAGCAAATGAAGAACTGCAGGTAACTCTGGTACAGAGAGAAGAGCATGTGCAAAAGTCCTGAGGCAGGAGGGTGTCCATTATCTCCAGAAACAGCATGGAGACAAGTGTGGCTGAAGCAAAATGAATGACAGGGAGAACAGAAGGTGATGAAATTACAAGGCCACCTTTGTATAAGTACTGTAGCTTTTACTTTAAGCAAAATGGGAAACCAATGTAAGTCTGTAAGCGCAGTATCACAGAATCTGACTTACCAGAACAGGATCCTTCTATCTCCTATGTGAAAAACAGAGTTGGGGAAACTAAGACTGAAGAAAGGGGGTCAGGAAAGAGATGTCTGTGGCTTAGAAAAGATTGTGGGTGGGATAGTGGCTAAGGAATGGTTTAATTCTGGATATATTTTGAAGATAAAGAAGAAAGGATTTGCGGACATCAAATGTGGGATATGAAAAAAAAAAAAAGGAGGCAATGATATTCTGAGCAACTAGAAGAAAGAAGTACCGTTTACTAAGATGGAGAAGAGGAAGGGAGCAAGTTCTGGTGTGAATATTAGGAGTCGGGTTTGAGACATGTTAGATTTGAGATGTTTATCACACATCTCAGTAGGCAGCTCCATGCGTGGGCCTCAGGGGAGAACTGGCCTGGCCTGGACAGAGACATTTAGAGAGACCTGCGGTAAGATGCTGGAGATCACTAAGAGAATGAGGGTGAGCACAGAAGAGTTGAGGCCCAAGGACTAAATCCCGGGGCCCCCCAAGTTATAAGTTGAAGAAGTCAGTAATGAAGCTAAGACGGATTAGCTGGTAAGGCAGGAGGACACCGGGGTGTGTGTCAAGTCCTTGGAAACCACGTGAGAAAAACGTGCGAAGGAGATAAAAGGCATCAACTGTCAGGTGCTGTCGGACAGGGCAAGGAGGACGAGGACAGGGTGCAGGCCGTGAGACAGCAGTGTGCAGCCCCCAGGGGCCTTGATGACAGAAGTTCTGGGGGTCAGGGAAGTGAAAGCCCAGTTGGAGTGGGTTCAGGAGAAAGCAGGACCACAGGGCTTAGAGACAGGGTAGGGGGACAACTCTTTTTTTGAGAGTGAGAGTGGGGTGGGGGCAGGGGAAGAGGGAGAGAGAGAGAATCCCAAGCAGGCTCCACACCCAGCACAGAGCCCTACGCAGGGCTCAATCTCACAACCCTGAGATCATGACCTGAATGGAAACCAAGAATCAGACGCTTAACCCACTGAGTCACCCAGACACCCCAAGTGAGTTTTAAACTGAACTGTGCTTTAATCAAATAACTGCCACTATCCCAGATAAATCTTGAATATTCATAAAGTGGATACTGTTTGAAGGTGTCGACAAACTTTAGAAGTAGACATAGTTTAACCAGTATAACCCTATGTTATTGAGGTTCCTCAGGTTCTCTCAGCAAACTGAATCATGATGTTGATACATCATGGGTGATGCAATATGGCTAAGCTCCCACAGTGTTAAGTCAGTCCCTCAGGGAGCAATTTGGTAAACACGAAAAGAAAGAGTTTTCTCTAGAGGAAGCTGTATTTGCAGAAACAACCATGCAAAAAAGTTAAAGCATGTATTCCCTAGTCTTAGATCTGCTTCTTACCCATTTTTACTTGATTATGCTATTCAACAATATTCTATTTAAAATATTTACATTACTTTCATAGTTAATCAGGTATTTTGTGAGGGTGAAATGTTATAAAACTATTTGCAAAGGCTTGAAATAAACAATAATTTAATGTTTTGAGCCAAGTGTGGTGGAATTGTGAAAACAAACACCAGTCCTTGTGTGCAATGGGCCAATATGAATTCCGCCCATAGGCAAGAGGTCAGGTAAGATCCTAATTACTACTGACCTTTGTTTCTCATAGCAAGAGTCCAAGGCACTGCTATCCAGTAGAAATAAAATCTAAAACACGTTTGTAATTTTTAATTTTCTAGTAACCACATTTTAAAAAAGTAAAAAAGATCAAGTAATTGTGAATATATTTAATATTTAATATTTAATTCAATACATCTGAAATATTTTTCAACATGTAATCAACATAAAAAATAACTAATGGAATAGCTTACATTCTTTTTTGTACTATGTATGCTAAATCTGGTGTATATTTTATACTTACAGTACATCTTAATTCACATGCAAAATTTTAATAATAACAGTGACATGCATTCTTACCAAAGAATAAAATTTTCTTACTGGAGAAATATTTTGCACTGCTTCCATCTTTATATTTAAATTTAAATTTAAATTAGTTAAAACAAAATTTAAAGTTAAAATTCATTGTCTCAGTTGCATTGACCATATTTTAAGTGCTTGGCAGTCACCTAGATAGAGGCCACCATATTGGACAGCAGGCTCTTGGCACCAACTGTGAACTTATTAGAAATGCAGTATCTCTTGGGGCACCTGTGTGGCTCAGTCAGTTAAGTGTGGACTCTTGATTTTGGCTCAGGTTGTGAAATCAAGCCCTGCATTGGGCTCCAAGCCGAGCATGGAGCCTGCTTGAGAGTCTTTCTCTCCCTCTCCCTCTGCTCTTCCCCACTCGCTCACACAAGTGCGCTCCCCAGATCCACTGAGTAACAATCTGGGCTTTTGTAAGATTCACAGGAGATTGGTATACATGTTAAAATTTGAGAAGCACTGTTACAGATCTCTTTAATTGTTTTATCTTTCTCATCATTGACTTTACCATAGTTCAGGTCATTACTGCCTCTAGCTGCACTATTATAATTGTCTCTTAATTAGTCTCTCACCTCCAATCTACAATTAATCTTCTGGAAACGCTGCTCAAAGACTTTAAATGGTTTCCTGAATGCTTACTGAATTAAGTCCAAACTACGTGCCTTAACATACAAGGTCTCATCCATAGGGCCATGACCTGACTCTTCCACACTATTTCATTCACTGAACCCCTCCAGCAATGAGAAGCATCACAGGGTATGCATTCTTTCTGCCATTTAATACTCACCATGTGTTATTCACTGAACTATATGACAGCTAAACATGGACAGTCAAGTTCCTGCTCTAAATTACCTGACAAGAGATGGAGGAAGGAGCATGTATTTAAACAACCAATTAATATAATT
The DNA here is from genome assembly GCF_963455335.1 of Martes martes. Classification (NCBI taxonomy): domain Eukaryota; kingdom Metazoa; phylum Chordata; class Mammalia; order Carnivora; family Mustelidae; genus Martes; species Martes martes. Next base: position 136,373,315 of record NC_137889.1, read on the forward strand.
GTGAAAATGGAGTTATCCTCAAGTGCTACAGGCAGAGAGAGGCAGAAATGCTTACCTAGTAAGGAAGACTGAGCAGTGGGGGAGGGACGAGGGAAAAGGTTTCAGAGAAGAGGGAATATTTGAGAACTTGAAGAATGTACAGAATGTTGCCCTACAGCAGAGGGCAGGGAAGGGCATTCCAAACTAAGAAAATGACAACGAAAGTGCGTAAGTATGAAATGGTACAGCATATGGAGGGGAAAGCAAGTAATTCACTGGGGGGGTCAAAAGGAAGGAAATGAGTGGCATGAAGTTGAAGAATGGGAAGACCACTTCAAATCTATTATTCACTTATTTGTACCCAGTGTGGCTCCAAAGAAAGACTATCTGAGGCAGCTGGTAGGAGATGAAGGTAAAAAGATAGAATATATTTTGGGTTATTCCACTCCACGTATGTTTTGCAATAGTCAAATCACATTATGAACAACGCCCTTTGAATTCCCTTTGAGTGATCCCTCTATGCGTTAGGTCTTATGATGAAATATTTTAGACTTTGCAAAACATATATAAAATAGTTTGAAAGACAATAATAAAAATTAACATCCATGAATCCACTACTACCTTAGCCTTAAATATTCCATCTGTTTCCTTCCAAGATTATGTTCCCTTTCCTCCTTACTCCCAGATAAGCAGAATTCTGAATTTTGTATTAACCTTCCATTGCTTTTCTTTCAAGTTTTACCACTTGTGCAAACTGATTGATATTTGTTTTTAGATATTAATAAGTAATACTTATATGTATTCTTTTGTACTTGCTTCTTTTTCTTAATGTATGTTTTTGCAATCCATCCATACTGATAAGTGAAGCTCTAGTCCAATTATTTCCACTACTGTTAAATGTTCCACTGTTTTGAATATACAGTAACACATTTAGCTCTTCTACTGTTGATTATAAAATTATAAAAAAATGCTACCAAGAATATACCAGGTCAATATATTCAAGAGTTTCCCTTGTATATATCTGGTGGTAGGGATGTTATCTTAAATATTGAACAACCTGTATGATGTGGGTACTGATCAGTGACAAGAAGAGTTGGCCATAAACCATTGGGTGACACTGCACACCAATTTCAGTCCTGACTGGCAGAACTGCTAGGACACAGGAAGTGCAAGTCACACAACTAAAGTTACTAAATGTATGCATAATCCCACTCCCTAGGGAGTGTGTGCAAATTTCTGCACTTCCACATCCTCACCAAATGTCTTATCTCCTAAATTTAAAAATCTGAATGGTATGAAATGTTATAAAAGAAATGTTTTAATTTGCATTTCTTTGATTGCTAATGAAGCTAACATTTATGTTGCACTTGGCCTTAGAATCTATTTTGCTGATATTAATATAGCTACACCAACTTTCTTTTGGATTAGGTTGTTGGTATACACTTTTCCATCCCTCTTCCAACGTTTCTCTATCTTTAAAATTTAAATGTATCTCTTGTAAATATCATCACGTTTGGTTTTGTTTTTATATCCAATCAGAAAAAACTGTAATTTCCTTTTTGGAGTATTAACTATAGTGAGTGATATTGTTATACATTATTTTAGTATCATTTTAATAGTTAGACCAGAGATTTCAATGTGAATCCTTGACTTATTACAGTCTAATACAAATTCTCACATTCTCATTTTTCAACAGTGCTACAAGTTTAATACCAATTAACTCCATTTACCCCTCTCTTATCTTATCTTGTAATAGTTGTCATGCATTGTTGTTCTAGATATACTTTAAATTCCACCAGACATTTCCATTATTGTCTTGAATGGCCCACACATGCACCCTGGACGCTGCTGACTTAGAGCTACGCCTGGGGCTAAAAGAATAATATTTCATTATAATAGAATATATATAACTTCTTTATCCATTCATCCATTGAGGGACACATAGGTTGCTTCCACAGTTTGGCTATTATAAATAATGCTGCAATAAACATGGGAGTACAGATGCTTTTTCAAGTTAGTGTTTTCACTTCCTTCATATAAATACCCAGAAGTGGAATCACTGAGTCATATGAGTAGTTCCATCTTTAATTTTTTGAGGAACCTCTATGCTGTTTTCCAGTGGCTGCACCAATTTACATTCCCACCAACAAAGCATAAAATTTCTCTTTTTCTCCACACCTTCACCAACACTTATTATTTCTTATCTTTTTAAAAATAGCCAACCTAACAGGTGTGAGGCAGTATCTCACTGTGGTTTTGATTTATGTTTCCTTGATGATTAGTAATGTTGACCATCTTTTCATGTAAATGGCTTCCTATCTTCTTCAGAATAAAAGTCATAGTTCTTACTATGGTCTCCATGATCTTATCCCTCTACAACTCTTCCTTGTTCACATTAGCCTCCTAGCTGTTTCTCAAACATATCAAGCTGACTGCACCACAGGGCTTTTGCACCTGCTTTTCTCATTGCCTAGAAAACTCTTCCCCCAGATAGCCATACAATAGTCTCCTTACTTCATTCAGGAATAGGCATTAATATGACTTTCCTTAACCACCCTATCTAAAATAGCACTTTCTCTCCCCTGTCAACACCTGACATCATAGAGTAATATCATTCCTGTTTGTTGTTTATTTCCCTTAATCAGAATGTAAGCTCCCTGAAAGTAAGGCTTTAAAAATTTTTTGTTGCCTAGTTCCTAAAACAACATGAAGAAGTATTTATCGAAATCATTAATTCACTCATTCATCCAACCATGCAACAAATATTTAACATACCTATTAAATCAGGCATTTTTCCAGATGCTAGGACACAGCAGTGAACCAAGCAGGCAAAAACAGAAAGAAAAAAATTCTCTGCATGGAGCTTACATATGAATAGAGCCAATTAATGAACTGTTAGTGCTATGAGCTTATAGAAACAGCAAAAGGTTACATGCACACACAAATTTAAAAGGGGAAAGATGCCCACTAGGTTGTGGCCAAGGTTTTGGTTTTGTTTTTTGTTTTTAATAAGTAGGCTCCTTGCCCAGCATGGAGCCCAGAGTGGGGCTTGAACTCACTAGGCTGAGATCAAAATCTGAGCTGAGATTAACAGCTGGGCACTTAATCAACTGAGCCACCCAGGCACCCTCTGGCCATCTTTCTAATAAATATAACCAAGTTTTCGTTGGTAAGAATTACAGCTATGGATCAAATTTTAAAAACCATTGGGACTATCTTTGGTGTCTTATAAAAATCGTTGCTTCCAAAACTAAATGAAGTCTTTTGTTGACATAAGAACATCTCAGGATTGATTTTTTAACTATTTTAGAGCTGGCTTACACAGAAACATAAACACAAAACACTGTTTTATCAGTTATTCCAAGAGTGGTGCATTTTCAAGAACAATATCTCATATTCTGAATTAGAACATATGAATCATGGGAATATAAATGCTTCAAGGGACCAAACTTCTCCTTTCTGGTCATAGCATGAAGTCCACAGTTTATAATAAATAATCTAATAATATTAGTTTTATTAAAACGCCTTCTGACATAACCAATCCAAACTGCCTTCCAAAATTACTTTAAAAGGGAGTTTACAGCAGCAGCTCTTTCTACCCATGGGTCCTGTTCCCGAGCTTTAGTAAACCACCGTTCTGCACCAAAAAAGGGGGGGGGAGTTTACATTTTACTTTCTAATTATGAGTAACGATTTATTTTTTGTTATAAAAATAGTAATAGTTTGTTGTCCTAAAATACATAAAAACACATTTGGATAATGATCTTACAGAAAATCAGAAAGAGGAAAGTGTATAAAATGATTAAAGAACAGTAGTATAAATCAGGTAAATTATTATATATTTCTAATCCTTTGAAACAAATGGAGTAGAATGTTGATATTGTGTATACATGACAAAATTTCGTATTAATTAGAGGACTAAAGCCACTTCGTAGAATGTTGATATTGTGTATACATGACAAAATTTCATATTAATTAGAGGACTAAAGCCACTTCCAAACTCGATCCTTGACACTAGAACCAAGGGCACTTTGTGTGAACCCTCGGTCATAAATGTGTTTAATAAAAATGAAAATTTAACCTAAAACAACCTAAGGACAATCTTGGAAGTGTGGCTTAAAATATATTAACTTAAAATTAGCTTAAATTCAAAATCCAACTACATGGACGCTAAAATGTTACACTGGACCTTGGACAAGTAGAGCTGAAAAGACAAAATGCAGGAAATCTAGTTAAATTTGAAACTCAGATCAACAGTAAGTCTTTTGGTACAAATACAGCCTGTGCAATTTTTACACTAAACGGTTACTCACTGTTTATCCAAAGTTCAAATTTCCCTGGGCAATCTCTACGTTTGTATGCTACACTGGGAGCCCTAAAACAAGATGAATTAAAACGTCGGTGTGTTGCGAAGTTGTGTTGCGAAGTAGTAACACAAGCCGCATGGCTCATCTGAGAAAGTTCAGGAGCCACACCCGTGCTCTAAATGGGTCTCCATCATCGCACCCCTTTCTGGCCTCGCAAAAAATACTCTCGGGAGCCTGGAAATGTGGCTCAGTAACAGAACTCGAAACCCGAAGTTGGGAAGGTGTTGGCTTTGCAAGAAGAGCCCTTAATTCAGACAGGCACGTTTCTGGAAAGGATGGGGAAGAACAAGACGCGGACGGCGGGAAGCTGGGCGCAAACCGAACCCTCCGACCTTCGTGGGGGAAAGGACGCGCGGAGGCGGGACAGCGCCGGGAGCCCCCCCAGCCCCGGGGGGACCGATCCGTTAACGCGCGCGACCAGCGGGGGTCGCGGCCACCGGGGTGAACTAAGGGCGCGCGTTACAGTCTAACCGCCGATCGGACAGTTGGCGCAGGGGCTGCATCTGCCAAACACCTCCTACGAGAGCGGGCGGCAGCGCCAGGCCCTCACCTCGCCCCCCATTCTCCAACCCCCCGCCCCGAGCGCCCTGGCAACCCCGCAGGCCCGAAGCCAGAGTTTGCGGGCGAGAACGGGGGTGGAGAGGCCACCCGCAGCTTACTGGTTTGAGTCATCCTGGAGATGCAGAAGCAGGAGAAGCTGAAGAGCATGACGGCGGCCAGCGCGATCAGCACGTTCACGTGCTTGGTCCTCATGGAGCTGGCCTGACTGCCAGCGGCTCGCAGCCCGGCGAGTGGGAGGCGACGAGCAGCGCCCCCGCGACGGAGGAGCCGCGCGCACCGCGCCTGCGCCTCTGGACGCGCGCCCGCGCGCCCCGCGCCCCCTGCCCCCTGCCCGCATCCCGCCCCTATCCCTGGGGGTCCTGGCACGGGCCGCCTTTTTAGAGCCCCCTTCCGTGGTTCAGCACTTAGCATCTCAAACCTCTTGCTAGGACCGCTGGACTTCAATGCCATGAACTTTGGGAAAGCTCTCCACTGCATAACCTGTGGTTGGTGGATGCCCAGGAGCTTGCTTTATTTTCCTGTAGCTGTGACTTCCGTGCCAGACCCTAGGCTAAGCAGTTTGTACATACTATCTCGGTAAATCCGACATCCCAATTTTTTAAAGGCAAGAAAACAATAGTTCTAATATGCTATTGTTCTCTTCATTTTATCTTGAAAAAATAGGAGCTATTGTGAAATGGAGCAGTTTGTTACAGGACACACAGCTGGACGTGGTTCCTCCACAAATCGTGTACATAGAGAAGTTTATGTCAAATAATAAAATAAAATATGATTATTTTATAAATAATATAAGTTTATAAATAAAATATGATAAGACGGTCCTAAATAAAATAAAATATGTATCTTTAGCTTTAAATGAAAACCATTAAATGCCCAAATAACTTAGGGGGCTTAGATTTTTGTGTGGGAAATGACCAATATCAAACATTCAGCTTAATCCCTTTATCTTTTATACTTTGGTACATCCTCCCCCAGGAAAGGAGCGGGGAATCAACGTTTGTGAAGGAAAGAAATTATATATAAGATGAGTAGTGCAAAAAAGACTTGCTAAGCTATGCCAAGTTCAAGGTATCCGTTTCTCAGCCCCTTAAAAACCAAGCCTGGGAAATACTAGGAGAAAATCAGGGGGTGCCTGGGTGGCTCAGTGGGTTAATCCTCTGCCTTTGGCTCAGGTCATGATCTCAGAGTCCTGTGCATCTGGCTCTCTGCTCAGCAGGGAGCCTGCTTCCCCCTTTCTCTGCCTGCCTTTCTGCCTACTTGCGATATCTCTCTGTCAAATAAAATCTTAAAAAAAAAAAAAAGAAAGAAAGAAAGAAAGAAAGAAAGAAAGAAAGAAAGAAAAGAAAAGAAAAGAAAATCAGTAGGTTGAGACTCTCTTTGGGGTCCTTGAACTGTGTTTTGCTATTTAGGTTCTCCCCGCTGATCAATCTTCTTACTGGCCAGGTCTGGTAAAAAGTGTTCTTCAAACCAGCACTACACCACTGGCTGAGCTAGTTTCTGGCTCCTTGAAAGAGAAAAAAGATTTGAACACATGCCAACCTGAGGATGCCTTTATAAGCTGTATTTTCTCCTGTGCTGATGGCAGGAGTTGTGACCTTCCGTTGAGCAGTCACCCAGCCGGATCCCAGGATTGGGAGCCAATCTTCAACTCTATTCTCCCTCATCCCATTGGCTAAGCTCCTCTGGAAGCCACAGGGCCAGGAAGTTCTGTGTAGTGTACTAGACCTTCGGACCTGCCTGGGGGGGTAGGGGGGCGTGGAGCTGGGGGAGAAAGACTAACCCTGGGGAAGAAGCTCTTCAGCACAGGAATCTCCAAATTCAATATCTCACAGTCCTTTTACTTGGTCTCCAGTTTCACACTTTTAGCTTTGTGTTGAAAAATATCAGAACCCACTGGCAGTATACTGGGAAAGTTTTTAATCCTTTTTAAAGTAGGGGTCCTCAACAAAAAGATGACATGAATAATACCTGTTCTAGGTTGCTGAGTTAAATAACGTTCAAAGCCAATTCGCATATTCCTTGTCATTATGTAACACTCAATACATTTTGGTTCTCTGCTGTTGCTCGTCAGAAACAGTATTAATTTTCTCACTAATTCTAATTATTTTTTCCCCCACAAAGCAGGGGAGAACTGTCCCATAGTTTATGGCATTTGACTACCATTAATTATTTTTTCTCTATTATTATTTTGAGCAGACCGCCTGCTCAAAAATCCTCCAGCAACTCTGTTAAAAGTGAAAAGTGTTGGCGTGGAGTCCAGACCCTTACACAGTCTGATTCCATCTACCTTTCCAGCTATCCTCCTTATTCCAGCTATGTACTTGCCTCTAATGTAGTACTCAAAAGGTCTACTCCACTCAAACTCACCAAATACCATGTTTTCAAGATTCAGAAAAGCACTTTGCTCTCACATCTTAATGTTTTTGAAATCAGCATGTGTCTTCTAATTTTTCCATTTTGTATAATTATTTTTTTTCTTTTGTCTTTTTTCCAAAGAAAGGAAAAACCAAGATCTTGATAATCAGGGGTTCCTGGGTGACTCAGTCAGTTAAGCATCTGCCTTTGGCTCAGGTCATGATACTGGGGTCCTGGGATAGAGTCCTGCGTCCCCTCAGCGGGAAGTCTGATTCTCCCTCTGCCCTTTCCCTCCTGCTCTCTCTAGCTCAAATAAATAAATAAATAAAATCTTTAAAAAACCCCATGATATGGGGCGCCTGGGTGGCTCAGTGGGTTAAGCTTCTGCCTTCAGCTCAGGTCATGATCTCAGAGTCCTGGGATCGAGCCCCACATCAGAATCTCTGCTCAGCAGGGTGCCTGCTTCCCCCCCTTCTCTGCCTGCCTCTCTGCCTACTTGTGATCTCTGTCTGTCAAATAAATAAAATAAAATCTTTTTTAAAAGAAAAACCTCATGATAACTGGAAGAGATTATGCTGAGTGAAATAAGTCAAGCAGAGAGTGTCAATTATCATATGTTTTCACTTATTTGCGGAGCATAACAAATAACATGGAGGACATGGGGAGATGGTGAGGAGAAGGGAGTTGAGGGAAATTGGAAGGGGAGGTGAACCATGAGAGACTATGGACTGTGAAAAACAACCTGAGGGTTTTGAAGGGGCAGGGGGTGGGAGGTTGGGGGAACCAGGCGGTGGGTATTAGGGAGGGCACGTATTGCATGGAGCACTGGGTGTGGTGCAAAAACAATGAATTCTGTTACGCTGAAAAGAAATTAAAAAAATAATAAAGTTAAAAAAAAAAACCATGATAATCAGTCAATGGTTTGTCTATGAGTCAGAACACATGATAGTCACTCAACATCTCCTCTGTGCCAGTCACTGAACTAGTTACTGGAGATACGAATGGTCACCTGCTGGTTCTGGGCTCTGCCTTCTTCATGCTCAAACATGGATGCACTGCACACGCTCACGTCCCTACCTTCCAAAAGTGTTCAAGACTCAGCTGAAACGACATTACCTGAAGACTTCATTGATCATCCGTGTGTACAGAAATCTCTATCCTCTGAAAACTTGTAGCACTTAGGTCCTCTCTCAGGACACTCGACGTGCACCATATTTACTTGTTATGCATATATTTTATTTCTTTTACCACGCTTTGAGTCCCTGCAAGACAAAGATTGTGCCTTACATATTTCCTTATCCTACTCCATATTGTGCCTCACATATTTCCATATCCTACTCCCCCCTGTGGATTCCAGGGTGTCTTACAGATCAAAAGTAGTGACTGAAACACAAACTTGTAGTACAACTGAGCGATCTTCTCAACAAACTACCCACAGTTGCTAGCTCCTTACCGTTCACGCCAACAATAAACATCACTCTAGAAAATCCAGTGGATAAAGAATGCAGTAGCATTTTCAAGGACCTTTTGCGATTTGTTTTTTAAAATTAGTGGCACATTCAGACCATGGGAAGTGGAGAATTGCCAGGGCAAATAATGCTCAATATGTATAGGAATATTTATGGGAATAACAATGGGATTGGGAAGCGTATTCTCTGGGGGTATGACCAGCCTTAAAGCCATCAGGGCTTCTTGAGTTAACTTCAGTCTGAATGGTGGTCTCATGACTGTTAGGAGCAAAGAAAAATAAACTTAGTGGGGACGGATTTTTCTAGTTCTGTATATATGTAGAATCCTGAAGGTGGAAAGAATCTGAAAGATAATAACTTGACAAAATGCCGGTTGTCCTGGCTCTGTTGTCTGTTTCACGTTATTTAGAAATAAGTCATCTGTACCCACCCGAGTGCCATCTGTTCAGCACAATTCAGGAAAATGACAGCACTGAAAGGAACTTTGAAGGATCATCTATGACAGCCATTCTTCTTAAACAACAATCACCTGGAGGGATGCCTGGGCAGCTCAGTCAGTTAAGCAGCGTCTGCTTTTGGCTCAGGTCAGGATCCCAGGGTCTTGCCATCGAGTCCCGCTTAGGGCTCACTGCTCAGTGGGGAGCCTGCTTTTCCCTCTCCCTCTCCTGCCTGCTGTTCCCCTTGCTTGTGTGTGTGGGTGCTCCCTCTCCCTCTCTCTGACAAATAAATAAACTCTTTAAAAAAAAAAAAGGAATCACCTGGAAACCTTGTTAGACAGAGTTCTGGGCCCACCTTCAGTTTTGATTCAGTGGGGTAAGGCTGGGACCCCAAAAGGGGAGTTTCTAACAAGTCCCCGATGATACTGACGGTCCAAGGGATGACTCTTTGGGAATCACTGCACAGCAGCCCTTCATAGAATCATAGGTTGGATTTGGAAAAAAGTATAGATTACCTAGCTTATTCTCTTTGCTCAAATCATTCCAAAATACCTATGAAATAAAGACACTACATTCTCTGCCACCAGTGGGGGCCGGAGGGGTGGTTTCCATGATGTCCCCTGGTCGTTATATTCTAGATGTTAAATTTGTCTCATATCCCTGAATGTACCAAGACAAGCCTGATTATGGGGAAAAAGGCTTCAAGTGTCTAGAATTGTCCCCTGAATTGAAAGACTGTAGTCCTACCAAAGAGGCCTGCCTAGGTGAGGGCAGAGAACTGCGCGTGCTCCAGCTGCACTCTGGCGCAGGACTGTTTAGAGCCAAGAATGCATCTCGTATTCATTCATACAAAAGCATCAAGTAGGCTTCCGGAAGCCTCGACAAGGCATAGTTCTGGTCTTAACAAAAACGAGGAGATCACCTAGATGACCACATCAGGTACCTAGAAAAGCAGCAGAAAAACCAGCACAGCTCATACGTCACAACCCAGATGACAGTACCACTCTTCTACCACTGGGGCAGGGACTCAGGGGTCCTGGATCACAGTTTTCTCCAGAAACTCCTGGTGGAGTTTACAGGCCAAACATGTGAATCTGCTTCAGTCTAGTTTTCAGGGAGAACAGATCTGAGGCCGATCCCGTCATCAACCATGATGTGGCTTTTATGAGAAATCACTATAATAAGTGTAATTCTCTTACTATCAGACTCTCTCTCTCTCTCTCTTTTAAGATTTTATTTATTTATTTGAGAGAGAGAAAGAGAGAGCACAAGCAAGGGGAGAGGGAGAAGCAGGCCCCCAGCTGAGCAGGGAGTTCGACAAGGGGCTCGATCCCAGGACCCCGGGATCATAACCTGAGCCGAAGGCAGATGCTCAACTGACGGAGTCACCCCGTTGCCCCTACTATCAGACACTCTAGAGGACTAAGTAACAGTCTCTTTCCCCAGCATCATCATTTACTTGTTCTCCTTCTTTTAACATTTCATCTTTTTTCCATTTATCACCTGTCAGAATATAGACTTAGTCTCCACAGGCAAGGGCCACTGGTTCAGCCACACTCTCAACCCACAAGGAGAGCAGCAGTTGGAAACTTGCCAGGGCCTTCCCTTTGTCCATTCCCAGGAGGAAGGATTGTCTCAGTCAAGTACAACATAGCTATATTCCCACTCTATGAGGTCACTGGGAGAAACATACGGCCAATCCTTACTTGGCCACATGATGTGAAGTCACTATCCAACACAGGTGGGTTCCTTAAAAATATGCACATTTATGTAGAAAGGAATGGATTTTGTGTCTTGGGCAGCAATTCTCCCTTCTACTCTGTCTTCCAAGTGAAATGTTGGACCCTTAAGCACGGGGTCCACTAAAATAAGTGTGTACAATGGGAAAGAGAGAGTTCTCACCATCCCCCACCCCCTCATCCCCATGGCCATATTGTGATTTCTAATAAGAAATATATATTGTGTCTTCAGCCAGTCCTGGCACAGAGCTCCTAAAACCCTTGGAATTTCCTGAGAGAGAGTGATAAAAGTGATTTTTGTTAGGTTAATGAAGTCGCTTTTGGAAAGCATCTAAGGCAGGGGTGTGAGGGGTGTTGAACATTCGGTCCTATCCTACCCCTGACCTCTGGAGATGGGAGAGGAGCAGGAGATTGGGTAAAATCACCAAGGGTGCCAAAGATTTAATCAGTCATGACTACGTAATAAACCCTCCGTAAACACCAGAATGGATGGAATTAGGAGAGCTTCTGGGTTGGGGACCATGTGGAGATTGGGGGAAACTGGGGTGCTCAGAGAGTGTAGAAGCTTTGTGCCTCTTTCCCCATGCACTCTTACGGGTCTCTTCCATTTGGCTGTCCCTGAGTTAGATTCCCTTATAATAAAGGGACAAAACACACATTCACCTAACTGATGCAGCCAGCCCTCTGTATCTTTACATTGTATTTTCAATACCAGCTCTTTATAGATGGCTACTTTATAGACGGCAAAGAATCTGATGTGTCCCTATGTTAGGATTGGAGGGGCCAATTTCTGCACGCTGGAATGTAGAATGCATTCTTTGGTCCAGAGTGGAGCAAGGTGAAAGCGCCCACAGTGACCACCATCAAGTCAAGTGCAAACAGGCTCTTTAAGTGACCCACCTGGAAACAGCTACAGGCCCTAAATGACCAATTCAACAAGGTAGGCACAGTTTGTAAGATTACCAAAAAAAAGGAAAATTCTGCACGTCCCCATACTCCCTCCTCCCGCCCTATTACTAGGGCCCCTCACCATCACCTCCAAGCCTCCTCACCTGTCTCTCCCTTCTGCCCTGCCTGCTGCTCCCTTGCAGTGTATTCAATAAACTTTTATCTCTTTTCTATTTTTTAAAAAAATATTTTATTTATTTATTTAGAGAGCAGAAGCAGAAGCAGCAGCAGGCACAGGGAGAGGAGAAGTAGACTCCTTGCTGAGCAGGGAGCCTGATGCAGGACTTGATCCCAGGACCCCGGGATTATGACCTGAGCTGAAGGCAGCCACTTAAGTGACTGAGCCACCCAGGCGTCCCAACTTTTATCTCTTTTGTTCTGCTTTGGATGAATCCTTTCACTGCCCGTGCCGCCCACGTTTGGTGTCCCCTCGTCCGAGCGGGACTCCCCACACAAAGGGAACCAAATAGCCCTGGACAGTGTTTGGGCTTTTGTCCAGCACAGAATAAATGTCCTGGACTGTAGGATCATTTGGATCCTACAGGGACTGCAAATAATAATCCGTATATCCAAATAATATCCTGTATCCTCACTGGCGTTTATGCTTGGAGTCTTTTGCCCAGGAGATTTTCCTGAATGCCATCTTTAAATGGCTAATTTTGTTGTTGTCATTAGCAGTCAACAGTCTCCCACCACATTAGTGGCACAGTGGAATAATACCATTATTCTTTTCTCTTGTCTCACTTTGGCACCACTGTACCCACATTATTACCCACATAGCTACTTCGAGAAATTGGCAGGGCATCACCTAGGCCTTCCATTCCCCTGCTGAACCAACTCACTTCTTGTCGTAGGCATTTCTTTTCTTTTCTTTAAAGATTTTATTTATTTATTTATTAGAGAGAGAGAGAGACAGCAAGAGAGGGAACACAAACAAGGGGAGTGGGAGAGAGAGAAGCAGGCTTCTTGTTGAGCTGGGAGCCCGATCCGGGGCTCGATTCCAGGACACCGGGATCATGACCTGAGCTGAAGGCAGACGCTTAACGACTGAGCCATCCAGGCGCCCTGTCGTAGGCATTCTATGATCCACTAAAATCCTCCTTGGGAAGCCTTGTGAGGCTTCCACAATTGTATCACCTACCCTGGGAGTATTCTTATGTTCCCTCACCGAGATTCTCATTTGGTGACTGGCCCACTACTCTTTGGACATGCGGACATTGCCCTGGGGTAGACAACAGTCCTCCCTCCACTGTCAAGGATTCCGCCCTCAGGGTGGCCCCTTGCCGGAACTTGCCTTTGCCTTATATCACTGGGTGTTTACCGCTTGTAGAGCAGAGGGTGGCTGACTTTTACTTTGGAGTTGTTACCATACAGGACCCCTCGTGGATAAACCAAAAAACTGGTTTTATTTTGGTGAAAGGAAAGTCACGAGGTTTAAACTGGTCGGCCAGAGAAGTGGACTATGAATTCGTCCGAAAGCACAGATGCTACGTGCTCATGGGTCATGGGTGTGTTGTAACTCCTCAGAGAACCCTCTCATGACACAAATTCCATTTTATTTGAGAACTTGTGCAGCTTCCTCTTTATCACAACTTCCTTCTGATATCACATATATCATATCACAGGTCGTTCAGGTCATGATATTAATTTGCTCCTCTTAAGTTATGGGGACTGTTTTCATTAGAGCCCAACAGTGTGCTGGTAAACCGGCTCTCTAGCGCCATCATCAGGAACTTTTGAGTAAAAAATCCCAGTGGTCGCCACAAGGCGGCAGTATCATCTTATTCAAAGCCTCCAATCTGCTTGTATTCTGTGTCAGAAACTTGGAAAATAAATTATGTGTGAACGTATAAGAATCAGAGGGTGTCGGAGATAGATGGGCCATTGCCCGTTATATATTTTTCATAGCTTTCCAAACAGTTCATAAAGGGATTGTGCCTTCTTTTTATTGACAGAGTTCTCAGAGAGAGTTATGTATTTATTTAGTGTTCATAGAATACCTCTGGTTGTCCAAAGTGATCTTTAGAAATTTCAAAGATTGCATTAAGTTCTAAATTTTATCTGGATTGATGAACCATTTGGCCAGTTATACTTGCCACTACATATCTCATATCTTCTGAGTTTCTTCCTTCAAAGGGGAAATGATCATAATGTTATCAATACAATGAATTAACTTAATTTTGATGGTAATCATGTCTAAACTCAATCTCACCAATTATGGCAGTGAGTTGGAGAGGTCAGATATCTTGGGGGAGGGACCGTGAACAAATATTGCATTCCTTCTCGTGTACAAGAAAATGGTGCTTGAGTTCTGAGAGTGGGATCGAGAAGACAGCATTTACTGAAATGATCACAAAAAATCCCAGTCCTAGTTGGCATATTGAACCTCTTATAGTTTTTACAATGCCTGGCATAACAACACTTGTTTAAATCATGGAAACTACTTTGGTTAAATCGTAACAGTTAACATGTTATTTTTAAGAGCCTTCTTTTTTCTTTTTCTTCTTTCTTTCTTTCCTAGGCCACAGAGGATTAATGCAAAGCATTAGTGGAGATTAGCTCTTCTGCTCCTGTGTTTCCTTAATGAAGGTGAGATTTTCTGTGTCCTTCCAGAATCTGACACTGCCTTATATTTACTATAAAGGAAGGTTTGGGCAATTCTTAGTTCTTCCATTTTGCATGTCCAATTAAAGCTAATGAAGGGCAGACATGAAGGGCAGACTTCCCTGTCTCTTAAAAACATTTGGCTTTAAGCTGGTAGCGACAAGAACCATCATCACATCGATTCTAATTATATATTCTGCTAAAGTCAAGAACTGAATAGTTCTTTCTTATTCTTCATCTCATTCTTCATCATTTTCTCATTCTTCCTCTTCCTCTTCAGCTTCATGGTGATCCCAGCGCTACCAAACTTGAGTTTTCATACCTTAATATCATCCTTCCATTCTTCTGCTGGTATTGTGCTACATTTTGCATCATCATTCACTACCCTCTGCCACTCAAAATTAACTTCATCAAACAATCTTGGACCTCCTACCAGGGATCGAGTGAAGATTTATTGACTCTCAAGTTAATCGTCAATCGTCCTTTTCTCCCACAACCTTAACGGATGAATCAAAATCACCATCCTGTGCTAAACACTCTTTACCTCCCTATTTCCCTTTGGTATCATTGGCTTGAAACTCTCCCAGGCTTGGATAACCAGAACAGATCTGATAGGTTAGCTTAGGTGAGGTGGATGTAGGAGCTGGAGTAGGCGTCCCTCCTCTCAGCTATTGCTATCAAATGTGCTACCAAGCCCCTGGTAAGTCATCCAATTTCCTGCTTCTCTCTTCCCTCTCACTCTCCCTTCTTTTTTAAAGCAATCATAGAAATCATTTAACCTGATTCAATATTTATTTCCTTTGTCCTGGTTACCATTTTCACCCCAGTCCATTAGCTTAATTCTGAATAGTTTCAACTTTCTTTTCATCAGTAAAGCTCGGTACTGGGAGCTATGAGAAACAATCTGCTTTGGCATTCTGTATACTTCCTCTTCTCCCACTAAAAGAATCAAATGGGTAACCATATACTTATGAGGTGGTCCTCCTAATTCCAGTGTATAGCATTTAAAATAGATTTAGAGAAGTATAGCACAAATCATCATACAGTGTTGCCACTGTCCTTAATATTTTTTTGTCCTTCATATTTTTAATACTTCCACAGGAGAGAATCCATTTCACTGTTAATGAAAGGAGTATACAATTCTTCTCACTATAAATTTGCTGCATTCCAGACCTCACACACTCCAAAAAGGGGCATTGATATTTAATTTGATTCCTCTATGGATCAAATGCTGAACATTGCAATGAGCTATTGATTAAGTCATGCCAAACAACCTTTCCATTAAGCAATTTCTAAAATCAACAGTGCTCGACCGTTTACTCTAAGAATCTAAGAACACAAGGATTCCTTAGTACTACTCAAAAATATAACCAAACACCATTACACCATAGCCTTTGTTTTCCATTTAGGCTATTTGACAGAACCAGGTAAAAGTGCACAGATTAGTTCAGAGACCTAAGTGGGGTCCCACCTTCTCCTTGAAGCCAGAATTCTAATCCCGAGTTAACCATCAGTTAGCCGGCCACATGGAAGAAGAAAACCAAAGAGAATAAAAGAGAAAGAGAGAAGGACAATCTTCCTTGAGAGACAAGAAGTGCTTAATATATTTGCCAGCTACATGCAAATGAATTAGTGAAAATAGAAGAGGCAATCATATGCACATGACTTTTTTTTAAATTATTATTATTTTTTTTTATTTGAGAAGAGCTTGCGGTCATTGTTAGGTCTCCTGGCCGGGGCACATGACATCTAATGTACAGTGACTTTGCTTCCAATAAATTCAGTTCAATCAACTTCTCAGGTTCTAACCAAACAGGTTACCCTTCTTTCTCTTGGAGGAAAACATAGAAGTGGACCAACAGGCAGCATGGAGACAAGAAGACAGTTCTTCTTTATACTCTGTACTCTCAGCATAGCAAATTTTAAAAGTAGAAGTATTATGTAATGGTATTACAGGACTATCTCATTTTCAATTATACAAAGCACTTGTGTAATAATTGAAAGACCCTTAAATAGAAGTTTGTTTCCACTTCTTAATTTGCCAAATTGGCTGTATACTTTGTCTTTTTGAGTCTTTTCATGTACAACAAAAAATATTCAATGAGATCTTTAAGTTCCCTTCAAGATCTAAGATTCTATGATTATTATTATAGTACATGTCCAGTTTTCATGACCACGTTGATTGTTGGTTGCTTCCATGGGGCTTCGCGTGTCTAATGTTTTACAATTAGCACCTTTTGAAAAAATGTTGAAGTCTGGAAAAGTGTGTATTGCTGCTGCAATGTGTGTTAACACATAAGGGGATGCAGGGATTATACAAGTACACGCTTGCATAAAATATTCCTGGAGGTATGAACAAGAAACTAATACTGGTTGCTTTTGAGAAATGGGACTGAGGGTTCGGGAGTTGTGGGTGGGTGGGGGTAGGTTATTTCTCCACGGAAACTGTCCTTTGTACTTAGATTTACTCTCCCGTTATCCTTTGCTCCTCCAGCCACACTGGCCTTCGTGTTCTTTCTCCCATTTATGAAGAACGCTCCTTTGCACTTGTGGTTTTCGTGCCTGGAATGCTCTTCCTCCAGATGCTCTTGGGTTTAGGACAAAGTCCCAACTTCTTTACTCAACATAGCAGAGTTGGTTTTTTTTTTTTTTTTTTTTGGTTGTTGTTTGTTTGTTTTTTGCCATGTATTAGCCACGGTCAAGTCATTAAACATAAATGCCGTTTCCTCATCCATAAAGTAGGGCTATTAATAAATACTTCGCAGAATTAATATTAAATGTAGGTGAAAGTGCTTTTGCAACCTTGGCGCTATGAAGGTGACCAAAAGTACGCTGTTTCTCCGTGAGTTTTTGGAGTTTAGGAGTAGCACACAGTTCGGGTCCGCGGAAACGACCTGAGGTTTCAGGCCAGAAGGACGTCCAGAGCGGCACTTTTGACAGACCAACCTTTGGCGCGGGGCGTGCCTCCCGGAAGTCGTTGCCAGGGAAACCGTTGGGCGTCCCTAGAATCCAAGCACGCGCGCCAGCGACTCAGAGCTACCGCCTTCTGGCGTTAGCAATTGGTGGAGCTCGGGCCAATCGGAGTGGCGGGAGGGGCGGGGCGGGGGCGGGCAGTGTCCCGGGGAGGGCGTTCCTGCGGCCTCCCTCCCCGACTTCCGGGTCGCGGTGCTTGCAGGGAGTGCTCCGCGGGTAGCGTCGTTTCCGTTGCCGGCTGTTTGCAGTTGGGGAAACCGAGGCAGCTCCAGCTTCCCCCCTAGTTCTTCCGCTCCTGTGAGGTGGCTGCTGTTTCTTTTCCTCTCGGCCGGCGCTGCTTTGGCGCGGCTGCGCTGAGGGCGCGCGGGCTGGTTGAGCCCCTCGGTGTCCTAAGGAAAACCGTGGGGGTGCCCAGGCCGGCGGGGCTTTGTGCGAGCCGTACTTTCCCACTCGCGGGCAGCGCGCGACCTGGGCTCGGCCAGGCTCCGGAGGGGGGGCTCCGCGCAGCGACTCCCCGAGGTCCCCGCTCAGGCGCCTCGAGGCTTGCGTTCCCCGCGCTCGGCAGTTCTCGCTTCTTTTGTCCTGTTGAGCGCGGACTAGACGGATTCATTTTAAAGTCGCAGTTCTGCCCCCATCCCTGACGGTGGGCGTTGCTTCTGCACTGACCTGCGGGGATTTCAAATTTGACAGTCCCTCGGGCCGGAGTCGAGAGACGATGTACCTGTGGGAATGTTGAAGGCAGGAAGGAGATAAAGCATTTTTATTTTAAAGTAACTTCTCACTGGTATTCCCTCTACCCCACCCCCACCCCC
Source organism: Martes martes (assembly GCF_963455335.1). Classification (NCBI taxonomy): domain Eukaryota; kingdom Metazoa; phylum Chordata; class Mammalia; order Carnivora; family Mustelidae; genus Martes; species Martes martes. Next base: position 136,391,559 of record NC_137889.1, read on the forward strand.
GCTTCATTTAGAAGTTCAAGATTTTTTCTAATGGCGTCAAGATTCCGTTTTGTCGAGGGTGTAGTTTATTACTCTTCATTAGTATTTCTGCCCTTCACCTCTTGAATGGAAAATCAACAATTATTAGCCGGGGCGTGATCTACTCTGGGTTCAACTTATATACTTCAGTTTGTAAGCCGTATGTTGTGTTTTTATTCGCTGGAATCTCCTGACTGAAGGACAGATGTAATTGGAATTATACATCGGGGCTAAAAGAGCTCTTCGTTATACAAACCATTCAGATGTATGGCATATTTGATTTAACTGTTGCTAAATTGTGTCCCTTTTGTTCTTGAACTGTTGAGCCCCATTCTCAGAGAATATAGGGAACTGAGAAGTTGAAGCTAAGTAAGTAGTTTGATTTTTACAGTTAATTCCTAAAAAGTGATAAATTGACCATTTGACCATCCATTATTTAACTGATCTAAATGGTATTTATTACATCTGTCATTGTTTTCTTACATGCCTAAATACTACTACAAAGTAGACCCAGTGGAATAACATGATAGATACAATTTGGGATTTGTTAAGTCGAAATAATCATTTTTTTTTCCATTTTTAAATCTGATTTAAGGTCATTAAATCTGTCATATATTTCCTTCTCCAGGGTAAAAAAAAAATGTTTATTTCTTTGTGGGAGTTCTTCTATGGGCACTTTTTTCGCTTTTGGATGAAATGGCTCTTACGACAGATGACTGGAAAATGTGAATTGCAGCGAATTTTTGATACCTATGTAGGTGCACAAAGGACACACAGGATAGGTAATGTTATGTGAAAAAGGATAAATCAATTTTAACTCTGAATGAATATTTTTTTCCAATATTGATAGTGACAGATGCACTCATTGTGTATCCTGATCAAGAATCTTCAATTTAGTTTTTTAGTCTTTGAAATCTAGCTTTGAATGATTCCAGTTCTAAAACTATGATTTGATAGAAAAGGAATCATAATTTCATTCCACATCTGTGCAAAGAATGATCTTCTCTGGCTCCTAAAATTCATCAGTTGTACCTTAGATTATAGCTACAACCTATTTTCCAGAGAAAAATCTCTGTATTTCTATATGCTTTGAAATTTTCACTTAAATGATGGGGAAGAGTGTCTGAATCTAGACCAGTTTTATATTCAGCACTCTTATCCGTCTTTTAGTCTCTTACGTAATTCGTGAAAGAACAGTAATAGGTATCTAGTGATCCCTGATGAAGATTATTACAGTCAGAGTCTGTACTGTCCAGTGTTGTAGCCAGTAGCCACATGTGGCTGTTGCGCACTTGAAATGTGATTAGTCTGAATTGAGATGTGCATAAAATGCACCCTGGGTTTCAAAGACTCTATATGAAACAGGAATACAGAAATACCTCATTAATAATTGTATATTCAGGATATGGTGAACTGATAATATTTTTGATGTATTGGGTTAAAATATATAAATTTTATGTGTTTCTTTTATTGTGATGTGGCTACTAGAAAATTTTAAAGTACACACGTGGCTCACACTTCGGCTTGTGTTGTATTTCTGTTGAACAGTGGTGTTCTGTTACCTTCTAAAGTTCATCAGCTTTCAATGCTTAGTTGAAAATATTGTTTTAAATGAGAACACAGGAGTGAGAAATGTGGTTGAGGTGATTACTCTTTGACCAGAGTAAGGAAGACCAGGGATTGGCTACAGTTCATGTTCATTGTGTTAAATGGAAAATCATGACTTAACTAAATCCTCCTTTGTGTTGAACAAGTGTACTTCAACTAAGAAATCCACCCCTGTGAGATCTGGGGAGTGGGCGTTGGTATCCAAGGCAACTTGGGAAGAATGAGAGCTATAAGGAGGGAGTAAACCTCAGGGCAGCTGGATGATTGAAGCTTAATTACTTCCCTAGTTTTTTTTTTTCACAACTTCGTGGCTGACTTCAGTTACTGCCTGTAGTTCTGATTTGCCCTTTTGGCTGCTCCAAGAACAAAGTACCTCTTGATAAGAAATCTTAGCAGTAATGGTTTATGTTTTGTACTATGGGGGAAGAACATACTGAGGCATTAATTTGTGGCAAAACTATTTTGCTTGAATTTTTCAAATTGCTGAGAATAAAGATACTTAGTAAATGTGCCAAGAAAAAATGTTTAAATAGTCTAGTAGAAATGTTCTAGTCATTCTTGAAACAGAAGACAAGAATGGAGAAGCTGCTTTTCTGTCTCTATTCAGAAGATAGTTGGCCATATAATCTAAGTCATTACATGTTTGCCCCTTTGTTGTAAATCAGTCACTGGCTCCTCAAATCTAAATGCTTACTTCATAAGCCAACAAATGAAGAAAATGTAGTAGAGCGCACTTTCCTTGTATGTTCTTTATATGAGTTTCTGGGACCTAAGCTATTGTGAGGCAGCCATGAATGAATTTACATTGGTTAGTAGACACTGGGGGTTTGCACAGAAACATGACCTTGGGGAAATTAGGATGGTCTCAACTCTTTGGCTCTGGTGTTGTATTGGGTTGAGGATTTTGGAATCATATCTAGTTCTCTATACTGTGAGGATAACATTTAAGTGTTTGCTGTGTTATACAGGTAGAAATCACATTTTCTAAAACTATTAACTTATTACTGGCTTGATATTTATATTATTTGTTTATGGATTAATTCGCAAACAGCTTTTAAGTGGTAACATTCTTTTTTCTTTTTATTTCAGAAAATTCCTTGACATACTCCAAGAATAAGGTAGGATTTTATCAAGGTGGTAATTCTAGAAAACTGAACCTGGAGATTCTTTTTCTTTAAAAGAATGCCTCAGGAAAAAAAAAGAATGCCTCAGTTTTAGAATTATTTTTAATGTGCTACTAGAAGAGTTTTTGCTATAGAGTATTAACATGAAATTTCCCACTTTGAAAGTATTATTTCATTTTTGAAACATTTTCTGTGTGTGTGTGTGTTAGTGTGCTACTCATGCATAGAGAAAGTATTTGAATAATTTGTCCTTATCTGAGGTTTTGTTTGTTTATTTTGCCTCAAAACCTGACAGCCTTTGGGAAACCATCTTCTTAGGGGAAAAAAAAAATCTCATAAACTGTGTCCTTCAGATAGATTCTTATGTGAGATAAAAACAGTTTTGGATAGTTAAAAAAAAAAAACCCAAAACCCTGCGTCACATGCCTTTTGATCCAAAATAAGTCCTACTTCATGCTGTTTATTAGTTAGCTTTTGCTGTGTTACAAACTTATAAAATCTCAGGGGCATATATAACAATACATTGTTTATTTCTTGCCCATGGTCTTCGGGCCAACTGGAGAGATTCTTCTTCAAGTAGGTCCCAAATTCAGGTTTGTTCCAATTGTGTCATTATTGGAACCCAGGTTGAAAATGTAGTGGGTACTTTGAGAATGTTCTCACAGTAGATCATTGAATGTCCAACCACAGAGACATATTTTTTAAGTTTCCTCTTGTCATGTCCATTAACATCCCATTGGGTAAAGTAAGTTGCATAGCCAGTCCAAGTCAAGAAGTGGGCAAATACACTGTGCCCACTACAAAGCCATGGTAAGCATGTGAGTATATAATTTAATTACAGGGGAGTGAAAAATTGGGACAAATGATTCAATCTGCTACATGCTGTACTTCTCTATAGTGGTTCACAAGTTTTTCTCTCTATATATATAGATAGATTTCTATATATATGTAAAATTTGGTATGGCAAAGGTAGAGTATGGGTCATCTAGATCATTGTTTAAAATCCCATAGTAGATCACAGCCAGCATTAAACAAAACAAAAGAAATAGAATACAAGATAATCAGAAAACACTGGTTATAATAAAGTTAAATATTGTTTTATGAAATTTTAATTTTAGTTATCTGTGTGCATCTATTGATATTCTAGATATCTGTAGGTTTGTTTGTACTTGGTCATGATATACAATGTGGATAAAAAATAGAATGAAAAACTGTTGACTTGTTATTATCTAGTGATACCAATATGAGTTACTAATTTATGCCAGAAAGAAAATGGGCATTGTTGAATGTCGCAGGCATATCAGTTACATTCTGGGGAGTGACCTATAAAATAAGTGCCTTTACTGATTTAGTTACAGTCTTTTTTTATGAATGGTCAAGGTAAGAATAACTCATACATGAAATATATTGGGAACGGGAATCTGGAGTCTGACTCTTTTGCTTGGAATCCTAGAGAGTGATTAATATTCTTGTTCTTCTTTTTAAAATAAGAATGTAGGGATCGAAAAGGTAACAAGTTGCTGTTTCTAAGAATTTGTCCAACTATATAGTTCCTCCATTAATTGAAACTTAAGATGCAGTGTCACAAAGTAACAATATCATAAACTGTGGGAGAACCTCTAGCGAAATTCTGAAACTAGCAGCTCAGTGTCATAGCTGTCTATGTAACTATCGTTACTACAACTGATTGTAACAACAGTTTTGGTCACAGATTTTACTAATGGGATTTTATATGTGGTATAATAATGCCAAACTTAAGTGGGACCATACATAAGATCTTGCTTTTTAAGAACTTCATTGCCTAGGTCAAATCCTTGACCAAAAATATGAATGGTGCCATATGTTCAACAGGATCTTCGGGTCTTTGGGATATACAAAAGAAATAAAGAGCAGTGTTGAATGTTATTATGAATAGGCATTTAGAGAAGGTATAGGTAAACTTTCCTGGGAACTTCAACGTCATGGTAATGAGTTAAAGAAAAATACAGTGTTTATTCTTTTTTATCTGATTTACTGACTATGAAAAGCCCACTTGAAAAGTAAACATTAACATTGTATTGTTAACAATTTTATTGGGACACCTAGGTGGCTCAGTACCATAAGTGCTGCCTTGGGCTTGGGTCATGGGGCTCGGGTCATGATCCTGGGTTCTTGGGGTCAAGTCCTGCATGGAGCTCCTTACTCATCAGGGAGTCTGCTTCTTCCTCTGCCTGCTGCTCCCCACTGCTTGTGCATTCTCTCTCTCTCTCTGACAAATAAATAAATAAAATCTTTAAAAACAAACAAAAACCCCAACAATTTTTATTATTAAAAAGTGTAGATTGCTAATAGTATTTTGTAGTGCATACTGAAAAAAAGGATAGTCAACGAATGGGTAGTTCCTTACTGAATTAAATAATAGAAGCTGGTTTTCTTGAAGTTTTAGATCTAAGGTAAACTTGTCATTTAACAAATGGAGGAAGCCTCATCAATTTAAACATACCATTTCTGGTATGTATTACATCTCACTTGTATATTTCCATTTACTTTTTGGAGTAAAATCAAATTCTGATTTTGTGATATATTTCTATTAATCTGATCTACTTTTTTATCAGTATGAGAAAAGTCCCGAGTTCAAATCCTGATGTCATCACTTGCTCGTGGTTTGACTTATGTGCAGGGTACTTATTTTCTCATCATAAAAGGAGGTGTTAATATCCACGTGATTGTTTTAGGATTGTAGATATTAATATGAAAGCAGTCTAAGAGAATACCTAGTACATGATAGGTATGCGACAAATAGTAGTTGTTAGTAATATTAGTGATAATGATATTAAACCAATATATACTACAAGATTTTTAGAAGATTAAATATTCACGAACCCTTGTTAGGTATTTAAACACTTAACCTTGCTGATAATTGCTGTGAATAAAAGTGATTTTAGTCTATTAAGGTCACTTTATTCCTTAAAGCATTGATAGTATGTTCCTACTGGGTTGTGAACTATTTCAGTGGAAATTCTTTGATTGTTAAAAATTGAGTCTCATTTGCTTATATATTAGGCTAAGGACTACTTATTAATTGTATATTAAGGGTTACTAAACTTTAGGATTTATAAGTGAAAACAAAAACCTTATTGGAATTTGAGCAGTCTACTTCAGTATTGTTCTAACAAGTCTAGATAAGTCTAGACTTGTTAAGTCTAAGAACGTAAGTCTAAGAACATAAGTCTTAAGTCATAAGAACATAAGTCATAAGTCTGCATGGCAGTGTATGGTAATGTTGTAAAACTTAACTGTACTAATGCATATGCAGGCGTTGGAAAAATTTGAAATTGAAAGAAAGAACACTTCGTCAGTCTAATAGTGTTTTTACTGGCTGTGCTTTTCAATCATAGCTGCTATCTTAGCTTTTAAATAATAATGACAACATTCTAGCTGTTGAATGATAAATCAGTTTTATGGCATCAGTTCGGTTGTCTGTGGGTTGATGGTATGGTCCAGTGATGTACATTTGCATATTTTTTTTGTCTTTAATTTTGCAAAAGCTAGGCTTAGATCCCTAGCCTTTAAGTATATAACCACATAGGCGCGGTGGTTCACAAATGAAATGTTCATGCTCTGTATATATAATCTCCCCGAATTTACTTGCATAGTGAAACTCACTGTTGATATTTGCTGCCTGGAAATATGTGTTAATCATGTAGTTTGTAACCTACTCTCAAGGTAGGTGCAATAAAAAAATAAAATGAACTTTTATGTTCATCAGATGCTGTTTAATAATAAAATCATACACAAAGCATATGTAATTTTCTTACAAAATATATGATAAGTGATTTATATTTGTTGTTTTCTTATTCTTTATTATCACTTTTTCTTTAGTAAAACTAAACAATATTGGGAAAATTGTCTTTGGGTGCATACATGGCTCAAGCCAGGTTTAAAAAAAAAGTTTTGGAATTACTGATTTCAGAAATTCTGTCAGGACTATATATTCCAGTATTGAATATACCTTCAAGTTGAACATAGAAAATGTTGTAATGGTTTATATTTATCCTCCATCCAGGCTGCTATTTTATTTTTGATGAGGAAGCAAAGACCTACCCAAAAGTTAGAGAATAAGCCAGAGATTGACAGATGGATAAAAAAGTAAGACTCAATTAACTGAATGTTGTTTCAAAAAATATACTCTAAACATAAGGACACAAATAGCAAAAAGATACGCCATGCAAACAAGCATGAAAAAGCTGTTGTGTCTTTGTTTCAGAAAATATAAACTTGGAATATTTTCAGTGACTGAATTGTTTTTGTAATGATAAAAGGGTTTATTTATTAAGAAAATACAACAACATTAAAAGTATGTGCGCTCATTAACAAAGCTGCCAAATACTTGAAGCAAAAAGTGACTCAACTAAAAGGAGAAATACATGAATCCACAGTTGTAGTTGGAAATTTTAATACATTTTTCTCAATAATTGACAGTACAAAAAGACCCACCCCCCCAAAAAAATCAGAAGGGATGTATACCATTTGAGCAATACTTTGAACAATACTTTTACAAAAGTACTTTGAACAATACTTTGTCTTGACCTAAATGACATTTTTACAATGCTATACCCAATAAGTGTATAATATACATTTTCAAGTACATGTGGAATATTCATACAGGTACATCAATATATGGGTCTTTAAATAAGTCTCAATAAATTTCAAAGGCTTGAACTTATACAGAGTATGTTTTCTGTCCTCTATAGTACTAACTTAGAAAGCGTGACATCTAGAAAATCCGCAAATATCTAGAAATTAAAAATTGGACTCATGGATTAGAAAAGAACTCACAAGGGAAATTTTTTTAAAAATTGAACTAAGTGATTTTTAAGGCCTTAAATCAATGATTTGTGCTTACACCTTAAACCAGAAGAGAGCAAATTAAACCCAGAGTAAGTAAAAGAAAAGATATAATAAAAAGAAGATGAATTAGCAAAATGGTAAACAGACAAAAATAAGAAATAACAAACTCAAAAGTTGATTGTTTGAAAAGATTTGATTCTTAGTGATATTAATAACCCTCTAGCAACACTGATCAAGAAAGAGAAAACCCAAATTACCAATATCACGAATGATAGAAGAGACATCAGACTACAAATTAAAAAGTATTAGGGGATACTATGAATAATTTTATGCCAATAAATTCTGTAGCATAGATGAAAGGGACAAAGTCCTGGAAAAATACAATTTATCAAAATGAATACAAAACAAAATTTAAAATATAAATAGCCACACACCTAATAAACGGAATTTGTAATTTAAAAATTTTGCACCAAAAACCCTCCCTTTTTTTGTTGTTGTTGTATTGTTAGTCACCGTAAAATACATCATTAGTTTTTGATGCAGTGTTCCAAGATTCATTAAAATCCTCCTTTACTAGTGAACTCTTATCAAACATTAGGGAGAAATAATACCACTATTACATAAAATCCTAGAAAATCAAGTAGAGGGGCCCCTGCGTGGCTCAGTCATTGGGTGTCTGCTTTCAGCTCAGGTCATGATCCTGGGGTCCCGGGATCGAGCCCTGCATTGGGCTCCCTGCTTGGCGGGAAGCCTGCTTTCTCCCTCTCCCACTACCCCTGCTTGTGTTCCCTCTCTGGCTGTGTCTCTCTCTGTCAAATAAAAATCTTTGGGGGAAAAAAAAAAAAGTCAAGTTAAACACACACACACACACACACACACACACACACATTTTGTGAAGCCACTATAACCCCGATACTAAACCAGACAAGGACAGTGTAATACATGAAAATTATAAAGCTATATTCTTCATGAGCACAGATGCAAAAGTTCCTTATTAGCAAATTGATCCCAGTAATCTATAAAAAGGATAATGTATCACAGTGGAGTTTTCAAAGTCAATGAATGTAACTCACCACATTGACAAAGTAAATGAGAAAAATGAGATCATTTCAATAGATACTGAAAAAGTATTTTGACAGAACTCAATACCCATTCATGATTAAAAACACAACTAGGAATAGAAGGAACTTCATCCTAATAAAGGCCATCAGTGAAAAACATGAAACTAACATGATATATAATACTGAAATACTGAATGCTCCCACATTGAATTGGGAACAAGGTAAAGAGGGTTGCTCTCTGAATTTTTTCAGCATTGTGCTAGAGATCCAAGGTAGTCCAAAAAGGAAAAGAAATCTAAAATAATGATGGAAAAGAAAACTGTTCACTGACATATGACATAGTTTGTGAGTGCAGAGAACCCTAAGAAGTCTACAGAAACTACTGACATTATCAATATAGGAGTTTAGCAATGTCTCAAGGCACACTGTGCTTCTATAAGTTAACAACAAACTTGGAAAACAGGATAAAAAAAACAGTCCCACTTACTGGAGCATTCAGAAATATAAAATACTTAATTTTTAATGAAAGCTATACAACACTTCTGCACTAAAACTCCTTTTCCTAAGAAAAGTTAAAAGTGGAAAGATACCAGATGGTCATCAATTGGAAGACACGTGTTGTTAAGATGTTAATTCCCAGGGGCCCCTGGGTGGCTCAGTGAGTTAAGCCTCTGCCTTTGGCTCAGGTCGTGATACCAGGGTCCTGGGATGGAACCCCACATGGGTTCTGCTCAGTGGGGAGCCTGCTTCTCCCTCTTCCTCTGCCTGCCTCTCTGCCTACTTGTGATCTTTCTCTCTCTGTCAGATAAATAAATAAAATCTTAAAAAAAAAAAAGTGTTAATTCCCAAATTGACCTATGGATTCAATGCAATACCAGTCAAAATCCCAGCAAGCCATTTTTGGAGAAAATGACAAGATCATTCTGAAGTGTTTTTTTTTTAAAGATTTTATTTATCTATTTGACAGAGATAGATCACAAGTAGGCAGAGAGGCAGGCAGAGAGAGAGGAGGAAGCAGGCTCCCTGCTGAGCAGAGAGCCTGATGCGGGGCTCGATCCCAGGACCCTGATACCATGACCTGAGCCAAAGGCAGAGACTTTAACCCACTGAGCCACCCAGGCACCCCACATTCTAAAGTTTACACAGAAATGTAAGGTACCTAGTATAGCCCTTGTAATCTGTTAAGAGAATGAAGTTGGGGCGCCTGAGTGGTTAGTGAAGCATCTGCCTTTGGGGCAGGTCATGATCCCAGGGTCCTGGGATCGAGTCCCGCATCAGGTTCCCTGCTCATTGGGGAGTCTACTTCTCCCTCTCCCTCTGCCCCCCACGCCACCCTGCTTGTTCTCTCTTGCACGCATGCCCTCTCAAATAAAGTCTTATGAATAAATTTAAAAAAAAGTCATAGAAGAGTGTCTACGGGGAAAGTATTTGCTGAGAGACTAGACATTTTTTCTAATATGAAATCTGTCTCTAAGTTTATGTAGGCCTTGAGCAAGTTCATTCAATCAGTTATTCATTCCTTCATAATGTAAGAGTATGTAAGAGAGACAAAGGCCAGTGGCAAATCTGTAAAAGTAAGCAAATACATTGTAGTAAGTACTCTCTCAGTGAGTATGAGCATGAAATGGAGTAGCTAACTCCAGGCCTGAGAAAGTCCTCACAAAAGCAGGTGATATTTGACTAGGTTTTTCATGTTTCAGGAAGCAAAAAGTTTCTATCCATGGTAAAGATAACCCTTTAGGGGCGCCTGGGTGGCTCAGTGGGTTAAAGCCTCTGCCTTCGGCTCAGGTCATGATCAGGGTCCTGGGATTGAGCCCCGCATTGGGCTCTCTGCTCAGCAGGGAGTCTGCTTCCCTTCCTCTCTCTCTCTGCCTGCCTCTGCCTACTTGTGATCTCTGTCTCTCAAATAAATAAATAAAATATTTAAAAAAAAAAAGATAACCCTTTAATTAGCACTGGGGTTTAAGGTTCAGGACATTTCCTGTAGTCATATTACCTCAGGGTTTGACCAATTAGACCTTGTTGACTGTATGTGTATCCTTACCAACTGTGTCTTTAATCATTTTCCTTCTCACTTTTTCATTTACTTTGAGGAGTCTTCTTTTTGTCTCCTTTTCTTCCTTTTTAAAAATAACCATATGCATTGCTGTATGTGTCTTTCAGTGAAACAGTTGCCATTCTTAAGGTTTTTATTTGCTAAATATCTCCGTTTAACAGTTATTTGGTCAATTATCTTTTACATGCAGGATAGGAAAAGATGAGCTAGATACAATCTCTGTGCTCAAAGGATTTTCCACTTAATATACAAAAGTAACTAATTCAGAAAGTAGAAAGCATCATAAAAAAGTTATAGATAAATCACTTTGGGGATTCCAAGAGAGGAGAGGTTAATTCCCCTTAAATAGAATCAGGGAAAACTTCTTGGACCTGGTACATGAGCTAGCTTAAAAATGGGCAGTGTTGATATGTTTAGTGATTGGGAAGGAACATTCCAGAAGAAAGGTCCAGGAGATGCAGAGGTATAACTTCAGGTATGATGAGAATATTTTGCCTGGGGTTATAAGGGATACCAGAGAGAATTTTGTTGGTAGTTTACAGAGTGGTAAGAGTTAAACTTTTTAAGGATAAAAAAGTCCTGAACTTGCCTGTTTGTTAAAAGAAGGATCCAGTGGACATTTATAGGACATATGTAAGAAATCTGTTTAACGTGAATAGAAAAAAGACTAAGGATATCGGTTACCAGTGACTGTCTCTAGTGGTAGCAGATTAATTACAAGAATATTTGAGTTCTCTTCTTTTTGCTCTTCTGCATTTAAAAGGTTTTTTGACTTCTACATTAAAATTTTTGTACACATACATGTAATTTAAAAATTGTATAAAAAGTATCTGCTTCACACACCCAGTATGGTGGGAGCTCATATGTTAAGAACTTAACGGTTGAGAACCTATTGGTTCTCAGTTGAGGAGGCCTTCATCACATCCTGCTGCTTCTCTTTTATGTATGTATGTATGTATGTATGCATGCATGCGTGTATGTATGTGGGTATGTATGTATGATTTTAGCCCTGGGGGAACAAATTTTGTTTCATTTTGCATTTTAATATATGCATTGTATGTTGACTAAATATCCCAAAACTTACTGTAGTGTTTCAACTTTAAGAGATTTTCCTCATTCAGCTTTCTTTCACATAAACAGGTTTTGCAGAAAGCGACTCTTGTTGTCCAGAGTGAAGTGGACAAATGTGTAGAGGATATAATGAAGGAAAAGAATATTAACCCTGAGAAGGATGCCAGGTATGTTGTTTCTATGGTGTTCTCTTTTATTATATACTTCTAGTTGTGAGGTGTGGAGATGACACACTGTTAATTGTAAAACATTGGAGCAGAAGGGGTTGTAGAGTTCATTCAATTCAACCCTCTCACGTCAGTAGATGAGGACTTGAAGAAATGCTTTCTAGATTGACATGTAACACGCAAGCTATGGATGACATTACTTTAGTGCGGTAAGAAGGAACCATTTTTAGAAATAATAATTTTCTCATTTTCAGTTTTAAAATCTGTATGAAGGCATGCCTACTGCAGATATCGGGTTATAAACAGCTCTATTTGGATGTAGAAAGTGTGAGGAAAAGGCCGTATGACTCTGATAACCTCCAGCATGAAAAGCTGCTTCTCAAGGTAAATTTCTGTTTTCTCTATCTGAGCTAGTAAAGTCTGTGTGCAGATTCTAGAGGCTTACCAATTGTCCAGTTTCTTTGCCCCTTATTATTGTTGGTGAAAGATTTAGCTATTTTTGCAATTTTCTGATAAGCCTCATTAAAATATATTCACATAAATTTTATTTTAATGCTTTTAATTCTGAAATAAATTATAAACTTATTGAGAGAGGTATCTTTTCAACTGATGAGTCCACAAGCTTCAGATCTCCCCCCTACTTTTTATGTAAATTGTTCGTATAAGTTAGGCATTCTTTTTTAGATTACTTTGAAATTGTAAACATGACTGTCCCTTTTCATATTATTATGTCAAAAATTTTGGTATTTACAGAATGTGAATTGCCAAATAATGCCGCCATAGATTTAAAAATTAAGAAAGTAATTGAATTTTCCTATTTCTTATTTCTAAAGTATAAATACATAAGGCCAGTAAGAGGACGAAAGTAGAGATTATTAAACCTGGAATAAGCTTTCCAGATCATCTAACCTATCAGCTTCATTCTAGTTTTAGGTATGAGGATTCTAAGGCCGGAGGAGATGAAGTAATTTGCTTTGGGGCCAATTTCATTTTTAAAGGGATAAAGTAAAGAACATAGCACATTGTAATTGGAGTTAGGAGTTTGTTGTATCTGAAAGTGCTATGGAAAGAGACATTGATAATATCCAAGTAACAGATAATATCTAAGTAAACAGAGAAGTTAAAAAAAAAAACTCTTTTTTCTGAGAAAGTATAAACATACACTTCACCTAAAACTAAAAATAAATCTTTATTTTATAAAATGAGGATAATGAAAATACATACCTCAAAGGGCTGTTGGTGTAGACTGAACCTTTATATTTAACTGGAGGTTGGCCACCATTTGTATCTTCATTGTTTTCATTATTCCCTTAACTTCTGACCTTTTCTACACAATAGAAGGGGTAAGGTACACATCCTAGCATCTTAGTCGAGGGAATTTTTATCTTGTTGATTCATTATGAGACTCCATTTTAAAGGTAGAGAGCCAGTTGCTGGCAGTGAATCCCACAGCCACTGCACATACTCCGCCATGTCTGTGGGCAAAGAGCTAAGTAGGTACATGTTTCCTTAATCTGTAGTTTAAGGACCACCTTCACGAAAGTTAACCAGCATCTTATATTTACAGTTTAAGATTCCGCATTTGCCCCATGAAATCAGAATCTTCAGGAGTAGAACCCAGAAATTTGATATTTATGCATATTAAACTTGACTGTTACTGGTTTTATTGTGTCTCTCCCCACATCACTGAAGCTTTATCACTGGCATAATCAAACCCCTTGCCGAACTCATGGAGAGACACTGATGTGTTAGTAAAAAGAGAAGGGACCAGAGAAAAACCCAGTATAATGATTGGATTAGCTTCAGGGCCAGAGTCCTGACCCTGTCTTAAAGTAAGGTCACAAGTCTTCACATTTTATTTTAGGTGACAGGATACTCCTTTCATTAGGAGTCCTTTACTCAACAATGCCTGAAATGGTAGTGAAATGGAAAAAAATGCAAGTATTTCTGTTCTGCAAATATTTACACACTTTTTAGTCAACTTTTGTAAGTCTGTTTTGTTTGATGACTTGTGGTGTTGAATTTAGAAAATGATTAAATTTTTTAAACTTTGTTTTGCACTGGTTAGTTAGTTGCTAATCTGTGATTGCTGTTTTTAAACGCTCCGTGTTAAGGAACATATTTACTTAAAACCAAGCCATATTATTTTTTCTTTTAAAATTATGAAAATTTGTAAAATAATAATTGTACAGATTGAAATGCCATCAGTCTTACTTCTTCATGATTCCCTCTGTTTTCCTTCTGTTTAGGGACTAATCACTCACCGTTAGAGTAGAGCCTATTTAAGTATGTAGTATTTGAGTGAAGGGCCAAGTACCTAACACTGTTTTGTTTTGTTTTTTCTTAAGGAGGCAGTTTACCAGGCCTGGTATATATACATATATATATATATCTTTATTTACTAAGTAATAGATATAGTAAATAAAGGTATCTCATTGTTTTAGATTTCTGTATACTTGTCACTTTTTAAAATCTATTCTTAATATCAGTCTTTTAAATTGGAATAAGTATGCTGCATTTTTAAGGGTAACTGAAAAGTTCTCTAAATATAGTCTTTGTTGAACTCCTATGATTTGTCTACTGAAGCTGTTTAATTGAAAGCATTCAACTTACTTGTATGTCAGCTGTAAGAAGAAAAATGTCTTAGTAAATTAAGAACATCACTATTATTTGTAATATGGAAGTATGTTTGTACAGCTTTGGAATCTTCTAATGCCCACGAAAAAGTTGAAGGCTAGAATCTCCAAGCAGTGGGCTGACATTGGTTTCCAGGGTGATGATCCCAAAACAGACTTCAGAGGCATGGGGATGCTTGGACTAATCAACCTTGTGTAAGTGGAATACATTTTTTCTTCTCTGAAATGACGTGTAACCTCCAATATTGTTAAATCCTAATAAGAATTGATCTAGTTGGGGCGCCTGGGTGGCTCAGTGGTTTAGGCCGCTGCCTTCGGCTCAGGTCATGATCTCAAGGTCCTGGGATGGAGTCCCGCATCGGGCTCTCTGCTCAGCGGGGAGCCTGCTTCCCTCTCACTCTCTCTGCCTGCCTCTTTGCCTACTTGTGATCTCTCTCTGTCAAATAAATAAATGGAGTCTTAAAAAAAAAAAAAAAAAAAGATCCCTGGGTGATTCCAGTGAGCATGGGCTCTCTCCTTCTGAGTCTTTAAAAAAAAAAAAAAAGAATTGATCTAGTTGTTTCATACCATCTCTGAATTTTAATACTTACGGTGCTTAAAGTATTTCCTAATGTCCTGATAACAATATGAAGACATTGGAAACATTTTGTGTGTGTATGATTTCTTTACTTACTGATATCTTTCTTCTTCCTTTCTCTTTCCTCCTCCTTTCTGATACCTCTTAAGGAAGCATGTATACTCTTATTCGTTTTATCTTCTTGCCACTTCTCTCTTGGCTCTCCAATTCCATTTTGGAAATATAGCTTGATACTAATAAAGTCTCTTCACATATACTCTTCACCGTCTGTGATCAGTGATCTAAAGCCCTGACTTTTCAGAGCCTATATGAACTCTCTCTTTTTTTTTTTCCTCCTTTAGTACTTATGCTTGGGCATACATATGAAATCCCCAAATATGTAATTAAAATCAGAATAGATGGCCAAAACTACTCTAGAAAGTAAACTGGAAGATTAGTATGGATGTGGATATGCAAATTAAGATTCCACTGTTAGTGTCTGTCCTTGAATTGTGATTTATAGACCATAAAATGCCTAGAATGGGAAACCTAACCATTAGCAAAAAATAATTGTTGCTATGAAAAAATTAGTCCTAAAGCTGTGCTAATATTATTAATAGGTCTGTATAGATAAAGCTATTTGGGGGGAAAATAGAAGACACAGTAGGGTTTCAATATCTATAATTTTTTCCAGTAATAAAAGTATTTAATTTTCTGTAATACCTAAATTTTATAAGTATAAAGATTATAAAGATTCCCTGTAAGTATACCTGCCAAAGATACAACACAATACAAAAATAATAATTACACGGGCATCTGGGTGGTTCAGTTGGTTAAGGGTCCAATTTCGGCTCAAGTTGAGATTCTGGTGTCCTGGGGTCAAGCCCTGCATTGGGCTCCCCACTCAGCGGGGAGCCTGCTTCTCCCTTTGCCCCTCCCCTCACTTGTGTACTCTCTTTCTCTCTCAAATATATAAATATAGTCTTTAAAAAAAGTAAAAAGTAATAATTAAAAAATGAGATTGCCAGTTTTCTGCTTTGATGAACAAACTTCCAGTTGGAATTGAAGTAGAATAAATGCAGTTTGTTTCCACTTGGAAAAACTATAAAATATTTTAAAATTCATTGTTTTTCAGAACACATGGATTCTTTCTTTGTAGCTTTTAAAGACCATCTTTCTTCTTGGTACTTGTAAACTACACAGATATTTGAACTTCAGTTAATCAGACAGTATTCTGGTGTTTCTTTTTTTTTTTTTTTTTGAAAGAAAGAGTGCATTTGGTTGGGGGGATGGGCGGGCAGGAGCGGGAGAGGGAGAAAGAATCGTAAGCATGTGGAATCCAACACAGGGTCAGTCTCACAACCCTGATACTATGACCTGAGCCGAAATCAAGAGTTGGACGACTGACTGAGCCACCCAGGCACCCCACAGTGTTTCCTTTCTTTTTATGAGTAACCTTGCTTCTAAGAAATCAAGATTTTTCAGCATTTGCCAGAGAAAGAATTTAATGTAGCTTAAAATTTAAGTAAATGAGTAGGATTTGATTCAAGATTGTGGCAAGGGATTCTGATAGACCTTTAAGTGGTTTACAGATACTTATATTTAGAGCTGGTATCTACTGATTTAAAAAATGACAAAGACTACATTTATTAGTAATTACTTGATTACCAATGATGTACTAGAGATGGTTGAAAACATGAAAAATCCGTTCTGATTCCCCTATGTTTGTTGTCCTGTGTATGGAGCTATGAGTCTTCAGGATCGAAGTAAAGATACAGTCAAGAACCAGACAAGCTGTTCAAACACCCTGATGTGATTTATGTTTTAACCTTCTTGGTCTTTGTCATCTAATCTCCTGGGATATTTTGTTGCTTTAAAGGATAGCTGGTAGTTTGATGATGATACTTAGGTAAATGAATGTTGAGGCAGGTGTAGAAGAAAGGATATTGTACAGAAAATGAATTCAGGAGAGACTGAAGAAAGCGGAATAGATGAGGAAATAGAAGCAGCTAAGTTGAATATACTAATTAAGGCCAAATGTATGTAGGAAAGGAGAAGGGGTAGGAAGGAAGGAGAAGGAAGGAGAAGGCAGGCAGGCAAGAGGTGAGAGGGAAGGAGAGAAGGAGGGAAGGGGGGACGGAACTCTACAGATTATTGTAAGGAATAGTTTTCCTATTGCATAGATGTTCATTTTGCATAGATGCTATTAAGGTAGGAGTTGACTAAGTTCATTAAGGAAATTCAAAGTTGTTCTGTGTTACAGATTGAGTACTTTAAAAGTAGTTTGGTTATAAAAATATTAATACTGAATTGTATTAGTATCATGACAAAAAATGAAAGATAGTTTAGTAAGGGCATCCTTAGAGTCAACCTAGGGATAAAGGAGAAAAATTAGTATATGTAAGGAAAGCATTGCACTAAAACAGGACTTTTTCCTGTCTGGGGAATTACATATCCCTTTGAGAATCTGGTGAAAGTTGTACATATTTTCTTCCCAGGAAATGTACACACAGAAAAATTTATGCATAATTTAAGGTGGTTCATGGATACCCCTTCATTCGTGAATGATCCTTCATTCATGGAGTTCTAAATTAACAACCCTTTTTTTTAATGGGTTGAAAATTAGTAAAGAAAAATAGAAGTTTATAGTATTAATCTATAGAAGGAAAATGGGAAAACTTGGTTAGAAATTTCTATTCTGTGTGAAAATTTCAGTGCTTGTGCCTTCTAAAATTTAAATGAGCCATGGAAAGCCACTTTTTATTCTTTTTTTTTAAGATTTTTAAATTTTATTTTATTTATTTATTTGACAGAGAGAGAGCACAAGTAGGGGGAGCAGCAAGCAGAGGAAGAGAGGGAGAAGCAGGCTCCCTGCTGAGCAGGGAACCCATGTGGGGCTCCACCCTAGGACCCTGGGATCATGACCTGAGTGGAAGGCAGATACTTAACTGATTGAGCCACCCAGGCGCCCCTCTGTTTATTCTAGTTCTTACCCTCATACAAACATCCAGTCAGTCATCATACATGTGTATGTGCATGAGTACCAGTGCATCATGAGGTGACCCAGGAGGCTGAACAGAAGATTTAGTCCCTCTCTCGGAGAATTCAAAGAAGTTGCATTAGTATAAGACATCAGGATGTATGAGCCTACGAATAGGTAGCTTCATATATTTCTCCATTGTACCTGCTAATACTTGCGTTTTTGGCCAGCATTTTAGTTATACCACTGATCAAGGAGGGCTTTTTTAGTACAGAAGAAAGGTTATTGCCTTTCCTCTGTTTGCACAGAAAATGGCATTGAACAGTACAGACTCTAGTTGCAATAGAAAGCGTTAGGCTAGGAGAAAGGATGAATGTCCCAACAGGTACACACGCACTATTTTATAGAAAATTCAAAATAATAACAACAAAAAAGGACTCTAGATTTTTTTAAAGGTAGGTAGAAAGTCTCTTGTTAAATCATTCCTTTTTAAAATACTTCAAAGCGTTGCCAAGGGCCCGTGACCTGTACTAACTAGATAGGCCTGATCCCTCAGAATTAAATGTTGATTCACAAGCATTTCTGAGTCACAGAAGCGTTTTGAGATGCAGATTGGGATGATTGTGGCAGTCCTGGGACTATCCTGTTGACATTAGCTTTTTAAATTTCTTCTGGATATCTTCAATTTGAATAACGTGTTAATTTTACTATTTTTCTTCAACTTTCTAAAGGTATTTCAGTGAAAATTATACCAGTGAAGCTCACCAGATTCTTTCCCGTTCAAATCATCCAAAATTAGGGTAAGCTGGATACCTCAAAGAAATTGTAAATTTTTGAATTTTAAAATGTTGATTAGATTATCTGAATTTGAAAGTATTTCATGGTATTTTTAAAAGTGAGATTATTTTTATTAACAAGAACTTCATAAAGATAGTACATGATCCATTGTTTTTAAGGTGAAATGTGATCGTACACCAATTTTGTATTATTTCAATATATATTTGTGACAAGATATAATTTGTCTAGAAAATGGAGGTAAGGAACTTTCTGAAAGTTTCTTGAGGAATAGATTTGAAAATAGAAATAGGAAATAGCTTTGACGTAGATATAGGAAAATGAGAAATAGCTTTGAAAATTGTAAAGTGAAATGCAGTTGAGGTCCGATTATCAGCTTTATCATAATTATTTTGTTTTTATATTCCAGTGATACCTACCTTTGAAAAAACATTATAACAATATTACATCATAAAAATAAATACCCTGATAATGGAGGAGAAAATGTCAGATTACCCAGTCTGTTTTAGAAACCAGTGAGAGTGTACTCTTTTTAATTTTTTTTAAGGCTTTAAAAGGTTTTGGTATTTGCATGACCAAAGTTTCATTATTACTTCTTAGATTATATCCAGAAAACCAAAGACCTCTAAAAAAATAAACATCTTTTATCTATTCATAAAACCAACACTGTATTAGAAATGCAACAAAGTAATTTTTCACTAATTTCTTGCATAATTTTAAATTTATCTCATGAGCTATTTGGCTAGCTGGTGTAACTGGTAATGTCTCTGACGTAGGTACTCTTACGCAATAGTTGGAATCAACCTTACCGAGATGGCTTATAGCTTGCTGAAGAGTGAAGCTTTGAAGTTTCATCTCTACAACTTTGTTCCTGGTATACCAACGATGGAACACTTTCATCAGTTTTATTGTGCGTATTAAAATGAGTCAAAACTAGATATTTCTAGACATATTTCTACTAAATATGTAATTTACGCTTGACATTTTATTTTATTAAGTTCTCTGAAAAACAGGGAAATAAGGGGGGGGTGCCTGGGTGGCTCAGTCGGCTAAGCGTCTGACCCTTCGTTGTAGCTCAGATCATGATATCAGGGTCGTAAGACTGAACCCCATGTCGGGTCCATGCTGGGTGGAGAGTCTGCTTAAGATTCTCTCCCCCATCTCCCTCTGTTCCTCCCTGCTCATGTTCTTGCTCTCTCTCAAATAAATAAATCAACCTTAAAGAAAAAAGAAAAGAAGGAAATAATGGAAGATGAGTCCCCAAGAATATTTTGTCATAAGTTTCTGTATTTGCTGAATAAAAAAATTCAGCAAGGTCATTATTTCACACATATGTTAATTTAGGATTTATGCAGTTTTCCTGTAGACATCCATTTTCTAGTCAACTATAAAATGAATTTTCCTTCTTGAAAACTTGTTAGCGAATGCTGTTGAGTCAAGGACAATCCATTTGCAGATTATTTTGTTAGTCTTATAAGGAAATCAAATTTAAAGGAACATTCCCCCATCCCCCACGTCAAGGCCAGGTTTTCTTGTGTTAGGTTGGGGGTACATACTAACTGGTTCCTAACGCAGTCATTATTATCACTGCTCCATTAAGTTTTCTTGTGATTTGCACACTGAAGGTTTAATTAAATGAATTGATCTTGTGAAGCTATTGCTCAGAAGCAAAGACTTTAAACCTAGCTTAGTTTCACATTCTACTTTTCTTGATCTCTTTGTGTCTTTAGAATGCCATTTGCATGTTGGCAGAATGTAGGAGGCTAATCCGGTAATAAACGGCCAAATCATGACTTCTTCATCTTCACGTTGAAGGCATCATCCAAGTCTCTCCTCCCCACAGCCTCCTCTGCCTTCACTTAATCCCTTGTCCCAGGTTTGTCAGGTGCTGAATTTCTCTTGCCTTTCTTTACTTTTTCCCATCCCCACTGCAGCTGCGCAGCACGAGGCCTTTTGTTAGTGGGTTACTGTGACAGCTTTTTGAGTAGTCTCTCTGTGCTGACCTTCTTCCAGTTCTTCTCCACGTTGCAGGTAGAATGACTTAAAATGAAAATCGAATCATTTTGCTCCACTGCCTACAATTGTTGAACAGGTTCTACTACAAGGCCTTTGATAATCCATACCTTGGTAACCTCTCCAGATTCATTCTCCTGCCAGACATCAACTCCCCACAGTCTACAATGTGGGCACACTGGCCTTTTAGTTGTGCTCTCTTTTGACTCTCGACCTCTCACTCGGCCTGGAACACCCTTTCTGCTTCTTCCTTTCTGTCCAGGTGACACCTGCGCATCTTGCAAATCTCAATTTAGACATGACCTTCTCTGGGAAGTCTTACTAGAGACTTTGTTCCTTCGGTTATCCATTTCTGCATTATTCTTCTTTCCTTCTCTTTCGGAGCATCCCTGTCAGACTACAGAATTCCGTACCTTGCATTCAGGCATTCACGTACTTGGTGTCAGCTGCTGTTCGAGACACTGCGGAGAGAGCAGAAATGAGGCCAAAGTCTTAGCAGTTTTAAAGCTTTCATTTTCAAGACCAAAACACTCCCTTCATGCAGCATGCACCTCCAGATACCACTCCAGTAATTCACCCATTTTAAGTATACGATTCACCGAGTTTGGGTCAATTTGCTGAGTTACACAACCAACATCATAATCCAATTTTAGAACATTTTTGTCACCCCACAAGGTCCCTCAGGCCAGTTTACAGTCAATCCCTATTCCTGTGGTTCCCTTATTTTTTTTTTTTTTTTAAGATTTTATTTACTTGAGAGAGAGAGCAAGCAAGAGAGCACAAGCAGAGGGAGCAGCAGAGGGAGGAGGAGAAGCAGGCTCACTGCTGAGCAGGGAGCCTGATGTGGGGCTCGATCCCAGGACCCCAGGTCCATGACCTGAGGCAAAGGCAGCTGCTTAACTGGCACCCCTGGTTCCCTTATTTTTAAACCTTATTGGAAAATATCCGGAGCCCCTGTGGCTTTGGTTAGAGACAGTAAAAGCACACAGGGAATTTTAAGGTTAGAAATTTTGTGTGGGATTTCCATTGAGGCTAGTGTTTAAACCTCCTAGAGTCAAGAGGAAAATAGATGTGCTTTGTGGAAATGACTCTTTTCCATCCTTTCCTGCAAGGATTTCAGAGTCTATGTCATGTAAGGCCTTGCCAGCTAGCTTCCTATAATTTTGGTGTCATCTCCTGCAATTTCTTGATGTTTCATCAACTTAGCCATTACAGTCTCAGGACCTTAGGCAGGTCTTTCTCTGAGACCAATTTACATTATAGACCAATAACCCAGCTCTGAAGCAAGAAATTTCTAGTACTTTATACTTGAGCAGTTTGTTCCAGACCTAAGTAATCATTTGCCGAGGACAGTAATGAAAAGCAATTTTGGGATGCCTGGGTGGCTAAGTTGGTTAAGCTCAGGTCTTGATCTCATGGTCATGAGTTCAAGCCCTGCATTGGGGTCCATGCCCAGTGTGGAACCCACATTAAAAAAAAAAAAAAAGCAATCTAAAGGACTTAAATGAATGGTAAATAGCTAAAACTTAATAGCCAAAAATACTAAAACAAAAATACCATAAAGTTTAGATAGATGTCTTATTTTTCATACTACCCAGATTATTAATCTCTAAATTTTTTATTGTACATACCTATTAATGTGATGGGAGTAGGGGTGGGGGAGAGCACAGATTCAATTTATACATGAATATGTAATTTCTGTAGATGTACTATTGTTCCACTGTATACACAAGCTAAATTTTGAATGAAATAAAGATTAAAAATATACTTAAAAATAATTACAAGATTACCATTCTCAGTTTGTCTTTTGGGAATGAGAAGGAAGTAGCATCCCTCTGCCCAACAAGGCCTTATTCTTCACTTTTCTAACATATCCTAGTTAACAAAAATCTATTTTATCATATCAAGAGATTAATCTGAAGTATTTTCTTAAATTGGTCTTCTTAGACATTTCAGTATTGAAATGTCATGGTTCTTAACTGTTAATGTTTGCTTTATTTATGACTGATGTTCTAAAATAGAATTTACTTTGTTTTCATATTAAGTGATTATGATAGTCTTGCTACACTTTTATACAGTCATTGTCTTTCCCTGCTCCATTTATCTGAAATAGGTCACTTCTGGGGCACCTGGGTGCTCAGTGGGTTAAGCGTCTGCCTTTGGCTCAGATCTCAGAGTTCTGGGATTGAGTCCCACATCGGGCTTCTTCTTTTTTTTTTTTTTTTTAGTTTATTTTCAGTGTAACAGTATTCATTGTTTTTGCACCACACCCAGTGCTCCATGCAATACGTGCCCTCTCCAATACCCACCGCCTGGTTCCCCCAACCTCCCACCCCCCGCCCCTTCAAAACCCTCAGGTTGTTTTTCAGTGTCCATAGTCTCTCATGGTTCTCCTCCCCTTCCAATTGCCCTCAACTCCCTTCTCCTCTCCATCTCCCCATGTCCTCCATGTTATTTGTTATGCTCCACAAATAAGTGAAACCATATATAATTGGCTCTCTCTGCTTGACTTATTTCACTCAGCATAATCTCTTCCAGTCACGTCCATGTTGCTACAAAAGTTGGGTATTCATCCTTTCTGATGGAGGCATAATACTCCATAGTGTATATGGACCACATCTTCTTTATCCATTCGTCCGTTGAAGGGCATCTTGGTTCTTTCCACAGTTTGGCGACCGTGGCCATTGCTGCTATAAACATTGGGGTACAGATGGCCCTTCTTTTCACTACATCTGTGTCTTTGGGGTAAATACCCAGTAGTGCAATTGCAGGGTCCTAGGGAAGCTCTATTTTTAATTTCTTGAGGAATCTCCACACTGTTTTCCAAAGTGGCTGCACCAACTTGCATTCCCACCAACAGTGTAAGAGGCTTCTTGCTCAGCAGCAAGTCTGCTTCTCTCTCTGCCTGCTGCTCCCCCTGCTTGTGCTCTCTTTCTCTCTCTCTCTCTGTCAAATTAAAAAAAAAAAAAAACTTAAATAATTCACTTCTATCCCTTCTTAAAAGTCCTTTCAGAAGAGGAAATGAGATTCTGGTGGAAACAAAGTCTAACTTATAACATAATAGAGACCACTTGTAAACTATGTGATTTGGACAAGTTATTTAAGCTCTGTGGGCACCTGGCTAGCTCAGTCAGTAGAGCATGCAACTCTTGATCTAAGGGTCGTGAGTTCTAGTCCCACACTGAGCATAGAAATTACTTGGAGAAAAAAAGGTAAAAGCTCTCTGCACACTCCATTTCCTCTTAAGTAAAATGGGGATAAGGTAGTACTGTGTCATAGGATTGCCGTGAGAGTACATCTGCACATGAGTACATGGCGAGCACTATGATAACACTTGTTAAATAATATTAAATATATTTGGTTGAATCCAAGTACAGTTTAGGAATGGTTTTGAATTCATGTTTTTTGGTTGTAAATATATCTATATGCATATTTATTAAGTACCGTTAACACTTTGATGGTTTATTTGGCTACTTTTATGAAGATATTGCAAAACAAAAATATTAGCCTACTATTTAGAGTGCACATATATTTTCTTAACATTTTATTTATTTGAGAGAGAGAGAGTGCACAAGCTGCTCGGGGTTGGAGGGGTGGTGCAGGTGGATCCAAGAGACAGGCAGACTCCATGCTGAGCATAGAGCCCGATGTGGGGCTAGATCTCACAGCCTTGAGATCATGACCTGAGTCAAAATTAAGAGTCAGATGCTTAAACAACTGAGCCACCCAAGTGCCCCCCATATATTCTTTTTTTAAAAATGAAGGTGTTGACTAGTTTATTGAGGAAAGCAGAAATAATTCTTAGATTTATAATGAAGTAGACTTCATTATACTTTATCCTTATCTAATATTTTCATGTACTTTATGCTTTCTAATGTTTTCTCATTACTTTCATATTTGTGTTTCAGGGATCTCTGGGGATAACTTTTTCCTATCCTCAAGGTATTTTTTTGATAGTACTATATCTCTTTACATTTGAGGGATTTTATTGACATTTGAGACAAACGGTAGATATAATAAATATTTTATTGAAATTCCGGCTTATTTTGAACATACCAAAATATTCCTTTTTTTAAAAAGGTTTTTCCAGGTTTCTCGTAGGTTTTTAATTTTTTTTTTAAGATTTTATTTATTTGTTAGAGAGAGAGTACAAGCAGGAGGAGCAGGAGGCAGAGGGGGAAGCAGACTCCCCGCTGAGCAGAGAGCCCAATGTGGTACTCAATCCCAGGACCCTGGGATCATAACCTGAGCCGAAGGCAGGTGCTTCACCAACTGAGCCACCCAGGCATCCTTCTAGTAGTTTATTAATATGATTTCTGATTATTATATCTTTTTAAAAATTTTTTATTTAAATTCAGTTTAGTTAACATACAGTGTAAAATTGGTTTCAGGGGTAGAATTTAGTGATTCATCAGTTGCTTCTAACACCCAGTACTCATTACATCAAGTGCCCTCCTTAATGCCCATCACCCAATTATCCTATCCTCCCACCCCCATCCCTTCCAGCAGCCCTCAGTTTGTTTCCCATAGTTAAGAGTCTCTTATGGTTTGCCTCCCTCTGTTTTCATCTTACTTTATTTTTCATTCCCTTCCCTTATGTTCATCTGTCTTGTTTCTTGAATTCCCCATTTGAGTGAAATCATATGGTATTTGTCTTTCTCTGACTTATTTCCCTTAGCCACTACCCTCTAGTTCCATCTGTGTTGTTGCAAGTGGAAAGGTTTCTTTCTTTTTGATGGCTATGTAATAGTCCATGATAGATAGATGATAGATAGATAGATAGATAGATACCATCTCTTCTTTATTCATTCACCTGTCAGTGGGTCGGTGGACACCTGGACTCTTTCCATAGTTTGGCTATTGTGGACATCGCTGCTATAAACATTGGGTGCAGATGCCTCTTTGGATCACAATTTTTGTATCCTTTGGATAAATACCTAGTAGTGCAATTGCTGGGTCATAGGGTCTGATTATTATATCTTCATGTGGAATTTAAAGGAGGGTTCTGCACTTTATTTTTTTTTTTTTTAAGATTTTATTCATTTATTTGACAGAGATCACAAGTAGGCAGAGAGGCAGCCGGGGGCGGGGGGGGGGGCAGGCTCCCCGCTGTGCAAAGCACCCAGTGCAGGGCTCAATCCCAGGACCCCGAGATCATGATCTGAGCTGAAGGCAGAGGCTTTAAAACCCACTGAGCCACCCAGGCACCCCTGGTTCTGCACTTTAAAATGAGATGCTTTGTTTGTGATTTCCTTTACTGAGCACTGTATTTATGTTTTATTTTTCACTGCAGGTTACCTTGTGTATGAATTTGACAAGTTTTGGTTTGAAGAAAAGCCAGAAAGCATTATGTATTTCAACATGTATAGAGAGAAGTTTCATGAAAAGATTAAAGGACTCTTACTGGATTATAATGTATCACTAACTTTAAAGATATGATTCCTCCATATTATCTTCTATTTCTACCACATTTTGCACACACAACAGAATTTATATGTTGTAATAGAAATTATCTGATCAATTACACTCGTTATATATAATTTCCTACTAAAATATTTCAGAAATTCTATTTAAGAAAGCTAGTGGACAATCAGTGTATGTTTACAGTCATTTATACACTGTCCTCCAAAGGTACCTTATCCTTCCAAAGATCCCTACTGTAGAGGCCTGCAAACTACAGTTTGGAACTTGGGACTTAGCCCATTTAGTGTAAAACTATAAATCAGGTATTTGTATTAAATTGGTTGTTTAAAATGTGTAAAAATCAGTGTTCATTTTTATGTATTGTAACTATCAAGTCCATCTCTTTTCAGAGCTCTTTTCAGACTTTTTGTGTCTTAGTTTGGAAACGATTGTTTTTTTATTTCCTTTGTCTTGTTTTCTCCCTAGGTTAATTAACGGGAAGAGTAGCTCTTCAAGGCTTTCTTTCTTTGCATCTCAATCACATTCCTAATGTTGCTTCATTAGTAGCAGGAAGCAGAGTTATGTCAGACAAGATAAAGAAACATGGCCTCTTTTTGGTTTCTCTCATTAGCATAATCGCTAATGAGAGAATGATAGTATTGGTGACTAGCTTTTTTGTTTTTAAATACCATACTTGAAAATATCACAGTGGTATTTGAAAGCTTAAAGGCATTTTCTCATCTTCAGTATTTGCTTTTCAGTCTGTTGTAGGAAAGAACTATAGTTAGTGCTCATTGTGAGGGCCTTTTATGAGGCTTCTCTGGCTGTGAGTGTTTATGAAAAGAGATATACTTGGTAAGAAAATCTTGACTGTATTCAAAGGACAGTGGCTTACTTCCCATAAAGCTGTCTTTGAACCGAAACAAAAGGAAAACCTAAAGCTTCTTAAAAATACCCGTGAAACATGGTTGGTTTATTTTACTCACTGTTAACTGTTGCTTCTTTTTGCTTTGCCTCCATAGTGTTTCTGGATAATGGCGTACGGACTTTATGGGTGTTGAGTTGATGGTCTGTGGGATTCTAAAGTAGCCTGAGGATGATGACTGTGCATCTTGTATAGCTTTATTCTCCTCAAATCTCAGGAGGGCATCAAGTGCTGTCAAGGATTATATAGTGAGGAAATTCTAACGGGAATAGTTTCTTCCTTGTGTGTTTCAGAAATCTGTACTCCTAGCAAAACTAAAAGAGTTTAAAAATAGGTTTGTCTGATTACTAAGTTCTCAAATCCTACAGAAAGTAGCCTGTTAGAGACATCATTTAAACATGATGAGAGTTGGTGGATCTTTTAACATGAATATCAAGAGTTTCAGGACTGATGCCTGTGGTATAGCAAGACCTGAGACTTGCAGTATTTGTTCCTGTCTGTTGACAGACCTCTCTCTGTAAACTTGCCAGAGAGAAAAGCGATGAAAAATACCCAAGCGGAAAATAACAGATGCGGTATTGTATGGCACATACATTGAGAACACAGCATTAAAACTATTATTTTCTCAACAGAATAAAACTTTTAAAAATTGGATTCATTTTATTATAATCATGGTGGTCTAGCATCTCAGTATCACAGGAATTTAAAAATTGGCTTCTTGTAGGAGACTTCTCAACCTTGGGATTATCTTTCTTTTATTTTGTTATTTTTATGTTTTTGGTGCTTTATTATCCAGCTCTAGAGTTCTAGGAGATGTAAGAAAATCCTGGTAAAGATCAGGTGCTAACCATTAAAGTTTTAAGTGTTTACTCTTACATGGAAAGCAATTCTGTTAGTTTAATTTCCAAGCTGAAAATACTTACCTTAATATTTTGATCTTTCAATAGCTGAGGTCTTGAACTGTTTTAAACCTTTGTCAATATGCTTAATAAAGAATGATCCAACTGTGGAAGGGGGAACTTTTTAAGCAAGTTTTTACCCTTCTAGGGAGGAAAGTAACTTTAATGTTTTAAAAAGAATGTCATCAGAAAGTTTGGTCAATAATATGTTCTTTAAGTCATCTCTGTTTGTACAATATAGATATTGTCCTGTTTTTGCTTAAAATAATCAGTAACCATTTCAGAAATTCTGTAGTGAATTGGTGTAAAAGCTACCAATAAATTCTAATGTTTGATAGTCTGGAAGCCAAGCTAAGAGTCGCCACTTGTAAATTAGAGTGTAACATAGTGACATACATGAAAAGAAAAAACATAATTGTGTTTACCTTCCCACTTTTCCTTGCTTTCGACCTATGTATGTTAGAAATCCATAATTAGAATCTTACCTGTTTCTATAATAATGAATGAAATACCAAAGTAGTGATAGAATTGAAGTAGCAGGAAAATTATGTTTACTTTAGCATCAGAAAAGTGAATCAATGTGGAAATGAATTTTTGTATGTGCCAGATCTAAGAGAGTGTGCCAGTGACAAGAATAGTGTAAACACAGTTACACCGGTTGTAGTTCAAATATGTTCTGAAAGACAATCTTTAAGGAAATAGGAGAAATCAGGGGATATCAGTATATCAGTGAACCTAGACCAGCCTCTCTTTGTATATACATAGGGTGGTAGAGTTAGTTATAAAATCAGTGTCTTACTGGCACCAGTTAGAAAACAAAATCTTTTTCTTGAAAACGCCCATCTTGTATTTTTTTTCCTCTCTTAACAACTGTTTGGATTTGTATGTATTTTTCTATCTGAAATTTATATGTAGTCTTCATTTTTATTCCAGTATTAATAATTGTTTATATTACTGTTTCTCCCCTTAGCATTCAGTGAAATTGAACTTGGTCAAAGATTGCTCAAAGGAGCAGCATTACACGAGTGAAAAGTGGAATGCTCATTGCCAGAGCAGGAAATATTACACACTATCATGGCACAGAAGAGAAGAGGTTTGGCTTAGAGAGCAATAATGGTTATTATCTTCCTTGAAGTAATGATTGGGGGCCAGCAGCTATTTTCTCAGGATAAATGGTCCACTCAGCTTCTCTATGAATAAGTCTGGGGAGGCTTACTTTCCATTTTCACATTTAGGAACCTCTCCACACAGGCAGATTGTTAACAAAGATTAATGGACTTTAAACATCAGAGAAATCATGAGTGAGCTTGTTTTGTTTTGTTTTGTTTTGTTTTCTGGCTTCAGCTTTTGACAAGAAAAAAATTAAATGTACTTCAGCTAAGACCCAACTATTATTATAGGGGAATTCGTTTGTTTTGTTTTTTTTTCCCCCAATTATAGGGCAGTTCTGTGTTTCTGTTAATGTATTCAAAAAATGAGCAGTGGCTTTCCCTGGGGGAAAAAGTGCTGGTTGGCAACGTAAAGAAATAGATTTTTGTCTACTTTGGATAAAACAATTAACTTCTTATGTAAAAGCAATAGTTGAAATGTGATGTCATTTTGTTCGGAATGTTGTGAACAAATTAAAAAAAAGTGTCACAATTGTTATAAGCCTTTCTGCTAATCCTTCCATCTCTTCCTTTCCTCCCCATCCCTTATTTAAGTTACTTATTTCCATGAAATAGTGCCTTTCTTATTTAATCCTTTAATCATGTCCTTATAGATTTATCAGAATATACAGAAAATTTTTATTTTTATGACTTTAACTCATCCACTAATTACCTATTTAAGATGTTATTGGGTAACAACAGTTGGTTATAAGACCAGAAAAGAAGCTGCCACTCCCATCTCCCATTCTTAGAAAGGATGGGAATAATTCATACTGCACTGTAGTATGTCTTACTTAATCTTGCAGTGTATCTTAGATACATTTTTATATTAATACATAGCTTCCTTATTCTATTTATGTACTGCTGCAGAGGATTCTTCTGTGTGTGTGTGTGTGTATGTGTGTGTGTGTGCATGTCTATCTTATTTTAAGCTAAACAAACATACCAGATATGTCACTGGTTGGATACAGCAAAAGCAGTACTTATTAAAGTTAGTACTAATAATAGCTTTAAATGTACATACTGAAAAAAGAATGGCTGAAAATTAAAGACAAAGTAATCATCTCAAGGAGTTTAGCAAAGAACAAAATAAACCTAAAGAAAATAAAGAAGGAAATACTAAAGGCAAGAGCCCAGATGTGTGGAGTAGAAATATATACCATAGAATCAACGAAAGTAAAAAGCTGTTGCTTGAGAAGACTAGTCATACTGATAAACCATGGTGAGATAAGGAAAAGCAAATAATGATATCAAGAATTAAATATGAAACATCACTACAGATCCTGCAAACACTGAAAATATATTAAGGATCACCTCAAAAATTTGAAGCTTTAGATGAAATATAAACATTTCTAGAAAAATATACTTATCAAAACAAAACTGTGTAAGAAGAAATAGGGAAGCAGAAAGTCCTAGCACTGTTAGTGGATTCTGGAATTTAAAATCTTTCCATTAAAAAACCTACAGTTTACCTGTACCCCTGACACAAATAATACATTATATGTTAATTAAACAAAAAATACCCACAGTTCCGCACTGGTAAGTTAACACATTTAAGAATAAAATAATGACAGTTTTCACAATCTCTTCTACGTAATGAAGGGTGGACACCCTTCATGAAACTTCATAGTGTTGATGACTCAAGTCCAACAAGAACAGAATGAAAAAGAAGAATTATATGCCAGTGTAATTTTAGATGTTGTAATGCTAAATAAAATAGAAACATACTGAAGTCCAGAAATAAATATATTAAATAATAATGAACTACATATAGATACGTTGTTTTAATGTGTGATCAATTGCAGCTCAGGTTAATTCCCAAAATAAAATTAATGAAATTTACCACATTAACATTTGAAAATCACATAATCTTAAAAGTTGCAGAAAAAACATTTGGAAAAAGTTCAACATCCATTCATGTTAAAAACTTAACAAGAGATAGGGGTTACCTTAATTTTACGAATTATATCTATAAAAAACACTAACCAATATAATGGTAAAACATCAGGATCAGAATTAAGAAAGGATGTTACCACTTGTATCTGTTTTTGCCACAATAACAACACATAACAACCAATCACACAAAAATCTTAGTGGCTACAAAAAAAAAAAATTCCTTCTTCACACATGGGTAGGCTAACCAGGCAGCTTTGCTAATCTCAGGTGGGTTCGGTGGGCCTTAAACACAGGTCATGTTTTTTTGGCTCCTGTCATCTCGATGTGATCTACTCATCTGGGACCAGTGGGCTGCCTGAGGTATGCTCTTTTATGGTGCAGCAGAAACACAAGAAGTCCAATGGCTCACGGGTATTTCAAGCCTTTGCTCACATCATGTCCACTCACATTCCCTTGGTTGTATAGCAAATCACATGGTCAAGTCCAACATCCATGGAACAGGGACATGTATTCTATTAGAAAGGGCTAGAGTGAACATTTGATGAATAATCTAAATTGTCACAGCACATCTATTTAAAATTGTGCAAGAGTCCTGCCCAGTGCCATAAAACAAGTGGATGGAATGAAAGAAAAGTTAGTCATAAATGATCTAAATGTGTACATAGAAAATCCAAGAGAATTGATCCAATATCAAGGGTAGAGGAGGAATTTTTGATCAGTTATCAAGGGTGATCATTTATGAAGGGTGAAGGACTCTGGCTAAACCTATCGAGCCCGATTCTTGTTAAATTGAGCTCTTGAAGACATGCCTAAGGAGTATTTAGTACAAAAAGGCAGTTCAGAGAAGCCTGACTATAGTTTGATCAAGGGACAGTATCTTGTCACTACAGCCTTCTTCCTGACGGCAAAGAAACGAACTTTTATGTTTTCTTCTGTATTTGATGGAAACATGCTACTCTAAGGTTGTGGTTTGTCTTAGTCTGGCTTCCTCCAGAATCAGACCTTGAATAAGGATTTGTCATTCAGTTGGGCGGTGATCCCAGGAAACACTGGTAAGGGAGTGAGGGGACTGAAGTCATCCCATAAAGGGTTTTGTATTAAGCAAAATAACACTGTGTAACTGGATTTTGAGGCCTTGGGTGAGGGCGAGGGGACTAAAGTATTTATATACAAACTCCCATCAGTTACTGGGCAAGGGCGGCTCCCAGAGGGTGTGTTCTTTCCCTTTCTTCGAGCGTACCATGCGCAGGCGCACAGGGATGGCTCTCTTGGCCAGAAGACCCTAGAGAGATGCGGACAGGACAACAGGAAATGAGGCGCGCATGCGCTAGAGTGGCGCGATCAAAGAGACAGGGGAGGGATACTGCAGACCTCTGCTACAAGGCCATTTTACTGTTAACAGCAGGGGAAATAAGCACCAGGAAAACCTCATAAAGTCAAGGGGGAAGAACACAACAGTAGATAGAATGCGGAGCTGATGAAAACAAATAGAACGCCGCCTGACAACCTGTAGGCTTCCTGGCCCTTCCGCCATTCTTTGGTTTTGGCTCAAAACAAGCCTGGGTTTTGTCTTACACTTCTTTTCTAATCTCTTGTTTATTCTTCCCCTATTTCTTCTGCACTCAGTCTGTGGGCATAAGAAAAAGGTTCCTACAGGTGTTAATGATGAATTTAGCTTGGCTGGAAAGATGCCACGAAGATTTGTTTTTATCTCACTAGGAATCCCAGACTGTTCTTCTGTCTAACCCAAGGTACCTTCTGCCTCAAAAATCCTGCACTTCTGACACAGATATCATGATTGTAATAACAATATGCCCAAAAGATTATAGTGTCTTAGATTAGAGGTTGTTATAAATGCCATAAAACACAGACTCCCAAAATTAGAAATCTGTACCAATTACATTTAAAGTAAGTTTATGCTTGTTGATTCTAAAGACCTTCACTTGCTAGAAGTGCACCGCAAATTTTACGTTCAGAGATAGACCCCGAATGGCAAACATTCAAAGGTACTGGGAATACTTCACTGAATATATTAACTGACAACTGGGTTAATAAAAGGAAACCACATTTCCTTGATAACTGTTCATCATTAAGTATTTATAAACATAAAATGCAGCCGTTTGCCTTTCCTTTCCTTAACTTGAATTATAATGAAAACATGTCAAATTTCTTCATATTCAATCGTAAAACTCCCACCCTCTCAAAACAGCCAATCAAATGCAGTCACTTATTTCCACCTTGCATGAGCCAAGGTGCATACTGAGAATTTTGCTTTCTCCTTCCTGAGACACTGAGAATAAAAGTCACAGGAAATACATACTCATTTTTCTTTGAAAAGTCCAAAACTCTTTATCAGAACTCCTTTATCTTTTTAGGGTGAAATAAGGGGAAATAGGTGTTTTGTTCTCATTTTTGATTTTAGTTATCCGGTCAGCAAAGATTCCCCCTGGTGTGTTACCGCCTTTTCCTGAAGGTGATTATGTGGCACAATCCACGGTCTGCCCTGACTTCATCAGTTCTCGCTTCAGCTGTTCGAAGCACACAAACATGATGACGTTCCAGGATCCGAGTCGCAAGAAGGAAGGTACAAATCTAGAAAAGGGCATGTCATCATTCTCTTGAGTTTGTTGGAATTCTTAAAGCTATTATCACACAGTTTCTGCTTCTCATTGCACCACTCTTCTCAAATAAAAACATTTAAAATGACCTATTCCTTCCCTTTCCAGCGATGCCTAAGATAATGTTTTATGTAGCCGTCTAATACTGCTTCAGAACCACAAAACCCTGAATGATCACATCTATCCAAATACACAAACGGCTTTCCTTCCCACCACACCAAAGCTCGTGTCCTTTCTGAAGGGGCATTTCCCCGTAACACTCTTTTTTTGAGGAGCAAGGAAATTCTTGCTATCTTTTGCAGTGCTTTCGGAATGGGAGGTAGGAAACTGTTGAAAGAGGAAGAGGAGAAAGCCAAGAAAAATTGATGAGTAAGTGGACCACTTTCTAAAGTGAAGAAATTAGTACTGTCCCGATCTTGGCAATTCTTGGCCTTAGACTGTCAAGGAGCTAAGTGTACTTTTCTTCTTTTTTGGGGGGGGAGGGGAGCGGGGAGGAGGGGCGGGCTTGGGTGGTTTGTTTTCTGTTTTGTTTTGTTTGTTATTCTGTCAAACTGTGAAGACCAAATGATTGATTTTGAATGCCTGTTTGCAGCAATAAGACATTCAGAGAGAAAAAGACGTCATCAGTTAACTCTGTTTTGGATATATTTTTTAAAAGAGATCTGGCCAGAAAAATCATGTCCCAAAGGTTTTGGTTACTTTAAGGTCTCAATACATTTCTCCTGACTCCTGGATGTGTGTGTGTGTGTATGTGTGCATGTGTGTGTATTTTAATTGTGGTACATTGTTCATTAGTTTACCATTTTAATCATTTTAAGTGTATAATTCAGTAGAATTAAGTGCATTCACATTGTGAGCAACTTTCACCACTACCCATCTCCAGAACCTTCTGGTCATCCCTAACTGAAACTGTACCTACTAAACAATAATTCCCAGGCACCTGGGTGGCTCAGTCAGTTAAGCATCTGTCTTCAGCTCAGGTCATGATCTCAGGGTCCTGGGATCAAGCCCTGTGTCAGGCTCCCTGCTCAGTAGGGGAGCCTAATTCTTGCTTTCCCTCTGCCCCTCCCCCAACCCCACTCATGCTCTCATGCTCTCTCTAATAAATGAATAAAACCTAAAAACAAAAAAATAATAATTCCCTACCCCCCCTCCACCTCCCCTCAGCCTCTGGTAATCACCATTCCACCTCTGTCTGTATGAATCTGACTACTCTAGATACCTCACATAAGTGAAATCATACAATATATGTCCTGTGTCTGGCCCATTTTATTTAGCATAATGTTTTCAGGGTTCATCCTTGCTGCAGCATATATCCCCAAAAGGTTTCAATTTGAAAAAAATGTAAGTATTGTTAAATGGTTAATGGTCAATAACTGAGATATCCATTCTGAATTAATTTTATAATATAATTCATTCATATTTGCATATCATTAGTGCTAATTATGGTGAATTGAAAACCTTGTGTATAATGTGTATGGTGCATTTATGCTTATTTCATAAAGTTTGAGGCATTGCCTTACAATTTTAAAGGGTTATAGAAAGGGCTAAAATATCACCAGTTTAATCCTTATGGAGTGCATCCATACATTAGTTCATATTGTACTTTCTTAGGAAGGTAGTAGCCAATGTAATACTACTTAACGGGAAAAGTGGTCTACTACGCAATACTGGTTTCAAGGTGAGCATAATAATTATTTAAACCACATCATTTTCTGCATGACTTTTCTAGGTCAATAGCAATGATTTTTCTCTAGTTTTACTTTAATACAATAAAAAAATCTGAGTTCATCAAATTAAAACAGTGAAAATTTCAGCAATCATACTACTGGATATTTACTCAAAGAATCCAAGAACACTACTTCAAAAGGATACATACACCCCTATGTTTATAGCAGCATTATTTACAAGAGCCAAGATATGGAAACAGTCCACGTGTCCACTGATTGACGAAAATACACGTGCACACACACAAACACACACAGTAGAATGTTATTTAGTCATAAAAAAGAATGAAATCTTGCCATTTGCAATGACGCAGATGGAGCTTGAGAGGAAAATGCTATATGAAATAAGTCAGAGAAGACAAATACCATATAATTTGACTCATACGTGGAATTTAAAAAACAAGCAAGGGGGAAATAATGAGAGAGAGAGATCAAGAAACAGACTCTTAACTATAGAGAATAAACTGATGGTTACCAGAGCGGAGGTGGGCAGGGGGGATGGGTTAAATGGCTGATGTGGATTAAGGAGGGCACTTGTGGTGAGTGCTGGGGGATGTATGGAAGTGTGGAATCGCTACATTGGACACCTGAAACTAACACAGCTCTAACTAGAATTAATTAACTGGAAATAAAATTTTAAAAATTTTAAAAATTTAAGAAATTCTCTTTTTTTAAAGATTTTATTTATTTATTTGACAGAGAGAGAGATCACAA
Source organism: Martes martes (assembly GCF_963455335.1). Classification (NCBI taxonomy): domain Eukaryota; kingdom Metazoa; phylum Chordata; class Mammalia; order Carnivora; family Mustelidae; genus Martes; species Martes martes. Next base: position 136,427,804 of record NC_137889.1, read on the forward strand.
GTAGGCAGAGAGGCAGGCAGAGAGAGAGGGGGAAGCAGGCTCCCCGCCAAGCAGAGAGCCTGATGTGGGGCTCAGTCCCAGGACCCTGAAATCATGATCTGAGCCAAAGGCAGAGGCTTAACCCACTGAGCCACCCAGGCACCTCTAAAAAAAATGTTTTTTTAAAGATTTTATTTATTTATTTATTTGACAGACAGAGATCACAAGTAGACAGAGAGGCAGGCAGAGAGAGAGGGGGAAGCAGGCTCCCCACTGAGCAGAGAGCCCGATGCGGGGCTCGATCCCAGGACCTTGATATCACGATCCGAGCTGAAGGCAGAGGCTTTAACCCACTGAGCCACCCAGGCGCCCCTAAAAAATTCTTTTAATAGCAAAATCACATCTTGTTTTTGTGTAGCCCTCTATTATGCTGTCCCTCCACTTTATAGTTCTCTAGTCCTGATCAAGCAAAATCCTGTCCAATTCCCAATAGATTAGGACCAAGAGACAGGTCACTGAATTTAAGCGAGCCTCTGATCAAGGCTGAGAACATTTTAATATCATAGTTTTCTGGCCCAAAGGAACTGGTGATAGTTATGGCAAGGAAAAATAAACACTAAACATACGGCATAGACTAAGGCTGGTCAACTGTTTAGATGAGACAGCCTCCCAAAGCACACAGATAGCCTGAACACAGCATTACAGACAGAGAAGACCGTATCCTACCCTTTGAAAAAAGCCAGCGGTCCTTCCTTGGTGAGCATTGTCATGGCACAGTTGGGCACACTCGTGTACTGGCCTGGTGGAGAATTAACGAATCGGGTTTTTACCACATCCACTGGCGAGGACAGGACCGTTGTGCAAAATCCGGCGGTAAGGGCTGATACGAAGTGGCAGGGTAAGTCGTCTAAAACAGATCAATGAAACAAATCAGCAGCAGACTTTTGGAAGAAGGTTTTAGTTTTTAGTTATCTATCAGATCCTCGGAAACCTGATGATATCAGAAGACCAAGGTGGATGTCTCATCAATAAATAAAATATCCCAAGGAAGCTTTCACTTACCCTTACCAAAAAAGATGACAAAGAGTACGTGGCACAGGGGATTGTTAGTGTTTTAGGAAAATATCCTGTGAGTCTGCTCTGTGCCCTTAGGGTATCGCATAATGCCTGAGACATAGGCATCTAATACTTTTTTTGTTGAATTAAAGTCATTGTCCAGGGAGAATTTCAATGTCTCTAGAACCTGTTAGACTATCTTAGGAACCTATCCAATGGTACTACTTTTGGATGAAAACACTGATGGGCTCCTTACCTAACCAGCTCATCTGGATAGAGTGTGGGATGCTATGCTATATAAAGAATAAGATGCTAACCAAAGTCCCATATACTAGTATTACATGAGCATAATGCTGATGTAAGAATACAGTTACACTTTCTTTTTGTTGCAGAAAAAAAAATTGGTTGCAGCAAACTTCTAAAAGTTAGTGTTTTGGGGTTTTGGTTTGTTTTTTCTTTTGTTCTGTTTTGTTTGCTTAAAAGTTCTATTAAAAGTGTTCAAAATTACTTAGTTTTTTCAACTGTTACGATTAAGGGATTCAGTACAACATCCCTGGAGAAGCTCCAGGATGAAACTGTAAATGTGTTGACCCACAGGTTACATATCTAAGAGGAAGTTACCTGCCAGGAGTTGGTTTTTCACAAGGCCTTCCTTCATTAGGTCATATGTAACCAGCTCTGTACAATTGATGATGACATTTCTTGTCAGATTAGGAGTAGTTCCTAGAAAAAAGAAAATGTATAATGGCTTCATATGATAAGGTGCTGACAGGATATATGTGTTCTTTTTAATTTAATTTAATTTATTTATTTCAGAGAGAGCTAGAGAGAGTGCAAGGGGGGGGGTAGGGGAAGAGGGAGAGGGAGAGGGACAAGCAGACTCCCCGCTGAGGAGGGAGCCCAATGACCGGACTCTATTCCAATCATGACCTGAGCCGAAGGCAGATGCTTAACCGACTGGGCCACCAAGGCACCCCCTAAGATATATGTGTTTTAATAATGATCAGATTCACCTTGAAGTCAATTACCTTTCCAAAGGCCTATCAGGCCTTCTGATGTCGCTATGACTCTGTAAGCATTGTAAGTCCCGGTGTAGCGAGGTTTGAGACCGTGCAGATGGCTCTGCGCTTGAAGTCTGACCTTCACAACCTCTGTGGGTTGCCCGATGAATACTGCCACCCCTCCAGTCGTCAGACCAGCTGAGATCTTGCTTCCTAAACTAGGTGTTGCTATCCGGAGAGAAAAGATACTTATCAAGCAAAAAAGAAAAGGAAAAAAAAAAAAAAGACCCAGAGGGCAACTCTATGTCTTTTTTAATTTTAGTGGTTACTATTACTGTATCTCTATATCTTTTCTACTTCCTTAATGCTTGTACATGCTGTGATCATGTACTGAGTATGGGCTAAATCACTTTAGGTCTAGAAACTTCGAAGTTGACTAGAATTAAAAAATAAATAAATACTTTCAAGGACAAAGAAAATGCAATGCCTATTTAAACAGTGCTTAGTTCTCTTCTATATTTAGCTCTCTTTTCCAGTATTTTCCAACTGGGAGCAGGTACCAGTCACCAATGATGCTTAGCCTTCCTCTTGTCAATGGTAATGTTAATTATAGGGCTTCAGGGTCTTAGGAAAATCCCAAGTGGACAAACGGCCCCCATATGGGATGTCGGTGGTATTAGGCTACAACAGATTACAAAGGAAATAAAAATAAAAAGAAAGAAGTGAAGAAAATGATTTTTGACCTGAAAATTTGAAAAATTAGCTTGGGTTACTCAAGACAGATATTATTTAATAAACTGTAAGTAGTCTTGGATCCATTAAAGTATGTCTCAAGAACATGTATTCATCAAGGACTTTCTCAATCTGTTTGTTTCCTAATCTGTAAAATAGAGATAATATCTATCTCATACAGTCATCGTGTGAGTTAAAATAATATCAATATAGCATATAACATACTGTCCTGCACATAGAAAGTACATAAGTTTTTTCATAACCATTTGATTGTACTCTTTTCCCCTCACGCTTGTCCAGGAGCTGAGCATGTGATAGATAACCATCTTTTAATGGGCAAGATCTGACAATTACAATCCCTTTCACTTGGGGCCACATTCATAATCTTATCTTGTGACACTCATCCTGTCCATCAGTCCCCTTCTCTTTTCCCTGTCAAGCCCTTTGAAGTAGAGGCAATATTTTCTGTCTTCACTTCTCATGGCCCTTCTTATAGTTCCTCCTCAGTCCTCTACAATCCAGCTTCCATCTCTGCTACTCTCCCTCCGATGTTTTGGCAAAGGAAACCCATGGGGTCCCTGTTGTTAGTCACATCCATCACATTTCAGTCCTTTCCACGCTAGATCTCTCTGCTCTGTTTGACCCTACTGATGGTTCCACCTCTAACTCTCTGGAGTCTAGCCCAGACATTTCTCCTAAGCTCATGTGTTGACTGGATGTTACTTGTTGACACGTCTTCAAGTGTCAACCTTGCCTAAGGTTTACCTTCCCCCAAGACAGTTTCCATGTTCCTGCCCTCCATGAATGGAACGTTAGCCAGGATCTCAGAAGCCGTCTCCATCGCAGACTCTCCCTCATGCCTTACTGCCAGCTGCCTACCAAGTTCGGTCAGCTACACTTCCTGAATCTTTCTGATCTCTCTTCTCCTTCCCTATGGCCATTGTTGTAGCCTACCCCAGTTGTTTCTTACTTTCTAACTTATCCCCTTCTGGCCTTTTTCTATAAATCCTCTAGATATTGCTGCCAAAGTGATCTTTCAAAAATATAAATGGTTTATGCCACTTTCCTGCTTAACATTTTTCGATGACTTCCATCACTGTAAGGACAAAATCTAAACTTCTTAGCATGGTCTTCAAGGTTCCTTGTGATCTGGCTCCTTCCTGCCTGGGCTTTGCCTCCCCCTCCTTGCCAACAAGTCCTCCCTTCTGCCCTGTGTGTTCTTGCCACTGCTTTCTGAGCCTTTGTACATGACCTTCACTCTCTTGGAAGGTCTTTCCTCAACACTTTACCTTATTAGGCTTATCGGTCCTTCAAGATTCGATTCAGACGTCAGTTCTTCAGGAAAATCTGGCCCGAGCATGCCCCAAGTCTAGGTAAAGTATTCCTCTTCCATGTGCCCAACATCCTGTCATTACTTCTAACTGCTCTAAAGAGCATGTATCATAGTGCATAGCCATCTACCGACCTACTCAAAGCTCACAGCTCTTGCCTTGACAGAAATCTATAATCCATGCATCGAACACGGTTTGGGGCACATGGCAGCTCCATAAAGCTAACGAAATGCATGGAATTGGGATAACAGAGAATCCTGCCAAGATAGGTCCTATTAATTTAGTATCTGAAGTACTCACCAATCGGGCAGGACAATCAACTGTGAAGGAAACTAACAGAATGGGCAGCTTTACGTCTTTTGTGATTCCTCTCTTGTCACATGTACAAACAGGACAATGCAGTATTGATCTCAAAGCACTTAGACTTTACTTTGAAACTGTATAGAATAAACTCATTCTATGTTTGTATGACTAATATTTATAACTTGTCCCATAAAGTTATGTAATCCTAAGGTGACTTTTTTTTTTTTAAAGAAAAACAGACTGCCACCACCAGTGTCTCATTTGGATATGTCTGGAGTCTTGGAAGCTTGACTACACTACATACTCCTACCAATGGACCTTGAGAGCTTGTTTAGAAGTTTCTAGCAGGGGAATGCAGCTACTCCTATACCCTTGACTCAAGAATGGTCCTCCTGTATCGGGGAAGTCGTCCTCTTTGACCGAGGGCACAGCTTTGGGAGGGACACACACAGAGCAGTGAGGGAGGAAAGGGACACCCATCTAGCCAGCCAGATCAATGGGGTAACAGATGTCGCAGCCCGATCGCCCTCACATCCATCCTAAAATTACTTAAAGCAGAAATGGTGAACTTTGCCAAGTAGTCACTTAACATATTCATTTTATCATCAGTCCATCTTCTCTCTGGATTGTCTGCTCCATAAGAAAGCGACTCTGATACATGCTAGCTGGGTGATCTTGATGTTACTTAACTTTTCTGATCCTCAGTTTCCCTACCTGACTGTGGGGATAACATTTTGTATCTCACAGCTCTGTTGGATTAAATGATGCCCAGAATCACATGGAAACTGTAGGGGGCAGGACAGTGAAGTAGTTGAGAGACAGGTTAGCCGCCAGACTCCCTGGGTTTGAACTGGTGCTCTGCCCCTTTCCAACTATGTGGCCTTGGGCAAGTACTAAAACTTCTCTGTGCCTCAGTTTCCCCTCTTATTAAAGGATACAAATAATAGTATATTTCCAGCAGTGATGTATCTGAGGCTCTTAGAATAGAGTCCCGCTCATAGTGTGGCCTCAAATAAATGCTGACTAAACTGACAGGAATTCTTGGAGAACAATGAGGAACCCCTTTCCCTGTCCTTTCAGCTCTCCTCATGAGGTCTGGTTTTCTGCCCTTCAAACCAAGGTTTTCAAATTTGTGCCTGCCAGATATTTCCAGGAAGCTTGTGAAAACATCCATCTCCTGGTCCCAACCTGAGCAGTTCAGATTCAGGGAACAGGGAACAGGGCAGTCCTCAGCACTTGGATTTTCAAAACACTCCTCAGATGTTCTTGTGAGACTTCAACGTTTGGGGAACCTCGAGTTACCCCTTACTCTACAGCCCATCTATCTTCTCCAGATGAATATCCAAATTATGACCCAAACTTCCATGACTGATCAGGTGATTTTTATAAGTATAAATCTGGATCTGAAAAATTGATTTTGCACATTTCCTTTTCTTTCTGCGAATGGTGAGTACCAAGCTAATATTGGATGTCTGCTTGCCAGTTTGTTATGAAGACCACTACCCCGCATGTAACATTTGCTTGAACAGAGCTGGGCCCAGGGCATGTCTCTGGTTGTCTGACCCGCCCAGGGATGCTCATTGCTTACTTTCTTTCCCTGTGCTGAAGAACTCCTGGACGGTGTCGTAGAGGCCGATCCGAAGAGAGGCAAAGCTTACTTGTCTCTGGAGACCAGCTGGCAGCCCACTATAGAGTTTCACCGGCCCTTCTGTTTTTGCCAGAGTGGTGATTGTTCCCAGGACACCTTTATACCTGATGGCTCTGGAGGTCTGGCATTCACCTTGGATCTGGAAATGAGAAAGGTACAGGTCAGAGGAAAGTGAAAATTGAGTAAGGAGGTCCTAACTGGTGAGGAAAAAACAAAGACTAGCAACAGGCAGTCCTCTGTGGAGAAACCTGCAGCCAAGATTTTTCCCACTGTTTTCCTGCTCCCGGTTCCCTTTCCCTTCTCAGCAACATCTCCTCTAGATATCTCTATATCTCTAAGTACATATATGGAGAGAGATTAGCTACAATGCCCATTTTGAACATTTCCATCCTCCCTGTACAAATCACCCAGAACCCCTAAGCAGCTGATGGGAAGATGCCCCCACCAAAGTAAGGAAGGCAAAGAACTTGACATGGAGACTTGGGAGAGGCTGATAGTCTTAGCTCTTAGAACACATAGTGCACCCTAACTCTGGGGGCTCTGGCAGTAGTCATGGTCAACCGATCTTCCGTGGTTTCTTGTGGTTCTTCAGTTAATCTCAGCTAAGGTCCAGTTCCCCACCCTAACGCACCCAGTTCCGTGACAAGCCCAACTGCGGAGTGGTTAAACGAAAGCCATTCTCAAAAGGGCGCACAGAATAGGTGTCCCGCCTCTGCCCTGAGACACCTCCCCAGCCTCATCTCACTCGCTACCTGGAGCCGGACTTTGGCTGTGTCCAGCGGGAAGGTGATGGCATCCGCCACACAGGCCGCCACGCCAGCGGAGAAGATCTTGACCGTCATCGTCGGGGGCACGTCCAAGGCTGTGGGGCCCACCATCTTCGCTCAAAGAGAGAAGCGACGAGCGGGCGCAAGGACTGATGGACTCGGGCCCCCACAAGGTGGAATTTCCCGGACAGCAAACCGGCTTCTGACTTGACTTCGGGGGAGGGGGTGCGCGAGCAGCTGCTACACTGGAGCTGAGCGGGGCCGCGCCTCCCGCCTTCGCGCCCTAGTGCCAGGAGGACCCAGGAGGCGCAGGCTGGCAGCGCCCGTGCGCCCTGCCCGCGCCGGGTGACTTATATAGCTGGCCGTTCCCGGGGCTGCGGCTCGCCGGGTCTCGACGGACCCGGGCCTGGGAGCTGGCCGGGGCGTGCCCTGGAGCGTCTGGTCCCTCCCACGCGCATCCTCGCCGCGCGCCTGGGGAGCGGCTCCCAGAGCGAGAGCCTTCGCCGCGCACCTGACCGTCCGCGCCCGGCGTGTCCGAGGGAGGGCGCACCGCAGCGGCCGCGCACCGCCACCCCGAGCCTGGCTGCGTGCCCTTGGCTGGGGCAGCCTGACAAGCGCGGTCTCTCGGGGATCCTGGTAAAAGGTCCTGCCGAGCTGGAGCTCTCCCAAGCGAGAACGGGGCGCCCCTTTAATTCCTCGGACTCGCCTGGAACCTTGCAGGCATCTTCTCAGCTTCCTTTTCTCTCCTATTAACTTATCCTCCTTTCTGCTTTCCAACCACCAAATCCAGACCCGGAAAATTCCCAGGCAGAAACCAAGAACACTCAGAACTTTTAAAAGACATGAAGTGTTTCGTTTGAACACTTTTTGTAAGAGGAAGTCGAATGAGATCATTGACATACTAGAAAGCAAATAGTAAATTGCTAAAGTGCTCTAAAATGTGAGCTATAACTTGCTCCTTTTCGTTTTTTTTCCTTCCCTTCCCTTCCCTTCCCCTCCCTTTTCTTAGGAGAGTGCGTTGGAAAAGACATTGGCAGGTTCCTTCGCAGCAGGTGTAGCTCTGAGGCTTCCCTTCAGTGGGAAGTCATCTTTACTCCCACTTTTTGCTTCCTTCTCAGTAAAATGTGTATCCAGAGACATCCCCAGGTGTGCAATCCACTGCTAACTTACCTATATTGATAAATTAAATATTGCAGAGAGTGCTGAGGGAAGAGAAGCTTTTCCTACTTCTGTCCTTGTGCAAAGATTCATCGTGAGCATTCATTTATTTTTTTGGTTGAAGAGCAGGGAAAATGAGGCTCGACCCCCCCTAGAGAATAATTTCCAAATACTCTGTGAGAACAGGTTGTAGGTACTGTGCAGCTGTTGAAGAAGCCATTCCTAGGGGATGCTGGAAGGATGTCGAGGAAGTCAACTGTAAAGGTAGGATGGGCTCTGGAGAAACAGAGAAGAGAAGACGACAGTGGGTTTTCTCCTCTGCAAACAGCTGTTGAAATAAAGAGCAACTGAGGCAAGTAAGTGGTATGTATGAAGGCAGAGATTTGGGGAAAGCAGGGCGAATATATGGGAATGTGATCTGTTGGCCTGCCTGGGACACTGGACGATGGGGAAGGAGAGAGACAGGATAAGAAGTTGGTAAAAGATGAGACTGTAGAAGTCCAATGAGGCCAGCTTGAGGGTTGACCTTGAACATCTGCTCCAAATGTGAATTCATGTTATCATCACCTTATGCATGGACACTACTTTACAGACCGTAAAGTGTTCTCACATAAACGTTGTATTTAATACGGTAGACAGTACATCTTTATGAATGATTGGGTATAGAGTCAAAGATTTTTCAGAGATGACTCTAAGTTTAAGGACATGGGTAGTAGTGGGGCGCCTGGGAGGCTCAGTGTGTTAAAGCCTCTGCCTTTGGCTCAGGTTGTGATCTCATGGTCCTGGGATTGAGCCTCGCATCAGGCTCTCTGCTTGGTGGCGAGTCTGCTTTCTCCTCTCTCCCTCTCTGCCTGCCTCTCTGCCTACTTGTGATCTCTGTCTGTCAAATAAATAAATAAAATCTAAAAAAAAAAAGAAGAAGAAGAAGAACATGGGTAGTAGCTTCAGGGATGGTGACAGCTGATTGTCATGAGAGGGTAATAAGAGGTGACTTTAGGGGCAAGAAGTTGAGATCAGCCTTTAGAGTCTTGGAATTCTTGGAAGAGAAGGGTATTTATTATAGGTAAGTAGTTACCATAGGAAACATCATATAACATGATAAAGGAGCAAGAAATCAGGGCTGGGAGGCATTTGGGAGTAAGCAAGATGGATGTGATGAAAGAGGGTATACTTTAAACAGGACTGAGAACAGCAGGACTAGGTCATGGGTCAAAATGTAGGGATAATAGGGATACCCAGAGTTCTGGTCTGGGAAGAATGGCCTTCAAAGGTAAAATTATAGTGTATCGAGTCATGGAACCATGGTATTTGAGAAAACAATTAAAGGAAGGGTGGAGTCTGGACTAGCATGCAGTTTAGAAATGTCAAAGGAGGACAAAAATGAAGAAAAGCCTGCAGGCTTTGGCTCTAAGACTGTTGGTCATCTTAGGGAATGCACAGGAGTGGAGTCATTAGGTTGAGTCTGATGGCTAAGCAGAGATTGTGAATGTTCAATATGGTGTGACTAGATGTAAAAGGCGTGAGGGCATTTTTCCCGGCTAATTCTAGTAAACAGCTGCTATCAACTGGTTAGTCCCCAACCCACAACCCAACCCTAACCTAAATTGTTCACGATGTTCCATCTGTAGTGGTTTGAAAGCATAATCACCAATTTCTCCCACTACAGGGTGAGGGTCCATGACTCTTCCCCTTGCCTCTGGGCAGACTTGTGAATGCTTGGACCAACGGAATAAGACGGAACTGATTCTCTGTGGTTTCTGAGGCTGGATCATAAAAGTCCTTTCAGCTTCTTAGTCCTTTGGAACACTCGGACCCCTGGGCCACCATGTAAGAAATATAGATTCTCCGAGGCTCTCACACTGGAGAGGCCCCATGGAGGCCCTTCCAGTCTTCCCCATCAAGGCACCAGACATAAAAATGCAGCTCTCTTGGATTCTGCAGATAAACCCACCCACCAGCTAGGTATCACCGATTCACCTCTGTCCATGTTGGTAGGACAGAAGAATCATCCACCTGAGCACGACTCAAATTTTTGACTCATGAAATTCTGAGATATGATGGAATGGTGGCTGTTTGAAGAGGGAACACAACCTTTATTTTTGAGAAGTAAATTAGGTGGTGGGGGAATGCACTGTCTCTCTGCCCTTTCCTCCAACACTACCTACCTACCTTCCTGATGAAGTGTCGGAGGCGGTGGACTGGTATAGAATTTTTAGATTCACAAATTTTGGATTTGTTCTATACACTACATTTTTGAAGGAGAAACAGGGTAAATGGAAATATGTTTTGCTGCATGGGACACATGTTTCCATGTTTCCAAAGCAGGATATGATAAACCAGACCAGGGGGTGAAATTAAAGTCATTAGAAGGGAAGAAAATACGAGGAAAAGATCCATTAGAAATAGGAAAGGTGAGAACCAGTGAGAGCAGGTGAAAGAGGGGACCTGTGTTAGGGTAAAGAAACTGACTTATTTGAGACCATAGGAAGAAGGACGGCCTGAGCCTCTGGGATAGTAATAGACATGGTCAGAGAACTCCGCAGAAGACAGTGTCAGTTTAGTTCAATGGTGACCGAGCACCTGAGATGTGCCAGACACGATGCCAATACTAAGGGTCAAAGAAGCAGCAGAAGTCAAAGGCCTCATACGAGGAGACCCTCAAGGGAAGGTCGCAGGAGTTCAAGAGGAAAATGGTTCTGGATTCCAAGGAGCAGGCTACCTCGCCCTTTCTGAAAGGCCCGGGGAAGTAGGAGAAAGTTTGCCTCAGGTTGAAGAGAACAGTAGGGTAGAGGGTGGCGTCCCCAAAGGATCAGACTGCTCTTCTGGCTCAAAGAAGACGTGAAGGATAGGTCAGTGTGAACAAGGGTAACAGCCCTTTTATGAAGTAGCTAAGGAGTGGCAGCAGGTTCCTCACGTACTAAACACCTGTTTCCTCTTTGAAAATGTAGAGCGACATTTACAACTGAATTCGTGCAAACTGTGGTCAGGAATCCCTGAACAAAATGTCTCCATATTAAATAAAACAGGGTAACGCTGAGCATTTGAATAATGTCTACAACTTCCCATAATTCTCTCATTCACCACCAGTAGGAAATATCGTGTTGTAGTTGTATAGATAACTGTGCAAATGATGGAAGGGACAATTTATAAAAGAAGAAATACAAATTATACAAATAGAGGGGGTATATTTTACATCGTTAATAAAGTAATGTACCTTCTTTACCTAATAAATTAATACCTTGTCTCTACCAAAATTATAATTATAATAACATTTATATATACATTTTCATATCATAAAGTTAATTTATAAATATACATAAATGACTGTTTTAATTACAAATTGTGAATGTGAAAAAAATGATTATCATAGCAGTACTGTATTAATGATGGCATTATAAATTTGCATAATTCTTTTGGAAAACAGTTTAACAGTATCCCTTGAGCAAAGATAACATCCATATTCTTTGATCTAGTAATTCTACTTCTGGATATCTGCCCTAAAATGGTTAGCCAAAATGTGAAAAAAAGTCTTATATAGGTTGATGCCCATTACAGCTTAATATTTATAATAGCAAATTACTGGGAGCACCTGTGTCAGTTGGGATCCAGATGTGTCTATCTGGGTTTGTCTGAAGAATTGTGCATAATAGTGATCTGTTGGTGTCTACGTGTGTATGCGTTAATATGTAAATGAGGGAGACTGCCCTTAGGAATTGGGCGGGGAGAGGACCCCAGTGGGTTTTCTTGGTCCAGCCCAGCCCAAAGACAGACCATCAAGCTGCGTGTTAAGGAAGAAAACACTCCAATGTCATTCCAAGGTGGCACAGCCCAGTAGATAAGAGAAAGAGGCCCACGTTCCAGTTCTATCCAAGATGCTCACTAGCTGAGCGAGGGGGGACAAAGTACTTCTCTGAACTCAAATTCTTCACTTTTACGACGAATCTTCCAGTATCATTAGGTTAGTCTTATTAATGGATCACTCTGTGTTTGGCACCAGGTGTACATAATTCTCTTAAGCCTCTGAAAGATGTACCCACTTCATTCACTTACCCAATATGTACGGGGCTTCTAGGTGCTAGATGCTGTTCTAAGCACTTTACAAGATTTAACCCACGTAAGTCCTTGCATGATAGCCCTTTGGGAAAAGGACTGTGTTATCCCACCTCACGGGCGAGGAAGCTCCGAGGCTCAGAGCGGTTAAGAAGCTTCTCAGTCATGTAACATCTCAATGGTACACTTAGGGCTTGTCTCACCCTCAAACTTTCTGTCACTATGTGATACCCAAACCACCTTCCCAACATATTTATGACACGATATTTTCCTATGATTTGAAGGTGTAGATTGGCTAGGTATACTCATATATTTTCTTAATAGGTCATAGAAAAAGTTTCCAAAAAGTCACATGAAATATATACCCTTTACTTGGTTTCTATACATTACGAGGGGATTTACAAAAGAAAGAATAAACATTGCAACGCTTCTAATTTTAAAAATCACTTTCTTTTTTTAAATATTTTATTTATTTGAGAGAGAGAGAGAGAGCAGGAGAGGGAGGAGTGCCAGAAGGAGAGGGAGAAGCAGACTCCCTCTGAGCAGGGAGCCCGAAATGCCTCAATCTGGAATCATGCGACCTGAGACGAAGGCAGACGCTTAACCAACCGAGCCCATCAGGTGCCCCTAAAGTCACCTTGTTTCATTTCATCTTCAGGAGAAGCTGATGGAAGACGTACGGAAGGTGATATATGAGATTTAGAAAAATGTGATTTATAGGGATTGAGGCCCTGTGGAGGGACCAGAGAATGAAGAGGAAGAGGTGACTTCCAGAACAGGACATCCTTGTCCTCAGACACTGGAAGACAGATGCAGGCAGTGGGATGGTGAGATTTGTTCCGTACACAATTAAGGAAAAGCATTAATGCTGAGGCATGGAAAGTGCAGGTGAACGGATTTCAGGTAAGTGTAAAAAATACTCTACTCGTCGATGTGATCAGAGATAGAAGATGCTGCTACTTTAGGTAAGAGTTCTCATCATTCGAGGCACTGGGTTTTAAGCAGTTTGGTGTAATATCATTTAGGAGCAACAAACTTATTGTCCTGATTGTTAGAAGGACCTGGATTTGAATGTGCCATTTGCTATTGATGTGACCTTATTTAATCTCTTTTACATGTGTTTTCCTGTGTGTAAAATGGGGATGGTAATCACAATTACACTTACAGTGGTATTGTGAGGATATAATTAATACTAGTAAGATCTTGGCACAATAACTATGAGTGGCACCTAGAAAAGGCATAATATAAGTTCATTACCACTACATTTTATTAGTAGAGTTTGCATGACCGTTTTGCAGGCTGTCCTAGGGGACCATGGCATTGAACGAAAAGGTTTTATTGAAAGTTGCGAAATGTCCCTTCACACTCTGAGATCTTGAGTTCCCCATTCCACGACCTACCCTGGATGCAGCTATTCGGAAGGAGAAGCAGGACTGGAACCCAGGTCTCCTGATTGAGGACAGCCAGGAGTGGCATGAAGGTGAAATGAATGGGGCCATTGTAGCTGAGAGTCAGGCTTGAAGTTCCCAGGGTGTCAAGGTTACTGGGCTAGAGGTCACAGCCCAGTTTGAGGACCCTCTCCCTCCCCCATCCCTCCTCCCAATCTCCCAGACAAATGGAAATGTCAGCGCAGGGCATTCTGCCTGGCAGAGAGGACTCGGCGAAAGGTCAGGGATTGCAGCCCTAGTGTGAATGTGACAGGGACACCGGGGGAAGGAGCAAAGACTAACTGAGGTTAGTTTGGAAGCGTTCTTTGTGAGGTCTGCGGTTGTTGCTTGGGTTTGCCTGTTTCCAACACCCCACGGAAGGCAGAGGCATGCCAAGAGGTCCTCTTGGCCAGACGGTGAATCGCCCCATTGCCGTTCCTGTTGGCAAGATGTCTGGGAAAGACGCAGCCCTGACGCTAATGAAAAGACGGGTTTTATTTCATGCAGGGCGTGGCGGAGCAGGGCCAAGTAAAGAAATGACCATGTTGAACTTTCACTTTGAATTTTCACTTGGTTGTTTGAGTCTGGTGTGTCGTGAAATGCCAAGGGGTAGAGGATGGAGATCACCCACGCCTGAGGCACCTAGGGCGCCGGGTCTGGAGGGAAGAAGACGAGAGAGAGCATCTGGAGTGGGGGCACCCTGGATCACGTGCAAACATGTTTGTGCGCTCACAATTCTGTAAACGTTCTCTCTTCTCCACGTTCCCTGTGGGGCGAAAATGATCACTTGGGAACACACAGGTGACTGATTTTAAAATGCCTGAATTTCACAAATAAGAAAATATAGCTTCCTCTGCATTATTTTCCTCTGATCTGTAGAACGACCTTTTGAAAATTCTCCCGGATGGCATCTTTGCTGAGCTGAATTCTGTAACAAAAAAACTGTCTTGGAGATTCATTTACTTAGAAGCTCTCCTTTAGGATTCCGCTCTGTTCCACATTTCTGGGCCTGTCCCTTTTGAGGTGTGCCCTCTTTGCTCAGATCCTTTGCTAAACTCTCTTGTTGAGTAGTTCTTGGAAGAGCTGAAGGGGGTTGGCATTCGAGGTATCTATTTGTTGGGCAGAGCTGTCCCACCATTCTAGTTGTTCTACCATACTTGTTTATGCAATGAATGTGATTCCTCCACGTGCATTTATTGAGCGCCCTCTGCATGCACTGTGCCAAGGTAGGAGCAGACAGACACATTAATATGTGATTACTATATTCTATGCTAAGTGCAGTGTTAGAGATGTACCCAGGTGACTGGAGAGCAGAGAATAAGGGGATCTAACCCAGATCCCGGCCATTGGGGAGGCCTCCTGAAGAAGGCACAGATGGGATCCAAGTCTTGAAGAGTGAGTAGGAATTATCCAGGCAAGAGATACAGACAGCAAGGTCATGCCGAGCGGATGAGAAAGCACAGCCAAGACATGCAGCCAAGGAACAGCCTAGTAAGTCTGGAGAAATAAAAGCCTCTTGGTGTTTCTGGACCATAAAAGCAAAGTGGGGTAAAGCAGGAGATGAGACTTGAGCCTAAGAAGGCAGGGCAAAGTGGGGGGGGGTGCCTTGATCCTAGCATCTTCTAATAAATGAGGAGGTTTTAAATATGGAATGGACAAAGTTCGTTTTATGTTTGAGATAGACTTACGTGGCTTCGGGGTAGAAGTCTTGAGGACTATGAGTGAGAATCTGTCCCACGCCTCTCCCCACCCTTCTGGGGCTTTGCTGCCAATTTGGAGGTGGAAGAACCATCCTGATCTCTTGCCTTCACCTTTACATGGTGTCCTTGCCTGTGTGTGTCTGTGTCCAAATTTTCCTTTTTATCAGGACACCAGTCCTACTGGATTAGGGCCCCCCTAATAACTTCACTTATTTTCTCATCTAATGAAGACTGTATATATTTAAGGTGTGCAACATGATGGGGGCGCCTGGGTGGCTCAGTATGTTAAGCATCTGCCTTCGGCTCAGGTCATGATCTTGGGGTACTGGGATCGAGCCCTGCATTGCATCAGGCTCCTGGCTCAGCGGGGAGTCTGCTTTGCCCTCTTCCTCTGCCCCCCACCCTCGCTTGCGCTCTCCCTCACTCTCTCTCTCTCTCTCTCTCGTGCATGTGCATTCTCTCTTTAATAAATAAATAAATTTTTTAATGTGTATAACATGGTAATTGATATATAAGCATACCTCAGAGATATTTCAGGTTGGGTCCCAGACCACTGCAGTAAAGCAAATGTCACAATAAAGCTAGTCAAATTTGGGGTGCCTGGGTGGCTCAGAGGGTTAAGCCTCTGCCTTCAGCTCGGGTCATGGTCTCAGGGTCCTGGGATCGAGCCCCACATCGGGCTCTCTGCTCAGCGGGGAGCCTGCTTCCCCCTCTCTCTCTGCCTGCCTTTCTGCCTACTTGTGATCTATCTCTCTGTGTCAAATAAATAAATAAACTCTTTTTTAAAAAAAAGCTAATCAAATTAAATTTTTGGTTTTCCAGTGCATAGAAAAATTATGCTTATACTGTATGCAATAGTAGTTTTTAAAAGTATGCAATAGTACTTTTTAAAAATTAATGTGCATACCACCCAGGCGCCCTAAATAAAATATCTCAAAAATTAAAAAAAAAATTCCTTCTGGAATTTCCACTTGAACTTCCTGGTTTTTATTTCCCTTGTTCAGTGAGAATGCTGGAAGTTCTGCTCAGCTTCTTAACCTCTTGGCCTTATGCTGCTTAGCAATGAGCAGCACCTGATGTAGACTTGACTTCTCTTCACTGCCATTCTGTCCAGAATCTGGGCTCCTTGTGTCCTTGCTGCCTCGTCATTCCTTCACTCTCATTTTTTCTCTCCAGCCTCAAGAGACTACCAAATGCTTTATTCAGCACCTTTCCTCTTTGCCACCATGTTCTACTTGGCTTCTCCGCCTCTCTGGCCCTCTACTGATTAATGGACAAATTCCTCTAGGGGAAAGCCTGAGAAGGGAGCAGGGATCAGCTCCATGCATATTCCTTCTTTCTAGGACTTTGGTCCCTGAAGTCCTAGTTGCCTTGATAGCTTTCTTATGCCTTCAAACAGTTTTGTTTTTTGGTTTTTGGTATTTCACCCAGCTTTGCCAGTTGTTCTTCAATAAATAGGGTGGATCTGACACAAACTACCCGATCTTAGTACTTAGAAGCAGAAGTCCTCAGTAATGTTCTTTAAGAAGAGTAAAGAAGGGTGGGTGGCTGCTTTGTCAGAAAGCCACTATGAAACTATAAAAATGAAAATAGACTGATACTTTTAAACTTAAATTAGTTGATCTGAATTTGAACAAGTGATTTGTACTGGAAACCCTTAAGGACATTAAATAATCTGAATCAGGGGGGCACCTGGGTGGCTCAGTGGGTTAAAGCCTCTGCCTTCGGCTCAGGTCATGATCCCAGAGTCCTGGGATCGAGCCCCACATCGGGCTCTCTGCTCAGCGGGGAGCCTGCTTCTCCCTCTCTCTCTGCCTGCCTCTCTGCCTACTTGTGATCTCTGTCTGTCAAATAAATAAATAAAATCTTTTAAAAAAAAAATCTGAATCAGGTAAAGCATGTCTTTTTACATGCATTCTCTGAATGTTTTGTTTGCACATATGAAGCATTCGAAATCAAAATCTATACGAAAGCAATTAGATCGTCCTACGTGTTCTGCGGTTGTAACTTGATAACTTAACTGGGCGATTGTTGCTGCCAGTTAAAAACAAAGGCGATTCTTTTTACTGTAAATAGTAAGAAGCAGCAGAAAGATTTAAATTTCCACTATAAAATGAATTCTGACGTTTCTTGGGGGCGAGGTGCCTGCCGTCAGAGTGAGAGGATAATTGACACCCACTCCCAGCTGTCCAGCGTGTGCTAAGGGAAAGCACTTGGGACGTAAACTTCCGGAGGAGAGGCTGCCTGGGGTCTCCCGTCAGGGCTGTGGAGCAAAGCGCTGGGAGCTACTGGCGCTTCTCAAAGGGAAAACCTGACCGTTCATATCTGTGCCTAACATATGTTTTGACAACTTGCAAAGTGTCCAAAGCTCTTTGAGTTTCTTTAAACACTGGGAAATAAAACAAGTTTGAAGCTGAAGATTGCCAGATTCACTTTTATTCCCTGCCCCATTTATGTATCCTGTTATGGTCTAATGGGTCCTTTATAAGTTGATTTCATAGTAATGAGTAAATAATTATGGCTCCTTTCTGAAGAAAGATTGTCAACCCGAGAGTTGCACTGTAAGCATTTTTGGGTGCTGCCTTAAGCCTATCCCCTTCTCTTATCACCCCCTCCGTAGCTCACCAGGAGTGGCCTTGTGTGTGTGGTGTGATGCCCCGTCTTATACATGGGGGCTCCATAAACAATCCCCCAACAGACGACTCACATACACCTTCTGCTCTAGGATGCCCACATCTAGGACACATGGATCTGCTCTCAGGAGGTTGGGGACCTGCCAGGCCCTGGCAGGGGATTAAGGCTGTGTGGGCAGGGAAAAATGGGGCTGGTTCTGGAATATGCTCCAGAAGGTGAGGGTAATGCAACCCCATGGACCAGTCTCCCGGGTCCTTCTGGAGCAGTATTTAGGAGCCGTAGGGCCTGAGTAGGTGGACAAAGCAGGGCACACTAAAGCATGGGGCCCCAGGCAAGACACCAAGTGCCCATGTTTGAGGACAGTACTGGACCCAAATGGCTCTCTGATTCATGGCATTGCAGGCCGTATTATATTAACAATATGTATTTTTAAATACAGGCAGAGGAAGGATGAGTATTAGGGGTAGAGTCTGCCCACAAGTTTAGCTTTTCTGAGTAGTTTTACCAAATCTTTTCCTTTCTTCATCTTAGGAAGCAGAGGGGTCACTAAAATCTCCAGGTTAGTTTTTTTCTCACAAGAGTTTGAATGGCACCTGCAGTTGGTGGCGGGAGTGGGGGGAGTGGGGGTGGGGGTTCTGGGGTGGGGAGAGAAAGACGATTAAGAGTGGGGTGGGAAAGAGTGGGGATCCGGAAAGGGCAGAGGTGTGTGGGGGGAGCATGTTTATTCCCATAAGTGGTGGCTCCACCAATCTGCCCTCTGCTTGCCAACTCCCTGGCCTCATCGTTAGTCTTTTTTTCCCCACCAAGCTCTCAGGTAATAGACTCTACTCTGGGGAACAGTTTCCCTTCCGGTTTCCAAAGGTTCCATCTGTGCATGGGAAGAGAGCCAGAGAAAACATGGCGGAGTGTCAGCTCGTGGTTGCCCTACTTGAGGCTACCTGACCCTCAGCACTGCCACACCCCGGCTTCTCAAGTTTAGGGGTGCCCATCAGAAATAGAACGGGGACATTATTAAGGGGGCCAGCCTCCTTGACTCTTGATGTTTTTGAAACTTGGCATGGCTGTTTTACTCAGTGAGATCATATGTCCTCTCACGTATGTTCTCTTGCCCTCTCTCTACCTCTCTCTCCCCCTCCCCTGTCTCCACATTTGGGAAAGAACATTCGCAGCTTGTTTGCTGGTGTTGCCGACTGAGCTCTCATGCTGAAGGCCAACCTGATATCAATCCTCTGGCAAGGTTGAGGCTTTATTATTTCATTTTAAAGATTTTAAAGCGCTACACTCCACGTGGGGCTTGAACCTACAACCCCGAGATTAAGAGTCACAAGCTCTACTGACTGAGCCAGCCAGGTGCTCTGAGGCTTTATTATTTTCAAAGTAGCACCTTTGAGTCCTTAAAGGGTTGTCTCATTTAATTTGGATCATCTTGACCTTTAAGTTTCTTCAGATTTTTCCTGCTTTTAAGGGAGCTTGTATGGGGGTGCCTGGGTGGCTCAGTTGTTTAAGTGTCTGCCTTGGGCTCAGGTCATGATCCCAGGGTCCCCCCCCCCGCCGTGGAGTCCCGCCGTGGAGTCCCCCCGTGGAGTCCCGCATCATGCTCTTTGCTCAGCAGGAAGCCTGCGACTCCCTCTGCCTGCCGCTCTCCCTGACTGTTCACTTGCTCTCTCTCTCTGACAAATAAATAAATAAATAAATAAAATCTTTAAAGGAGCTTTTACGAGAGCAACTGCAGTGGCCTCCTTTGCAGAGAAGATAAAAAGTGTGCAACGAAAGGAAGTGACTTTGGAGACATGGAAGGTCTTTCAAAGGCCGAAGAGTCACCCGAACTAGCTCAGCTTTGGTACATGAATTTACTACATGCTTTTGTACAGAAAACCGGCTTCTACCCACTGTGTTCTGAGCTTATGACTGTCAGGGGAGGCCACCAGGGGGTCACCTGTGTCCTGGGTCAGCTCCTGATGGGAACGTGCCAGAGCACCGCAGCGGGGGAGGATGAACTCCAGGTCCCATGAGACCCGCTGGCACTGGCAGGGCTGCGAAGGGAAATTTTGCCAGCTTCAGGCCATGAACCCAAGAGGAAATTACATTTTAAGAAAAATTAAAATGCTGTGGAAATATTTACTGTTGGGTAATGTTTGCACCAGGGATCACCTCCCTTCTGTTTAATCTTTTCTTCCTTTGGTCCTGTGGCTTCTCGTTCGTTCATAACAGAATACGGGGCATTGTCCGGGGAGTGCTGTCTGAGGAACGATCGTGTCAAGCTCTTCTCGATAATATCATTTCAGTTACACTTGAATTTGAGGCTCTGCCCTCCTTCTCGGCCCTGATTGTCTGGAGCATTAAGGGGAAATGTATCCATTTAGTTTTGACTGGAGAAGTGAAACTTTAACTGGAATGTATTAAATGTGGGTCTGAAATTCAGTCACAGGAAAAGTCACAGTCTTTAGCCCAACGTTACCCCCTAGTGGGACACAAAAGAATAGATGCTAACCAGGGTATATGGGATGTGAACAAGCAGGTGTAACTAGAGGTTTTGCGTCTGCTCTATGGCAAATACTGGGGCTCTTAAGAATGCAATTTATTTATTTATTTATTTATTCTAAGATTTTATTTATTTCAGAGAGAGAGAGAGCAGGTATACAAATATGAGTGGGGGAGGTACAGAGGGAGAAGCAGACTCCGAGTTGAGCAGGGAGCCAGACTCAGGGCTCGATCTTAGGACCCGGGGATCATGGCCTAAGCCACCCAAGTGCCCCAAGAATACCACTTAAAATACACTTAAAATTCACTTCCCAGGGGTACCTGGGTGGCTTGGTCGGTTGGACATCTGCCTTCAGGCCAGCTCATGATCCCAGGGTCCTGGGATCAAGCCCCACATGGGACTCCTTGCTCAGCGGGGAGCCTGCTTCTCCCTCTCCCTCCGTTGCTCCCCGGCTCGTTCTCCCTCTGTCAAATAAATAAAATCTTAAAAAAATATATACTTCCCATTTGGAGAGTCACTAGGCTTCAGAGAAGGTGGATCGATTTATTATGCTTAATAACCTGCTCATTTTCTTTCATTTTATCCTCCTGTTGTTGCCATAGTGAATGGTATGTAAGAATTAATTGGAGAAAGAAAAACAGATCTGATCTCATGGAAATGACACAATGCTGTAGAACGCAAGACACCAAAGGTTGGAAGATAAATCCAGAAGAAATCTAAAGGTCTGGTAAACATTTCAAGAAATATTCAACTATCTCTATTATGAGAAAAATTCAACTTAAAATAAAATATCATCTTTCAGTTATCGGATTAATGCAAATTAAAAGGTTGTGGAGAGGCACCTGGGTGGCTCAGTGGGTTAAAGCCTCTGCCTTCAGCTCAGGTCATGATCTCAGAGTTCTGAGATTGAGCCCCACATTGGGGGGTGGGGGTTCCCTGTTCAGCGGGGAGTCTGCTTCACCCTCTGCCAGTGCCGCTTCCCCGGGTTGTGCGCTCTCGCTCTTTTTCAGATAAGTAAATGAAAGAAGTAAAAACAGAGCTACGCTATGATCCTGCAATTGCACTAGTGGGTATTTACCTCAAAGACACAGATGTAGTGAAAAGAAGGGTCATCTGTACCCCAGTGTTCATGGGGTACAGCAATGGCCAGCAATGGCCAGCAGCAATGGCCACAGTCACCAAACTGTGGAAAGAACCAAGATGCCCTTCAATGGATGAATGGATAAAGAAGATGTGGTCCATATATATGCAATGGAGTATTATGCCTCCATCAGAAAGGATGAATACCCAAATTTTGTATCAACATGGACGGGACTGGAGGCGATTATGTTGAGTGAAATAAGTCAAGCAGAGAGAGTCAATTATCATATGGTTTCACTTACTTGTGGAACATAAGGAATAGCATGGAGGACATTGGGAGATGGAGAAGAGAAGGGAGTTGGGGGAAATCGGAGGGGGAGACAAAGCATGAGAGACTGTGGACTCTGAGAAACAAACTGAGGGTTTTGGTGGGGAGGGGTGTGGATGGTTGGGTGAGCTTGGTGGTGGGTATTAAGGAGGGCATGTATTGCATGGAGCACTGGGTATGGTGCATAAAGAATGAATTCTGGAGCACTGAAAAAAATTAAATTTAATTTTTAAAAAATTAAAAAATAAAAGGTTATTGACCTCAAAAGTTGAAGACATGGGAGAAGACAGCACTGGCTGTTGGTGGGAGTATGAGAGCAAGTAGATTATTTTGAAAGGTGGTCTGGTGGCTATTTGTTACTATTTTCTTTTTTTTAAAGATTTTATTTTTATTTATTTGAAAGACAGAGATCACAAATAGGCAGAGAGGCAGGCGGGGGGTGGGGTGGGAAACAGGCTCCCTGCTGAGCAGAGACCCCGATGTGGGGCTCGATCCCAGGACCCTGGGATCATGACATGAGCCGAAGGCAGAGGCTTTAACCCACTGAGCCACCCAGGCGCCCCTATTTGTTACTATTTTCAATGGGCATTTTACTCCTTCAATTCTAGCCCAAGGAAATATTCTTATATATGTCGCAATGTCTTTACAGTGATATTTACTCCCACGGTGTTTATAATAAGAGGACTCTACTTATTATAAGCAGTGAAATAATGAAATAGTGAAAGCCCATCAGCTGGGAGGGAGGAGATGGGTGTGGTAGGGGATATTCTTTTTCTATGGAATATTGGGCTGTCATTCATATAAATGAGGTAGATTTACATATTCAAACAAGAACAGGTCTCTCTGACACTTAGGTGGAAAAAATGGAATACAGAATAACTTTCAATTTGACCTCCTTTTCCTTTTTTTTTAAATGCATGTGGATAGATGTGTTTATAAATTCATAGAACAAATGAGCTTCAATCCGTCAAGGATACCTACCTCCATTAGGAAGTAGGATTTGAGGGGCTAGTAGAGGAAGACTTTCTTTCCACTTAATTTTCTGTTGTTTGATATGGGTATTTGTTTTCAGTTGTTGCATCTGTGTATTCCTTGCATGTAAAAAGCAAACAAAATAGTTATTATGTGATGTTCATGCAGGTGCCCTAATGTCTACTGGAGCCTTCTTTACTGTATTGTATAGAGAGTTTCGATTTAACAAAGTAGAAGGCTGTGCGGTGACAAGTCTTTCCACCAAGTGTCGTTTTCCAAGAAATCTCGGTATGTGGTAAACATTTTTCTGGAGAAATGTGTGAATCTGTAATCTTCCAGAGAGTCCGTTGGAATCGTCTCCTGGCTTGGTCACTGCCCAAGTCAGCCCTGTTGACCCAGGGCTCTAGACTGAGCAGTGGTGGGCGAGGTGGCAACAGAGTTCCAGCCTAAGGACCACAGCCCTTATTCTCTTCACAGCAAACCCCTGAACCTCTTCAAGCCACTGAGGAGACAACTCGCTCTACAAAAATCCTCCATTTTGCTCTTCCCTATTCAGAAAGAAGAAGGAATTCCAAAGGAGATTCTGAAATCTCCATGTCAACCTGTGTGTTTTATGAAAGCTACTTCACAGACTACTTCCTTTTCAAAGGAGTTTGTAATTTTGTATTTTGCTTAAGTCTTTTGGAAAGTCCCTGTACTCCAGTTAACTCCACCGAAACAAGCATTTACAAATTCCCTGATTGCATAATGCCTCTTTTTTTTTTTTTTTTTAAAAGATTTTATTTATTTATTTGACAGGCAGAGACCACAAGTAGGCAGAGAGGCAGGCAGAGAGAGAGGAGGAAGCAGGCTCCCTGCCGAGCAGAGAGCCCGACGCGGGGCTCGATCCCAGGACCCTGGGATCATGACCTGAGCTGAAGGCAGAGGCTTTAACCCACTGAGCCACCCAGGCACCCCTGCATAATGCCTCTTCTTCATGAGACCAGCTGCTGAGGAAATCACCCAGTGCCCCATTGCAAAAGGTGTTGTGCTTTCATTTTTTTCATTAACTTTTCAAATGTCTTCTCAGCTTCAATGAGCTCTTCTTTGACTTCTCTCAAGAAGGACCTAGTGAGGGACCCTAGGGTGGCTCAGTTGATGAAGCGTCTGCCTTCGACTCAGGTAATGATCCCAGGGTCCTGGGATCCAGCCCCGAATCGGGCTCCCTGCTCAGCGGAAAGCCTGCTTCTCCCTCTCCCACCTCCCCTGCTTGTGTTCCCTCTCTCACTGTCTCTCTCTCTGTCAAATAAATAAATAAGCAAATCTTTAAAAAAGAAAGACCCAGTGAATTCAGGTGTTACTTCTCTTTTTTTCCCCTTGCTCTGATGTACAGTTCATTACTTCTCATTGTGAGAAGAGATACCGTGTTATATCACGCTGGGCATACCTGATGTTTCAACTTATACAAGACTAATTTTATATAATTAATTTTATACAATAAATACAAATAACAAAAATGCAAATAATTTTTTTAAAAGATTTTATTTGGCACACAGAGAGAGAAATCACAAGTAGGCAGAGAGGCAGGTAGAGAGAGAGGGAAGCAGGCTCTCTGCTAAGGAGAGAGCCCGACATGGGGCTCGATCCCAGGACCCTGAGATCATGACCTGAGCCGAAGGCAGAGGCCCAACCCACTGAGCCACCCAGGCACCCCCCAAAATACAAATAATTTTATACAAGTATTCAATTTATATAAATGTCCAAATACCAAATACTCCCTTTTTGGCTTCTGATGAAATATCATCTTGACCACATAGTATTTTATACCAAGATCTCTTTCACTTCCAAAACTTAAAAATTCAACACTTTCCTTTACATCTCGCTCTAGACCTAAAAAAGTTGCCACAGGAGTTGGGCGGGGGGGGGGGGGGTTCAAATAACATACATGGTTCACAGATTTTGACAGCACGACAGAGGATGCTGTAAATAATGCACTGAAACCAGCCAGTAGGGAAAATGAATAAACTGTAGTAAACTTATACTCTAGGTTCTTTTCCTCTCAGAATATGGACCAGTGCTGAGAAATCAGTCTCTAGGTAGACAGGCAGTGACTGATCATAACTGTTCCAATGTGCTTGTTTGTCTTTCTATAGGAAGTTGGGATGGGAGGGGAACATGATTACACTGAAGTTTTAGAAAGATCATATAACAGCAGCTTAAAAGAGTGACTGGAGGGTATGAGGGGAGACTAGAGGCAGAAAAGTAATGTGACCACGATCCCGCGATCTTGGTCCTTTCAAACACTTGCCACAAACGTGAATGTGCACATATGAAAGTGTGGCATTATGAACTTACAGACTTGATCGTTTTCTTTCTTGTTAGCCAGTGATTAGAGGAGTAACTGTCATCCTCAACCTGACCAATAGCCAAAGGGCTACTGCGAATGACTGCCTTCCAGTTATTAAGAGAAACAGACTCAGTTAAGGAAAGTTGCATTGGGGTTGCAAGGGTCAGGGGATATAAATCCATATGTAGCCTTTCATCAGAGCATCAGCCTCTGAGCCCCCCTTTTGGGTCACACTTTGAGGCATGAAGTTTGACCATCAGATGTTGTGCAAAGTTGTCAAGAAAAGTCAAGGTGTTGAGAACTTGCTTGATCCACCAAAGACTGAGCATGCTCTGTTCTTTTAAGTAGGAAGCAATAGAGCTTCTCAAGTCATGCAGCAGGCAGCTGGGATTGCTACTGTAGTTTAAGTGTAGTTCTGAGTGATGAGGATCGATCAAATATTAACATGAGCCTCATAAAATCTTGGACCAGGATGCCTGGGTGGTTCAGTGGGTTAAGCTTCTGCCTTCAGCTCAAGTCATGATCCTGGGATCCTAGGATCGAGCCCCGCATTGGACTCCCTGCTCAGCCGGGAGCCGGCTTCTCCCTCTCCTTCTGCCCCTCCCCCTGCTTATGCCCTCTCTCTCATAAACAAATAAAATGTTAAAAAAAAAAAAAACCACCTCTCTTGGACCTATCGACAAGTACAAAGCCAGACTGATTGCATACTTGGGAACAAACAGAGGAATCCAGATTAAGCGGTGTATAGAAGGGCACCTGGGTGGCTCATGCCTTTGGCTCAGTTTATGATCTTATGTTCCTGGGATCGAGGCCCACATCAGGCTCTTTGCTCAGCAGGGAGCCTGATTCCCTCCTTCTCTCTGCCTGCCTCTCTGACTACTTACGATCTCTCTCTCTCTCTCTCTCTCTCTGTCAAATAAATAAATAAATAAAATCTTAAAAAAAAAAAAGATGTTTAGGTCTTGGTAACTAGGTTTTGGTAACTAGAAGTTGATAACATGCTATCAGAAGGAATCAAAGATGACTCACATTTCTGGCTTCAGGTACCAATGGATATTAGTGCACTTAATTAAGCTAAGAAATAACAAAGGGGAATATGTTCTAGGGAGAACATAGCAAGTCTAGTTTTCAAGATGCATATGGTACATTCAGGAAATGAGAGTGCAGAAAAAGCTTGGAACTCTCAAGGCACTCAGTACACACTTGTTGAATGAAACAGTTCAGGAGAGAAGCTTGAGCTGAGATAACCTTCGCGAGTCAACAGCAGACAGATGGAAGTTGAAACAGTTGAAGTGGGTGAGCTTCTTCAGGACAAGCAGTGGAGAAGACAGCCTTAGCAGATTGCTGTGGTACTCATTGCTTATGGGGTGGCAAAGGAAGGTAGGCCAGGACAACTGATGGTGGCTTTGTCTAAGAGAGAAAAGGGAATCTGGAAAATACTGGTTTCACAGAGACCATGCAAGGGAGGAGGGAATTTTAATGTGGGAACGTCAATGCATCTAAGTGTCACAGAGAGAGGAATTAAGAACTGGAAAGCATCTCTTGGGTTCAGGAATTTGGTAAAGCACTGGTGTTCTAAGCAGAAGCAGCTTCAGTACCCTGGTGAATCCCCGAGTCATACTGAAGTGAAGGGAAGTCAGACTGGAAATGAAAAACATGGAGGTGGAAGATGGCACTACTCTTTCATGATGTTTGGGGCTGTAATACTGTTGATAAATCAGTAAATAGAGTGTGTAAGAGAGCTAAGGAATTCAATATATGAAGATGCTCAAGACAAAAGAGGTAAAAGGATCCCAAATTTTCTCCAAAATGGAGGAAGGAGAAATCAGATGGCAGGTTCATATAAATTTGTAGTCGAGGGACTGAAAGTGGAACGTTGCAACAGATGGCGCCAGTTCTATGTGTGAATCAAATATTTCACCTAAGTGGGGGCAGGAGTGGGATTAGGGGTCTTTAAGAAACCAGCCAAGAATTAAAGTAGCTATTTTGGGATTAGGAGGATTGGATTAAGGACCTGGAAAGGGATCGTTGAGTGGCAGTCGGAGCTCCTCTGAAAATTGTAGCCGCACAGATCTATAGAGTGGGAACTCCCCCCACCCCCAGCAGCCCAGGTACGACCGAAGAGGGCAGATGCTTGTAATGATTCAAGATTTGGTGATCACAGAAGAGTGGCCACCACAAGTGGTGGTCTCAGAAGGTGGAGGAAAATGGAGTCGAGCTAGCCAGGAAGACAGTGGTTGAAGAGACCACCACGGGATCGAATCTGGTGAGGAAATTCAGCGAAAGACGTGGCAAACTAACTGAGGCTTAGAGGCGGCGTGGGGGGTGGGGGTGGGGGGGGGTGCGGTGCCGTGCGCAGGCGCAGCAGGAGGCACGGAGCTGCGGAGATAGGTTGATGTTCTGAGACAGACACAGCGGGGAGTTGAAACCACAGAAATGAAGTTTGGAGTCTTTGCTGGAGTGTGTTGGAGTGTTCTTTCCACAGATGCTGAAGTTTCCCTGGTGGTGGCAAAAGGGGGTGGGGGAGCAGAGAGGACGTCTGTGGTGTGGATGCTAAGTACTTGGTGAATGCTGGCGAGGACTCAGGGACTCAGGGAAACCCAGATTGGTAGAGGCGACAGGGGCCCAGAGGGCCCAGTTCTCTGACACACCTCTCCCTGAGGCATAGAGTCTAGCTCCCTCCATTTTGGTCTGACCTGGCCTGCGACTGCTTTAACCCCTGCGTGGGTGGGCCCCTACTCCAGGAGTGAGGGCGGAGGAAAAAGCCATGCCCCGCTCTTCACCTGAATCATGACAGTGATTCTTAACCCGCCCGCCCGCTTCGAATGTTGCGCTTCTACCATGATTCTCATTCGCGTGCTCAGAATCATTCTTAACATCTAAGTCCGAACATGCCACCTCTGCTCCCGTCTGTAGGATGCTCCGTCTCAGAGCGAAAAGCAAGAGTCTTTTCACTGGCCTCGGAGATCCTGTGAGCTCTGGTTCCCAGTTACCGCTCTGCCTCATGGCTAAGGTCTTCCCTCTGCTCATACACAGATCCTTCTTATGCCTCCCACTTGCCAGGCAGCCTCCTACTTCAGGGGCCTTTGTACTTGTGGTTTCTTTTGTCTGAGATGCTCTTCCCTCAGGTATGGGCGTGGCTCACTCAAAAGGTACCTCTGTGAGGTCTTCCCTGAGCATTCCAGCATTTCAAGTCCCCTGTCTTTATTTTTTTTAATTGCCCTTGTCACTCACATAACATATATGGCGTTTATCTCGCTTATTGTCTGTTTCCCTTATCAGAGTGTAAATTTCTCTTAAGGACAGGAATTTCTGATCTGTGTCATTCGCTGCTGTACTCTGGGTGCCTAAAACGGCATCGGAGCTGGGCGATAATCATGAAATAACGTAAATTCACTAGCTCTTTTCCTGAGGGCTCAAAAGATTCTCTCTAGCCCAGTCCCAGCGACGTGACTTCAGTCTAGCTGGTACCTGCCCTTCAAGGATTCTAAGGATTTCAGTTTGTAGAGTCAGATCTGGCCTCTCTGTGAAGGGGAAGGAGAGGAAGGAGCTGTGAACCCAGAAAGCCCTCATCTATAGCTCTGCCCTCAGCCACGTGCTTCTAGCTGCTTCTAGCTTCCTCTGGGCAACTAGGCACATCAACAAAGATCACAGGTAGAGAAACCTGGTCCTTACCTTCTGAGCTCAGCCTGTGCCCATCTGTTGATTCCTTTGTCTGGCTCCCTAAGCTTTCCTTTTAAGGAATTAGACTGTCAAGAATGTGTTCAACAAAAAGCACAGGGCCCTGAACGTTATGTAAACAGTCATCTTAAAGCAGAAAATTGTGTGCAATGCTTTGTAGTCACCACATCAACTGCTAAGAGTTCGCTGTAACAGAAGCGCCTTCCTCTGTGATGGGGAGTGAAGAGTGCCCATTCAGCGGCTCTTCCCCCACAGGTATCCGAAATGATACCTCTTCGACACTCCCCGTGAGTTTCTCTCCGTTAGGCTCAAGAGCGAAAGTAGTCCTACATTTTGGCCCCTGAGACAAAGCTTCAGGCAGAGATCAGCTCACAATGGGAGGCAGCTATTGAATTTCTGGGGACAGGAAAAGTACAAGGACATACCGAGAGCTGCCATCTGCCTGGCTGCCTGGGTCCCCACACCACATACCTCAGAGGGAGTTGAGCATGCTTTGGGCCCCCCATCCTTCTCATTGCCTTGCTGGCACTTCCATGTAGCTGCCCCCTCCTCTCCGGAATCAGACTTGAAGTAACGCTGGATGGAACGAGGCTAGATCTGTGGTTTCTCTGGCCTGCCCATTTCCCTAGCCTCCAGGCCCCAAGTGGTTTCTTCCTTTCCCCAAGCAGACACAAGAGCCACCATCTGGAGGGTGTAATGAAAATTAGCCTGGGAATCTCGCCATCACAGAGCCAGCTCAAGGGGGACCACTTAGAGTCAATCACCGTCAGCTCAAGAGGAGAAACTAAAAAGACACAACAGAACCATTAAAACTTTAAACTTTTTTCAGAAAATGCTCTTTGAAATGCACTGCCTGCCTTCTGGAGGCTGAGGAGGGTGGGCTGACAGGCCTGTTTGTCTCATGGGCTAAGCTGTAAATAACCAGCTCCAAGGCTCAGGGCTCCTCCGCATGTAGCCTCAAGAAGCAGGCGGACTATACACAGCCATTACGGAGTGTGTTCCTGCGGTGATGCACTGTGACGGGTCTGAACCGGTGAGGGCGGTATAACAACCAGGCATCCGCAGAGACACTGCTTTCAGAAGGACACATTGTTCAAAGCTTCTTTCTCAGCAGTCCTGGAGAACCCTGACTCCTCTGGTTTATCTGGGGCAAGACATTTAAACGCATTCTTACTCCCCTCCCAAATCCATCTTTGATTTTGGCAAGGTAGAGGTGAGCGGGAATATCGGATTTCTTTCTTTCTCTTCCTTTCTTCCTTAGATTTTATTTGAGAGAGTGATTGAGAGAGAGTGAGCATGAGTGGGGGAGGAGCAGAGGGAGAGGGCGAGGCAGACTCCCGCTGAGCAAGGAGCCCGACATGGGGCTCCATCCCAAGACTCTAGAATCATGACCCCAGCCGAAGGCAGACGCCCAATCGATGGAGCCACCCAGGTGCCCCTAGAAAACACGTGATGTAATAATGTGTAACCGTCTTAAAGTTAAATGAAATAAATTACTGGTCACTCACCTAGATAAAAACCAAATGGTACTACAGTGTATTAATGAGGATGAAACGAGGGATTTTCATCCTTTAATCTCTTTTGCAGTTTAAGTTAAATAATTAGATAACTGATAAGCATTCTCTTATTTTAAATATACCCATTCAAGCGTAGATCACTGCATAGTATTTCTTATCTCAAAATATTTGCCTGTAAGCCCTGGTTTACTTAAAATGGTTGCCCAAATAGAATCGCGACACTACCCCCCCCCCCCAACCGCCACTCACAACGTTGTGGAAAGAGTCACGTTATTGCCTTAAGCAGGAACTCAAGCATTGAGATGAAAGCCGTATCTGAATATCTGATGTATTTTATTTGTTCACATTGGTCCTACTTGAGGTTAACACTATTTCATTGGACAGTTTAAAAATCATTCTGTAAACAAAATAAAAACAGCAGCAAGAGCTAAAATAAAAACACAATGAGTCATAAAGGAATGTGTTGACAGGAACGCTGAATAAGCAAAGAAAATGTGACCATGATCATGATTCAACAGGAGAGAACACCTTCAACATCTGTAAAAGGCAAAACTGTAATAGTTAAAAAAAAAAAAAAAAAAAAAAGCAAGAATCCAAAGTGCAGGTGCGCTAGTCTTCTTTTCCACATCCATTCAGGAAATAGATAGAGCATACTATTCTTTTAATAAAGTGACAAGTTCTGCTTTAAAACATTCAGATACGTTATCTCGCAGATTTTTTTTAAGTTTACATGATCTCTACTTTACATCGATTTAACTGGAAAGATGATCGTAAGCGATACATGGCATAATTTCTTGAATCTATGTAGAGTATAGAAATGATAAAGTTTATTGTTTTAGTTTTTGCTTTATTTGCAGTGAGTAACAAGAAGCTGAAGATCCAGTATCAGAAGCAAAAGTACTTTTACTCTTTCCAGAAAAGAAAGACAGAAAAAAAATATCCCCAGCCCTCTGTCATCTTTGTTGCCATTTTCAGATTCTCTGTAACAAAAGACTGTTCATTTTCCCTGAATTCTGGTCAGCTGACTTAAATAATCAGAACAGTTTTCCAATGCAAAATCAGCCTGGTATTGGTCCAGATTGATCAAATAGAAGTGTCATTCTGGCATCATGTAAAAATCATGTACACGTTCATAATTGTTTAGAACCTCAAACATTTCCCCCTTGAAAAGAAACATCTGTCGAATATGATTTTTGAATAGAGGAATTTTATGAAATGTATTTCAAATCTTAAAAAACATTTTGAATGCTCCCTCAGATGGTATAGGATTTCCCTCAGCTGACACTGCCTTTTCCTTTTGGGAACATTCTTGTGTTCGTGGCATTTCATTTTCCTATGGATCCAGGTTCATTTAGAAAGCCCAAATACACAAATGGCCGTTGCCTTATTTAGCATTAAACAGCACTATTTTTTAAAACCACGTATACAGCTCAACAGCAAGATTAAAATACACACATATCACGGACAGATTCATCTTTGTTTGGAATGCACGGAATAAACTATTCTGGTAAATCCCCCTCCCCCAAGACAGTGTACCTACATCGAGGCGTTTAAATATTTCTCCAACGGTTTTCATTGTATTATATTATGAAAACACGAGGCTTCAAGCCACGTACTAATAAATATTTAATTTAAAAGGAAGAAAGAAACCCCAACACAGAACATTTAAAAACAAAACAAAACCCTTCCCCTCCCCCACCCCACCCGTCCCCAGTGAAGGCGCAGGCGTCAGCCCGACATGGCGGAGATCTCATAGTCACTGGCCGAGGTCAGGGGCTTGCCCATCATCCGGATGTTTTTTGCACTGGTGATTCTGGCCATCATGCACACGGGCTTGTCAAAGTACTTCACCAGGGCCGGCTCAGTCAGGAGGGAGGCCAGGAACTGCTCGAAGGTGATGGCCCAGTCCCGGTCCAGGCTGGTGCTCCGGGGCAGTGCCGCCGTGCCCTGGCCGCTGCGCACCAGAACTGTGTCCTCCCCGATGTCCTCGCAGTGCAGCTTGTCCTCCTCGTGGGAGCCGGCACTCAGCACTGAGTACGAGGACATGGAGCTGTCGTCCTTGGTGTCGTCGTCGGAAATCAGCATGGAGGAGCAGGCCCCGTTGTCCCGGGGAGAGGAGTCCTCCAACTTAATGTCCTCCATCTGGCCTCCCAGGGAGTGCTCCTCACCCTCCACCGTTAAGCTCGCCGGGAGGGGCTCAACAGACTCCACCACGTATGGCTGGCTGGGCCCTTTCTTGGGGAAGAGCATGCCCGGGATGCCCGGGGGGCAGGTGGGTCCGCTGCCCCCGCTGCCGCCCTCCTTTGCAGGCTGGGTGACAAAGAGCTTGCCGACTTCCCCAATCTCCAGCAGGAGGCTGGTCACCGCTGCCGTGGCGTGGTACAGCTCCTGCTCATTGGGGTCTTCGCTGAACATGTTGTACATTGTCTTACACAGCTCGATAAACTGGCCCTGAAAGTGATTCGGAAAAACACAAAGGATGTGAGCATCTCATGGGAGGCACTGAAGCAGACTGCGAAGCTATTTAATATTAAGGCTCCTGGGAGTGCCTGGGTGGCTCAGTGGGTTAAGCGTCTGTCTTCTGCTCAGGTCATGATCCCAGGTCTTGGGATCAAGCCCCACATCGGGCTCCCTGCTCAGTGGGGAGCCTGCTTCTCCCTCTCCCTCTGCCTGACGTTCCCCCTGATTGTGCTCTTTGTCAAATAAAATAAATAAAATCTTTTTTAAAAAGTATTAGGGCTCCTGAAAGACTCTGGAAAAGTCCCAGATGTTAGATGAATTGATGGGTTGTTTAAAGTCTCTTTATTCATGTTTGCATTCCACTTAATTTGACAATTTTCCAACATCCATAAACATAGAAAGAGTGAGATAATAACCCTTCATGTACCTGTCACCTGGAGTCAAGAATGACGGTCAGACAGTTGCTCCACTAACTCTTTCCTCCTCTGTTCAAGTACCATAAATAAATCCCAGACGTCATCTCACGTCACATCTACACACTTCAGTACGTAGCCCACAGGGAGGCTCCAATCCCCTCCCCCATGACACATCTGCTCGTGTCCCTGGACGCCCCACCCACATGGTTTATCTGCTCTCCCCACAGGAAACTCAGCATTGTCATCCTGTGTTACAATTACTTACGTTGTTTTATCTGTCGCCTGTATTTCAGCTTTTTAAGGAGTAAATGTGTTAGATACCTTTGTAGCTAAGCACAGTGATTTGCAAACAGCATGAACTTGTCTTTTGAGTATCTGAGGGTATTTTTAATACCTGAAATGAGAATGCCTGTACTCTCAAAACTGAGTATTTTGTGACTCACATTTTCTCTGTGGGGTTCACCTTCTCACGACGGAGCCTATTTTTGATTCACAAAAGCATGCACAAAATGGATCCAAACAGATCCTAATTCAATATCCCAAGTTACATTCTCTTTGAGGGGGACTTCTGCTACATTCTTCTATGACTGGAAAACAGAGCTTCAAGGTTCGAAATGAGGAAACTGAAATGTTAAACACCTACCTGATTCAGTTTGGGTAAATCCTTTGCATTCTTTGATTTTGATTTATTCTCTGGAGTCCAGAGTCTCAGATAATTACGATTTTCTTGAGAATTTGCCCTCTTCCCTAAAACCCAAGTGTTGAGAAATAAGTATTTAAAGGCCAAGAAGCAAGCGTCCAACCCGCAGGAAGGTAAACATGCGGAGGACAGCGTCCTCACCTCTGTCCGGCTGGAGACTCACTGTGACGAAGCCGTCATCTGCACCATGCTTCCTTCTGCTCTCCAACCCAACCACTGCCGAGAGATAGAAGAAAAAGAACAAAAGGTTATACAATAAACCCAGAGGTCCGGCATTTGTAGTAGGAAATAGAGAAACGTCGAGGTTGGGTTGCCTGATTCAGCAAACCAAATCAAACCACACCAAAACCAAAACCCAGTACATGGAGCTAAATTTGAATTTGAGATAAATAACCAATAATGCTTCAGTAGAAGTGAATCTTAAATAGCACACGGAACATACGCGTGCTAAACAAATGATCTTTCCTTTATCTCAAACTTAGCTTTTATTAGGTGTTCCATGTTTTATCTGACAGCTCTATTTCTCGGTAATGGTTTCCCCCAGAGTTATTTTTCACAACTGGGGTTCAGTGTAGAATTAGGAATTAAAGGAATGATGTCATGTGCTCTTCTGCACTTAAAAAAATGGTGGTGTTGGTCCAATGAATGTTGATTTCCCTTCCCTCTCTGTTACATCATCATCTTAACTTTGCCGACACGAGCCTTGTTTTCTGTCAAGCCCTGCAAAAAGATCAAGAACTTTTGAAAAAAGAAATAAAAATCTATGTGGATAAAAAGTAAACCAAAAAAATCATACGAAATTCCTTACATTCATAATCTGGCATTTCAAAGGTATGACTTTCAAGGAAACCACTTGTAACTGTTTTCCTTTTTCTTCTTAAAATGGGACATCACAGGGCACATAAGGCCTTCAAAGGGGAGAGGTGTAGAACCTCCTCCCGGTGTCCGTTCAGTTTGTCAGCTGTCAGAACGCATTCCAGCATTCTTCCATCATCCAGAAGGTGGCTGGTTTGCCAGATATGGGACCTTTGGTGAATTCAGAATCATGTTAATCTCAGCAGCTTTTAAGATAAAGCGAGAACAATGTACTATATGTCACCGAGAAGTTCTTCTCCTCTTAATGTTGAAAATGATTTAGGAAACCAGCAGATATTAAAAAGTGTTCAATATATGGTAAGTTCATACCATAGATTTAATGTAGCCATTTAAAAACCATGTTTTCAAAACAAACAAACAAGCAAAAAAACCCCATGTTTTCAGGGGTGCCTCGGTGGCTCAGTGGGTTAAAAGCCTCTGCCTTTGGCTCGGGTCATGATTCCAGGGTCCTGAGATCGAGCCCCACATTGGGCTCTCTGCTCAGCAGGGAGCCTGCTTCCCTCTCTCTCTCTGCCTGCCTCTCTGCCTACTTGTGATCTCTGTCTGTCAAATAAATAAATAAAATCTTAAAAAAAACAAAAAACAAAAAAAACCCCACATTTTCAGAGAATGTCTCATGACATGGCAACATCCTCACTGGATTTTTTTATATATAGACATACATTATTATAATGATCTGTTATACAGTGAAAAATGACAGAAAAGAAATTATTTCAAGATATTGTCATCTTTGTATCACAAAATTTTAAGATTAGCTTGTTTTATATATTACATTTTTAGAATTTCAACACAAAGCAATACTGGTTTTGGAGTTAGAAAACCATTTTTAGAAAAGCAACTTTTGGTGATGATTAAGTCCTATTGGCATGTGAGCACTGCTGAAGGATTCTGGAGGATTCTGAAACAAGTGGATCCTTTTCTGAAATGAGTGTTTACGAAGAAAGACAGGGATCACATTTTGCAGCCAAAATACTATTGTTAACAAAGCTAAGAATAGGGTAGGACACACTAAGACACCATGCTAAAAGCTCTCCTACATGATCTCATTAAATCCATACTACAACCAAGAGGACAGCTATCATCTCCATTCTCACAAAAGGAAATGGAGACTCGGAAATACCAGGACCCACCTGAGGTCACCTGGGTAACAATATACAGAGCAGGAGAGTACATTCTGTCCACAGATCCTACCCTCAACTCCTACCACCAGTAATAAGGCTGGATCCAGTGCACCTCTTTCTACTCAGTCAGAGTAATGTAGTTTGACGGTAGATGGTGACTACACTTACCGTGATGAGCACTGAGTGATAAACAGAAAAAACCATGCTATACAGCTGACACTAATATTAACACTGTATGTTAATTATACTCCAATAATAGTAATAATAAAAAAGTTGGTCTACACTGCGCTTATTTTGGAATGGCGAGATTTAAGAGCCAAAGGGACCCAGGAGGAATCACATTTACTTTAGGACTTGGGTGAAGCCACGAAGCTTCACTGGTGATGTATGAGAAGGTGAGTAACTCACTGCAGCGGCAAGTTGAGAGACGCTGCTGAAATTCATACAGGACAAATAGTACATGACAATATATAAATTTGGAGATGTGTACAATGAGTTGAATGACGTCTGTGTAGATCTGACAACTACATAAAGCAGAAGTGAGCACTTTTTAAAAAAAATTTTTGTAAAGGGCCAGAGAGTAAATAGTTTAGGCCATATGGTCTCTGTCTCGACTACTCAATTCTACCCCTGTGCCATGAAAGTAGCCAGAGGCAATACACGAATGAACAGCTTGGCTGTGTTCCAATAAAACTTTATTTCTAGGCACAAAAGTTTAAATTTCATATAATATCCCCCAACATGAAATATTATTCCACTTCTGATTTCTAAAAACCACTTAAAAATGTAAAAACCAGGGAGCCTGGGGGGCTCAGTGGGTTAAGCCTCTGCCTTCGGCTCAGGTCATGATCTCGGGGTCCTGGGATCAGGCCCTGCATCAGGCTCTCTGCTCAGCAGGGAGCCTGCTTCCCCTCTGCCCCCGCCTGCCTCTCTGCCAACTTGTGATTTCTCTGTCAAATAAATAAATAAAATCTTCAAAAAAAAAAAAAAGGAAAAAAAAAACATTCTTCACAGGTTGTGCACACAGATTGTGGGCCACATTTGGCCCGTGGGCTGAAGTTTGCTGATGGCAAAGACAGAAACAAGGGAACTCTTTTTGGCAGACATGTCCTGATTCTGGAGAGCAGCCTAATAACAGGAAGATGTTCTTAATGAGCCTGACTAGAGCAGGGACAGGGGAGCAAAACATATAGTTCTTTGGGCCATGTTTCCTCTAAGCCAGGGGACAAGGTGTACATGGTCCCTTCAGTGGGCCAAGGACCCACTCCCCGGTAGTTGGTTGTCTGACTTCAGATATGTGAAAAGAAAGTAACACAGGCCACTGGATGTTATACTTCTCTGACTGACCAGCTTTGGGGGCAGCTGTTTCCAGTGACAGAGGGTTGTGTAGAAAAGAAATACAGTACCCCTGGCGAGGAAAGCCGCTTACCGTGTGTGCATTCTGGGGTGATGTCTTCAAAGAAGTACTGAGTTGCTTCAAAAGCAGAATCTGGCTCGTCTTGATCAGAGGATGGCTCTAGAGAGAGAAGGAGAGGTAACTGTCATATTGGCAAAGCTGTGACTCAATGAAAATGTGCTTTAGTTGTTACAGAAGTGACAAGGGGGAGGGTGAGAAGCTGAAGGTACAAAGGTACAGTGGGGCACATCACTGGGGCCCTGCCTTATGGAGGTTGGAGGACTCACTCCATATTCCTTTTTAACAACCTCACACCAAAGTGTCCCTTTACATCTTCCTTTTCGTAAGATTTCCCTAAATTCTGTGAAATGCAGCTTCACAAACCAAATTTCAGAAACTGTATGCAATTAAAGATAATTCTCAAATCTATAGTTCTACCTTTTCTCTATCTTTAATGCGAATCCCCCATTTTTTAAGTATTTCCTAGCTATATTCCAGCTACAGGCCAAGCTTTTTAAAAACCTGAGCTCAAAACCTCTCCATCTTTCCTACTTATTTCTGTCAGTGTTAAAACGGCTCCTTCTAAACTCAAAATCTCAGGTTCCTACCCTCTCTTCTCTTTTACAACCTTTGTATCCCATGAGTTACCAAATGCTATTTGTTCTCTCTCTTGCAGAAGTCTGCTCTTTTCCTTTACAATTTGTAGCTCAGACAGGTAAATGACCACAGATGCAAGCACGTACTGATTCAGGAACCTACGTAGGTAATTACTATACAGATCACTTTTAGTGACCAGTGAGTGATTTTGTGTGTGTGTCAAATAGGATGTATATATACAAAAAAGATGTCAAACCAGGTCATAGTTAGGTACATAACTATAACTATAGTTAGGCTCCTCGTGTAGCTCACTTACCAGGCAAGACGTGCATTTTGTACAGGAGTTTGAGTTTCTCTGTGAGGTCCCCATGGCACGCAGCACCTAGAATCACATAAGTTTCAATGTGAAATAGACTGTGTGTACCACTAACACCTCTGGGCTTAACATTGCCCTGAAAAACCTACTTTTTGCTAATTGAAATCAAGATATTGGGTGACAGGAGGTCTGGCCAGCACATATTTGGGCTAAGAGCTCTGGAACCAGGATGCCTGGTTTCAAATCCTTTGTACTTACCATATGCCCTTCAGAGAGTTAACCTCTCTACTTCAGTTTCCCCTATATAAGGCCGAATGATAAAGAGAGGATTCCACCAGTGGTCTTGACATCAGGATCAAAGGAATGCGAGAATTAAACATGCTAACATGTATAAAATGCTTAGAATAGTGGCTGGCACATAATAAAGGTGCTACTAATAAGAAAAATTGTATGACTGGATCTCAACACTAACAGGATTCAGAAATAATCTCAAAATATGTTTGAGATTCCTTGCAATAACTCATTGTAGAAATCCCTTTTAGTTGTTTTTGGGATGTCCTTAATGTTTCTTCAGTTTAATTCATCCGAATATACCTGCCACTATATAACCATCACTTCGATCAAAAGAACCCTGTTACTTCTTCCTTTAAGGTCCATAAGTACTTCAGGAATCAGAAAATCCTCTGTAAGTATCTAGTCTCAGAGCACCTAGTTGAAGATCAATCAGTTTTGGGAAAAGAGGAATCACAGAATCTGGGTTAGCAGGAACATCAGGGGTTGTCTTGTCTGTGTCCCCTTAAATGTAGGCATCTCTCCTCCTCCACGAAAGCCAGGACAGTCTAGCACCTGCTTGAACACTCTCAGAGACAGGGAGCTCATCACCACCAGAGGCATTCCATTCCACCAATGTATTCTTTACATACTGAAAGTTCTGCAATTTTTGTTTTAGTCTTAGGATCCTTAACCTGCAATCTCAACTTCAGAAAGTCCACGAAGCCCCTAAAATGTACAATTTTGTCTCTATGTGCATGTGTCATTTTGTGGGGGAGAAAACGCTCATAGTCCTTATTAGATCTCCAAGAGTCCATGACTCAAAAAAGAGATTTAGAACTGCTTTTCTTCCCCTTATTCGACTCTTGAAAGCCAAACAGAATAGGTCTGTTGCCTCAATACAACCACCCTTCAGATTTTGAGGATAACACACCTGTCTCCCTCAAGCTTCTTTTCAAGGCAAGTGTGTCTATTTTCCACTTTCCACCTTCCCTACTTTAATGCACGTCCACCTTACAGGTCAACTTGTCAATCAATATCTCTCTGGAGAGAGAGTTCCAGAAGCCTCTAGTCCACTTCAGAGAATAGTGGAGCTGTTCTTGACTCCTCTACTAAGAGAGCCTGAGTCTGCATTCAATTTTTTAAACTCTTTCACTGTGGAGTTTCATACTGACCACATGGTTAACTAAATCCCAAGATGTCTGCACACCAATTAATACTCATCATGAAAATGACAGACATTAATTAATTACTTGCTTTGTGTTAAATCTCACGTTAACATGTCAGTTCACTTTTCTCTCACAAGAATTCTATGAGATGGACGTAAATATTATCCCAATTTTACAGATGAAGAAAGTTGAGCTTGTTGATGGTAAATACTGTGTTCAAGGTCATAGATTAGTACGTGGCAAGCCCAGGATTTGGATTCAGATTTGTCTGACCCTAGATTCCACGCTTGAACCCACCATACCATATGTAAAAACCCTAGCTAGTTTTGGGTTTTGTGTGTGTCTGTGTGTGTGTGTGTGTGTGTGTGTGTGTGTGTGTTTTAAGATTTTTTTTATTTTGAAGTAATCTCTACACCCAACATGGGACTCAAACTCACAACCCCAAGATCAAGAGTTGTATATTCCGTCAACTGAGCCAGCCAGGTACCCCTGGGTTGTTTTTGTTTTTGTTGTTTTTTAAATAATCACTTCTTACAATTTAGGATTTCTAGTTTACCCTTACCAATTTGTTTTTGCTAATCATTTCTGCCTGCCCTATTTTTTAAATCTCATTTTGTCATCTAATGTTTTGGCCGTCTCTCAGCTTCATGCAGCCCACACATCAGCTGAGTAGGCCTCTTATCTCTCTCTCTCTTTTTTTTTCCAGTTATAAAACTGCCAGGGTTGGCCTTTATTGAGTCAACTTCACATAGGAAGTCATTCTTTCAGATCCTTAATACTCAAAATATCAGACGTTAGACTTTAGTTGGAAACTTTGGTGAGCAATATTGGTCTTTTTTTTTTTATTTTAACAAGTTTTAATTTGGCTTTCTCCTTTTCTATGACCTCAGTTGCTGACTGAATCCAGTAGAGGGGGATGAAGAGTAATCATAGTAACAGTAATAACTAAGCCTTTTCAGTCAGGCACTGTTCCAGGAACTCTACTAGAAGTATTTAATTTAATCCTGACAGTAACTCATTTGCAAATGAAGAAACGGTCAGAGGTTAAGAATCAAGCCCCATGCACTAGAGAACTCTCCCCTGAAACTGATTTCATTAACCATCCCACATGGTGGGCAGTGTTCAGCCAGTCACCCAATCACCAACTTCAATATACTCCTGCCTTTTCGGTTTATTTTTTTTTAAGGGTTTTTTTTTTTTTTTTTAAGATTTTGTTTATTTATTTGGCAGCAAGATACAGTAAGAGAGGAAACCCAATAGTGGGAGAGGGAGAGGGAGATGGAGAGGAAGAAACAGACTCCCCTGCTGAGCAGGGATCCAGATGCAGGGCTTGATCCTAGGACACTGGGATCATGACCTGAGCCAAAGGCAAATGCTTAACGACTGCGGCACTCAGGTGCCCCTTGCCTTTTTGGTGTATAATGAGTTTTCTGTCAAATGACCGGCTGCATCATGACATATTTAGAGATTGCCTTTCAGCAACACAACTGGAAAAGGAGACACAGCTCATTCGTAGCTTCTGATAGTAATCCTTCATTTCTAATTCCATGTAGACCATCTGTTCATGAATTTCTAGAGGGAACTTTCTGGGGACTGGCATTAAAATTACTGATGCATCTTTTCCCAAAATTCATTTTTTAGTTTTTAAAGGCTGAACAGAATTTCTCTTTTTTTTTCTGTCTCTAAAACTAATAACTGACCCACATAACTAGCAACAGTTCTAAGCATTCTCCCAGTATCTAGGGCGAGGCTTACTTACTTTGCTCAAGAACGCGATTGCATTCCGAGGAGCCTAAATACTCTTTCCCAGTGTTTTCACTATCCCGGACAGCTTTTGTTTCTTGAAGATTTTAAAGGGAATTTTCCTTACTGGAGTCACCGAACTTAAGTTAAATATTTGTCTCTATCACTTTCTACATGCCACACTGGTCTCCTTTTCCTCTTTATCCTTGTCCAAAGCTAATTTTTAAAAAAATCTCTTTTTGATAGCCACCAATCTGGTAATAAGTAGTTACCTTGGGGTGGAAAAGATGAAAAGAGGGGCAAAGGAGCCTTTAGCCCTGTTTGGACTGTTTCTTTTCTCTCTTTTTTAAGTGGAAGGTACTTATGTGCGACTTGTGTAATTAAAAAGTGATAGCTCCCCCTTCCCTAAAAAATATCCTGTTGCTGTCGTCAGCACAGAGTAATGAAAAAAGGGTGAGCGATCCACACAGACATTACTGAATCCTGGGCCTAGCAGGTGCGAGCTGTGCCGTTCAGTTCAATAAGAGGTTAAGTATCGACTCGCTGAGAACTAATATCCCAGCAAGTTATTGAACCTTTCGGAGCTTTCATCTCTTTAACTGAAAATGGGGATGATAACAGTAAGCAGGTGGGTAATAAAACATTATAGTGACAGAACAAACTGTGCCCCTGGAGTGCCTGGTTCCAAACTCCAACTTCGTAGTAGTGCACCCGAGGCAGATTAAATGTACATAAAGCATTGGGTAAGCACCTAGAGAAGAGTAAATGCTGGGTAAATGGTAATTACCATTACTATCTCCTCAAAAGGCCCCTGTTTGGATTTAGTGATCAAGTATAAGTTCTAAAGCATCTGAACAGCATCTGCACTTAAAAATGGCTAGTTCTGGGGCGCCGAGGTGGCTCAGTCAGTTAAGTGGCTGTCTTCGGCTCAGGTCATGATCTCGGGGTCCTGGGATTGAGCCCCACATCTCAGCAGGGAGCCTGCTTCTCCCCCTCCCCCTTGTTCGTGCTCTCTCTCTCTCTCAAATAAATAAAATCTTTAAAAAAAAAAAAAAGGCTCGTTTTTCCACGTCGCCCTTTAAGCATATACATGAGTGCTTTACACAAATAATTTTTTCCTTCCTCAGGGCATCTCAGCTATACCCCCTTGACTTTTTAAAAACCATCAGCTTCCTCTGGCCTCTAAGCCCTCTAGTCATTATTCTTAAAGAGTTAGAGCACTTTTTTGGCATCATGGTTGGCTCTATGACCGACCCCTTCATCTTTCCTAGGGCATATCGTTTTAAAGTACATGGCCAAGGTCACAGAGTGGCACGACTAGAATCAACTTTTTTTCCTTCTCTCCCTCTGGCAGCCTGCCATAATGCGCACTACAACCACAACCTCCTATCTGGCAGGCCAGGCTCTACTATGCTATAGATCTTCTGCTCAGTTACAAACAGAGCAAGAGTTCAAAAGAACACAGGGCCGTCCTGCTAACGCAGAATCAGGGTCAGGGAGGCCGACAGCCAGAAACCACGCCCTGCTTGTGAGATGGGGTGTTCTTGCTCGTGATGGACCGTCCTCCAGGTTAAATGGGGAGAAAAGACCTCCATTTAGACTGCAGCACTGCTGTGGTTTCTTCAACCCTTCATTAAAAACATTATGAAATTTTTTAAATAAAATTTTATGAAATATAATGTAAATATAGTTTTTGTCAAAGAAAAACAATCCACCCAAATATTTCTTTTTCTCTTGTAAAGTTATCATGGCCTGTGGTTTCAGTGTTTAACTTGGCATTTTACTGTCTTGCAAATTCTCTGATGATGTATTTTAAGTAGGGCTGAGAACTAACTCATGTAGAAGGCAATGCTTTAATCATAGAGTACCTCCATTCACTAAAAAGAAATGTCAGCAGCAGGGGTGGCTGGGTGGCTCCGTCAGGTAAGCGTCTGCCTTCGACTCAGGTCATGATCCCAGGGTCCTCAGATCGAACCCCTCGTCGGGTTCCCTGCTCAGCAAGGAGTCTCTTCTCCCCTTCCTTCTGCCCCTCCCCCCAACCCGTGTGCGCATGGGTGCATGTGTGCACGCTCTAATAAATAAAATCTAAAATAAATAAATAAATAAAGAGGCTGGGACGCCTGGGTGGCTCAGTCGGTTAAGCGGCTACTTTCGGCTCAGGTCATGATCCCAGGGTCCCTGGATCACATCAGGCTCCTTACTCAGTAGGGAGCCTGCTTCTGAACCCTCTCCCTCTGCCTGCTGTTCCCACTGCCTGTGCAATCTCTATCAAATAAATAATTAAAAAAAACAAACAAAAACCAACAGAAAACGTCACTGGCAGTTTGCAAACCTTAAAATGTGTTCCTCTGCCCTAGAAACCCAATCTTTGGAGGCAAGGTGGGGCTTGGGCCCTGAGGGCCGCTCCCAGAGCCACCAGCAGTGGGGCCGGTGTTCCTGCCCCATCGGTCCCCTCCAAAGTCATGCAAAACCGTCTCTGCTTACTTAGCCCAGAGACGAACTCCCGGAAGTTTATCAGAGAGTCTCCATTCTCATCTAATAACTGGAACAGGCGGGAGGCCAGCACCTCCGAGTGGGTTCCACAGGCCCAGGGAAAGAGGAGAGCAAACATCCCCTTGAACTGCTCGAAGTCAATGCGATACTGTTCAAGGTAAGGCAGGCTGGGGTCGTGCCGGTCCAGTGCATTGCTGCTCCCGCCCCAGTAGCAGCTGGTGAGATGCTCCGCCTGGAAAAGGGAAGAACAGGAGGACTGCTGGGGTTGCGATCTCACAGCAAATAACAGGAAGAAAGGGCCCTGCCTGACGTTTGGAAAAGGGCTTTCGGGCCACCCGTCAACCCGTGTGCGTCTCCTGGGGTGCGGTGCTCTGGTGTCAGGGCTCCTTGTCTTCTCCTTGCTCTACACAGATCTCTGCCCGACCATCCTACTAATTCCATGTGGACCCCCTCTGCAGCTTCCAGCTGGTATGGAAGGTCCAGTTCCATTCCTGGAGGCAGGTGAAGAAAGGGACCGCCCCGCCCACCCCACATCCCTCTGTGTCTCCTCCTCACACACACACTCACGAGCATTTAAAAAAATAACTC
The DNA here is from genome assembly GCF_963455335.1 of Martes martes. NCBI lineage: Eukaryota > Metazoa > Chordata > Mammalia > Carnivora > Mustelidae > Martes > Martes martes. The sequence goes on from NC_137889.1 coordinate 136,472,121, forward strand.
CTGTGAAAATACACACAATTTTGTTATTTAAAAAAGTTAGATAGAATGTTCACGTGAGAAGGTTCTGTAATTTAATCAGACCACCATGTTTTCTAGGTGAGGATGAGGAAGCCCAGAGGCCGAGTGGCTCTCAGAAGGTCAACGCATTCCTCAGAGCAGAAGCATGATAATATCGGGGGTTTCTGAATTCCTAGTTCACTGTCCCATGTACCCCCTGAGTCTTGGTCACTGAAGTGACATAAATAGCATAGTCACAGTACTCAAGCTACAAATATGTTGTCTTCTTATTGCGCACATCTGAAAAGAGCTCTAGAAAAATTATGAGTAGGAACCCCCAGGGTAAGGAGAATAAACCTCTGGAAACAACAAAAAGCTTCCTGTTTCTGTCCTTGGAAACAAGGCAGCCTCTTATTCATGAAGTCGTATTAAATCTGGTGGATATATGTACCCATTCTAGGAAGACCACAAAGATAAAACTCGTAACAGAAAAGCCCAGAAGGACACCCCTCCCCTGACATTTCCAGTTAGCTCTCGATGGTAGATAGGAGAGATGGGAGGGGCATGAAAAGGAGGACTTTATTTTTACTTTATTCCCTATTGTACTATCTGAGTATTTCACAACAGTAACGTATAAATATTGCAATAGAAAAAAAGCGCTCTCAAATCTGATCTTTCCCCCTTGCCTGGGAGTTGTGTAAGGGGGGAGTCAGTCGTTGTGTGTGGTACTTCGATTGTGCCCTCACTTCGAAAGCAGCAAAGCCCAGATGTCTCTTCACAATTGTTTACTGGGAATCACAGCTAATGAACGAAAAGAGAGAGAAGTGGGAAGAGGCAAGAGAGGAAGGAGGAGAGGTGGGAAGCAGAGCCAAAGCCAGGTTTCCCCCACAAGGCAGCCTCTGGAGAATGAAGGAAGCGGTCGGGTTTCACCAGGGCTTGGGGACTGCATTCCTGGTGATGAGGTCAGAGGGCGGGGCTGTCAGAGGGAGGCGAAGCTGAGATCAGAGAGGCCAGAGGCCGCAAGGATTGAGCTGGAAGGGGATTCCCGAAAGCCCTCAGTTGGGGCGGGGCGGGGGGGGGCAAGGTGGGTGATCCCCCCCTCCCCAGGGGTCCTCTTTACCTGAGCTATGGATAAAGGTTGCCCAGAGCATTTCCTTCTAACTAAAGCATTCAAGTTACTCTGCCACCAGGCTTGAATGTGGGTGCAGGCACTTTCATGGTGCTCCCAACCATCAGGAGAATAAGAGCCTGTTCCTCGATTAGCCCCCATACTCTGTCATGTGGAGACCAGGGACACGGACGTCCAAAAAGGACCAAAGGATGTATTTAGAGAGTTCAAGATAAACTAGGGCAAAGGGGCCTTGAACTACATTTTCCATCAAACCTGCCTCAAGGTGGCAGCCTTTGCACCTTGTCCCTCCAAGTTTAACTTTTTAGTTTTTTATTATTATTTTTTTAAATTTGAGTATAGTTACATTAGTTGCAGGTGTAGGCTGAGTGGCCTGCCAAGTTTCTGAGCTCCTCAGGAAAGGACTGCATCCTTCCTTTCTATCTGCAGAAACCCCCCCCACTCCACCCCGGAAACTAGCTGTTTGAAGGACTAAAGAGACTGGCAGAGGGTCTGATGAGTACCAATGCCTCAATGTTTGTTCTAGTGATTTAAGGCCAATTAAAGTGTTTCAAAGACTCAAAAGAGAGTCCATAATTGAAGTTTTTATCTTGGGTTCCACAGTATCTAGGCTCCTTCCCAGCCCCGACACCGAGTCTTGGATTCTTTCTTGGGGAGCTGGGCAGGTTTGGGGAACTCCTGTTTGTGAACACAGGCTTAGGGCAGGGCTTGGAGTCTCAGGACAGCGTGTTTTCTTCAGGCATATCCTCAGGGTCCACAGGACACACCTGATACCTGACGGTGTGCAGACCAGACGGTGCAGGAGTGCCCAGGTAAGAAGTCATGGCTTCAGCAAACTCCACATCTGGGACTTGCACACAACCGGCCTCATCCTCCTTTCCCGGGCGTCCCCCAAGGGCAGCCTCCTCTTTCTAATGTCAATGTCCTTCCTGTTACCTGTTCATGACCCTGCTGCCTCCAGCTGCTACTCCCACTTCTGTTCACTTACCCCAAAGCCCAGCTCTATCCCCTACCACCCCACCAAGCACATTTCTTCTGGTCCTCAGCATCAGCATCCCTTTAAAATCGGATCTTAACTGGATCCTTATATCTTTTTGTTTTTGATCCAGGTTGGCTCATTGCATTTTTCCTTTGTGAAACCAAGAGGGACACTTTCTTAGGTATAACCAGCTTATACTGAGCAGTTAGTTAAGGTGTATGGATAAAATATGAGTGGGCTGGCACACTAGAAAGACTTCACCACCAAGTGCCAAATGGAGGCCGGTGGGGGAGGGGGTGGGGTCCACTCTGCCAGGCTACACGACGGGCATCACTAACCAGCTGTGAGACCTCAATCTCTTTGCACCCGTATCAGAAACAAGCAGAGATTATGCTAGATGAGTAACTGATCACTCATTTATCTATTCAACACACATGTTCAGAGCACCTGCCAGGCAGAGACACTACAGTAGGCACCAGTGAAACGAGAAGAAATAAAATAGTGGTGGGGCTTCTGGGTAGCTCAGTCAGTTAAGCATCTGCCTTCAGCTCAGGTCATGATCCTGGGGTCCTGGGATGGAGCCCTGCATCAGGCTTCCTGCTCAGTGGGGAGCCTGCTTCTCCCTCAGCACCTGCCCCTGCTTGTGCGCCCTCTCTCTCTCTCTCTGACAAATAAATATTTTAAAAAATGCTGAAAATATAAAATAAAGGAGAGGTGCTCTTCAGTAGCTAACAAGCAAGCAGGAATATTAGCAAAAACATTCTCAGCTATCACACCCTCTGATTCTAAGAGCTATTAGTATTCAACCCAGATCTTTGTTGTTTTATGCTTCCTGCTATCTTTGCAGTCTTCCAGTCAAGTTTAGCTCTGGCAGTAAAAGGCACTACAAAAAAGCAGCTGCCCAATTAGAAATCGGGATAAACATGGCATCAGCATAAAAGACATCTTTTTAAAAGTTTCTCTTGCTCACTGCCACATTTTTGCCTATGAGGTTGATAATGATAGTTAGGACAAAAGTATTTTTTTCTAGAAGAAAAAAAAATCTACTTTGTTTTATTTACTAATAAAATGTTTTTGTCATTCAGGACTAAGATTGGTGTGGACTGAATTATGGAATGAAAACCACAGAAATTTAACCAACCAGCTTTTCCTTAGACAGTTGTACAGCCTTATTCTGACTCTAGCTACATAGTTCTTTTTCAATGTGCTTTAACATAGCTTAAGATAGGAAAGCTCTAAAGGTGCTTTAATACAGCTTAAAATTTTAAAAAAAATCACAATTTACAATAATTTCAGGCAGCATTTAAACTCAATTGCCATCATTCTCATGAGTATTATAAAGTAATACCCTTCTTGGTCAAGTCCAAGGAAACAGCTAAAATATTACATGGAGTGGAACAGAGCTACCACATTGGCTTAAATGACTGTTAAGAATATGTTTACTTCTCATACTAAGCATTCCGTTTTTTTACTCTCAGCTCTACGTATTTATGCATTTTGATCTTCATGCTGCCCCTTCAATTTAACAGAAAAACCTAGAACTAACTGAATCATTAAACTGAACTCTTTTATTCCCCTGGCTGTACATGGATTTGCTTTGAAACTCACCTTGAAAAGAGCATAGAGTTCTTCCAGCTCATCAATGGTAAAGGAAGTTTCCGTCACAATTGTTCGGACCTATAAGAAGGGAGACACAATGAATCACACAATTTCAAAGATATTATATTGGAAAAGTTCTGATTTTCTTTTTTTAAACCATCTCAGTCTGTCCAGCAGGAGTTTATGGAGCGAGAAGGGCACCTGCTGTTTTTCAAAGGACTTACCACGTTCCGTTTCGTAGTGTCCTCCAGCGTCTGGATCACCTTCAGTCTCTGTTTGAATCTCATCTGCTCAATCAAATCTGCCCGGATGGTTCCAAATTTCTAGAAAGGAGCAATAGTGGTATTTCTGAGAAATCTGCCAAGGTACATAGTATCATAACTGCAAGATTTATGGAGACACAATCCAGATATAGAGAAGACATTTCTTGTGAAAGGACAGGCATCCTAGACTATACCTTCATTTATTTTAAAAACAATTTATTTGAAAAACAATTTAGCCACCAAAGTAAATGACAGGAAATTCTCATGCTTCTTAACTGAAATACATGTCAAAGTCAAATGGGTCTTGGTCAAATTGATAGCACTTAATAGGGAAGAAAAGGTTAAATAAGCCATTTGTGTAAGAAAAAAATGCTCCAAAGGAAGAATTTGCTTGACAAGAACAAAGGAAGTATCTGAAGCTTACTATTAGCCTGGGAGGTCAGAAGAAATGTTTGTGTGAGGCTCCCTGTTCCTGTTCTCCAGCTCAGTAGCATTTGTCCTCGGTCAGAAACCCACATTACCTCTGGATGGCAGACACTGTGGGCTAGCTACCTTTCCAAACTCCAAAATGCCTCCTATGACCCGAATGTTTGTTGAATGAAACTTCGAAAGCCAAACGAGACTTTCAATCTGAAGACTGAGAAAGAATATACAGTTTTCTATCTCCTAGTGGTGCAAAAGAAAAATAAAGAAGTTCTGCTTAAAGCATGAAGCGTGACCCATGGAAGCAATGGCTGCCATGGTTCAACACACTGGAAGGATAAAGAAAAAGTTGACAGATAATATCAAGTGTTGACAAGGTTAGGGTACAACCAAAACCCTCATATGTTGCCGCTCAGAGTATCAATTGGTACAACCATTTGGGAAATCTGTCTGCAGTATCTACTAAATCTGAGTAGATATATATACCTACGACACACCAATTCCTAAGTACCTCCCCGCAAAAGTATATATGTTTTTACCAAAGACATATGCCGGAATAGTCACAATGCCACTGTTAGCCAAAAGCAAGGAAGTACTAAAATGCTTGTTAACAGCAGAGCAGATAAATAAATTGTGGCATTATCACACAATAGATTACTACACAGCAATGAAATGAACCATTCGAATAAACCTCACAATCATAATGTTAAGCAAAATAAACCAGAACCCAAAGAGCTCATTCAACCTAAATGGAATTACACATTTGTGAAGGATGTTCAAATGCAAATACAATTAGCCTACGGTATTAAAAGTCAGGAGAATTACTGACTTTGATGGGTGGACGGTGACAGAAAGAGGACACAAAGGGCATTTCTAGGATGCTCGTATTGATCTGGGTAACAGTTATAGGACTATGTTAAACAGAGGGTTTAAACAGTGTCTATGGACATCTGTACCACAGAATCCTACCCAAGAAATAGGATTAAAAAAAAAAAGTATTTTATACAAAATAACTAGGATGAACCTCATAGAAATTATAATGAAGAAAAAAGACATCTCAAAAGACTGCATATTGTGTATTTTGTTTATGTAATAATCATGAAATAACATTATTATAGAGAGACAGAACAGATTAATGTGTGCCAGGATTAGCAATAGGGTGAGGGAAGGGTGGATATGGCTATAAAGGGTAATATGAAAGAGTCTTGTGGTGATGGTACACTTGAGTATACTTGAGTATCCTGACTATTGTGGTTGTTAAGCAAGGCTATGCACGTGACAAAACCGCATAGAGCTACACACACACACACACACACACACACACACAGATGCATATGTAACTGGTGAGATCTGAATAAGGTTGTTTGGATTGTTAGCACTGGGGTGGGGGGGTGGGAGCTGGGGGAAAAGTGCTCATGACTTCTTTGTACAATTCTTTGTTACCTCCCTTGAAACTATAATTATTTCTAAGTGAAAGAGTGGCTTTGAAGTTATGGTGTAACATTTTAGGACAGAACATGATGGATCAATCTGAAAAGTGATAATCAGGGAGTTGAGAAATTACCGTTGAGTTTAAGAATACATCAGTAGAGAGAGCGCTGCGTTTTTGAAATTATGAAATGAGGACTGGCGTTATCTAGCCATGGCAACTGTGAGACGTACCTAATGGTTGTCACACAGACTGGCAGTTGTCTTCCCAATCTGTTCTCCCTTATGTATATAATTCAAAATTTCAGCGAGCACCCAGATATTCAGCGAAAGACTGTATTTCCCACCTTCCCCTGTGGCTTGTGGCCAGGTGACTAGATCCTGGCTAACAGGATGTGAGTAGAAACTTCATGGACAAGGGCCCATGAAAGAAGCAGAGCACACCCACCCTCTATCTCCTTCCTGTGGGGATAAGACATTTCTTAAGAGTGAGTAAGAAAAAGCCTGGGTCCCTGATACCACTGAGCTGCACACCAGCCCTGAGCCACCTACACGGACTGAAAGTGAGAGACAAACAAATTTCTATCCTGTTTAACTCTATTTTGGAATTGGTTGTTAACAACTGCCTAGTCTGCATTCCAAGTAATACAAGATCTAACACTTATAAGCTGCTTCTTCGAGTGCCTGGCAAAGTTTATGGTTCTGTCTTAATTCCACTTAATCCCATCCTCCGGGTTCTCCTCATTCCTCACTGGCTACTTCTTCTGTCTCCTCTGCACAATTTCCCCCTCTCTAAACCCTGGGGAGCTCCAGGGTTCGTCTTTAGACCTCTCCTCTCTATCAGCACCTACTCCCTGGGGACTCCCAGTCACTGCTGACCCCCTCTCCTGTCACCACGCTAGTTTAAGCCTCTCTTGCTCTTACCACAGCCTCCGAACTGATCTCGCTCCCTCGAAGCCTTGCACCTTTCTATTCCTTCCACAAGTAAGAATGTTCTGTCTAAAGCCTGTGTCCAACGACACTATTTTGCTGAAAACACCAGGTGCTTTACAGCAGGTCGAATTCCAAGTCTTCACTAAGGCTGACAAGCCCCACACGCTCTCCCTGCATCAGCAGCTACCTCTCTAATCACTTGCCACCAGCCCTTTGTTCCTTCCTCCAGTCACAGCGGGCTCCTGCTGCTCCTCAAACGTGTCATGCAGGCTCCCTTGCCAGCCGGGGCCTGGGAGCTGTCTGACCTCTCGACCTGGAATGTGCAATCCATGGGCTTGCTTCCCCATGTCATTTGGATCCTGGCTAAATGTCACTTCACCAGAACAAACCTTCAGAGAAACAGCACATCTACCTTTTACTCTGCTGTGCTTCTCCTTGAACTACTATTTGACCTTATGTTTGGTTTTTACTTCTCACACCTATACCGCGCTCCCCCCCGACCCCTGCTCACTAAATGAGAGCAGACGCTGTGTCCCCTGGAGCGGAGGACAGGGCTGATTTAGTAAGTGTTTGACAAAGAGTCGCTGAATACATTGAATCCCCAAGATAACACCAGGAAGAAAGCGCTTTCCTTCTCCCATTTCAGAGACAAGAAATCATAAGTTTAACAGAAACGATTAACTCGCCCGTCTACAGAGCTGGTGAAGTGTTCACTGAAACGTACATGCCAACGGCAGAGAGCTGGGGCTACTTCAAAACTGGGCCATAGTACGCCTTTGATTAACAACGAGAAAGCATTGTTGTGAGACAGAAGGAAACTCAATTTTATTGTACCTACAACTGGCAGAGCCATTATAGGTCATGTCATGGGCTCCTTACCATAACCTTGTGAGTTGGTACTGTCATTTCCATTTTATAGATGGGAAAACCAAGGTTCACAGAGGTTAAATAAGTGACCCAGAGTTCCATAGGGGCTGAGCCGCAAGTCTGAGGTCCAGACACCAGGTTCATAACTCCACCACCTACCATCCTCTCTGACGGTAAGTTCTTCCCTGTCTCTGTGTAGATCAGAACATAGATTTTTGGAGCTATACAAACTCTGATTCAGATTCATGTTCTTTGACTAATTAGTTGTTGTGACTCTACATAATCCAGTTGCATCCTTTGAACCTCAGTGTGTTACTCTGTAAAATGAGATCCTAAAACTGTCCTGTACAACAGCTGTTAGAGACAGATGTATTAAGTACCAATATAGATGTATTAAAGTACCAATACAGGGACGCTTGGGTGGCTCAGTTGGTTAAGCATCTGCCTTCAGCTCAGGTCATGATCCCAGGGTTCTGGGATTGAGTCCCCTGTTGGGCTCCCTGCTCAGCGGGGAGCCTGCTTCTCCCTCTCCCTCTGCCCTGCCCCCTGCTCACGCTCTCACTCTCTTATAAATAAATAATAAATAAATAAATAAATAAATAAATCTTTAAAAATAAAATAAAAAATAAATTAAAAAAATAAACTACCAATAATAGTAACTAATATTAAACACTGACTTGATAATCTTTGCAGATTGCTTGAGAAAGAATTATTTCCTCCCAAGCCTGACCTTCAAAGAGCCCTATGTATTTATATTTAATTAACTAGATCTAGTTGTTCCTCAACTAGAAATGGATCCTGCTGTTTGGTAGGCAGGACCCTCTCTCTGGGACCGGTCGCACACGGAACACAATGGAAATAAAAGGACTCTTCCATCTGAAGCAAACAGTCCCAACCTAAAAGGAAACCACGGACTCCCAAGTTCCTGACTGGCTATTTCTGGAGGGTGTCTCAAGGAAATGAGCAATGAGAATGACTGGGTCCCTCCCTCTTCCCTTCTCCCCCTTTCTCTCCCACCTTTTGCAGGGGCTCTGACAGAATGAAATGCAAAAGACAGGACAAACAAAAGGTGGCTCGGTAGATCCTGGAGCCAACATTCCCCATTACCCAAAACGAGGGCCCAGGTGTAATACTCTCTCCCAGACGTGGCGCGTTTCAGTTCCGTGAAAAGAACTAATTCACTAATGTAACAATCCTTTTCTAACAGATAGAATTTAGTGATGGGGGCGAAGGAGCCTAAAATTATTTCATTTTTCTAAAAATCTACTCTTCTTTAGACACTAAACAAAATAATCCATCTCATGTACATCTCTTCTCCCACTCAATTTTTATCCAAATATTTCTGTAGCCTGTTTCTAACTTTCCAATCGAATTTCTAACGTCTTCATGAGCTGAGAGGCATCTTCAATGCAGGCAGAGCTTCCTCTTTTTGCTGCATTGCCCCATTCCCCCAGGGTTGCCTACACCGGCTAACAACTAGGCATTTGGCCCTTTATCATTTCATACCACTTCACCCCTCCTGTGTGCACATGTTCCCATTCTCACTGCGCAGACTTGGGACAAGGAGCAAGTGGCTCAGATAAAGGGATGATGTGGGGACCGGTTTGTCTCAAGTTCCCAGTTCATGTTCTCTGGCGTTTCCTGGCCCCACCATGGTTCCTGAGCAGACAAGAGCTCCCTTCGCCTTCCCTGTGACTTCCTTCCTCCTGGGCAGCCTCCCTGTGACTTCCTTCATCCCTCCAAGCTCCCCCTTGTGTTGCTGGGAAGATAGGGATGATGGAGAACAGAGACAGATTTGAGAAAGAGAACACAAGGTCCAGTCTCCACCAACTTCAATAGGCTCTTCCTTTCTTTTTTCTTTCTTTCTTTTTTTTTTTTAAGATTTTATTTATGTATTTATTTGTCAGAGAGAGAGAGAGGGAGAGAGAGGGAAAGCACAAGCAGGCAGAGGCAGAGAGAGAAGCAGGCTCCCTGCAGAGCAAGAAGCCTGATGCAGGACCCTGGGGATCATGACCTGAGCCGAAGGCAGAGGCTTAACCTGCTGAGCCACCCAGGCATCCCTAGGTTCCTTTCTAAATCCTCCAGAGAGGGCTAGAAATATTCAAATGCTGCAGCCTAAAAACAAAACAAAACAGCCAAAAAACCCCACGAAAAACAAAAACCAAAACAAACAAACACAAAACTTAGTTCAGGCCATAAATCCACGGAAGGATCTGAACAAATCTGCCTACCACAGGGAAATTTATGGAAACAAAAAGGTAGCATCATTTCTAAAACAGCTTTTGTTTTTATGTAAGAGTATTTCATTGAAACTATGCTCAAAAGTGCCTCTTAAATGTTTCTTATTTTATGCGTACTTATTTTCCTGGGATTAGCCAAAGGACTGAATCCCATTCACACCTGAGGGTCCTTTCTTTGGTCCAAAATCTCCAAATGTCTAGGTGAGTGAGGCTTTGCTTTGGAAGAGTGGGTTGGAGGTGAGAGGAGGAACAGATGGGATGTGAGCCTCTGGGCTTAGAAAAAAACAGCGTGAAATTGTGGGAGGCTGGGACCAAGGGATGGGTGATAGATTCTCAAACAGCTGAAGGAGTACTTCCCCCAATCTGCCCCCTGCCTTTTTCTGGGGTGGTGGCATCTGTCTGTCCCGTGCATGTGTGCCTTGGGTGAGGCGGTGGTATTCAGGTGGAGGAAAGAGAAGGATGAGGAGGAAGATAAGAAGGAATCAGGATACGAAGTCAGTGTGAACACTTTGCTTGTTGGAGTCACATGTTTCCTGAATGGGTTGCCACTCTAGAGTCCTCTGACCTTTAAAGAACTCTCAACTTGGGACAGTATTCATATCCATGCAACACCTTCATAACGCCTTGTCAGAAAGCAGGGCCTTATTTTATAACCAAATTTGTGCTCCTCAAGGTACTAACTCTCTCGAGATCTCTGCCTTGCAGAAAGGCTTAGAAAAGCCATGGTCATACGAGAAAAAGTCTATAGAAAAAACACCTTGGTCAGCTTCATTGTAAAATAGCTCAGGTGAACTGATTAATTATCAGCTAGCTTGAGCCTGCTAGTTAAAACATAAGAAGTGACGAGAGCAGTAGAGATGAACAGAACTGGGATCTGAATCTCAGCTCCAACATACCGGGAAACCTTGGACAAGCTACTTAACCTCTCTGAGTTCTATCATTTGCAAAATGGGCAGAAAAATACAACCTGACTCTCAGTCTCTCAGATCATTGATTCTGATAGGGCATGGAAAAGTCAAAGCACAATGCCCTTTATCATTATATATTTACCTAGAATGAATGAACGAATGAATGGATTTAATTTTCAAAAGACTTTATTTATTTACTCGTCAGACAGAGAAAGAGAGAGCACAACAGGGACAGTGGGAGACAAAGAGACAAGCAGGTTCCATGCTGAGCAGGGAGCCTGATGGCAGGGCTCGATCCCAGAACCCTGAGATCATGACCTGAGCTGAAGGCAGACACTTAACTGACTGAGCCACCCAGGAGCCCCAAATTTATTTTAAAAGTTGTAGAAGGTAATAAAGAGGCAGCCAGTAGGCTAGAGAGACCGTGGCACGTTTGGCAAAGAGAGTATTTTGAAAATTAGGACAATTCAAATAAAATCATGACTGCTGAGTTCTCTTGAAAAATCAGAGGTTCCAGCAACCATGGCTCCTCATCTCCAGGGGCAGAGAGACTGCCCCACCGCCAAGCAGGCCTTCACACCTAGCACCCCAAGGCCACTTTTCCCCACTCCTTCACCTGCTGCCCACTTGGGTGTCAGCCCACGTGCACAGTTATGGGACCTTGCCACCCGCTCTAGAGCATCTTCGTTAAAAAAATACACCATTGGGGCATCTGGTGGCTCAGTCAGTTAAGTGTCTGACTGCTGATTTCAGCTCAGGTCGTGATCTCAGGGTCTTGAGAGGGAGCCCTGCGTCAGGCTCTGTGCTGGGCATGGAGCCTGCTTAAGATTCTCTCTCTTCCTCTCCCTCTCCCCCACACTCCCTCTCCCTCTCTAAAAAACAAAACAAAACAAAACCCCCTAATCCACAAGTCTGTTAATATAAACTTATAAACTTTGGCTTCTATAAAGGAGACAGCTTCTGACAGCCGGGTATTATAGCGAGGCTACAATTTCATGGTCAGACAGGGATGCGAGTCTCACATTCCACAGAAGTTTCATGAAAACTGATGAGACTCAGCTTCCTTATCAGCAAAAGAGGGAAAATTATTCCTACCTCTTTGGGTTGGGTAAGGAGTCTGTGAGTTACACAGGCAAAACAACTATTATATGGTAGCTGTTATTACTCCTAGGAATGTTGGCAAAAGCATGAGAAAAAAGACATCTATCTATAGATCAGGCAAAACGTACTAATGTAATAGCTTAGGTTTCATTAACAACTGGTATTAACTAATTTAGCTACATTTCTTTTTTTTGAGGGATGAATAGCCTTTTAAGAATTAAACTTGGGGGGCACCTGGGTGGCTCAGTTGGTTAAGCCTCTGCCTTCGGCTCAGGTCATGATCCCAGGGTCCTGGGATAGAGCCCCGCATGGGGCTCCCTGTTCAGTGGGGAGCCTGCTTCTCTGGTTCCCTCTGCCTGCCTCTCTGCCTACTTGTGCTCTCTCTCTGTCAAATAAATAAATAAAAATCTTTAAAAAAAAAAAAGAATTAAACTTGGAGGAAAAAAAAGAATTAAACTTGGAGGAAAAAAAAAAGAATTAAACTTGGAAGTCAAAGCCAGGCATTAGCAATAAAGGCCCCAAATCCTTCCTGTTAGAGATACATAAAGAAGGGTTTACAAGTAAAATAGTATACTGTCTAGAGTTTGCTTGAAAACACTCCAGGAAAAAAAAAAAAGTGACTTAGATGAAAGAGGTCAGAAAAATGTTGATAACTGTTAGACTGTGTGATGGGTTATAGAAATACATCGGGTTAACCTTGGGATTTCTACTGTGCTGGAAAACCTCTATACATTAAAGATCAAGAAAGAAAAAATATTCACACCAGGTGTTGATAATGTATGCTCAGGGCCTGGCATAAGATAAGCACTTTTAACATCCTAAATATTTTTTCAACAAATGGATAGACAAACAGTGTTTCTTGTATCTCCTGGGTTTTCCCCCACTGACACAACTATAATATCTTCTTTGCTAGCCTATTCCTTCAGGTCTCCCCACTCCAATTTATTGCACGGGGAGCAGAACTAATGTCCTTGAAGAAAAACTCTCCTCAGCTTCCAAGGGGCTGTTCAGTGCCTTGCAAATCAATCAGTGGTTTTAAGACTCCCCACTCCCCAGCCTCTCCTGGATCAACTGACCTCATGTCTACATACCCTTACAATTCCATCTCTGTTCTATCCAGACAAATCCCATAGGCTCTAGCTTTAATGTTAGAGAGCCACTTTCCAGCTGTGTGGTCTGGAAAAACTAGCTCCATGTCTCTCAACTTCCCTTTTCACCTTAAAAATGGGTTACTATTGGGGCACCTGGGTGGCTTAGTGGGTTAAGCCTCTGCCTTCGGCTCAGGTCATGATCTCAGGGTCCTGGGATCGAGCCCTGCATCGGGCTCTCTGCTCAGCAGGGAGCCTGCTTCTTCCTCTCTCTGCCTGCCTCTCTGCCTACTTGTGATCTCTCTCTCTGTGTCACATAAATAAATAAATAAAATCTTTAATTAAAAAAAAAATGGGTTACTATTTACTTGGTGGGGCTACCGGGAAGCACCCAGCACCCTGCCCAAGGTAAGCTCTCAATGAGAGGCAACTTTTGTGGTTATCATTAATAAGCTCAACACACTATTTGGGACTTTCGTTAAGTGCATGTCCGGCACAAACGCCTCCCTGTGTTTTATTAGCCACATCCTTTCCCTGCTTTTCTCAGATTTGACCCACTGGGTTGGGTTGTCTGGAACATGAAGAAATTCCTTGGTGGTCATGTGTCTGCTGTAAGGTTATTCATGTGCCCCTGTGCCTGCGAGGAGGGTCACCTTGGTCTATGGGTCAACCCCGAAGGTGGGGCGTTGTGTTGCACTTCTGTATAACTCTGACAACTGCAGAGCCTCACACATGGGACCCACAAAGAACAACACTACCTTTCAAATTGTCTGTACAATTCCTTCCAGTAGGGTCTTGGGAAAACTTAAAATGAGCAAGAATTTCTCCATGAGGCATTTATGAATAAAGTTATCTCATCGGGAGAAATCTGATCCATACCTAACCAACCTCCAGCCAGCGGGGGAGTCCTTGACGAGACCTCAGAGCTGAAAGTACTTTCAGTGTTTTTCCTACTTTTCTGTCTTCCTAGCTGAGTATCCTGAAGCACGGGAATAAATGTATCGCGTGCCTCAGAGGACTGGCGTCGTGCCTCAGTTCAAACCAGGTTATCAACAGTTTCCGTGACGAGTGGCCCCATTCTGCATGTAGGGCAGGGATTCTCAACCCTCACCGGGTACTGGGACCATCTGGGGAACTTCCAAAAAAGACTTATTTCTTAGGCCTCATGCCAAAGATATGGATTTAATAGGTCTGGAATGGAACCTGGGAATTCACTTGACTTTGAAAAAAATTGTAAGTGATTTTAATGCACAGGCGAGACTGAGAACCACCAATCTAATGGCTAGGAGGGAAAAAGAGAGATAAGCAAGGGTTTGTGGTGGTCTCTTTAGGATGAACTGTAAGGCACTGGGGAGCCATGAGAGCTATGAGCAGTGTGGTGATGCGAAGTAGAGAAAATAAAAAAAAACAGTCATTATGCATTCAAAGACCAGGTAATGCAGGCGTTGGTATAAATAAAAGGGGTCTATCTAGGCAAAGGAAGGAAACCACTGCTGTATCCTGCCACAGGATGTTTGGCAACCAAAGGGCCACCATTAGGGATCAGCCAGAGAGGATGTAAGTGGAAACCAACCCTTGGTCTTGCCTCCATTCTCTTCTCTTTCCCTTAAAATTGGCTCAATTGCTGACCTCAGCACGTTGTTGGCATATCTGCTGTCAGGAATAAAGCTGAGTTTCCACATACTAAGATTTATGACTTTGGTCCAGAAATCTCTTAACAATAAAGGTTCCAGGGGATGCCTTTAGAAAAACAACCCGCTGCTATGATAACCACCATTGCTTTTAATCACATGGGCTCTTTTTCTGGAAAAATAGTCATCCACAATTTCCAACAGAGTGTTACCCAAAAGTGCTGAGGCAATGATGTTTCTTTATTGCATTATGATAATAACCAGTTCTGGAGAGACTGAAGTGAAATAGCCATCCTTAATCTCCACTGGTGGAAATACAAATTGGAATAATCTTTATAGAAACTGGACAGTGTATGCTAGGAGCTTGGAAATAATTCATACTTTTTGATCTATTGTTATAGATCTATTCCTTAGAATGGACTTTAAGGAAATAATCAGAGATGTGATATTTGCAAACAAGTTTATCATAGAATACAGAATATGTATCTATATATATAACATATATATATAATCATACCATATAAGTTTGCCATAAAATACTGAAAATTTTGGAAGTAATCAAAATAAATGTCCAACAAAAGTGACCAGTTGAATAAATTTTGGTACTTCATTAAAACAGAATATTAATAATCTATTAAAATTATGGCTTTACAACCGATGGAAAGAGCCCAGATATCCATCAACAGATGAATGAGTAAAGAAGATGTGGTTTATACATACATATATACCGTGGAATACTACTCAGCCATCAAAAAATGAAATCTTGCCATTTGCAACAACACCGATAGGACTAGAGAGTATTACGCTAAGTGAAATAAAGTCAGTCAGAGAAAGACAATTATCATACGATCTCACTGATATGCGCAACTTAAGAAACAAGACAGAGGATCATAGGGGAAGAGGGGGGGAAAAATGAAACAAGAAGAAACCAGAGAGGAAGACAAGTCATAAGAGACTCTTAATCACAGGAAATGAACTGAGGGTTGCTGGAGGGAAGGGGGTGGTGAAGGTATGGGGTAACTGGGTGACGGACACCGGGGAGGGCACGTGATATAATAAGCACTGGGTATTATGTAAGACTGATGAATCGCTGAACTCTGCCTCTGAAACTAATAATACTATATTTAGTTGAATTTAAATTTTAAAAAAATTATGGCTTTAATTAATATTTAATATATTAGAGAGCGTTCACGGTATATTTTAGGTGAAAAACAGGATGTTTCACAGCACTTTTTAGTAGAGGCTTATTTTTTTCAGTGTATTTTGCAAATACAGGAACATACTTGAAGGAAAACATGATATAGTTTCTAGAATGAAGTTCATTCTTCCCCATTTTTCCACAGTTTCTTCATTTTTAAAAATAAACATGCATTACTTTTAGGATTCTAAAAGATATAAAAAGTGTTTTGTTTTCAATATGTATTGAGTGTCAATGAAAATTAAAAAAAAAAATTGATCAGTCTTGTCCCCTTTAAGAGTAAAAGGACATACATTTCTGAAAAGATCTCTGGATCTATACCAATATTTTCAAAAGCACCAAATTTTTTATTCTCTTTAAGAGAGCCTTTTTCTGTCCTCAGCTTGTCCCTCACTCTTTCTCCCTTAATGCAGGCTGTTCCTGGTTGGAATGCTGACAATTGTCCTCCAGCTCCAAAACACCTGTGAGGGCCGAGTGTGCTCAGCAGAAGAGTCACTCTCTTTCTTACTGATCATTTCTATAAAAAAGTTTTCCGAGACAAGGATCAGGAAATGAAGAAACGATTAGGTATTATGGACACTTGAGTCCTTGGGGCTCCATAGCACCAAATGCCACTGGGCACATCACACTGCCTCCTTCGTCCCTAGAAACTCATTAGTTCTGAGAATCAGGACTAGATCCAGGGTCATTGTGAACCGGAAGGCCTCCTCCCCCACAGAGGCCAAGCAATTTTAGAGAAGTATGAGGACTCTTGTTCTTCTCTAGGATGGTACAGACTATTCCGTGTGTCTTGGACTCAAGAGAATTGGCTTGTTTTCTTCAGAGAAGACCTACGTATTTGGCATGAGAACAGGAAGTGAATTGATGTGCACAGGTCAACCTCGCCATGCCTGCTCTCCACAGCCCTTCCGCAGTACGCGCAGAGATGAATCTGAGCTGCTACTTGGTCTGGCTTCAGGGTGGGCATGGCAGAGGACCAAGTCAGAGCTTGTCATGCCATCTGCTCTAAGGCCTGAGACCCAGCAGGAGTCCTAGGCGCCCATTCAGTTCCCATCTCTGGAGCTCAAAGCTGTCAGCTGGAAGGCAGCTGTTCACTTTGGTGATTAGTTCTCCGGAGGTGAAAGGAAGCAAGTATACCTGTACTTAGTGATGGAAGTGGGTGCCACACATCCAGCAGAGTCCCACCCAGCACCCTCAGAGCACTGTGACACTCAGGCAGGAAACGAAACCCACCTCATAAGACGTTCTGATGAGTCTGAAGATGTCTACCTCAGGGTAGGGCTCCACGTCATCACTGAGCAGGGAGTGGAGGTGAGGGATGGGAGGCAGTGTGCTGTCTTTGTTGGTCACACTGTCTAAATACCTGAACAAAGAAATGAATCAGAAGTCACCAGAGGCTGGTTTGGAATTCTCCCATTACAGTTCTCTACCCGCGTTCTACAAACTCAGCATTTTAGAACAGACTAGGCTTTCCTTAAGAACAGAATGAAATTCTTCTGGAGACGCAGTGCATGAAAATAAATCCTCAGCCACAGACAAAAGTGGGCGTTCTGATTTCCATCAAGCCCATTAAGACTCAGGAAACCAAGGAGAAAGACAGAAGGTGAATTCCAAGAAGAAACCAGAGGTGGTTTTCAAAGCGAAGCTCAGGGGACACCTCGGTGGCTCAGTCGGTTCAGCACCTGACTCGTGATTTTGGCTCAGGTCATGATCTCAGGGTCATGAGATCAAGCCCTGAGGCACCGCATGGAGTCTGCCTGTCCCTCTCCCTCTACTCCTCCCCCTGCTTGCGTGAGCTCTCTCTCTCAAATAAATAAATTCTTTAAAAACAGTAACAACAGCGAAGTGAGGCTTTGTCCATTACCTTCCCAAAACGGTCATGGCCTCCCCGTCATCCTTGCAACTCAACAGCTTGTCCACGTTCGCATCCAGCACAGCCAGGGCCAACTGGAATATCACCTTGATTCCTTCATAGAAGAAACAGTCCACGACCACAACTGCACTCTCAAAAGGCATCACGCTGAGAAACAGCGTGAGGAACCAAGACAGGGAGATGGTAGAAATCACGCCCAGGTCCTGCATGCAGTCGTACAGTTGGGGGACATAGTCTCGTGCTAGTTCCTCGAAGACACCCTGGTCCACCAGTGCGCCTGCAGCAGGGGTGGACACAAAAGTCCACAGGTGAACCCACCGCACCTTCTTACTGAGGGACACCACCAACTGGCCTGGTTAAGACAGTCGAGCTCCCAGCTGCCGCTGAGACAAGTTGGCTCCTTTCTCTTAACAGTTCTGCTGCTACCCTGTTACTAGTTACTACGTTACTAGACCAAGGTGTCAACACCGCGAGGTCAGCAGATTAGTTCTGGGTGCTTCTTCTCTTTCTGGAGTTTTCCTGCCCTGCTTCCCTACCACAAAAGGGCAATAACACAACCATAAGGGTTGTTGGAAAAGACAGTTTAGAAAGATCTCATTGTTCGGTTAGGCATGAAATGTAGATGACTCCGTTTCTCAGCAAACTTATTTAAAAAAATAAGTAGCTTTTCTGGATGCACTATCCCCACATATGAGTTTTGTGGGGTTTTTCTGTTTGTTTGTTTTTTTTGTTTTGTTTTTTTAATTCATGTTTTTAAAACTGAAAAGCATTCCAGCAGTGCTTGGCTGGCTTGGTCGGTAAAGCATGAGATCTCGGGGCTTTAAGCTTGAGGCCCACGTTGAATGTAGAGATTACTTAAAAAAGAAAAAAAAAATCTAAAAAAAAAAAAAGCTTTCCAGTTGTACATACACACTCATGATCAACTTACTGATATTTCTGGAGAATTTTCCCAGTGAATCATATCAGTGTGAAAAGGCTTAGAAATGAGCACAGGAGGGAAGCATAAAGCATACACTTTACTACTAGCAATAAAAAGCTTGTCCTGCTAAAATGGAATGTCTAACACTCAAGAACGCTTACAGTCATGGTTTGCCTTGCAATGAAATCAGTTCTGAAAAATACTGCAGGAACTTAGTTTGGGGTACATTTTTATATGCTTTTTTTTTTTTTTGCATACTTCTGCTGTCCACAGATTCCATCTGCTTCATGAAAACATTTTTTGTCAAATCTGACGAGTTTGGTACAGTTCCCAATGCCACAGTGACACCTACACTGAGTGTTTTCTACAATAATTTCTCCAACAGTGATACGTGTATATTCCCTTAAGCTGCATGGGGCTCCTTTGTGTACAATCCATACTAATTCAAGCCCTCTCATTCCCATTTTGGGAAACTGGAGTAGTCGGAAACTCTTTTGGCTAAGGGTGACTGGAAACGGTGTTCTAGCCCGTATCCTGGCTCTGGAGACATCTTCGCGATGAGACGTGGGTTAACATGTTAACCACCTCCCCACATACCGACAACTCTGGTGTTGTAGTAATCAGGAAGCATGCGCTCACACAGAGCCACCAGCAGCCAGAAAGCTTCCTCCTCTTTGGCATAAAGCAGCAGCACGGATGTGACAATATTCATGGCCTGAAGGCATGAAAAAGGGTATCATCAAATAGATTTTAAATACATCAAACACAGGTTAACATAAGAAATTTTGTGAACCTAAAAAATTACTGAGTTAGTCTCACAGGGCCAGCAAACTTTTTCAGCCGAGGCCAGATAATTAACACCTAAAGGATCTGCAAGGTCCACATGCATATTCGTCTAAATTTTGTTTGTTTTTTATAATTTAGAGCCCCTTAAAAATGTACCAACCATTAGTCCTCGAGCCTGCAACTCTTGAGTCTTGATGAACACCAATACTTACCAAAGACAGCCCCTACACACAGGCAAGCCCTCATTCAAAACCTCTGCCCGAAGGCTATCTGACCAAGATTTAACCTGCTACAATCTCAGTGTTTCTAACCCTTCATTCACAAGATAAACATTTCCTTTTTAATCTTCCATAATGGTTCCTATAACCCAGGACACATGGCCTGAGGCTCTTCTTGGAGAACAATAAAACCTTTCAAATTTGGAGTCTTCACCCACTATTTTCATCCGGATAAGGATGGCAGAGATAAGTAACAGTGATTTAAATTCTAAAGTAACCCACTTTATTAAAAGATATGATCAGCTAGCTCATAACCACTCAGGGCTCAATTACTTTAATAGTCCTCTTAATTAAAAAGAGAAAGATCAAAAGATAAATATGATTTCTATAATTGCAGAGGCCAACTAACTCCTGTACTTCATTTTGATCTTTTACAAACCAGTGATTGTTCGTTGGACTTCTACAATATAAATACCAAAAAAAGGATTTTTGGTCTAATAGGCTTTTTCTTTCTTGTAAGTCGTAATATTTTCCCAAGTGAAATCATTAATAAAATTCTGCTTGAGAATTAACCTGCCAGTTCTAGTACATGATCATGGTCACGGTTAGTTCCTTAGTCATTCAGTCAAGGTAAGTTTATAACAGGCTCTGGACGAAGTACTGGGGGATAGGAAGGGGGGTAATACAGTGGTGAAAAGTCTCACAGGACTTAAATGCTGATGTCAGAGAGAAAGAATAAAGATGTAAAGGTTAATCAGTTTGGGGGGTGTATTTAAGTTAAGTGCTATCAAAGAGATTAACTAAAGTGGAATAGAAAGACCTGTACTGTGTGTGTGTGTGTGTGTGTGTGCGCGCGTGCACGTGTGTATGTGTGTGCAGAGGAATTAAGCATCCTTTAGCATTTATCTATCTACCTATCTAGCTTTCCTTCTATTTTTGTGTTCAACAGTCATTTAGTAAAAAATATATTTTTATAATATATTATAAATATACCACAATATATTTACATAATTATATTATACCATATATAATATATATCATAATATAATATATATCCATCTTTCTGGATTTGGAAGATGTCTGAGGTATTTGTCAATAGTTGACAAATCGCCAGTTGTGATTTCACTTTTTTTTTGAGTACAGTTGATTCAAGTCTCTACATTAGGCTACATTCATCACAAGCGTCCTGACAGCTACACTGACACACGGCTATCACAGTATCAATGACTACATTCCTTATGCTCTGTCTTCTATTCCCATCACTTACTGACTCCATTACTGAAGGCCTGTATTTCCCACTAAAATATGGAACGCCTCCCATATTCGCATGTCATCCTTGCACAGGGGTCATGCTAATCTCTGTATCGTTGCAATTTTGGTACCGTGCTGCTGAAGCGAGCACAAGCCTGCTTTAGCTTTTAGCTGGATGGTCCAGGAAGGCCTCTCTGAATATGTGGTCTTTAAGTCTAGAGTCACATGATCTTGGAGCTTCCCTAATTGTGGTGCATGTATTAGTTCAAGAGATAATTTTAGCTGCTTTGGGGGCAACATTTTTTGAACACCAGATTAAGAATTTATTTTAATGGGTATTGAAGTATAATCACAGCATATAAAAGTTACATTCTCAAATATGTTCTTGCTTAGGAGGCAGGGCAGGAGCACTGTGGAACTCAGAATCCAGAATTACAGGCCAGGTGCTCAGGCACACTCTCCTCTACCTCAGGGAGGGAAGAGAGGCAGCTCGGAGAGTAATCAGAAGCGCCTTGAAGGTCACCCAGATATGAGGTGGTGGATCCGGAAAGGGCGTTCTTGTCTCCCAGCTCCTCCGCTCAGTGCTGGGGTCTCAACCCAGGGAGATTTTGCTCCCCAGGGGCTATCTGGCAATGTTTAAAGGCAGTTTGGCTGTCCCAACTAGGGAGTTTGTGGAGAGAGGTTATTAAATGTGTTATTAAACAGGAATGTTATTAAACATCCTCCAAAGCACAGGACAACCCCGAACAAAGAATTACCCAGTCAAAAAAAAAAAAAAAAAGAATTACCCAGTCCACAAGGTCTCTTGTGCCAAGGTCAAGTAACTTAGGTGCAGGGATGGTTCTGTTAACCATTCTTCTTACCGACTTGCTGGTTAACAAACAGTCCAAAAAAAAAAAAAAAATCTAAACCACCTGTGTCATTTACCTGGCAATATCCTATGTTAGGATTTCGAAAAGCATAAGCTGTTAAGACTCTCCTTAGAGCAGCAATGCCCATTTCATTCTGGAAAGCTGGGTGTTCTGGAAGGGAGCGGTGTAAATCCCTCTCAATCTCCTCTGTGGCAAGATTATACTTCCCCATGGACTTCTCCACTAGGTCTTCGTAGTACCCAGGATGCGTGGCCTTCTCATTGATGGCACCTAGGAAATACCCAACAGATAGAACATCCAAAGGGGTGGACCCTGTCCTCGGTCACAAACACAGCTGACCAAGTGAACCTCTTTGTGTTCCTTACCGTGCAAAGGACACCCGCGAGATAACGACAGCCCACGGATGAGGTGGGCTGTTGCAATTGGGGCCAGTTTGGTACATTTACTTGCGGCCTGCTGCCCTCTTTCAGCTCCACTGTAAGCCAAATTAGAGGTCCGCAAACTAAATATCTGTGTTCCACAGAACTTCCACGGTGATCTGGGGGCTACTTTAGGGAAGAGGAGGAAGGAACGCGAGTAAACCAAGGCGTCCTCGTCTCAGCCAGACCAGTTTTCCTGGTATTTTACTAGGGTTCTCCTTAAGATTTCCCTTGAAAAAGAAAGTTCTGCCTCCCCAAACAAGTTTGAAAACCGAACGCAAAAGCGTAAGGTTTGAAGAGTTCAAACAGCCATACTGAGGAGTAGAGGAGGTGTTAGAATGTATGCAAGGATTTTAGAGTTGCAGTGGGTGGTGTGGGCATTCCTCATAGTGAGCACGTTACGGCTGGCAGTTCCTCAGGGGGTGGGGATGAGCATAGAGAAATGGGCTGAGAATCACTGGTTTGAGATATTTGCATTTTAAGATTCTTAAAGACAGAAAATGCTATACAAAAGTATCTAAATCTAAATAAATATCTTATGTAATTATAAATATATAGACAGACACAAATACACATATAAAACACCCACACACAGATATGCATATTACACACACACGCACACTAAGTGACAAGATAAACTGATCTGTATTTCATGGATTAGAAACTAGAACCCCTGGGCTAGCCTGGACTGTGTCAATGACAGCCACCCAGAAGAGACAACCTTACCACTCACACTTACCCTGGAAAAGGCATTCGGGTTGACAGCAACTTAACACTGGCTTTTGCTTTGTTCTCAAGGGAGATGTGCAAAGATATTATATCATCTGGCTGGCACTTTACTTCACTGGGTGCACTGAACCTGGTCCTGGTATAGTGGCCCTAGAGTCACAGGGCGCAGGGCGGGATCCAGGCGGGGCTCCCAGACCAGGAGCAGGGCTCTGCCCATGGGTGAGCTGGCTTGCATCCTACTACATGTATCCTGCCCCCAGTGAGCTGGGTGGAAATACGAGCTGTAGGCTGCCCCACCCCTGGCCTCACATCGTCCATTACCGTTAAAGAAAATATGCAGTCCAACTCTCCATGTGTCTCTGCAACAGTGCTGTGTACTATTATGTACTATTTCTTGGCTTTCACTTTGAGTTTCATTTTCATCCAGCTGCAAGTAACTTCTAATTTGAATGAGGAAGAAAACAGAATTTTTTGTTTACTATAACAGTGATCTGAATGAGTCTGTCAAGGTGACTAGTTCACCAAACACAAGGTAGATGGAAGACAGGACAGTGAGGCTCTTCTTGGGTTGGATTTGTAATCAGACATCATTTGACTCAAATTTGGATTTCTAGATGAGGAGCTAAGGCTCGTCTACTTAAGGAAAATAAGCCAGGTAAATGAGGCTAGAACAAGCTAGTTTTACATGAAACAGATAAAGCCAATTATTTTTCAGGATTCTATCCCCCCAACCGCTGAGACGTTAATACATCTCATCACAGGCAATTACCATTAATAGCTATTTTTAGAAGGAGCTATGAGTTTGTTTGGTTTTTTAAAAAGGCTTTCCTGTAAGTGTGGCAACTATCCTTTTAATTTTAATGTCATGTTTAAAATAAAAGGTTTTGATAACAGCACTTGTGTTGGACCATCTTAGGTTCAAATAAAAATATTCACATAAGTTTATCTAAAATGATTACTTTTCAGGCTTCTAGCCAGTAAAGCAATTGATTTATAAAGATTGGTGACAAAACAAAAAAATTCCCTGGATGTTCACAACAGAACAGACCCCTGGGATACACTGGACGCTTTGGGCCAAGAGGCAGGCATGCTGGGGCTAGCCTGAAAAACCTACGGTCTCAAGCAGGACTCAAATGTCTGACCCCACTAGGCACATTTTTCCCACTGCTCCTTGACACACCCCCCCTCCGTCCTTCCTAGTGTCTCCAGCTTGGAGTGTAAGTGTGATCTAAGCCTCCAGTTCTGGTGCACATTCTGGCCTCTCTTTCACATCTCCAAGTGACAACCACCAAATTCAGGAGATGGCAAACACCAAGGACGAGGCTTTCTCATTCCTCCCTCTCCCTGCTTCAATGGGGCTCTGACCATGTGCCACCCTTAAGAATTCTCAATGAGACGTATTCTCATCAATGGACACAGCAAGGAAAAGGCAAAACAAAACAAAAAAAACAGCCCCAACAACAACAACAAACTCCTCAAATCACAAAGCATTATACTCTTTCCCACAGGTTCTCTTTTCTCCTAAGTAGCATTAATGAAGGGGTGAAAGAGGTTATGCAGACTTGGGGGATGATGGCTTCCGTATCTGGACAGGTGTATACGTGTTCTGTGTTTTCACCGAGGGACCGCAACACTTGGGGCAGGAAAGGCTATTTAGTGCTGAAGGGCAGCGCTACATTTTCGAAAGAGCCCAGATGCATGACGGGAGGCAGAAGGGGACTGCTGAGGTCCCGCCCACCCCAGGGTCAGGGCCCCCCAGCCCAAGCCCAGCTATACCTGACAGCAGCAGCCAGAGCTCTCCCCGCATGCTCTCCGGTATACCCTTCAACACCAGCTCCCGCGTTTTTTCTGTGCGGTACATGCAGATCCCTTGCCCATACTCAGCAAAATGAATCTTCCAAGCTTGCTCCTTCAAAAACTCTTTGGCCTGAAAGGGATAAATGAAACACTGCTACGTCTCAAAGTATTTTGAGGATGGAAAGGGGAAGTTGGACGGAAAAGCAGCATATCTCCCCTACTGAATAGAGTCGTTATGTTCTGGACAGAGCTCTGGGGAACAAAGAACTCAGATTTTCCGCAGTCCTTCCCTCATTTGACACCTGAATCTAATTTGAAGGTTGGGGTTCTGCTTTGAAGCTTTCTGGCCCCGAATCAGAATTCCATTTACCTGAAATGGGTCAGCAGAACGCAAATTATATTTATGGCTTTATGTAGTGAAAGTGACTTGGTGTTTTTGAAATGTGCGCTGAGAAATTATGTACTTACTTGTTGGCTGACTTAAACAATAGTTAAAAACAAGACAAAAGCCCACATGGAGCCCTGCATCAGGCTCTCTGCTCAGCAGGGAGTCTGCTTCTCCCTCTCCACCTGCCTCTCCTCCAGCTCATGGTCTCTCTCAAATAAATAAATAAAATATTTGATTAAAAAAAAAGACAAAATGTCACATGTATGCTATATAACTCATCTCCTTCTGTGAAGCCATTCTAAGATCCAATGAGAGATTTAGATAAAAATCTAATTTGCTTATAGGAAAATATTCATTTACACAGATATTTATGAGTTAACTTTGATTAAAAAACCCTTTTAAATGTTATTGTTCTAGGGGCACCTGGGTAGCTCAGCCGTTAAGTGTCTGCCTTCAGGTCTGGTCATGATCCTGGAGATCAAGCCCCGCATTGGGCTCCCTGCTGCTTGGGGAGCCTGCTTCTCCCTTTCCCACTCCCCCTGCTGTGTCCCTTCTCTCACTGTCTCTCCTATCCAATAAGTGAAATCTCTAAAAAAATAAATCAATCACTGTGATTGTTCTAATACACAAAGTTTCAGGCAAGAGCAGGGGACACCCACCAGTTTCGGGTTGAACTCTTCTGGGGACCGCCGCCGGTACATGGTCATCAGGGTCTGTGTGGCCGTGGGGACGCTGTTGCCGTTCAGGTTAAACTGGCGCTCTCCGTCGGCATCAGAGCTCGTGCTCCTCTGGGGACTGGAGGAGACGAGGCTGCTAGGCCGAGAACACACCTGCCGGCACACAGAAGAAAAGACGCTGAAACAGCACAGGCGGACAACCCACTTCTCCAGTGTCCTCTGCACAGACCGAGTAGCTGCATCACGGTGCCCAACAGGTCTCTCGCTACGTGAAAACACAGGAGGAAGGCAGAAAGCCAGCGCTTTGGCGGAGATGAGACAGGTGTAGGGTCCTAGACCATGAAG
Source organism: Martes martes (assembly GCF_963455335.1). NCBI lineage: Eukaryota > Metazoa > Chordata > Mammalia > Carnivora > Mustelidae > Martes > Martes martes. The sequence continues at coordinate 136,498,179 of NC_137889.1, forward strand.
CCGCAATGCTCGAAACAGGTTTCCTCTTATTTTAGATGCATTTTTGCAGCAAACTGGTTGGCCGTTAGTTTCTGATTAGCATGCAGGGAAACATGACATGGCTGCATCAGCTGCTTACAGGGCCGCCCCCTCGTGCCCGCTCTAGTTTCTGATGCCCCCATGAGCTCAGACCAGGTGGACTAGGGCGGGCCTGCTCCCTGTGAGGTCACCATCTTTACAGTACATTTCAGCTGCCAGTAATTGCTCTGTCATTTGAGCTGGACACCTATCTTCCCGGACTCTGACTCCCCTGGATGTTGCCCAGGGCCTAATTTGTAAGGGACACAATATGTATTTGATCATAATAAAGTCATCATCGTGATGATGCATCTCAGATTCGAGACTACAGTGACCTCTGTACATTCCCAACAACGTCACTACGTGAACACTGTTGCGTAAACAGGACCAATTACTTAGTAATTTCTTCAACTACGAAATAAGGTTAGACCAGATGATCTACAGGGCTCTGTCTAGCTCTGTGATCCCAAAGACAAACTCCATGAGAGTTATATGAGCTGAGACACTGCTCTGGGCATCAGGGTAAGTGCCTTATCTTAGCACAGCTTGAGGATCCAACAGAATGGACAAGGAGGGCCCACTCTCGGGCAGAGCACTAGGATGAATGCAAACACCCTCAGGCAGATCCCACAGACCTCATCATCTGAGCTGTTGTAGCTGCCTGCAAACTCCTTGTCCGAATATATCTTGGAGGTCGTCTGTTGCAGGAAATCCGAGATCCTCTGCACTAGAAAGTCTCTATCTTTCAAATTGGCAAACAGGAAGGTCATCCTGTTCCTGGTGCTGATAGATAAAGGACTGGGGAGTACGCTGGAGCTGTCTGCCTTTTCCACAATCGTCACCTGAAAGAAACATGAAACAAAGAGCATTGTTTTCCAGGGATCAGCCAACAGCAGCCTCTGAGCAGCACCGAACAAGGAATACAACACTTCTACATTCTGCAGGAACCACCCCATCTTACTGAGGCAAAGATGCGACTCTCTGCCTCTGCTCCAATAAAATAAAACCACTCCTAACAACTCAAATTGGAGTTCATATCAGAAGCTGGAATTATTGTGCTGGTCTTTCTAAATCAGCAATTCTACCTCGGGAGGGATTTTGTTCCCCCCGGAGACATCTGGCAACATCTAGAGGCGTTTCTGGTTGTCAGAAGTGGAGGGGACCAGCAGCATCCAGTAGGTGGAGGCCAGGGATGTCTCTGGCCAGCCTGTAGTGCACAGAACAGGTGACCCCTAACAGAGTCTGGCCCACGATGTCAACAGGGCTAAGGTTTAGAAAACTCTTTGTGAAGAAACTCCCTGATTTTCATCAAAATTGCACAGGTCCTAAGGGAGAGGACTCCTCACTGCCCCATCATGCCTAAGAGAAACAACCCGTGATACTCGTGCCTTTTTACCAAGCTTCATGTTGGGATGGTTTTCAAAACCTCACCCATCTCTCAAACGTCTCCTTCGAACTCCAGGGCTTTGCGACCTCTCCTCCTACCACCTGAACGTTTTAAAGGCTCCATGCGGAACAGACATCCCCACCGGCGCTGGCAGACCGTGTGCGTGGTGTGCGCATGCGTGTGGTGAAGTAAATCGACCACGTGAGGAAATGAGCAAGAAAGAAGCACGTTTGTTCTAGCTCTGAACTGAAGACACGCAGTTGGGGCTTTAGAATACGATTTTCATCAACTAGAAACCAGGATAAATGCATAAAAATATTTTTCTTTACCACAGTAGGAAAAAAAAAATCTCAAGGCCAGCCCTAGATAAATGGTTTAACTTGCAGCAGCTCTGACTATATCCTTGAAGTTCAGTTTCTCTTCCCCTCTTCATTTCCACCTGTAAGCAGTCTGGACAGGTTCAACTCTACTTCATGAACATTTTCATGTAAAATACATTTTATCCAAAGCAGAATTTTAAAAATCCTTTTCCCCTTCACGGCAAGAAACCTGTTGGAGTTGCCCGAAAAGTTGAGTGGCCCCAAGTGTAAAATGGGGACAACCGGGATCCACAGAGGGAAAACTGCAGGATCGGATTTTATCAATACATATAGTGATTTTATATATATATATATATATATATATATATATATATATATACACATACACACACACACATACATACACACACACACACACAACACACACATATTCTTTTAAAAAGGATTTTATTTATTTGAAAGAGAGAGAGTGAGTGGGAGGGAGAGACAGTCTGAGGGAGACTCTGCGCTAAGCATAGAGCCTGACATGGGGCTTGATCTGACGACCCCAAGACCATGACTTGAGCTAAAACCAAGACTCGGACGCTTAATCAACTGAGCCACCCAGGTGCCCCTATATTTATATACTTTTAAAGGAATGTATTGAGGTACTTGGGGTTGTACATAAAAGTGGTTTTTTTTCCTAATGCAAAAGCTGGAGAAAGGGCAAAAAAATTATCATGAATTTTCCCATGGCACTTAAAACATGCTAAACAATACCTATTTTTAAAAGACCTATGAAAACTCCTTTTTTCACAACTTTTTTTTTTTTTAATTCTTTTGGTCACCAGATGTCTCAGACCAAATGACAAATGCCAAGAGAACTAAAGGCTCAAGTTCCACACCCAAAACCCAGAGAGCCATGTGGATCTTGATGAGGTCAAAGTGAAAGTCCTTTAGCTAGATCACAAATACACAAACCACCCGAAAGCGCCTACATAAAACATGAATGCTTATATGCACTACAAAATATTTTTTGCTGACAGATTATTTCTGGTAGAATCCGATAACATAAGCTCAGTGACACCAGCAAAGGGTAACAGCCACATTCGAGTATTCTAGTTTAATGAGGCACATTTCATTACCAACTTGGGTTATATAAATAGACTGGAATTTAGGCAAAGCTTTATGTTTCATATGTAGTATCTGCAAGGTAATTTATGATTTTTAGAAAAAAGAGAGACTTCATCTGGAATCTCTATCTAAAGAAGAACCTGATCGGTTCACTTTATCTCCCTGCTTTGCTGCCTCAGCAGTTTCTTCAAAATCTGTAGTAACGTGATTCTGTGTCTATTTGATCTACCTTAAGTCTATCTGTGGAATATACATTAACAATCTCCAGTCAATATTTTAGTTTAGGTTGTAAAAAATTAAATGAAACAACAATTCCTAGTTTACATCACCCTAAAGTAGCCATTTCAAGTAGGATATTTCCATGGAGGCTGCTGCTCATCAATCAGCTTAACTCAGGTCTAAAAGGTACCCAGTTCATGGAGAGACACCTCTCTGTTCAGACAGACCCTGTGTTGGGGGGAAGGGGGAGGGGGGAGAGGGAGGGGGCCCACTTTTTGTCATTAAGGTAACATTAAGGTTGTAAAAGGTACACTGAGTCCTTTGCTTCTTCCATTAGTTGGGATTAGGGAATCTGTCCTCATACGTCTTGGAGATCCATCAGGTTAAGAAGGCACTGCTGCCTTCTTTAAAGTTGCATCCACCAACCATAACACGCTTTATTTCTCGATGCTACTACTTCCACTATTGTTCCTCCTCTGATTTACCCTGAAATACGACCGAATGATCTCTGCTCTACCAGCTGTTTGGGAAAACAAGCAAGCCAGAAACGGGCTGAGAATATCAACCCCCATTCTCCCAGCTGCCCTGGACTCTCACTATCATACTGGATCTGGCACTGAAAGGTGAAGAGCGCCAGCGGGAGGCGGCGAACGGGAGAGTGGGCAGCAGACATCCTGACCCCTCCTCACTCCTTATCTCCCTTCGGATCAACAGTGATGACTCGCTCCATCCACCAGTACAGAGCCTTCATCTTGGAACCGGTAGCCCTAGCTGTTGCAGGTAACTTGCTTTGGGGTCGTATGTGATGGAAGAAAACTAGAAATGAAGAAAATTAAGTTTGGTAACAGTCTATGGCAAAGAAGGTCCATTTGCTGGCAAAAGTTATGAAATCCATTCCAGAGCCAGATGTAGGTACTTGCCGAATTATCTGCCTCAGAACTCACCCCCACCACGTATCTCCTCAAACAATGTCACAACACCAGTTACCTCATTTTAGAAGAAGTAGAACCAGATTTGTCAACTGCCTAACGTTTTGCATTCTTTTTGACCCACCCATTCAGCTTCTAGGAACTTATAATTCATACTTGAAGCAAAAATCATGCATATAATTGGAAGAAAACTAAAAATAATGTACAGGTCCAACCACAGGTAACTAAAATAAATTTTATAGATCCAGTTAATGGAATAAGAGGCAGTCATTAAAAACGGTACTATCAAAGAGCATTGAATGACACAGGGGAAAGTTTAATATACACTCGGTATTGAGGGAAATAAGCAAAAAATATAAATTCACTATGTTTTATAGCTAAACAATATAAACAATATAAATGACAGCCAAGTATAGAACAATATATATTTTGTTTTATAGCTAAACAATATAAACAATATAAATGACAGCCAAGTATAGAAAGAGCCTGGGAAAGCTGTACAGCTGAGTAACGAGTTATCTGACTGGTGGGACTAGGGATGTGTTTTATTTTCCTTTGATTTGTCTGTACTTTCACAAATTTTCTGTGGTAATGGTGAATTATTCTTTAAACAAAAGAAAACAACAACAACAAGAAAACAAAAAAATCTATTTATATAAATGTTCTCTCTAAAACAGAAAAGAAGGCAGAGGGATACTTGAATCCTTTACTGTAGAGAATCTTAACCAAGGGTCAATCTTAATTACATAACCAAAGTTTCTAACCACCCTTCACTTCTAGAAAAGGACCAGGGCAGGTTAAAGTGGTCTCCAGGACTAGAAACTGTAGGACTTCTAGCCCCCAGCAGCCTAACCTGGAGCTCCTTCTCAACTCCAAACCTCAAGGTGAGGTCTCCGTGTAAGTCCCAGAACCACCTAGCACCGTGGAGATAGGACAGAAGCCTCCTCCTACCCAGAAACAGTAAGAATGTGGAGAGAGTAAGAATGTACAATGTCTTCATTGTGCATGAGAATGGGCCTGGGACTTTATTAAAATACAGATTCCAGAATTTGCAGAGATTCCGAAAATGCGGGTCGGGCTCAGGAGCCTGCCTCTATGGCCAGCAGCCCCGTGGTTCTCTTGCTGGTAACCGGCAGACCGGAGCTAACACGTGGCTTTTCTGATTCACAATCTAGACTGTTCCCTTGGGACCAAGCTGCTCTCTGGCTGAGCAGGTATAGTAACTACATTTTCTCAATTTTGTATTTGAGGCTTTGATACCCCGGGCCTTGTGGACCCTGGCAGGGCCACCTTCCCAAAGTTAGCCAACTCTGAGAGATAATAAAGGACTCACCCGGGAGCACGACATTCCTACGCAAACCAAGTGTGCAGAGCCCACCACACTGCCTCCACCGCCTTTAATCCAGCTCTCACACTCAGGGTCAACGACCCTTGCTCTAGTCACCCCAGGGGCGGGGACAGATCTCAGATAGCTAGGGATGGCCGCTATGCCCCAGAGCCTGCTGAAATTATTCCAGTCAGCCATTCTAAACCTGCTTACCCTGCCTCACCTGTTTCTTCCCATAGAAATCACATTAAAGGCCCTTGCCCCCATTTCCCAACTCCCTCTGCCTACGGACCAACCGTGGTGCTTCCCCAGTGGGTCCCCACGGCCTCTCCCAGAAGGATGGTGAGTACAACAAGCCCCTTCCAGTGGCAGCCACCTCCTGATATGTTGGCCTCACCACACCTGAGTAACAGTAAAATCTCATTTTAAAACTCTAGGCTGGAGGCGCTTGGGGGGCTCAGCACGATCCCAGGGTCCTGGGATGGAGTCCCGCATCGGGCTCCCTGCTCAGTGGGGAGTCTGCTTCTCCCTCTTCCCTTGTCCCTCCCCACTACTGATGCTCCCTCTTGCGCTCTCCCTCTCTCTCAAATAAAGAAATAAAATCTTAAAAAAAACAAAAAAAACTCTAGGCTGCCTTTTCTAGGAAGAAAAGCTCTTTCAGGTCACCAACAGCAATGACCCCACACAAAAGGGAGCGTCCAGGGCCACCAAAGAATTATAAACATTCACCTACGGTTAAAAAAACAACAACGAAATGCTGGTCAAAGCATCTGTGGTTCACACAGAAAAGTATTACAAACGAAACACTTAGGCGATCCACTTTCGCCCGACACCCACCTCACGGAGTGGGATGATGAGGCTACACACGTTCTCCCCCTTGCTGGTGAAGCAGATGTAATTCGTGGACACAAACATCTGCCCCAAGATGTGCATTTTGTTGAATGGAGTCCAGAGGGTGCAGTCTGTGTGGCCGTCCAGTTTTTCATCTTTGGGCAGCCGGAAGAGTGCACGGTACCTCTCGCTCTTGGCCCTGGCGTCGAGATCACTGGAAGGCAAGGACAGCATCACCTCGCACGAGAGAAACGTTTCAGTGGCATCTGAAGGATGCAGCGGGGAGGTCTCGCAGCCCAGCTCTCCGCTCCTCCACCCGGTCACTCACCCCCACCTTCTTGGCTTTCTCCCGGAGCTAACCCCAACCTATGACCCAGAAGCACAATAGAATTATTTAAATCTGTGTAGGTCCCTTGGGCAGTCATTTTACAATCAGTATCTGTAAATGTTGAAGACACCTGAGGAAGACTAGGCCTGGATAGGAAATCCACTGTTCTTCTAAAGGAATGCGGTAATTTCTAAAGAGGTTATTACATTCACACTTCTCCAGAGCCACTTTTGGGGCCTTAACTCTTAAGAAAGATCTAAGGAGAGTGCAAACAAGCCTCACGAATCTCCTGGCTATCACGGTCTGGCCTAAAAAGACAACAAAATTGCCTGAAACACAGAACAACCCACCTCTTGTCCACTTTGAGTTTCCAACCTCAGCTCGGTTTTTCTCCCCTTTTTCCTGTTTATCAAGTCAGTTGTTCAAGCCTCTCAAGCTTCTATGCCACCTCAGCCGCTGGGTGGGAGAGTCTCTGGCTTCCCAGAACAAAGCCGGGCTCCCCCCACCCCGGCCCCAGTGCCCTCCCTCTTACTGCCAATTTGCTTCCATCCTCACCGGCTCTTACTTCCTTTCCATTGCAGAGGGAGAGGTATGAGCACACACAATTTTCTCCACACCCCATTGGACGTCACCTCTAAAATGACTGGTTTTCTTATAGCTTTAGCTCTGGGCCCCCTCCTTCCCTGCACCTACCTTCACCACAAACCCTTCCCCTTCCATCCTATATTCAAATCTTCTGCATTCTAAGATCTATCCTTCCTCCTTTACCACTGAATCTCTTGAAAGAGCAGTCTACACTTGTCTAATTCCCGTTCCTTGCCTTTCATTTGTGATTCGATCCACTTCAATAACACCCTTCACCCTCAACCGCGCCGCTGAAACACGCCTCAGAGCAGCAGACATCTTCAGCGCAGTGATCTCTTGTCAGGTTCCAATACCAGCTGTACTCCAGGGATTTCCAGTTCCATCTATGCTATGGCATAGCCCTCGTACGTGCTCTCCCTCTCTCACTCCCTATCTCAGTTCCGGACAATTCCATGCACACACTCCCACTTGAGAGCCTCAACTTTTCCTTGACCCTCTCTCTAGCTCCACTCCCACAACCAGACTTCCAGGCTTTTCTGCAGCCTCTCCTCATCACATGCCTCCCCACTTTCCAGACATTGATGGACTTAATCCCCTCTGTGCTTTTCCCCTGTGATTCCTGCATTGTGTTATTCCCTCTGGCTGAAATATCCATCTGACTGAATCTGTATGGGTGACTTCTACTACCTCTGGAGAGACCACTCCAAGAAGCGCCCTATGAGGGCTTTACCCACCACCTCCCCCCAGCACCCCGCCCATAGGCACCCCACCCACAGGTACCCCGCCCCCGGGACCAGAAGAGTTCCCGTCACTTTGTGTCAGAGCTGGCCGTGTCTGCCTCACTCGTTGACCTTTGAGTGCTTCAGACAGTTTTTTTCAGTTCTGCATCTATACCCAGAAAACTGGTCAGACCCCTTGCGATGGTTCAGAAAAGGTTACATTTCACAGAAGAATGTAAGTCTCTCTTATTTCTGAAGTGTGTAAGACTTTGTCTCTGTCACCTACCGTTTTAGGGCCGACACTTTTTTAGGAGACTTCTTTTTCAGTTTGGGCAGGGATCTGTCCTGTTCAAATCCCTCATTGTCTAAGAGCTGCCTCATGGCTATGTTGGCGAGCTGCTCCATTAACTTGAAGGTCTCATTGATGTTGAGAAAGACAGAGAAGAAATGTTCACTGGACCTCGTGCTCACTTTGATCACATCAGGCAGGAGCAGCGTGGCGTTCTTCTCAAGCTGTGTGATGTCCACCCACCGGATCACCAGCTTGGCTGAGCACAGGGAACAAGCTGGTCAGCACCTGGCTCCTTAAAATCCCCGAAGGATCCTTCAGTCTCACCACCCAGCCCTCAATCTCGCTGAACTCCTCTGAGTTTGCATGTGCCATATTTGTTACTGTTTTGTTTGAGAGACAAATTTAGACCCCATAAATTCTGAAGTCATCCTTATCATGGACTGAAGTCCATGTCAACAATGTTTATTACAGCTTTGGGGACTCCCTATTATTTAATAACCTTTTTTTTTTAAAATAATGAGAATAATTAACTTCACTTGTTACATAGTTAAAACATAGTGTAGACTGACTCATCACTACAGATCTATTTGTGGCATTCTGATGTGGTTTATGAGTTTGGGGCAACACCTCAGCAGACTTTCCCAAGTTTCCCTCTGACATTCTAGACAGCTCACCTTCCCTTCCCATAAGGAAAGAATAAAAGCAAAGGTGATTAATACTGAGGTACATCCAGCCCTGGCGGGGGACCTTCCCCTTCCAGTAGCTGCAAGAGTAATAGTTGACGAGCTTCTCCTCCTCGGGCATCCCGAACAGCCTGTGGAATTTCACAATGGCTTCTTTGAACTTCTCCGTGTCATCATCTTCCTTCACGTCGTTGATCTTGTTATACTCTGCAATGATACCCTGGAGCAAGGAGAAAATGAGGCACATGACGAGTATTAACAAGACTAGGGCTGCTTTTTTTCTGTATGCTGTAAATATTGGAAAGAAAAAAAAAAACAATTACTTATGCTAGAATTTTTTTTAATTGATGAATTATTTTTCAAAGGCTGCCCCCCAATTCTAAGCCCATTACCGGGAAGCACTTGTGTACTAAAAGATCTTCAAATAACAGTATCAATTTGATTTTCTGTTTATGGGTGTTAATCATTTTAAGAAGTTCACTTAAAATGAAGCCCGTGGTCTTAGTCTACAAATGAGGAGATATAAAAGATTTTGCAAATTCTACTGTTTTTCCTAGCTCATCATGATGAAGTCACCCCAAAGGTCAGTTTCTGCTTTTCTCAAGATTACTACTTCATTAAGAGAACAAAGAGGGCTGGCTTTCACGGAGACCAGGGAAGATCCACTTGGAACCGAGGCTAATCCGGGGGTGAGCAGGCTTTGGGAACGTGCTGTGTTAGGGAACTTCAGACAACCATGAGGTGGCACGAGGGGACTGGACCTCTGGGTGGGGAGAAGAAGCCACTTCAGATGAAGGATGTACAAACCCTTCCCAGTTGGCAAATATACCTACAGCCCACGTGACATTTCAAATTATCAATGCCTTTAGAGGGGTATTTAAAATACATATATTATATATATAATATATAAATTATATACATATGAAATAAGTGAATAAATAAAAGTGACTGAGTCAGAAACCACTAATAAGTAGTAGCAGTTGGGTTTCTAGGCAACCCCAATAACCAATCAACTTAGAGTAAGCCTGGACACCCTCAGGTGGGCTAATACCTGTTCCCCTGCACCACTTAGCAGGGCTCTGACCTGAAGCCAGAATAAGAACATTAGAAGGGAATGAAGTATAATAAACCAAATGATAGCCATGTTTTGAGTGGACAAACATTCAAACTGCATTATCCCAGATCTACTAAATACTAGGCTTCTAGAACGTTCATCTAAATTTAAAAAACAAGATGTCTCTAATAAAAGAGAATTTATGAGGCTGTAGAACTGAGAAACAACACTGGAACACTCCAAGGCCTAGTATATAATATCAATAGGCCGGGCCTTGCCAACTAACTTCAACAGTAAAAGTAACAGTCCCCCTAAGATTCACTTTCCAACTTCTCCACCTTTAAGAAGAGAGAGGATCCAGAAGGCTTATAGTTTGCTTATAATTTTTGTAGACAAGTGGACCGGCTGATGGAGCAAAGGAATGGATCATCTCCCTCTTTTACGTTCTACAGGTACTACATCATATAAAACAGATTATCCTGATTCCAGGCAACAGCTCCACATAACTTTGAAAAATCACTACAATCCAAATATTTGGGATGTCCAACACAAATTCAAATACACAAAGGACAGTGACATGGAATTCACAAAAAGGAAAATTAACTTAGCGAACATGAAAAAATATTCAACCTCATAATCAGAGACAGAAAATTCAAACAGTAAGAGCCCAACTTTTACCTATTAAATCTGGGAAACCGTTTAAACAACCGGAATGCTGAAAAGTGAGCAATGATGTAATTGCACAGGGATTCTAATATACTGACAATCTCTACTAAGGGCCACTAAAAAGGTGTAAACTTAATAATCAATGTTTTATAATCTGTAATCTATCCCAAAGGAATGAAACAAAAACTCCAGAAGAACTTATATGAACAAGTGTTCACCATATGATATTACTGTTTGTGCCTACCCCAACTGGTCTAGAATGTAAGGAGACTTCTAGAAAGAGAGGAATGGTATAGTCAATATGGGATGATATTACATTATTAAAATAACAATGAAAAATTATGTAACAATACCAGTCAAGGGGACAAAGACGTGATATAAAATTATACACACAGTAAGACTATTACGATAAAATGCACTCCAGAAATCTAGAAATAAATATACAAAATGTTATCTATGGGTTTGAGTTATGGTTGCCTCTGCAGTTAATTATTACATTTATAATTTATAAAAGTTAATTAAATCTCAAAACAATACATTTGTTGGTTCCCTTCATGATTGGACAACTGGGAATGCTTAAAGCATTCATTTGCACATGAATGACATTCTTTCACACATAATTGCATTAATAGCAGTTCCTTCCTCATAATTGGTTTCAGGGGAATTAAATGTGACATTTTTGGTGTAATAAAAACAGTAAGAAGAACGGCTATTTGACATAATTGGTCTTTGTTTTATTTTCTGTTTTTTTGTGTGTTTGTTTTTGTTTTCCTCCTGGCTATTGTCACTTCTAAGTAATTTGTATCTATTATCCAAAGACGTACCATCTGAGGGAGGACTAGCAAGACCTAACTAAGGACCGCAGAAGTGCCTCCTGCACAGGCAAGAAGCCTGACGACCATCCCCACCCCAGGCAGCAGCCCCCTGCGACATGGTCAGCTGAGGAACCTCACACTCTCTGTTTCCATTACTTCCCAGAAATTCAGACATGTGACTCAGAAATGAAATGAAGAAGTTATAAAAACCAGAAGGGTTTTATCAATAAAACAACTCTCGGGTATTCAAGAATACTTTTTTGTTTGGAAACTCCTACCTCCTCCCAGCTTCAAACTGACCCTTTCCAGCGTCTTCCCTGCTCCCGTCTTCACCCTCTTCACTACCTGTCTAGTTTCGTTAATCATGACCATGGAGTACAAACTGAAATCAGCCATCCTGAAGCAGTGAAAAATATCCATCTTGAGGGGCAAAGGGTGGGGGAAAGGAAGAGGGTGATATGTTACATGTGTTTTTGTGCTGTTCAACCCTCCCTAATTTTATGTGGTCCCATTAAAATTCAGTTCACTCCCTCAAAAATAGCAGACCCTAAAAAGGCAATGATATTCCACTCTTTCTTCTGATGATAAAACTATTACTTGAGGGGTGCCTGGGTGGCTCTGTGGGTTAAAGCCTCTGCCTTCGGCTCGGGTCATGATCTCCGGGTCCTGGGATTGAGCCCCACATTGGGATCTCTGCTCAGCAGGAAGCCTGCTTCCCCCTCTCTCTCTGCCTGCCTCTCTGCTTACTTGTGATCTCTGTCTGTCAAATAAATAAATAAACTCTTTAAACCTACTACCTGTTCGTGTAAAAGTTTAGTGTAAGAGAAGAAATCAGGTAGAAATTGGCCATCCTGTATAATTTTAATGAGAGATGAACTATCAGATCACTTCCTAGAATTCTTCCTTAATCCAGGTATAAAGAAAGGCTTTCTAACAATGACTAAAAATCTGGAAAGAATTTCTAATTTTGACTAAATAAAACATTTACATGTTCCATGGCAAAAACTATCATAAGCAAAGTCAAAAGGCAAATGACAAACTTAGGGAAAATATCTGTGGTATATATCACCAACAAAAGGCTAGTGGCCGGGCACCTGGCTGGCTCAGTTGGTTAAGCTACTGCCTTCAGCTCAGGTCATGATCCCAGAGTCCCTGGATCAGATCAGGCTCCCAGCTCCACAGGGAGTCTGCTTCTCCCTCTGACCTTCTCCCCTCTCCCTCTCACGCTCTCTCACTCTCTCTCAAATATATAAAATCTTTTTTTTTAAAAAAGGCAAATGGCCTTTATATAAAAGAACTTAAAAATTAAGAAAAATAAGACCAAAATCCCATAGAAAAATAGGTGAAAGACATGAGCGGACATTCTACAGAGATATAAAAATGGCCCATTAAGGATTTAAAAATATATTCAACTTCACTCATAAGTGAGATAAATGCAAATTAAAATAACACTAAAATATTTCCCCCCATCAGATTGGCAAAAACTCAAAAGCCTGATAATCTACTTTTTTGGTGAAGTTGTAGGAAAACAGGCTTTCCCATATATGCCAGTGGGAATGTAAAATGGTACAATTCCTGTGTGTGTCGGGGGGGGATTTGGCAGTATTACGCAAAATGACACATGCATTTACCCCTAGATCTGGCAATCCCACTGCTAACAGTTTATCTTAAAGACAGATCCCCACAAAACAAACACACACACAAATGTATATGTATATACACACATACACATATCCATGTATATTATTATATGTGTGAATAATAATTCATGCATATACTATATGTTTGTGTGTAAATATATATATAATTATTTATAAATGCAAAATATTGGAAACTACTTAAATGTTCAAGTGTAGAAGAGTGCTGAATTCTTTACAGTACATACACACATAATATTCACCTATTCGGAAGAATCAGGCACTCAGTGTAATGTGGGATCCTGGATTGGATCATGGGATAATAAGACGTGAAGTGGAAAAACTGGTAAAATCCAAATAGAGTCTGTAGTAAACAATATTTTCTTTCTAAAGGTCTATTTATTTGAGTGAGAGAGAGAGTGCACGCATGCACCATGAGGGGGTGAGCAAGGGGAGGAGCTGAGGGAGAGGGAGAGAATCTTAAGCAGACTCCACACTGAGTGCAGAGCCTGATAAGGGGCTCGATCTCACAGTCTTGAGATCGTGACCTGAGCTGAAACCAAGAGTCAGATGTTTAACCGACTGAGCCACCCAGGTGCCCCTGTAGTTAATATTGCATTACTGTTCATTTCTTAGTTTCGATAAATACGCTATGGTTACAGAAGATGTTAATATTAATGACAGCTCAGTGGTAGGGTCTATGGGAATTCTCTGTCCTATTCTTACGGTTCTCCTGTAAAACTAAAAATCAATATTTTAAAATAAAAACAAAACTAAGAAAATGTTTTAAAAAAACCCAAACAAACAGCAGAGGTACCTGGGTGGCTCAGTGGGTTAAAGCCTCTGCTGTCGGCTCAGGTCATGATCTCAGAGTACTGGGATCGAGCCCCGCATCAGGCTCTCTGCTCAGCAGGGAGCCTGCTTCCCCCCGCCCCCCTCCCCGCCCTGCCTGCCTCTCTGCCCACTTGCGATCTCCGTCTGTCGAATAAAGAAATAAATTTAAAATTCTTAAAAAAAAAAATAAAAAACAAACAACATGTGGATACTCTCTATGAACTAATACAAAGTGTTACCCAAGAGTTACTGAGTGAAAAGAGCAAATGCAGAGGAGAATATATACATTAAGGCTTATGTGTAAGATTTAAAGAGAAATAGGAAAAATACATACATCTGCCTCTTTACAAAAAGAAACACAGGAAGGATACATAGACCAGATAACAAGGAAGTTAGTTAACTACAAGGGGTTGGGGAGAACAAGGTAGCAAGAATGAAGGAGAGAGTAATTTAATTTTGTAATTAATTTAATTTTGTAATTTAATTTTGTAATTAATTTAATTTTATAATTTACTTTTGGAAGTTTGGGAAATTTAAACTTTTGGAAGCATGCTAATATTTTCTACCTGCAAAAAATATTAAACTAATATAAATTAAAAATGCTAGAAGAAAAGGCCTGAAACTGAAAGCAAATGGAAACAGGGCTGATTCCAGGACTGGGACAGAGAAAGTACAAGATGAGTCTGGGACACAGGGTGCCTGGGTGACTCCGTTGGTTAAATGTCTGCCTTTGGCTCAGGTCATGATCCCAGGGTCCTGGGATCAAACCCTACATCAGGCTCTCCACTAAGCAGTGAGTCTGCTTCTCCTTCTATGATTTCTCTCACTTTCATTCTCTCTCAAATAAATAAAATCTTAAAAAAAAAAATGATGAGTCTGGGGTATCCTGCTATAGCTGAAGTAAACAAGTGTTCAAAAAAGTAACAAGGACATGACACGAGGATGAAGAAGGCACGCTGTAGGTTTGGGACAGTGTGAGTACCAAAATAATGAAGTCTAGGAGGGAAACATAAACAACTGAAAACCAGAGGAATCCACGAGTCTGTAACAAAAATAAATCGATGAATAAATGCCAAGAGAGCTCTTGCTTACAGCAGAATAACAGGTGCCAAATGATAAATGTAAGAGAATGCTGGGGTTGAAAAATGATTTTTTTGTAAAAACGTCACAGCCAAGATTGGTTCAGACAAAAAAAATCATGAATGGACACTAACTCATGGGGAAATTTTGATAAGGAGTAGGATATCTGTGTAGCCTTAAATAAAGTGTTTTCTCACAGAAAATTTCAAATTGTTTATTATTGGAAAAGGCAAGATTAGTAACTCTACAGTGGAGAACTCAGGTAGGTAACACCTTTTCGGCTTTCTATCCCCCACGAGGGGAGATACCACGTCCCTCCAGAAATGTTCCTCTGACAAGGACGTAAGCGTTCCCCCTGGGCATGCATCATTGGAATCAGATCCTAGGAAACGTGACAAAACCCAAAATGAAAAATGTCCTGTTTAAAACAAACAAACAAACAAAATTGCATACTTAAAAATATGAATGTCCTAAAAGACAAAAAAAGGCTATGGAAACATTCTAGATTGAAGGATACAAGAGATGAAAACAAATTCAACAGCTTCCCAGACTGAATCTTACACTGGACTGAAAGGGGAAAAATGGTAGACACTGATCAATCAACAAGACTGGGATATCTACCAAATATTAGAGTAGAACATTAATGTTCAATCTATGGAAGGTGATGATGACTGCAGTGTTATTATTTAACAGAATATTCTTAGAAATACACACTGAAATATTTGGGGGGAAATTCCACTCAAGTAAAAAGTAAATGAGCACTCAAATGATAACATAAATGGGATAAAATGTTAAGACCAGGAGAGTATGCAAAAGGTCTACAAGGCTCTTATTTTTACAACTTTTCTGTAAGTCTGAAATTATTTCTAATTAAAAGTTAAAACAAAACAAAACAAAACAAACAGGGGCTCTTGAGTGGCTCAGTGGGTTAAGCCTCTGCCTTCGGCCCAGGTCATGATCTCAGGGTCCTGGGATCAAGCCCCGTCTCAGGCTCTCTGCTCAGTAGGGAGTCTGCTTCTCCCTCTCTCTCTGCCTGCCTCTCTGTCTATTTGTGATCTCCGTCTGTCAAATAAACAAATAAATAAAGCTTTAAAAACAAAACAAAGAGCCCACTACCTGTATTTTTCCTCTCACAAATGTGGTGATGTCATTCTCGTTTTCAAAGATGGAGAGCGTCTGCAGTAGATTTTGCTCCAGCCATTCCCAGTGCTCAGTGATTTCTTTTCTGGAACCACCTGTATGAATAATAAGATGATTTAAAAAATGATAATAAAATTTGGGGAATTTACAAGATACTTAAACAGGCTCACTTCATCAAGATGCACTAAAGGAGACCACTGTCCCAACAGTGTCACTAAAGGAGACCACTGTCCCCACAGCTCTGCCTTGAAATGCTTTGTCCCTTTCAGAAGAGACCCAGAAGACACATAAGGATATGGAAACCCAAGAGTAAGCACTGCGTCAGAGTCAAGTGTGACCAGGTGGGTTCAGAAACGTTTCTGACACTGTCTCCTGTTAGAAGGTAGCAACGTTTCTCCCACTCATTCTCTGGAATTGGGACTTGAGCACAACCCTCCACTCGCCTCCCTCCTAGAACCTCCATGCACGTCACAGGCTAACCTAGATCTCCCTAGGGGCCTAGGTTACAGTTGTTAAATTGCAATAATCTGAGAGCTCTGGTGTGCCACTGGAGGTCTGAGGTAACCACCTCCTATAATGGGCAAAAATGATTCTCGCTCACTTCAATTATGAATGAGATGTGACAGGGGACAATCGCTGGGGAACAGCGGCCTGGCTCTCGCGAGCACCACTGTCTTGAAATGTAATGGGATGAGGTCATCCTCAGAGTCTCTGAGCAAGTCACTCCCTTTCGGTCAGTGCTAAGAAGCATTAAGTCCCCTCTCCTGGAAGGCTCCGCACTCAAACAACCCCAGCCTTGTAGCCTATGTAACAGGCACCGCTCTCCCCTCGCCACTGCGGGGCATCCCACGGATGAACGGCGTCAGGATGTGCTTGGGAAGACACTGAGCTAAATTCCTTTCCCTTCCCCTTTTATTATTGCTCTGGGATTGTTAACGGTCTTGCAGAAAACCAGGTTGTATAAATCATTCATAGACATATATATATAGATCGTAGGCACTGCTAATTCCAGAATTAAGGAACGATTCTCTGATTCCACTGATTCATCAACCTCCAGGCATCTCCTCGGATTTCCAAGCTTTCTTCTCCTTGATTGCTTAACAGTGTCTTTGCTACTCTTTGTTCTCTGTCACCAATAATTCAAGGGAAGTCAGAATCTCACTCTGACTCCTGACAAAGAAGGGTGGGAGACCCGAATGGGTCTACAATGATATTCAGAATCGCAGAACTAAAATCTCCTAGAGGCGAGGTTTCAGAACTGCTGTTTAAGGAGAGGGAAAACCAAACCAAAGCCAAGTTCATTTTCTTTTAAGACTAAACGCCAAAACTGCCTAAATGGAATACCGACCGATGGAGAGGATGAGAAGCCGATTTGTTAGTGGAAAGGCAGTCCTATGAAAGCACGGAGGAACAGACCACAGCTCTCTGTGGGCTTTACCCATGGCCATCGTCAACCACGTGTAAAGGCAACTGAAGACTGTACTACAATGTAACGGAGAGAGCTAGGACTCAGGACACATGGGTCCCCTCCCGCTGCCATTAGCCAGCTGGGTGACTTTAGACAGTTTGTTTAATCTGTAAAATGGAGATGAATGAAACACACATACACACACCCCTTTCCATCTCAGAGCAATGCTATAGAAATCCCAAGGAATAATGTCCACAGAGATACTTTGGAAAATAGAAAATATTTTTCAGATGCAAAGAACAATGACTGTTTGGAATATTTAGAGGAATAAGTATTCTGGAGTTTACCAGAGTGCTTTCAAACATTTCAGAGTTTAAATTTTTCAGTAGTCACTGAAAAAAATTCTTTTTAAAGATTTCATTTATTTGAGAGAGAACAAGCAAGCAAGCATGGGCAGGGGAGAGGCAGAGGGAGAGGGAGAAGCAGACTTCCAGCTGAGCAGGGGGCCCGACGCAGAGCTTAATCCCAGGACCCTGAGATCAGCATGACCTGAGCCGAAGGCAGATGTCTAACCGACTGAGCCACCGAGGCGCCCCGGCTGCTGGAAAAATTTCTAAAATATACTGTTTGCCCTTCATTGTCTGAAAAGAGGTCGCTACCGTCCTTGGCTGCCAGGAGCCCTCCACCCTGGCCACCTGTGCTCACTGGCACTGGCAGGTGTGGGCACCTAAGAACAGAGGCACTCCTAGAGACCCACGGGACTGCTGAGCTTCTGCAGACCTATCGGGCACAATTCCCAGCGTCTGTCTAATCTTGCTTCTTCTTCTGCCCCTGCCTATGCTGACTGCAGATGTGCCTTCCAGAGGCTGGTTTTCACGTGCTATCTCACCATGCTCTGCCCTTGACCAGGTAGTCACTCCAGGTACTTGACTTTAGATCCCCTGTTACATTGGCTCTGGAATCCAACCTCCACTCAACCTCACTAATCCTCAATCATCCTGGATAGAAAAGTCCATCAGCTACAAGACCTAGAACGGAACAGGTGTGCCTTCAGCTTTGCACATGCTTCAAAGTGTTCTTTCTGCACATATTCATGTAAGAACACCCACCCACGTGCACACACAGGGTAAAAATGGTGTATGCATGTATATACTCATTCAACAAACACCTACTCATACTTTCAATTGTCGTGGATAGAATACAAAGACATTATGGCTAACTTCCATCCTTTTTTAAAAAAATATATTTTTTAAGATTTTATTTATTCCTTTTATAGATAGAGAGAGGGAGCAGGGGAGGGGGCAGGGGAGAGGCAGAGGGAGAGGAAGAGGGGGAGAAGTGCTCTCCACTGAGCGTGGAGCCCGACACACAGGACTCCATCCCACAACCCCGAGATCATGACCTAAGATGAAACCAACTGGATGCCTAATTGCTTAACCAATTCTGCCACTCAGGTGCCCCTCCCATCTTTAAGTAAGCCAGCTGAGTACTATGGTACTAAAGTTCAGATTTACTACAAACATTGTTTCCCCACCTACTGCCTTCTCTGCTATCCTAGGATCTGCTGTGACCCACCCCATTGCACTGTCCATCATTTCCGTGATCCCCACCTTCTACCACCTAACACCATTTGCACCACTGGCTTTTCTCCCTACTTCTTGTTGCCCAGGATGTAAATCCCCACCTTTCTATCTTCGATTACTGCCACGGCCCCCCACTGCTGCTGCTCGTGAGGTTTCCATTCTGCTCTCCATCTCCTGTTGCTTCTCCCATACTTGTGAGTGTCATAGGAAAAGGCTAGGTTTCTAGAGTTATCCTGAGCCACTCACTGCTCCCACATAGGAAAGGAGCTGCCACTGCATATCTCCACATCTTTCAGCACGCTCGGCGCCTTGGGCCTGCTTCTGTACTACCGAACAGGTTTTGGCGGTTTCTTCTGGCTCTATGTACATCTAAGATTTCAAAGTTCCCGAAGACTGAGATCTAGATACGGAAGGACTTTGTGTACCATGATATGAAACCTTTATCACCATATACTATTTGAGGAGAGAAAAGACACAAACGCCATCCGCCAATGGTAGTTTCAGGAATTAACTATGGATACTTATCTATACCCAAAAGATACTTTCTAGGGCAAGTAATGAAATATTCCTTTTAAGTTTATTGCTTCCTATAGAACAGCACCACATTCTCTGAACACTTCCCTAAATGCCCCAGGTCCTGGGGACTAGAAGTATGATCAATATCGACAAAGCAGAGCTGGAGTCCCTGACCCAGCAGGTGAGACAAATTCTGAAGATGCCACCCTTGTAAAAAGTATTTCTGGAATCAGGCGTCCATTTCTGCCTGCTTCTCACTCCAGACCAGAGCCCACATTACCTCTCAGAGATCACAGAGCAAACGTCCTGTTAACTGAGACCCACTGTCCCTCTGCCGGACCGCTGTTCAGGAATGAGCGAAACTCCGCAGGAAAAAGGCCGGCATCCTACAGGTTCCTTATAATAGCTCTTTCCTTTCTCAAGACACTAAATACAAGGGTTGCCTATTTAAGATCTTGGAAGTTTTCTTTGGTTACTTTTTAAGGTGAGGTAACACATGGAGCTCTTGTGCTGTGAATAGGGACGGGTCTGTTCACCCAGCAGTTCGAATAGAAGGTGTCAGAAGCTCAGAACAAGAAAGGGAGGGCCCGGCTGTCCATTTTCTGGAAACGCTTCATTTATAGAGATACAGCAGGACAAACAAGCTGACCCGACGGTGTGATCAGCTGGAACTACAAAGAAAGCTGGTGTTGGGCATGAGAGCCCCTCAGAAAATCCAAGTCAATCCAGGTTGTAGCATCCTGCTGTGGTAAAAACTAGATCAACACCTGATGGGCTTAAGGTTACTTAGAAATTAATTGTGGGAAAATGGGAATCTTTATCTCTCGGACTGGTGGTTTTTGTTTTGTTTGTTTGGTTTTGAAGAACACTAGCCACAGGCCCTGTTGCATATATCTGCGCAAAATCAGAACATGATTTAAGATGACGAAAATACAAAATCATCCTAGTCTAGTGTCTCATCTAAGTTTAAATGTATCTTCAAGTACATAAAGACTACTTGAAATAAAAAGGAAGAAGCATTAAGATGGACCCATGATTTGATTCTCCCATATCTAGCCTTTGAGGATTAAGAACAAAGTCTTACAGCCCCACTGATACATAATCAGCAGATATTTCTTAGCGATGCATGGTCACCTAACTTCAAAACCTATAATGAAGGATGAATAGCTACCATTTACATCCACGTGGATGGGACTGGAGGGGATTCTGCTAAGTGAAATAAGTCAAGCAATGACAATTATTGTATGGTTTCACTCATATGTGGAACATAAGGAATAGTGCAGAGGATCATAGGGGAAGGGAGGGAAAACAATGGGAGGAAATCAGAAGGAAGACAAACCATGAAAGACCCTTGACTCTGGGAAACAAGCTGAGTGAGGGCTACAGAAGGGAGGTGGGTGGGGGGATGGAGTAACTGTGATGGGTATTAAGGAGGGCACGTGGCATAATGAGCACTGGGTATTGTATGCAACTGATGAATTACTGAACACTGCATCTGAAACTAATGATGTACTCTACGTTGGCTAACTGAATTTTTTTTTTTTTAATTTCTTTTCAGCGTAACAGTATTCATTGTTTTTGCACCACACCCAGTGCTCCATGCAATACGTGCCCTCCCTAATACCCACCACCTGGTTCCCCCGACCTCCCACTCCCCACCCCTTCAAAACCCTCAGGTTGTTTTTCAGTGTCCATAGTCTCTCATGGTTCACCTCCCCTTCCAATTTCCCTCAACTCCCTTCTCCTCTCCATCTCCCCATGTCCTCCATGTTATTTGTTATGCTCCATAAATAAGTGAAACCATATGATAATTGACTCTCTCTGCTTGACTTACTTCACTCAGCAGAATCTCTTCCAGTCCTGTCTATGTTGCTACAAAAGTTGGGTATTCGTCCTTTCTGATGGAGGCATAATACTCCATAGTGTATATGGACCACATCTTCCTTATCCATTCGTCCGTTGAAGGGCATCTTGGTTCTTTCCACAGTTTGGCGACCGTGGCCATTGCTGCTATAAACATTGGGGTACAGATGGCCCTTCTTTTCACTACATCTGTATCTTTGGGGTAAATACCCAGTAGTGCAATTGCAGAGTCATAGGGAAGCTCTATTTTTAATTTCCTGAGGAATCTCCACACTGTTCTCCAAAGTGGCTGCACCAACTTGCATTCCCACCAACAGTGTAAGAGGGTTCCCCTTTCTCTACATCCTCTCCAACACACGTTGTTTCCTGTCTTGGTAATTTTGGCCATTCTAACCGGTGTAAGGTGGTATCTCA
Source organism: Martes martes (assembly GCF_963455335.1). Classification (NCBI taxonomy): domain Eukaryota; kingdom Metazoa; phylum Chordata; class Mammalia; order Carnivora; family Mustelidae; genus Martes; species Martes martes. The sequence continues at coordinate 136,519,979 of NC_137889.1, forward strand.
ATGTGGTTTTAATTTGAATCTCCCTGATGGCTAGTGATGATGAACATTTTTTCATGTGTCTGATAGCCATTTGTATGTCTTCATTGGAGAAGTGTCTGTTCATGTCGTCTGCCCATTTTTTGATGTGATTATCTGTTTTGTGTGTGTTGAGTTTGAGGGGTTCTTTATAGATCCTGGATATCAACTTTTTGTCTGTACTGTCATTTGCAAATATCTTCTCCCATTCCGTGGGTTGCCTCTTTGTTTTGTTGACTGTTTCCTTTGCTGTGCAGAAGCTTTTGATCTTGATGAAATCCCAAAAGAAGTTGCTGTGGCTGATATTGAAGAGGTTACTGCCTATGTTCTCCTCTAGGATTCTGATGGATTCCTGTCTCACATTGAGGTCTTTTATCCATTTCGAGTTTATCTTTGTGTACGGTGTAAGAGAATGGTCGAGTTTCATTCTTCTACATATAGCTGTCCAGTTTTCCCAGCACCATTTATTGAAGAGACTGTCTTTTTTCCACTGGATATTTTTTCCTGTTTTGTCGAAGATGATTTGACCATAGAGTTGAGGGTCCATATCTGGGCTCTCTACTCTGTTCCATTGGTCTATGTGTCTGTTTTTATGCCAGTACCATGCTGTCTTGGTGATCACATAAAATCTATCTATGAAAGACCCACAGCAAATATCATCCTCGGGGCACCTGGGTGGCTCAGTGGGTTAAGCCTCTGCCTTCGGCTCAGGTCATGATCTCCAGGTCCTGGGACAGAGCCCCGCGTCGGGCTCTCCACTCAGCGGGGAGCCTGCTTCCTCCTCTCTCTCTCTCTCTCTCTGCCTGCCTCTCTGCCTACTTGTGATCTCTGTCTGTCAAATAAATAAATAAAATCTTTAAAAAAAAAATCATCCTCAATGGGAAAAAGCTTGCAGCCTTCCCGTTGAGATCAGGAACACGACAAGGATGCCCACTCTCACCACTCTTGTTCAACATAGTATTAGAAGTCCTAGCAACAGCAATCAGACAACAAAGAGAAATAAAAGGTATCCAAATTGGCAATGAAGAAGTCAAACTCTCTCTCTTCGCAGATGACATGATTCTTTATATGGAAAACCCAAACGACTCCAACCCCAAACAACTAGAACTCATACAGCAATTTAGTAACGTGGCAGGATACAAAGTCATTGTATAGAAATCAGTGGCTTTCTTATACACTAACAATGAAAATACAGAAAGGGAAATTAGAGAATTAATTCCATTTACTATAGCACCAAGAACCATAAGATACCTGGGAATAAACCTAACCAAAGAGGTAAAGGATCTGTACTCGAGGAACTACAGAACACTCATGGAAGAAATTGAAGAAGACACAAAAAGATGGAAGACCATTCCATGCTCTTGGATCAGAAGAATAAACATTGTTAAAATGTCTATACTGCCTAGAGCAATCTGTACTTTTAATGCTATTCCGATCAAAATTCCACCGGTATTTTTCAAAGAGCTGGAGTAAATAATCCTAAAATTTGTATGGAATCAGAGGAGACCCCGAATTGCTAAGGAAATGTTGAAAAACAAAAATAAAACTGGCAGCATCACGTTACCTGATTTCAAGCTTTACTACAAAGCTGTGATCACCAAGACAGCATGGTACTGGCTAACTGAATTTTTTAAGAAAATGATGTTTGTTGGAAAAACAAAACAAAACCCCCCAAAAAACAAAACCTACTTAAGTGCAATAAGTAGGACTGGAGGTTAGATTATCTGGAATAAGAAGAAGCCTGGTTATTATGGAGACAATATCACACTGTAGATCAGAACACAGGCTTTGATGTCAAAAAAAGTAGAGCTGGTTTCAAAAGTGCACACACTGACTTTGTGATCGTAGGTAAAGTACTTAATTTCTTTGTGCTGCAAATACCTCATCTGTAATATGTAGGTAACAACACTTGCCACATCGGTTTGTGCTGGGGATTAAAGAAGATAGTACACACACGTGAAGTCCCAAGCACAGGTCTAGAATATACAAAGCACTAAATAAACAGTTGTTTTTGCTATTACCATCGTGAGCAATAGACAAAGATGTCATCTTGACATGTGATGGAGGAGGTATTTCTAACTACTGATGTCAGGGCGCTAAAACATTAGCTGTTTAACCCTTGCCTGACTAACATGCATCAGCAGAAATCTCTCTGGCTAGGGCATCGTTATGTTTGGCATCATTATGTTTGGACTGCAAACTGTACACATCACTAGAGTAAGGCGTTTATAGAACAACTCCTTGTGTAACTACTGTAAGCTTCTTACATAACTCTGCTTAAATCTCTTATGGTCATAACAATATGCTCCTAGCTTTACAACCACATTTTTTTAAAGATTTTATTTACTTATTTGTCAGAGAAAGAGCACAAGCAGAGGGAGCAGCCGAGGGAGAGGGAGAAGCAGACTCCCCGCTGAGCAGAGAGCCCGATCTGGGACTCAGATCCCCTGACCCTGGGATCATGACCTGAGCCAAAGGCAGATGCTTCACCAACTGAGCAGCTCAACCAATGTACCCAGGCACCCTACTTTATAACCACTTTGAGAAAAGAGAAGGCCAGGTAACTCATCCAGCCTCGACTGAAGGATTCTTACAGTCCTGGATGTGGTTAATGTCCTTATTTTATGTATTTCACTTAAGCACCAAGGTCCTTTCCCACTCTGAATGGGAGAAAGTAGATGGCTATCTTTCTGGAAGGCAATCAAAAGCTAGAGGCACTGAAAGCCTTACAGATATGTATACTTTTTGACTCAGCATATCTGTTTCTATAAACTTATCCTCAAGTGATAATTAAAGGAATGTGAAAAGTTTTTTTCCCAGAGGATATTGATTAAGGTTATTCAAAATGCAGGGGTACCTGGGTGGCTCAGTGGGTTAAGCCTCTGTCTGCCTTCGGCTCAGGTCATGACCTCTGGGTCCTGGGATCGAGCCCTGCATCAGGCTTTCTGCTCAGCGGGGAGCCTGCTTCCCCCTCTCTCTGTCTGCCTGCCTCTCTGCCTACTTGTGATCTCTGCCTGTCAAATGAATAAATAATATCTTTTTTAAAAAAGGGGGGGGCGCCTGGGTGGCTCAGTGGGTTAAAGCCTCTGCCTTCGGCTCAGGTCATGATCTCAAGGTCCTGGGATCGAGCACTGCATCGGGCTCTCTGTTCAGCAGGGAGCCTGCTTCCCTCTCTCTCTCTCTGCCTGCTTCTCTGCCTGCTTGTGATCTCTGTCAAATAAATAAATAAAATCTTTAAAAAAAAAAAAGATTTTTTTCTCAAAATGCAATTAACATAAGGGGGGAAAAGACTCCTGTTTTCGATAATAGTGTATCAGATAAATTATGTTATACACACAATAAAATACTATCTACTTATTAAAACTGACATTACAGAAATAGGTTTTATTAACACGGAAAGTCTATACATCTATGTACACACATATATGCATATGTCTGTATGTATGTAAACACACACACACACACACACACACACACACACACACACACACATTTATATAAACTCTAAAAGGTGACTTAGAGGGGCCCCTGGGTTCTTCAGTTAAGCATCCAAACTTGGTTTTGGCTCAGGTCGTGATCTCAGGGTCTTAAGATCAAGACCCATGTGGGGAATTCAGCGAGGAATTCTGCTAAAATTTCTTTCTCCCTCTGAACTCAGTAAGGATTCTGCTAAAATTTCTTTCTCTCTCTGTCTCTCTGCCACCCTCCACACTCGTGTGTTCCTTCTTTCTCTAAAATAAACAAATCTTTAAAAAATATAAAAATAGGGTGCCTGGGGAGCTCAGTCAGTTAATTGGCTGCCTTCAGCTCAGGTCACGATCCCAGAGTCCTGGGATCAAGCCCTACATTGGGCTCCCTGCTCAGCGGAAAGCCTGCTTCTCCCTCTCCCTCTGCCTGTCGCTCTGCCTACTTGTGCTCTCTGTCAAATAAATAAATAAAAATTTTAAAAAACATATATATAGAGGCACCTGGGTGGCTCAGTGGGTTAAAGCCTCTGCCTTCAGCTCAGGTCATGATCTCAGGGTCCTGGGATCGAGCCCTGCATCAGGTTCTCTGCTAAGTGGGGAGCCTGCTTCCCCCTCTCTCTCTGCCTGCCTCTCTGCCTACTTGTGATTTCTTTCTGTCAAATAAATAAATAAAATCTTAAAATATATATATATATATATAAATAATAAAAGGTGATTTGGAAGTATGGTATTATTGTTTTTAAATTTATTCTTTTTTCTTATCTACATTTTCTATTTTTTTGCAATGACCATGTATTAGTTTACAGAAAAAAAAAACGAGTTCTTTTTTTTTTTAGAAGGTTTATTTATTCTAGAGAGAAAGCAAGTAACCACAAGCGGGAGGGGCAGAGGGAGAAGAAGAGAGAATTCCAAGTAGACTCCCTGCTGAGCATAGAGCCTGACGTAGGGCTTGACCCCACAATCCTGAGACCACAACCTGAGCCCAAATCAGGTGCACCACAAGTTCTTCTTTTTAAGCTGCTGTGCTTCCAAAGATACAAGAACAGTTCTTGTAGATATCCAGAACAAGGAAGGATTATAACATGCCAACTCCCGCATTACATGCATTTCATGTGGATGGCAACTGAATTACCCCACATCTTCTCTCTCCCTTGTAGAGAAATGGCAGAAGCAGAACCCGCTAGCAATCTTTAATGAAACTCTGGGTCTTCCCAGCTGCTGACTAAAAGAATGCTTAATCATGAAAGCCAGTATGGCGCTGCTCAGAAAGTACTGGGCTAGGAAGGGGGAGACCTAAGAGTTAGGTCTCAGCTCTGCACTAGCTAGCTACAACTTGCATTGTGAACTTGAACAATTCACCTTGCCTTTGCACCCTAGTAAAATAAAACTGTGAGGCATGATGGTGGCTAACATAGCTTGCGGGTCTGAAAATGAATGACCATCTAGGCCCAGATGAAATTCTGGGATGGTAAAGAAAAGAGAAACTAAACCACCAGGCAGACAAACCACGGCACCCCCCCGGGCTGTGTCCTCAGTGAAGGGCCCATCAAACACACATTCCCCTATAGTTCTGCTGGAAAGTCACATGTATCCAGAGGGAATTGTCATCAGCTCCTTCTTTCTTTCTGTTTGTCTCTCTTCTCGGTGGTCCCAGAGCTGCTCTGTAGACAATGTCCTTGGAGTTACCAGCATTTTTATGTGTCTCTATTGTCACTGAGGCTGTATAACCCTTCTTACTGTTGGAACCTTCTAGCTCTTCTAATGGGGAGAGTCAAACGGGCTGCCTTCTGCTGAAATCCACTGAGGGCCAAGGAGAGCAGTGGACTGGGCTCTCTCCTGCCTCTGGGGCACCAGGTCCAAAACACCAGCTGCTAAGGGAAGACCTGTCGCTGTTTAGCTCCCTAATGAGAGGCTCAGATGCAAAACAGTCAGTCAAATGATTGGGAGGGGAGAACAGGAGACTGTCTGCATATAATGAGCTCAGCAAAGCTGGCTGACAAATTCCTACGGTACCACTTCCTTTATGTTCTCAGAGACAGCAAAAGGTATAATTCACTGCATAAAGCACCGAGCAAAATGCAATTCAGCAGGCTAGAACTGATGGCACAAAGGGTTATCAACCAAAGAGAAAGATGGCCGGGACGCCTGGGTGGCTCAGTCGGTTCAGCACCCACCTTCGGCTCAGGTCATGATCCCAGGATCCTGGGACTGAGTTCCTCATTGGGCTCCCTGCTCGTTGGGAAACCAGCTTCTCCCTTTGCCAGCCACTCCCCCTGCTTGTGCTCACACGCACTCTCTCTCTCTTTCTCTCTCAGACAAATAAATAAATAAATTCTTAAAAAAATTAAAAACAAAAACAAAAACAAAAAGAATGGTGGCTTCATTTTGGGTAGTAGTGAAAAGAAACAGTCATTACTTGGGAATGTTTTTGGCTCCCTTTCCCAATGAAAGGACTCAATGCCAAGGAGAAGTAAAAGAATAATAATAATAATAAATAAATAATTTAAAAAATTTTAAAAAATCAAACCAATCTGGATACAGCCGTTAGATTAGAAGCAGCATATGAAAATAATGTTAATAATGTTTCACCAAATAACTCTTGCTTTTTTTCCCAGTCTTCTTTCTGTATGGATAACATGATTGCCAAGGGCCAGGTGATTGACCGCTATATTGGGAGGAAGTGAGACTCGATGCAGAAGACCCCTTCTGCCTGGCTCTTTGTGGCTCAAGTCTAAGCCAAGTCAAACAACTAGGATTCACCACTGCTCTTCTACAGAAAGTAGTCTACGTGCAGACACTGCTGGAAGGTGCTTCCTTGAATCCAGCTGACCGGGTGCGGATTCACGAGTATCACACACACCAATATTTCGCAATCCCGTAACTTCCCAAAGGCAGTGAGTTAGACTCACCCGGTTTTCTGCTGACAATTCTCTACGGCAAAGATTCATGAAAGTCAAGCAAATTAAAAAGCTCTTGACACAGTGCCACCAAATACCAACTTTGTAGTTTACAAAAAAAAAAATTAAAATTACAAACGGAAAGGTCAGCATATCAGAGAAATCTGAAAGCTGGCAGCTTCCGCTATTAAAATCCTCCCCTGAAAGGGAGCCAGCAATTTAGGTTTTAAATGGAAATCGATAAGAAGGACTAATGGGTGAATGGGAGTTTCACACTGGTTGTCACTTCCGTGGAGTCTTCCACAAGGAAATTTTGGAAGTAACTCTATGGGTAATCAATATATACAAAAGCTAAAACTGTTCTGGGCTTATTATAATGAGATCATGCCATTGTGACAGGCATTATTTACTGGGAAAATGAAAGTACACTTCTTTGTGGTATAAATAATGCCATCAGCGTGTCCTGCCTCATGTTTTTTAGCCTTGGCTTGGGAAATAATTCAAGAATAATTCAGCTTTGTAACTCTGGGCTCTTTCTTACACGAGTGTTCACAGGAGCATCTGCATCAGAGAATGGCAATGTCCCAGAAACTAACTGAGGAGTAGTGATGTCAGGTCACAGGGAAAGAAGGAAAGGTTAGGGCTGAGGTGGGAGGAATAGAAGTCACAGTGACACCCAAGAGCACCTGGGTGGCTCAGTGGGTTAAAGCCTCTGCCTTTGGCGAAGGTCATGGTCTCAAGGTCCTGGGATCAAGCCCCGCATCAGGCTCTCTGCTCAGCAGGGAGCCTGCTTCCCCCCCCCCCCCCCGCCTGCCCCTCTGCCTACTTGTGATCTCTGTCAAATAAATAAATAAAATCTTTTAAAAAAAAGAAGAAGAAGAAGAAGTCGTCACAGTAACACGACCAGCAGCTCCCCTCAGTGCAAACGCATGCTAACTGGCAAAGTCATGCTCATAGAATTGCTGTAAGGAGAGAGAAGAGAGCTTTAAGGAGCTCTAGGCTCCAAAGATCTCAAAACCCTCTGGACACAAGTAGCAGACAGGCTGGAAGGTGAGACAGAATGTGTCAGAGCGTCTAGTCATAACCGTGTTAAGTCAAGTGGTTAAGGGGCTCTGCCTGATTTCTAACTCCCTTTCTTTTTACTTCTTCACTTGCTGGCTACAATGTCTATTTTAACACATTCTAGAATGTTCACGGACTAAGTGTGACCCTTTCCCCACCAACCCCCCCAGGGTACTTCTCCCTCTAAGGTAGCTATTAGGTCCTTCTCCTGGGTATTGAATGAATGGCCATGGAGTGCTGGCTCAGAGGAGGCTGGGTGGCTCGGTAAGCCTGTCTTCTTCAGAGTTCCAGCTTTCCTTTAACCTTGATCTCCTTCGTCTCGCTCCAATCCCCACCCTTCACTCCTAGGTGGTTTTCTCCATGCCCTGCACCCTAATGCCATTCCTTCATTTGCCAGATTGCATAAATGACTGATACATATATTCCATCACTTCTTATGGGGCTGTTTGCATCTTAACCAGAATAACTTGAAAGGGATACAACACTACAATGTCAGAATTTCAGGTACCATTAAATCCTTGGGGGCACACTCCTAGGGCACCAGGACCTTCTGGCAGCTGGAAACCATACCCAGATAACCTCTCCTACCTATGTAAAAGGCCAGCTGAGATTCTTGCATTTAGCTAGGCACCCTGGGATCAGCTGGCACTGCACGGTACTGGTTCACACTGGGCTATAATTGAATATTTACTTATGTTCTCAAGAGCAGAGACCGGATCTAATTATCGTTATATCTTTAGATCCTAGCACAGCACTTCCCACTGAGCAGAGATCAATTTAAAGACTGAGCAAAGTCAACTGAAAGAGCTCCCAATGGCCAAAGCTGGAATGATTTGAGCAACAAAATAAAGTAGCATCGGACTCCTCCAAAGTATAAAATCAATATGCATGATTCCATACTGATAAAAACAATTGAATAAATTAAAACTCCTCACTCCTTAAGGTGGGCTGTGCAGTGACTTCTGGAGAGTAACAGGATGGAAAGGGGAAGAAAATAGTTACATAACAGTGAAGGAACCCAAAAAATACTACTTCAGCTGGGTGATTGAGGAAAACCTCATTAGTCATAAATTAACAATATGTACCCTTGCTTGACACAATTTGATAAAAATTGTGTCATCTCCTTCAAGAAGATCTGCGATCTCCTTCAAGAAAAATCTTTGCCTAATCATGAGAAAAACAAATTCCAATAGAGGGACACTCTACAATATACCTGACTAGTAACTTCCTTCAAACCTGGCAGGGTCATCCAAGACAAGGAAAGCCTGAGAAACTTCCACAGCCAAGAAGAGCCTGAAGAGACATGACAACTAAATATAATATAGTATCCTGGATAGGATCTTGGAACAGAAAAAAGACATTAGGTGAAATTTAAATAAACTATGGCTTTTGTTTAATAATAGTGTATCAAGGGGAGCCTGGGAGGCTCAGTCAGTTAAGAGTCTGCCTTCAGTTCAGGTCATGATCCCAGGGTCCTGGGATCTACTCCCATATCAGGTTCCTTACTCAGCAGGGAGCCTGCTTATCCCTCTCCCTCTGCCTGCTGCTACCCCTGCTTGTGTTCCCTCTCTCTCTGTCAAATAAATATTTTTTTAAAAAAAGTAATAGTGTATTAATATGGGTTCATTAACTAAAACATACTAAGATGTTAATAATAAGGGAAACTGTATGCGGAGGGTAGATGGGAGGTCTCTGGACTATCTGCCCAACTTTTCTATAAATCTAAGACTGTTCTAAAAAATAAAGTCTATTAATAATAATAATAAAAATCAAGTGGATGTGAAAAAATGTAAAAAATTAAGTGCTTGGTGCCCTTGCTTTTTCTATGGTTATATGCAAAGCTAAATAACTAAAAACAAATAACTAAAAATAACTAAAAAAATAACTAAAAACAAATAACTAAAAAAATCTTGGCCACTTTGGATTAAAAATCCTTGTGAGAGATCCAATAATGAATGGCAGGGCTGCTGACCATCATTTTAAACACATGACATTATTATAGATTATGATCAGAGAAAAAAAAAAAAATCCCTAACTCAAGTAGGAAGAACTGTGCTTGGATATGTATTACTGAGGACACCCAAGTAGTCCCCATGTTCCTCTTCATTTCCCAACTGCCCATGGAGTTAAGTTGGGGTCATGTGACTGGTTCTCGTCAACATAGTATGAGTGGTATGTGACACGTCTGGGCCTAGGGAGTTAAATGTGGGTGTGCCTCCCCCAATGTTTAGAGCAGCAATGTCCACAATAGCCAAACTATGGAAAGAACCTAGATGTCCATCAACACATGAATGGATAAAGCAAATGTGGTATATAGCTACAATGGAATACTATGCAGCCCTCAAAAAGATGAAATCTTGCCATGTGCAACAACATGGATGGAACTAGAGGGCATTATGCTGAGCGAAATAAGTCAATTGGAGAAAGACAACTATCATATGATCTGATATGAGGAATTTGAGACAGGGTGGGGACTCATGGGGGGAAAGGGAGGGAAAAATGAAAGAAGACAGGACCAGGGAGGGAGACAAACCATAAGAGACTCTTAATCTCAGGAAACAAACTGAGGGCTGCTGGAGGGGGTTGGGAGGAGGGATAGGGTGGCAGGGTGATGGACATTGGGCAGGGTATGTACTATGGTGAGTACTGTGAATTGTTTAAGATTGATGATTCATGGGTGCCTGCATGGCTCAGCTGGTTAAGCGACTGCCTTCAGCTCAGGTCATGATCCTGGAGTCCCAGGATACAGTCTCCCATCAGGCTCCCTGCTCAGCAGGGATTCTGCTTCTCCCTCTGACCTTCTCCCCTCTTAGGCTCTCTCTCTCATTCTCTCTCTCTCAAGTAAATAAAATCTTTAAGAAAAAATAAAGAGACTGATGATTCATAGACCTGTACCCCTGAAATAATACACTATATGTTAATAAAAAAACTTTCTTTTAAATTAGAACACTCTGGGAAAAAACATGGGTGTGTCTCTATCTCCTACTTTTCCCATCTAAGTTGTCCTCCCATTGAGGCTTTGTCTCATGATAGATGGAGAAGACCACAGGATCCAAAGGAGACTTTGCCAGAATGAGAAAGAAACCTTTACCATGTTAAGCCATTAAGATTTGGAGTTCACCTGCTGAAGCAGCTATGTTTAATGACCATAAAATACCAAGTGACTGTATTCCCAAACAAAGGTTCCTTCTCTTCTGGCAGAAAGTTGTTAATCATATGGTTTCTCCATATTTCTGAATATGGCTACTTACCACAGGCGATGGTCCAATAGACCAAAGAGTCTGGAGTCTGGTACAGGATTCGGTAAGGAGCCACCCGGGCACTGGAGTCCAGCACAACATCAAGGGTACCCACGAGAAGGCCTGAAGACAGAGAAGGGAAGAGAATGCTTAAGGGTTTCCCCATGCTTCCCCCAAATTCCCAGAGGCAGTGTCAACACACCCTTTCTGTTGGATCTCCCAACGGTCTTCCCCTACAACCCTGCTCGACGGCCCCTCTCCTGTTGCACTCCACCCTGACAAAGTCTTCATCTTAAACAGGCTGAGGTTGGCTCTACAATTCTTGTTCCAAGAACCTCCAAGAGAAACTGCCTAAGTTGGGAGGCAGTCTGTTGGTGTCAAAACTAATGGGAGGCTGGCAAAGCTGGGAGCCCAGTCCCTGGCAGATGCTGGTATTTACAAATGCCTACTGAAAATAAAAATAGGGAGGGTATTAAGCACTTATGTGTCGGTGTCTCTGCTTTATCTACATTTGGTCCAATATGCATTATTTCCTCCCCCTTTTCACCAAAGAAATAAATCCTTATTTTGAGTAACTTGCCAAGGCTGGGAAGCAGTCATGTCTATCTGAGTCAGTGTGCCAGGCTGGCCTACATATTATTTTAAACTGTCCCACTTTTCTTTGTATTGAAAAAGTATAGGTCAGCTCAGCAAACATCAAGTGAATACCTACTATGTGCAAGGCAAACCCCGTGGGCACAAAACACAGTAAGACAGAGTCCTTCAGGTATTTATAATCTAGTAGGGGAGTGATCTAACACTTGTTTAGGAGTGAACAAGGGCTGGGAAACAAGCATTTTCGCATCTCAGTGGCAGAGTCCTTTGGCATTTATCACATCCTTCATTAAAACCAGAGATGGCTACAGATGACTGTGCTCTGCAAGGATGCAGGAATTAGGCTGAGGGTCAGGAAAGGCTTTGGGGTAGCATGTGGTGGCATTCCATGGGTCAGGAACCTCACTGATCTGTCCAGACCCTGAGGGAAAGAAACTCGCCCACGTCATCCAAGTCCAGGAAGCCTGAACAGTGAACAAATGAATTTACCTTCTAGTTTGTGAGAAATGCAAATACTCAGTACACCAATGCTCACTTAAGAAGAGGCAGTGTCTTCTGTTTCCAGGAGTACAAATCTATCTTATAATCACCATTCCTCCAAGTCCCCCCACCCCCAGGAAAGTGTGCCTCTTTATCTACCCTAAACTGGGATTAGGCACCAAAGGTTTTCTCCGCTATTCTAAAATAACATGGACACACCCACAAATTCTACAAACTCAAATAAACTAGATCCCTTACTTGGCAGGATGAATCCAAAAGATTCCCATAAAGTAAATGCCCGTAATTATTCCAAAATCAGACAGAAATCGGCACAGAGCAGGATGTGGACTCAGAAGAACCAATTAGGAACTCTGGCTAGTTTTCATCTCAGAGCAAAACATCTTATTTTCAATGCCTTGGTTTTCTCAAGAATAAAATACAGACAATATCACAGTTACCAGATTGTTCTTGTAATAAGACTGAATATAATAGGATTTAAGGGCAAGAGACTGAGTGGAAAAAGGGGTTAAGAAACCTGCCTGGAACTTGCCAAGACACTCCTTTATTTAATCTGACTTCTACTTAGACGGCATGTTTATTAAAAATGGCTTTGGGATACTGCTGATAGTGCTTGAGTCTGAGAGGGAAGGTTCACCGTCCCCAGGCCCCCTTGCTCGGCTCCTGCTAAAAATAAGCAGCATACTGGGAAGTACAGAGCCCAGCGCCTGGCTCACAGCAGGATTTTCATGAAGTTCTGCCGAATCTGAACCATAAGTTCTTCTGAAACTGTCACCACGAGTATCTCCTGAAGTGTTGTCTTGTAACAATGTCTTGTGGTTTGGGTCCCACCGTATCACCGTATCGAATACCTCGATGTGTGCGATACCAGTGAAATTCACTTCCTTCTGCTCTGGTAGCCTGGGGTCACGGAAACAACTAGATTGCTGAGTTCAGGCGAGCTCAGTTCTGGCTCTGACTCTGTAGTAACCAGTTCTGTGGTGTGGACAAGCCACTTCACTTCTCGTTGCTTTGACTGGCTCAGTTGTAAAGGGATCGTCACAGCACTTGCCTTCCTGAACCAGCGTTATTCATCGAGAAGCCCGACGGAAGGTTTAACCACGGGCAAGTCCCACAGTTGTCCTTGGTCTTTGTCCAAGGACAGGAACCCATCGGGTTTACTCCAAACCACAGTGACCATAGCCGATCTGAACACACCAGGAAAAACAAGCTTTCGCTGAAGTGGAAATTAATTCATTTGTTAGAGCTGGTCTGTACGAAATACAATATGGCCTTGTAGTCTTCCAAGGGGTAAATTTCCACATAATGCCGCACATGTATGCATTTTTGTTTTCTCTACAGTGGCGTGGATTTCCTGCAAAGGCTTCTAATTACTTGTCAGTTATCTGCAGATGGAAGAGTACATTAACAGGAAAAGCAGAAAAGAGTGCCAGCTAAGCTGGATGCCCTCCGACGTTAACTAGAAATACGAGCACATCACTCGTAACTGAGTGTTTGTAGTACTTTACTCTTCTTGAATCAAAAGAAGAAACGACATCCCCACAATACTGGAAAGGTCACATATGTTGGTTCTAAGGAACACATACTTCATTCTGGGCTTAGGGAATTCAGTCAAGGGATCAGCCCACATGGTTCAATGAGCCTCTAGAAGAGTGTCATCACAGATAAAGCTTCTTCCGAGGGCAACCACAGCTCACGGGGCAGAGCAGACAACAGAAGCGGTCCCAGTTCTGGAATTCTTCATGCCACCACCCCACTCTCACACCCAGCCTCCCTGAGCCTCAGTTTCCCCATCCTTCATGTCTCCCTAGACGTCTCTACTCTGTAAGACACAGTAGGGAAAGACTCCGGCAAGGTTCAACCTGATACACTCATCTTGACCACCACAGAGGTCCCCAACTGAAAACCAGCTCCAATACTCATTATCCTACGTAACAAAATCTCCAGTGTCACCCAGGGACAAAGAAAACTGAGCTGTTTAAAGAAGACCCCCAGAGTGAGGGCTTCTGATGGGACACCAGCTCATCAACGCTGAGTGTGAATTTACAACTGGCACCACCAGCTTCCACTAAGATTTAGATGAAAACAAACAGTTTTTCATACCAACCAGAGCGTCCACGCTGAAAATATTTTAAACCACAGACAGTATGATATTGTAACACTCGCGTGAGGAGAACGCACAATTAGAAAACTGTTGTGAAAATTCTTTGAAAACTTAAGGTACTAGATATTCAGACAGAAAGTAGTACTGTGAATCGAGGTACACAGTTGGCCTGCCGAGTTTTCTTCCACATTAACCCAGATGTGCCCTTTCCCTCTGTAACACTGACCATAATTTTCCCTCTATTCGGAATGTCATGCTTATCAGTCAATTCTCACTTCCTACCACCTGAAATGACAAACTCCCATGTATTTAATACCTCGCCTTCTATCCCTCCTCCCCTCCAAGTGCTGCTTCTGTAGTACCTATTGAATTTATTTAAAATTGCTTGTACATGTTGCCTCCTTCCACAGGACCTCTTCCACAGGACGCTGACTCTGACTCCTGGGTCCTGAACTTTGCTTGGAGCACACACAGTAAGCCCTGAACACACGTTTGACCCATGGATGAGTTTGCTATTTTTCAAAAACCTGCAGAAGTCATCACTGTGCTGCCCAAGCGCTATGGATACAAAGAGCCACGACTCTGGGAGAGGGGAAATAATTCCTCTCATAGCCCCTGTCCATACAGAATCCTGGAAGATGGGACATCTGAGCCAGAGAATCCAATCCCCCCCACACACACACCACCCCCCAAAAAACCAACCCAGCAATCAAGATTTTCTTAGAAGTTTTATTACTCGTTTCTCTGAAATGGCTGTCAAAATACTGAACCTTTTATCATTTCCCACACGAAGCGCTGTTTTAGCAGCTGCTCTAGTCAGCTATTTCTGGTGTTAAACAATCTTTGATTGCCTGGGATAACTGAGTCAAATTATGGCTCTCAAAATAACTCTTCCCCACATCTACCTACCGTATTAGTTCGGGGGCATCTTGTAACATAAAAAATGCTGTTTTCAAGGAGACTCAGAAAACACTACAAAATTGGTACGTTTAGGCTTCCCATCTGCCTGCGGGCACTGGAGAGTGTGTGATACACACAGAGGACTCGCTCGCTCTGCTCCCGCGTCAGGAGCATGCTGGACATGTAGGAACGTGCCCGTGACAATGATCGACCACCTCCTGACGATCTTGAAATAACTTAATGTGCAACCAGTCAGAGGTCTACAATGAAAATGGCAGCGGAAAGGTCAAGGGCACAGACAATAATAGCCCCTCCGCAGAGTGCCAGGGACCCCTAAGCGCTATTGTTCAACAACGTATTTCAAAACCACAGAAGAGTATAGGAAATTACAAATATATGCGCCACTACTCTTTTAACATCTGGCCTTATCTGTTTTTTTGTTTTGTTTTTAAATAAAGAACATGTAACACACATAGAAAAAGTCCCTTTAATGCCTCCCTGATCCTACTTCCCTCTCTCCCTCTCACCACTGTCGAGTTATTTCATATTCTCCCCATCCAGGCCCTTATTGCCTGATGTGTATGTACGTGAATGCATACTTGAAACTGATGTGCACTTTAAAATTTACGGTAATGAGAAAAGTAGATATCGTCTGACAACCTGTTTTTCTTTTTACTCAATAAAATGATTATAAAATTTACCCAGGTTAGACTTGTAAATTTGATTCACTCATTTTAAATGCTATATAATATCCACGGTATAAATATAAGTTACTCTTTTTTCTAATAAAGGACACTTGGGTTTACTTCCAATTTTTCCCCTGTAATAGGCACTACAATCCTTTTCTTTGTATATGATGTTTTAAGCACGTGAAGACATTTTAGAATGCAATTGTTGGGTCACAGGGTAAGTACATCTTAAAGCCTTATCAGACATTACAAAATTGCTCTCCAAAGTAACTATGCCAACTTTTACCAGGAAAGCTAGACAATATGTTTCTCCACAATGGTCCCAACACTTAGTATTACCAGTGTTCTGGGAGGGGGGGTGGGTTTTTTTATTTTCACCAATCTTCTCCAGGATGAGAAATAGTATCCATTTGTTGTTTTTGTTTTTAAGTAAGCTCTCACCCCAACATTGGGGGCTTGAACTCACAACTCTGAGATCAAGCATTGAATGCTCTACCAAGAAAGCCAGCCAGGGGCCCCTCCATTTGTTGTTTAAATTTGCATTTTTCTGATTATTAAGGAGGTTGAGTACCTCTTGCTGTTTATTGGCTATTCTGGTTTCCTATCCTGTGAGCTATTTGCCCTTCCCACCCAACTGACTTGTGCTGAAGATCCAGTTCAGAGAGTCAGAGTTCAGAGGCTCCCACGAATATATACCCTGATCAATTCGTTTCAGCAAATATCCACTGATCTCCCTAAAGCCAGACAGGCAGTATGCTCAGACTTACTTCTTTATATATATTCTATATAGATAGAATATATATATTTGGATCAGTATTTGCAAACCCCTCTGCATCACTCCAATGGAAAGTTTCTGCAGGTCACAGGCTCCCACCTTCTCCCACCTCCTACTCCCAAGGTGTCATTGATACATCCCCTGTGGTCTTAGCACTGACAATAGGGTTACCTGCTCTTAGGCAAAAGTAATTACACAGTAACACCCAGAAGCAGCGGCTGACAGAATTATAACCTCCAGCCACACCATAAATTTTTCACTTCTCTTAAAGAATCTTGTTTGTAGTTTCCTCCCACCAGTTTGTGAGCTTCTGGAGAGCAGGCCCAGCCTTGTTTACCTCGGAATTCCCAAAGCCTCCAGTTTAAGTCCCTCAAGTTATGCTGAATATTTATAAATTGGGCCACAAAGTTTTCACTTTGATGGACATTGGGAGAAACCAAGAATTATTTTCCAACCTTATTCAGCTACCATAGTACCTAATAAGTTCTAGCAAAGTGACCTTAAATAATTAAAATTGTCTAAGCATCATTCAATGAATGGAGACCACCACTTGAGGAAAGGCTGGAAAATCCCACCTCGGAGAGTGTGAGGTAATACAGCTCAAACTCACATCTAAACTTTGTACCATGGGAGATCAAATTCTCTAATTTTGGAAGTACTCTGTCACTTTTTAATGAATATTGAGACTTATCTGGAATTAAGGTGGATCAAAAGCAGAGATCTTTAGGGAAAGTCTTTCTATTCTCCTACTTTTGGAAACTAGTCCAGAGATTGGCCGTTGTTGCCAAAAAACCATAAAATTACCGCAAAGTTGAACCAGTTGAAACTCCTGCACCCACACACAGACTGGTAAACAATTTGTTTTGCATTCCACACTGGCCAGGGGGCCAGATGAGAGATCAGGAAAACCATCCTGCGTACACAGCAGTGAGGGGGAGGTGGAATGCTGGAATTGCCAGGTGAGGGGTCAGCTCCAGAGCTCTAAACGTACCCGAGTTCACAGTACCACCATGAACGATGTAAAGTACTCAGACCAGCTACAGTGTCCCTGAGAGGAGCCATGTCTATTCTCTGGGGAAGGAGCTGAGGAATGTAGGTTTGTTGGGAGAGATGGCTGGGGCTGGAGATGGGGACCATGAGTTTCCTCAGTTTCACAACCTCGAAGAGCCTAACAGCCTTTCTCAAGTACTGCCTAAAAGGGAGAGACCGGTCCCAGTACCGGAATTCTACCTTCAGTGTAGAACTGTCTCGGTATGTTTTTATTTTAAGTGTTGCATACTTTCTACCCCCACTAGTGGGTGTAGGTAAAGACGGTTTTTCAACATGGTTCAAACCACTGTTGCTGCTTCAACAGGCCGTCTACAACTCTCTCCTCTCAACCTCAATAGCTGTCTGTCACGACACCATCCCAGGCACACATGTCATGGCCGCCTTACCATACAACGCCTCTCTCTTGAGGAGAGGAGAGAGCCCATCTTATACACACACACACACACACACACACACACACACACACACACAGGGATTTGTCACCATTTATGGAAAGATGAACTAATGAGCAGTCTGGTAGGGTAGGAATACACTGCCAGCTCTGTCAATTAAGACAGGACTCCTCAAACTGTTTCTGATCAAAAATCAGTTTGGGTTTGGTTTCCAATCTGTTACAGACTGATATTTCTGTCAAATATGGTACATGTGAAATACTATATCTCCAGAATATGAAAAAAAGACAAAAAGAAGTCTCCAATTTTTTTTATTATTTAATTCAACAAATTGCTCTAGGTTTCTAAATGCTTAATCTCAATTTCTGTTCTTTAGCTTAAGGCAGTGGTAACACACGGGTTGCAAACCAGTACTTTAAATAGCATTAAGTTAGGGAAGAGAAGGCTGGAGGGCAGTAATTTTCTCAGGACTGTGTTTATTAGAATCATATGCATAGTTTTAAAGATCACACTCAATCTGTAATACACATTATTCACTTGAGAAATTAAAACAATTGTCTACCCACTGCAAACTAAAAGGAAACTCGACAAAATCATTTTTTTTTTAAGATTTTGTTTATTTATTTGACAGAGATCATGAGTAGGCAGAGAGACAGGCAGAGTGAGAGGAGGAAGCAGGCCCCCTGCTGAGCAGGGAGCCTGATGCGGGGCTCGATCCCAGGACCCTGGGATCATGACCTGAGCCGAAGGCAAAGGCTTTAACCCACTGAGCCACCCAGGCGCCCCAAAGCCCATCGTTTCTAAGAGGCAAGCCACATCCACCACCGCAGGGAAGCCTGGGCACCTTCTCCCAGGTGGGCCACATTCATAGGTACCACTCACTCGGTCCCAAGATCGTTGCCGACCCTCCTGATTCGTGTAACCCCTTCTCCACAATGAATTAGTATCATGAAATAGAAGCAATTATGAATTTTAAATTCCATTTAGGTAATGAACTAGTATGTCCAAATAAGTTATAGTGTCTTTATGCGATGATAGACATTTAAAATCATGCCCTTGTGGCACCCGGGGGGGCTTAGTCGGTTAAGCATTGGACTTCAGCCCAGGTCATGATCTCAGGGTCCTGGGATCCAGGCCTGCACCTGGATCCCTGCTCAGCAGGGAGTCTGCTTCTCCCTTCTCCCCCATCCCCCACTTGTGCTCTCTCTTAAATAAATAAAAAATTTAAAAAATAAAAAATAAAATCATGCCCTCAAATGATTATCAGTGACATGGTGAAGCATATCTAGTACGTCATGTGAAGAAAAGAGCACAAAACTAAAATTTTTGTTCCATATGATTCCAATCAAAATAGAAGTATAATAGTACTACATTATAAACCATAATACATGCATTATTTTTTAAACTTTATTTTATTTTTTCAGTGTTCCAAGATTCATTGTTTATGTACCACACCCAGTGCTCCATGCAATACGTGCCCTCCTTAATACCCACCACCAGGCTCACCCAATCCCCCGAACCCCCTCCCCTCCAAAACCCTCAGTTCGTTTCTCAGAGTCCACAGTCTGTCATGGTTTGTCTCCCCCTCCAATTTCCCTGTCCATCTCCCGATGTCCTCCATGTTATTCTTTATGCTCCACAAGTGAAACCACATGATAATTGACTGTCTCTGCTTGACTTATTTCAGCAGAGTCTCTTTCAGTCTCGTTCATGTTGATACAAAAGTTGGGTATTCATTCTTTCTGATGGAGGAATACATGCATTATTTTTAAAGACTATAAAATTATTGGTAGGTTAAAAAAAACTTTTTTGCTGTACTGTTCTGTACAGGTTTCCAAAACTTTTTCAAATGTACATTCAATACTTTTATGATGCAAAAAAACTGTTATCTCCATTACTTCCGACCTTCTATTTTAGGCTTTTTTAATAAGAGAGTTAATAGTCTTGGGCAAATAAATGGTCACCATGTTTATAATAAAGCTGCTAATTGCTTCAAGATGGTCCAGGTTAGTCATCTCATTGCTAGAATGAAATCCCACAGGTGGGGGGGGGGGTCAATATCTAAAAGAGTGGCATCCTCAAAATCACACTCTGATGGAGAGGGGCCTGGTTTTATCCTTTAGAAATTTGTTTAAAGTTTGTTTTTTCCTTCTTGTATACAAAGTGCATCAATACCATAAGCTGATACATCTTCAATCACAAAGTACCAAATTATTTAACTCAATGATAGGGACTACATATTAAACCACTAGCTTAAATCCGAAAGTTTATATTCCCCAAATAAAAACTACAAACATTGGGACGCCTGGGTGGCTAAGGTGGTTAAGTGTCTGCCTTCGGCTCGGGTCATGTTCCCAGGGTCCTAGGATTGAGCCCTAAATTGGGCTCCTTGCTTGCCAGGGAGTCTGTTTCTCCCTCTGCCTCTGCTGCTCCCCTGGCTTGTGCTCTCTCCCTCTCTCTCGCAAATAAATAAATTCTTTAAAAATAAATAAATAAATACATAAACAAACTACAAGCATTAAATGGATGAAATTAGTTTTGCTACTTTCAATACGGAGTCTTTGTTATAATGGTAAATACCCATGGCGCTGCCTTTGGCTGTATGTAAGTGAGGCAAAGAAAGAGGCTATGTGTGCTTGTATCTACCTAGGAAATGCCCAGGAAAGATGTACATTAAACAGCTAATAACAGTTACTTCTGGGAAATGACATCGATACGGGGAGACACCCCACTGGGAAGAAATCAGATTCTTCTGACTATTAGAACTATATTTTTAAAAGTAATTTTTAATGCTGTTGGAACTATGTAAAACCAGACTCTTGCACATGTATTATAATAAAGTAATAACACAAGAACTATTAAAGGGAAAAAAAATACCATAATGAATATCCTGCTCTAAGACTTTATAAAAGATGAAACTCTATAACCAATCAGCTCCTGGTACTCTCCGCGCTGGCTTTCTAGAAACATGGCACCCGCCCTCAGCACACCGTGACTGGGGACAGAGAGCAGGACTGTCACACTGGACCAGACAAGGCTGCCTTTCACGGTCGAGGCTAACACACAGGGCTCAGAGGTGGCCTGCAGTGGAAGATGAGGCAGACCAGTCACATCCGCTTCCAGGGAATTTGAGCTGAGAAACGCTAAGAGAAAAGTCAAGTAGCTACAGAAGCAGAAAAGTAAAGGATTTCAAGGCAAAGGCACGTAGCACACAAGGCAGGTGACAGGGAAGCAGAAACACTGAGGTCAAGGAAAGACAGAAAGCAGAGGTCAAGAAAGCCAGCTGCGGGCAAAAAGAGAAGGGGACAGAAATGAAGAGGGCAGACAAGCGTGCACGCAACCCCCAGAAGCTGGGAGGGGAGGAAGGAGGAGAGGTGCCCCTTCCCCACAGCTGCCTGGCTTCCTGTCAGCTTTCCAAGCCTGGATCCAGTTTCCGCGCATCTTGGCTGCCCACACCAGGTACCACAGGCCTGAGTTTCCAGCAGCCCAAAGCGCCCAACGAAAACCCTAACTAACCCCTTTGGCTCATCTAAGATGAACTGAGTAAACATTCCCTTCTGTACGGCAGGAAGACTAGTGTTATATAACCAAGTATCAAGGCATTAACAGCAATTTAATAATATGCTTTCCAGCCCTGCATCCCAATATTCTAGAACAGACAAAAATAGCAGCTACAGAACTGTAATTAAAATAAACATGCAATTTACAGAGGACAGATACCAGGAGCAGGCCAGTTTGATCACTGGGGATTCTGTCTGACTCTGATCACCTGGAAGGCATGCGCCTCCCCTTGCATTCCCTCTTCAGAAGAATTCTGGTCTGGGATGCCTCGATGGCTCAGTTGGTTGGGTGGCCGACTCTTGGTTTTAGCTCCTGTTATGATCTCAGGGTTCTGGGATGGAGCCCTGCATCTTTGTCTGCAGGTTCTCTGCTCAGTGGGGAGTTGGCTCGAGGATTCTCTCTCTGCCCCTCTCCCCGGCTAGCACAAGCACTCTCTCTCAAATAAATAGATTGGTATCTAGATAGAAGAATTCCAGGTCTAGCTCAGCCTTAATGCACCTGGATAAGGTTAAGGGGATATTTCACAGAACACATACAGCTTGTGATACGTCAAGTGAGAACAACCCTCACCTAAGTTCCAGATAAAGCTTCAAAGAGAAAAGTGAGCAGGGAAGACCTGAAAATAAAGAGGCTACCGTGGCACCAACGACTGGAGAAACTAAACAAGGACGCTTACCATATGGTTTCACTTTGCAAAGCCAGGTGGATAGCCGCAAGTAAGGGCCTTATTTTGTCAAGTGGTTCATTATAATATTATGCATTTTTCCATATATACAAATGACCTACATATGCAGATGAGTCCCTTATGGAATACAGGAGATCCAGCTGAGATGTCCTAATAGTTCAGGTGTGGCCTAGAAATAGCCTATGAACTGTTTGGAAAAATACTGAAATGGATGGAAAAAGGAATCAATGACAATGACAAAAGCAGTATACTGAGGTGGGGGAGCATTCCGTTGCAAAGTGATTTTAAAGTCATTTCCAAGAGACCGTTCGTTTCTCATGTTATAAACAAGGTTATGACACAAGAGACACAGAGCCGTATGACCACCAACAGTGTGATACCAGCAATGTCACCACCTCATACACTCTCGATTAATTAGGGACTGAAAAACAAAGATGAAAGGCAAGGGAATTTACTTTACTTTACTTTTCTTTCTTTCTTTCTTTCTTTCTTTTTTCTTTTAAGATTTATTTATTTGACAGAAAGAGCAAGAGTGCACACAAACAGGTTGAGCTGCACGCAGAGGGAGAGGGAGAAGCAGACTCCCCACTGAGCGGGGAGCCCAACGTGGGGCTCCAGCCCAGGACCCTGGGATCACGACCTGAGCTGAAGGCAGAGGCTTAACCTACTGAGCCACCCAAGTGCCCTGGAAATGGATTTTTCATATGATTGTTTTACTAATGAATGGGGAAATTAAAGGAATAAAGGTCTTGCTATGTTTCTTCCCCTCTGAATTCTATTATACCTAGCTCCTTAATTGGTAAGCAAGTGGCATATGTTCACATCTATGTATATACATACATACATATATAGTATACAGACATATAAGCACACACACACATACTATAATACAATATGCTTATTGAAGGTATTCTCATTTCAACTGAGTTTAGACTAATGTGGGCTCTAAAGACCCCTGGAAGTCTGGTTTCCATCTTTGGATTTAATGAAACAATGATTCAAGGAAAGAATAAGGTTACATCAAAATAAACACTTTCAAACTCTTAAAAAAGACAATCACATGCAAGAATTCCTTTCATGCCAGTGTCTCTCAACCAATATACTCTCCAAATAAACAAAAATTTCATTCTTTCCCTCAAATTGTTATGCCACCCTAAACATGATTTTGTCGAGTATTGCCTTATGTTCCCTGAATGGAGAAGATGTAGACAGAAGATTTTTAGGCTCTTTCCATAGTTTGGCTATTGTGGACATTGCTGCTATAAACACACAGGTGCACCTGCCCCTTCGGATCACTACATTTGTATCTTTAGCCTAGATGTCCATCAACAGATGAATGGATACAGAAGATGTGGGGTATATATATACAATGGAATACTACGCAGCCATCAAAAGAAATGAAATCTTGCCCTTTGCAACGACATGGATGGAACTAGAGGGTATTATGCTAAGTGAAATAAGTCAATCAGAGAAAGACAATTATCACATGATCTCTCTGATATGAGGAATTTGAGAGACAGGGTGGGGGAGGGGGGAGGGGAGGGAAAAATGAAACAAGACTGGACCGGGAAGGGAGACAAACCATCAGAGACTCTTAATCTCGGGAAACAAACTGAGGGCTACTGGAGGGGAGGGGAAGGGGAGGGATGGGTTAGCGGGGTGATGGACACTGGGGAGGGTATGTGCTATTGTGAGCACTGTGAATTGTGTAAGACTGGTGATTCAGAGACCTGTACTCCTGAAACAAATAATACATTATATGTTAATAAAAAAGATTTTTGCCCCAACTTTCCTTTCTGTCATTTGTTTGAGAGAGAGAGAGAAACAGAAATAGAGTGGGATAGAGAAAAGGTCTGTTTAAAAAAAAAAAATTATCAGTTACAAAATAACAGTATTTAAAAATGTTTTATTTGAGAGAGAGAAAGAGCACAAGTGGGGAGAGGGGTAGGAGAGGGAGAGGCAGAGAATCCAATGCAGACTCCTGCTGAGCACGGAGCCCGACATGGGGCTCGATCTCACAACTCTGAGACCATACCCTGAGCTGAAATCAAGCATCAGACACTAAACCAACTGAGCGACCCAGGCGCCCCTAACCTAACAGTACTTAAGATTCTTCTTCAGACTGTACCAGCTGTCCTGTCCTAGCTACTACATCAATGATTCAAGAATGCCAGCAATTGTTCTCTGACGGCGAGTTCACAATCCCTTATCCTTTTAGACATGCCTCCCCCGTGTCCCTGTTAGGACAGTTGATGGCTGCCAAGTTCATTTCCCAGCAGCATGTCCACTGGACCCACTGATGGCAGGGGCGGGGACCATCCTGGGCACAGAAAGCTGCAGCAAATGCTCTGCTGAGAAAGGCTGAGGCACAGTGGGTCATCGCATCCCAGCACTCCCAGGCTTCAAAACACTTGTCCTTCACGGCTCCAAGTCCAGGGCCTCTGAAATCTAGAGCATGGATTAGGAAAACAGATTCTTCCCATAGCTCAGTCACATCGGTAGGTCATGCTCTCAGGAGAGGCATGAGTTTCCGGCACACTCATAGTTTCCACTGGGAGCAATCCAGTGCAATCTACAGGCAACAGGAAAGCCAGGCCCTGGGTTCCCAGGTGCCCACCCCAGAATTCTGTCTGCTAGGCCATGAGATGGTGACAAGTGTCATTTGGGCTTCTGCATTTTTAGAGTCTTATTGAATAGACAGGCCATTCTCAAGGGTTTTTGTGGAAGACAAATCATGCCGCTCAAGTCTAGTTTTGAAATACACTTTCGGCATTGGAGAGACCCATGGGTTCCTCAGCCCTTGGTGGAGCTGACTGGGGTCTTCCCCTGTGTGTCCTGCTCATACTACTATTTGCCAAGTGTGCGGGGATGTGAAAATAGGTGGGAAGCTCTGTGTTAGACAATATAAAGCACAACAAGCCTTCAGGTCGCAGCACATTACACTACAAAATTTCTATACGTTGAATCTCAGTGCACACGGACATCATTCAGGTAACAATATTTGGCTGTCCAATAGTTTGTGTATAAAGCTGCACTAAATGTGCTTCTGTTTACTTACATACAATAGGTGCACTGTTCTTTTGTAAGAAAGAAAAATAGGGGCGCCAGGGCGTCCCAGTCGGTTAAGTGTCCCACTCTTGGTTTCGGCTCAGGTCATGATCTCAGGGTCGTTAGATCAAGCCCCACGTCAGGCTCTGCCCTCAGCTGGGAGTCTGCTTGAGATTCTCTCCCTTTTCTTCTGCCCCTTCCCCAGCTCATGCTCTCTTTCTCAAATAAGTAAATAAAATTTTTTAGAAAGAAAAAAATACACTTAAATTTGTAAAATGGGAGGTGACTCATGTGGTATTTGCCTGATCTTTACTTCTCTTTACGCTAGTTCTTGGGAAATTTTTATTAAGATTAAAAAAGTTTCCCCTAAAGTATTGGAATCTTGGACCCTTTTCTTCAGTCTTCTGAAGGGACCCTGAGGAAGTGACCCAGGGCCATATAACCGGTGCCCGGGTCTCAGGCCTCCAGCCCCCCAGCGAGAGTCTCCAATGAACAACCACTGTGACTAATCACCTTCACCTGAACAAGCCAAATGATTAGGAACTTCCTAATAGGATTACTTCAAACCATTTTCAAAAAGATCACCAGGAAAATCCCTTGAAAACCTCAGCTCTTTTAACTTAAATCTGGGAGAGTACCCAGGAATCCAAGGGAAACATTTAGATGTTTGTACTGGCCTACTTCCTTGATGGAACAGGAACATTTCTAACATGGCAGGGCCCATGCCGTGTCATGCAAAGTGATCATAGGCAGTGGATTAGGTTCCTACTTCCCCATTCAAGAGCTGTGTGGCTTCAGGCAAGTCACTCAGCCTCTCTGGGCAATAGTTTCCTGCCACTAAGTCGGGAATAATTTATCTTCTCTGCCCATCTCCCAGGGTTGTTGGTAAGTCTGGCAACATGTAGGTTATCTTGCCAGTGTAATGTATCTAGACTTTTTTGAAATAATGTTTAATTTTAGAGCGAGAGCTTTAGGGGGTGCCTGGGTGGCTCAGTGGGTTAAAGCCTCTGCCTTCGGCTCAGGTCATGATCCCGGGGTCCCGGGATTGAGCCCCGAATTGAGACCCGGGAGCCTGCTTCTCCCACTCTCTCTGCCTCCTTGTGATCTCTGTCAGTCAAATAAATAAAATCTTTAAAAAAAAAAAAAAAAAGAGAGGGAGAGAGAAGCGTTAGGCCATACATTTCCATCTTCCTGTATTACAGAGAAGGAGACTGAACATTAGATGACAAAGTACTTGCCAAGGTTATGTTTTGAATCTTACTAAGTAGTCACCATGGTTATTACCGTCTAGAACAGGTGGATGAATAAATATGGTCTCAGTCCTGGAGATGTGTGTTTTCATCCTTATCCTCATCAAACAGAAACTGAGCACCTGTGAAGAGGACACTTTGTTGGGCCCTGGAGATATCATCTATCTCTGCCCCCTTGGAGGAAAGCAGTATCTGGCTGGGAAGACGGAGGTAGCCCATGCAGACAAGAACTATTAAAATGACCATTTGCTCTATTAGTTCAAGGACGCATATTAAGAGATGCCATGGGAACAACTGCCCAGGGCTTAGGAGCTCATGCAAGAGACAGTTTTGAACAGTGTCCTGGAGGTGGGCTTTGGTAGAAGGTAACACTTAAAAGCACTGAAATAAAACTTGCTGAGAAAGTCAAGATCTTAAAAGTCCACACCACAAGAAAAAAAAATGTTCTCGTAACTATGTATGGTAAAGACGTTAACCTGACTTATTGCGGTGATCACTTTGCAATATGTACAAATATAGATCATTATGTTGGTACAGCTGAAACTAATATAACATTATATGTCAAGTATACCTCCAATATATAAGTAAACAGATACATTCATTAATACATAAATAGCTAGCATGGAGAACCTGAGTGGAATCCCAGTTTGACTACAACCTAGGGTCAGGAAGGAGCAAGGCATACAATTTATAAAAACCCCAACTTCTTCAACCAGACAGGGTTGCAGTGAGGACTAAAGGATGTGATGCATCAGAAACATGTAAACAGCACTGGGCACCTTGTATGTGTTCAATAACAAGCCCTACTGTGGCTGCTAAAGTGTGGCAGCATAGCCCAGCCAAAGAGGGAAGGTAGGGGGCATAGAGACCAGATTGTGGCTGGGCAGCCCTGTGCTACACTGTTTGGATTTTATCCTACCCATGACAGCTTTGGGGCTGGAGCTACATATGCTGTTCAGAAATCCCTCTGATGGCAGTTTGCAGTAGTTGGGAAAGGGGGAACGGAAGTCGGAAGGCAAATGGGGAATTTTTTATGAGGAGGAGATTCATCGAGCCCCTCCTTTTATACTAAGAAATTTTCCTTACACAGAACCACCTCTTTAATCCTTGTGAACCCGCAGCAAGTTCTTACCCTATTTCACAGATGAGGCAATAGAGGCTCAGAGAGACTAAGAGATGAAGCCAAGATCTGTTAACTGTCCACGTGAGTCCATGGTGGTGCTTCCCCTGTACAGGCTGATAAGGGCCACTGACCGCCAGCTGCCCCCAGGGAAACCGAATCTGCTTTATTACTTGGACGGTAATACTGGCCACTGCAGGGAAGGTGGAAAATTCTCTGCTGTTTTTATTTCCATTGGGGCCAAATCGTCTTAATCCACTCTTTCCGGGTGTGGGGGGTTGTGGGGTGGGAACTAGCCTTTGAAGAGCTGGTTTCTAAGGTGACCCATAAGCTTCTACCACTAATGGCAAGTTCGGTCCTCACAAGTTTGATATTTCCAACTTATTCTCCAGAAGGGAAAATGGACCCCTGTAGCTGGGCCCACAGACCAGCTCCTCGTGTGTGCACCCAGAGGAGAGCCACTGTGGCCCCAGCAGCAAACACAGCTCCTTTCCTGATTTCTAGAACGTGCTTTTCTGTCTGGGATAAACGTCCTCACTATAGCTCAGCCAGACTTCAAAGGAAGTTTCCAGAATTACCCTGGCACCTAACAACAGATAACTAGATAACAACAGATAACTAGACCCAAAGGGAGATCCTTAGGGTCTGGGAAATAGAACCCACTTTCCACTAGAAGCCTATTTATACTCTGGTTAGAGAAATGAAGTGAAAATCGCTATACATGTCAAGCACACATATTATTCCAATGGACCCCTGAAACAATCACCGGATTATCACCAACAATGGCTAACAATGGCTAACAGCGGTGACCACATGCCAGCTGCTGTCTTTATCACTTTATATGCACTTTCTAATTTAATCCTCACAACATCCTATGATATATATATGTGTGTGTGTGTGTGTATATGTGTATATATATATGTGTGTGTATATATATATATATATATATATATATATATATAATCCCTATTTGATGGATGAGAACACCGGTAGAGAAACTTGCCCAGTGGGCATGTAGCTTAGACGGCAACTCTGGTCACCAGGTCCAAGCAAGAGAACTCTAAAGCCTGTGACAGTTCACTGTATCAGCTTCGAGAACCATTTTCTTAAGGGAGTGGAGGTACTCAGAAGGAAGTAGTACAAATAAAAAAAGAGTAATCATCAGAACCTTCACTAGTTTCCAGGAAATTCAACCTTATTTCAGCCCTTATGGACTAATGATCCTATAGCGTCCTTATCATGTCGATGATTTTTTTAACTGACAATCTATAAAAACCATGGTATTCTCCTCAACCTACACTTGTAGAACTGTCAGAAATTCTCATATATAATGATGATTCAGTCAAGAGGAAATACAATAGGCATTCTCTTGGAGACTGTGAGTCAGCTTTTGACTACTGGTTAGCCTGATTTAGTCTTCTGCCTCATCTTCCTAAATCCGAGAGTGGCAGGAGGGAGAGCACTGGTACTTGGTCTATCAGCAATGTTTTGTGACAAAGAGAAAGAGTACTTGAGGAACACCCATCTTCCTGCTGGGATAACAAGGTCATTTTGACCCAGTGTCTAGAATTGTTCTCCAGTGGTTGAATGGCTGTCTTGGTGTCTTGCCCAGCATCCCCATTCCCTTAGCATATAGTCTTCCTACTTGCTAACACCTGTTCATCTCTGCCTATATCTTAACCAACTGCCTTTTGCTGAGATGTTTCCAGAAACATGCCTAGCCTTGGGGGGTCTAAATGTCTACCTCCATTCTCCCAGGACCAGCCCGTCCCACCACCAACCCAGGATTTAGCCCTCTACTGCCTGGATTCCCACAAGGCCTGGAGCCTGTTTTTCAATCAATGGAATTAATAACTCATGCCGAATCCATAGGCGCAAGGGGCCTTTGGGGGATGAGAAAAAGTTTACTCAAGCCAAGCTTCAAATGACACAAAATCAAAGTGTTATGATATTGCCTGGGCATATGAGCCAATTATTGTTTGCCAAAGTGATCACCACATATGCCATGATGAAACAGGTATTTGGTCTTTTGAGAAGTTCCACTGATCCCTGATCATTCACCTTCACTCATTTCCCATAAAAAACACAAGCCCTCAGAAATCTAGAAGGAACAGTGACCATGCATACTGCACCAAGTGTGTTTACGGAAATCCTTTCTATGAACCTTTCCACCTGGTTCTACAAAGACGTAAATCACTGTCATAATAAAGCCAAGGCCACACATATTTTTACTCAGTCTGAACTTAGGTTAGAGATCCAAACATGCCCCAAACCGATCATTCGTTTATCAATTCAATCATTCATCCATCCAGCAAACATTTACACAGTGACTCACCAGATGTCTAGTATGGGGCCAAATCATGGCAATGCTATGTTGACCTTAAAAAAACCCAAGGTTAGTGGGGACTAACTAATTTAGTAAATAATGTAAGATAAATCACACTATGATTCTGGCCTAAAATTAATTCTCAAAAGTAATACCATTCTGGGGCGCCTGGGTGGCTCAGTCGGTTAAGTGCCTGCCTTTGACTCAGGTAATCATCTTAGGGTCCTGGGATCAAGTACCACATCAGGCTCCCTTCTCAGCAGAGAGTCTGCCTCTCCTTCTCTCTCTGCCCCTCCCCTGGTTGTGCTCTCTTGCTTCCTCCCTGTCAAATAAAATCTTTCAAAATATTTAAAAAAAAAAAAAAAGGTAATACCATTCTCAACCTTTCACTCTTCAGCTATTATTAAAACAATTAAACCACTATTTTCTGCTCCATGCTACTGTTACTTATTTGGTGTTTTTTCCATATTACTTTGAAAAGATTCTCATCACCATTTTGTCTGAAATGTCACTCTCATCCCCTCCAAGGTGCGCCTCTGATTCCCCCTCTTCTTGCTTTCTCAGAACATTGGATTTTGCCAGTAATTCTCCTTCCTGTCCAATGAATTATGACTAATTACTCTTCAGGATTTCTCTTATCCTCTTTCATGCCTGCCCTCATCCCTGCTTCTCTCCCTCTTCTTCATTTCTTTCAACTTCCTTTGGGAGTAGGTGAGCTTTTCATTTTTTTCTTAGAGCATCACATTCTATTGCATGATGGAAAGCACAGTATCTACTCATTAGAGTCCTTTCAAATGAGAAAGGCCTTACTACGTCTGAGTGATTACGGCATCTTGAATTACAAACTCTAATAACTCCAAGTAATTACCCCGTATATGCTGTGCACTCACTCTCAGCTTCTCTTCTCAAGATCCTGGGAGGCTGACATAAGTAAAAACTTAATCATTAAGTTTAATCATTACGGCCACAACTTAATCATTACGGCCTTCCTTCAAGGACTTACCATGAAGAAGGCATCACCAACAGACCCAGTCTCAAACTAACCGATTCTTATCATGACCTCCCAGCCTCAGACAGCTTCCTTCTGATCTGGATAGGCATTTAGAATTACTGAAGTGAGAATATTTTAACATACTGGCTCCATAAAAATGTCAAATTTAACGATCAAAAATGCTGCTTTTCAGGGGCGCCTGGGTGGCTCAGCTGGTTGAGCATCCAACTCGATTTTGGCTCAGGCCAGGATCACAGGGTCGTGAGATCCAGCCCTGTGTCAGGCTCCGTGCTGGTCGTGGAACCTGCTTAGGATTCTCTCGTTCCCACGCTCCTCTCCCACACTAAGGAGAAAAAAAAAAATGCTGCTTTTCAATTACATAGGTAGCATTACTTTCTGAATAAATTTAGGATAATCAAAATCACAAAGATAGCAAGTGATGGTACATTTGTGAAATGAGACCAAATGGGCCTGATTAATGCAAGGTCACTGGGCAGTTTCCAGGGTCAGCTGGCCATTTCTGCTCTACCTTTCTCTCTTACCAGTCCCTCAAAAAGTGCTAAGGATGGGATGCCTGGGTGGCTCAGTGGGTTAAGCCGCCACCTTCGGCTCAGGTCATGATCCCAGCGTCCTGGGCTCGAGTCCCAAGTCGGGCTCCTTGCTCGGCAGGGAGCCTGCTTCTCTCTCCGCCTCTGCCTGCCTCTCTGCCTGCTTGTGTGCTCTCTCTCTCTTTCTGACAAATAAATAAAATCTTAAAAAAAAAAATTGCTAAGGAAAAGAAACCGGATACAGGCTAAGGCCAGAGTTGGTCTATTACTGGTTCGATAGGCAGCTAAAATACCCTTGTCCAGCTTCAGCTCCGTGGAGCGCAGCAGGTAAGAACGATGTAGGAAGTACCACAGGAGCTCCAACGTCACAAGGCTATGACGTAGCCTAGAAGGGCAACCTCATCACCACTGCCAACTACATGTTTTTGAAGGCTTTTTCAAATTCCCTTTGAATCTGGAGTAGGAAGGCTTTCTATGATTCATAATCCAGAAACCGCTTTTTTTAAACCCCCAAATCTCTACATGCCAAAAATACCCTAAGTTAAGTCAAAAGACAGACGGGAAAAAAAGATGCAACTCAGATCACAGACAAAAAGACTCACGTCCTTAATTATATAAATAGTTCCTAAATGCTGGTAAGGAAAAGAGCAGCCACCCCATGGAAAGTGAGCAAAGAACAATAACAGACAATTTACTGAAGAGGAAGGAGAAATCGTTTATAAATACATGAAAAACGTTCAACATCACTTAAGGAGAAATGCAAATTAAAAACATACCGAGATACCATTTTCACTTATCAGAATGGGAAGAATCCAAAGTTTGGTAACACAGTCTCTTTATAACGAGACTGGGGAAAAAAGGCAGTCCTCACATATTGCCTGGGAGAGAGGAACTCGGTAAAACCCCAAAGGAGGGTGACTTAGCAACAGGCATGGACATTCCAAATGCAAGTATCGCACAGCCCTGAAATCTCACTTCTTGGTATCTATCCTACAGGTCTGTTTCACTTGGCAAAGTAACATTTACAGCAGCATTAGTCTGATGTTAAATGTTTGAAAACAACAACGGGGAGAAGTTAAATAAACGATGGTTTTGTCATATGATGGAATAACAGGCAGCCCTAAAAAAAGAAAATTGGCAGCATTCTATGTCCTGAGAGAGGAAGAGATATTGTTCACTGAAAAAGTGTAAGGCGCAGAAAAGCCTTTCTGCACCAGGAGTTGAGCCCACAAGGTGGGCTAAAGCCATATACTGGTGTTGGCTTGTATATGCAGAAAAGAATCTGGGGAAGATACACAAAAAAATAGGGGCCACCAAGAGGGAGGAACGGGGCTGACAGTGCCGTGTATACCTTCTAATAACTATGGGTCTCTGAATCATAGAAATGTATTATTATTCAAAACATTTAAATTTTAAGAAGCATCTTCTTGACTGTTAAAGACATTCTTTGCTGAGAGTATTAATAAATCATTAACCTCAAGAATTAGAGGATACCTACGGGAAAACTGCTAAGGGTCATCATTTGCAGTCTCTTCTTGTCTTGTATAGCTTCCCAAACATGAATTATGGACCTTCTCACAACCCCCACCCCTACTAGTACCTTTCCTTAAAATGGCATCTTACATACACACAAGCAAGCTCAGAACCGAGTATAAACTTCTTAGGCTCAAAGCTCATTTACTATTCTAAAACCAAAATGGATTTTCAAATTAAATTCAGCAAAATTATAGAACCAAGAAATATCTAAAATAACCACAGTGCAACTGAAAGATGAGGTTGAGTCGTGTGAACTACAGGGTCCCTCGCAGCGAGAATCCTGTGTAGGCTCTCTGGGATTCAGCCTACCGTGTATGGTGGACTCTACCACCATGGTACTCTATTCACATTTAGGAAACCTTTGTATGTATGGTGTGTTGAGAAATCATCAGATCTTCCTCTGACCAAAGGCACCTTTGAGATATTCAAGTCCTCTGTCACTTTCTCAGTGGCTGAAAATAGCTGATACAGAAGTACCAGACATAAATTCAAGTGCTCCCTGAGTACTGAAATTGGCATCGTTCATAAGGTGGTCACTCCAATAACCTGGGATCAAGTTGTATTAAGATGATTTTATTCACATCACTAATTTTTAACATCAGTGTGTCTTCCTATATCAGGACATAGAACATCATCATTCTATGGTTGAGTGTCTGCCTTCCGCTCAGGTCATGATCCCAGCGTCCTGGGATGGAGTCCCACATCCCACTCCTTGCTCAGCAGGGAGCCTGCTTCTCCCTCTGCCTCTGCCTGCCACTCCGCCTCCCTGTACTCGCTCGCTCTCGCTCTCTCTCTCTCTCTGACAGATAAATAAATAAAATCTTAAAAAAAAAAAAGAATGTCACCATTCTTGTTTTTTTCTGTGTCTCATTTCATGGCAATTCTATCATGTATTTAACATTTCCCCTATGAAGAGACATTTATGGTGTTTTCAAACACTTACTATAAAACTAATGCTGCAAAATGAAAATACCGAATTTAAAAATTATGACCAGAAATCAGGCTGAGAGTGAACCCAGACCCTAGGACGCAAAACACAAAAGTAATCAGTTACTATGTTTGTGAGATGCTGCCTCTATTCATTGCCCTAGCTGAAGACTCTGCCCTGCTTTTCAGGCCTCTGAGGGGTCAACTCCGGCCCCTGAGTCGGGCTTCACCTTCGATGCCCTCTTTGTGTCACTGCCCACAGCTGTGGAATGAGCCTGGTCCCATTCCAGTGCCCACTCCCAGGCTTTCAAACCCCAGCCTGGGGCAGAGTCTGGAACCACCTATGGGCTAGGACAAGAGTATGGACAATCCATGATGACATAATCCCCATTTAGTACAAATAACAAATCTCCACAGAGGGCACATGCATTTCAATCTGCATTGCAACGTCTCTCTCATTAAGTCTTAACCAAAACCAAGAAACTAATTTCAGCGTAAAACATCTGTGCAGATTCTTGCTGAATCCAGTCTCTCTAGCGTAGGGGTGATGTCATACATTTTTACATCTTCAGTGCCTAACAGGTGGTAAACACCTAAATCTGTTTGATGGATGAGTGAGTCAATGGATGAATAATTGAATGAGCGAGGGATGAATTAGCAGAGAGTAGAAATAGGGGAAAGGCCAAAAACAGCTCCTCCAACTCTACCGCATGCTGGTAGACTCCACTTGAGACATGAGCTGGCCTCTCCTTTATGGGCCTAATACCTCTTTGATTACACAGACGCAGTATTACCGTTTTCTAATTAAAATCTTTCTCCACTTCTAATGTTCTTTATCCTATTTTTCTGACAGACTATGCTTTTTAGAGTTTTCGTGTGCATTTATTTGCGAAGCATTTGCAGGTATATTAGAGACAGCAATCTGACATTTGGCCCTCACCAAGACTAAAGATAAAACAAGTAGATTCTATCGGACTTCAGTTAATAAAGAATGTAATGTGGCAAACACTTTTCCATCAAATGGTACTGTGATTATAAAGGTCACTGGCTACATACTTCAGGCACATTCTTTTGATACCAGGTTCAAGATCAGTCAGGAATGTTGGCCCCAGTCCAATCCAAGGAGGAAAGGAAACAATTTTCTCTCAAGTTCAAACAGCCTCTGAGCTACAGGAAGGTCTGCATTTACTTACTTATTTTACTTCAGATGGTAGAGAATTAACAGTTCTGCCAAAGCTTTCGATTAAGTTAGCCACTTTAAGAAAAGGTAGAAATCTACTTCCTTTGATGAAATGTAAGCATATGTAATACAAATAAATGGGAGTATTTACTGCCATTCTGGGGTCCATACCAGATTCTTCAGGCATTGCTTTGTTCCCCTTTGAATCTTTCTCCTTTTTGGGTTTTCTCTATGTCACAGTCCTCACTCACCATTGCTATACAAGTGCCATTAACCAGTTGCCCCATCTCTCTGTTGACATTTCGGGTTTCACATGGTAACACAGTGAAATCATCTCAGTGGATCTCAGAATGCGAAGCCCTCATACAAGTAATGGGGGTGAGGGTGTACATTAGCGAATCTGCTTTCCCTAAGATGTTAGGGACACATGTGGTTTGAACAAATCCCAGTTTTGTTTTGTTTTTTTTTGGTTTTTTTTTTAAGATTTTATTTATTTATCTGACAGACAGAGATCACAAGTAAGCAGAGAAGCAGGCAGAGAGAGAGGAGGAAGCAGGCTCCCTGCTGAGCAGAGAGCCCAATGCAGGGCTCAATCCCAGGACCCTGAGATCACCACCCAAGCCGAAGGCAGAGGCTTAAGCCACTGAGCCACCCAGGTGCCCCACAAATCCCAGTTTTAAGGTGATTTAACCACCACTAGAAGACTCTGATGATGTGGCTCATGCAACCATATTCCCCAAGTTCAACTTGTCCATCACAACAGCCAAGAGCCCACTGAAGGCACTAGGGAAGGTGGTCACTTCCCTTCTATGAAAGAAGCTCTACTTTCCTTCCTCCTGGTTTTCAAAGTAGAATAAAAAACAATGATGCAACAGGATTTTCTCCCTTACAGTGCTCCTTTCTAAAAAATCTCCCTTTTAGGCAATTATTTCATTTGGGATTTGAGCAAGCACTCTATTTTGGAGGCACATCATCACTGACTTTCCCAGACATTTTTGTCATGACCTCTATGGGGCCAAAAATCTCAGTGTTAGTGAGTGGCACATATTATGTCTTCCCCCACAGACACTCCTGGCTACTTTAGACAGAAAAAACTTTCGCCTGCTTGGTCTCTTCCCAAACTTCATGGAGCTTCACCCTTTAGTCCCACTCTTCCTGGAGACACTAAAAGCTTTCGTCTGAGTGTTCAGCCTTTGATATGATTAGCAAGGTTGCTTGGGTCCATCAATGAGCAGCTCTCCCTCATCAGACCACTTTGACAATTAACACCTCTCCAACAGCCTGGTGTGTGCAAGCGGGCCACTCTGAGGACAAGGGCACCTGGTCAGGAAGAAGGCCTCCGGTCTAAGCTGTTGGAATCAGGGGAAATCAAACATCAGATACTCTGACAAATGACAGATCAGATGGCACTGTCTACCTGAGACAGCTACAAGAAATAGAACACACATTTGCTTGCACACCAAAGCCACAAACACATAATGGTAAGGAGCTGAGCACCACAGATGGTAAATATGAATGATGGGTCCTCTCCACCCCAAAATGGAGAACACTGTAGATAGGCCTTTTTACTGCCGGAACAATCACTGTCCACCCTCAAGAGACTTTGAACTGCTATTGTAAACAGTCAGGGGCATGTGGGTGGCTCATACGGCTGGACATCTGCCTTCAGCTCAGGTCTAGACCTCCAGGTCCTAGGATCGAGCCCTACCTCAGGCTTCTGACTCAGTAGGGAGTCTGCTTCTCTCTCTCTCTCTCTCCCTCTGCCTCTATCCCCCTGCTTGTGTTCACTCCATCTCTCTTTCTCAGATGAATAAAGAGAATCTTTAAAAAATAAAATAGTCAAACACTACTTATCAGTCTTCAACGAATTCAAGTTTTAAATGATACCTATCCATTACCCAAAGATGGTCAACCACATTGGTACCCTGATCATGGCACCATTTAAACTTGCTTCCAGAAATGCAACGGGGACAGGAGGCAGGCTGCATAGTGTTTCAGCAGGTGGGGTCAAGGCAGACTGCTGGGGTTCACACAGTGCTAGCTCAAGCCCTTACTGGCTGAGTGTCTTTGGGCTCAGTCTCCTCTGCCAAAAAGCGGGAATAATGGTAAGTGCTACTGTTGGGGGTTGTTCTGATGGTCAAAGGAGCACACCAGACTCTCAATAAGTATTCAACTGGTATTACATATTATTATTATTAAGATCACTAATTATTATGAGGAGTCTCACTGCCCAAACCTAGACACTGTCCTCTGACTAGCCCATTAAAAACAAAACAAAACAAAAAAGAACACAAGCCTTTGAAATCACCAGAATGACTGATTCACCAAAGGGTAGATGGTTTGCAAGCTGGTGCCTGTCTCATGACAGAATACCGGGTCTAAAACCCGGGTACTAGCTCACAGGAAAACAATACTAAGCTAAACGTTAGTGAAGCACCTCAGTGCATCCAGACTCCTAATACATCCAATCTTAGTGAAAATCCCAAGGAGCAGTTATCTTTCTCACCTTACACCTGTAGGGAAAAAATCTGGAATTGGTAGCACTGGGGCTCAGAGCCCCATTTCTTTCTTATTCCAAATCCTCTTTTTCTACTACATCAGGAAGCGAAAATGATTCCTAACTGGTGCTTTGGAAGTCGAGGCTGAATCCAGTCAGAAGCAAGGCTCCTTGGGGCCTCCACTGCTTTCTGATAACGGAACCCGTCTACTGACGAAAGGAGCTGAGTTTCGTGGGGTGAACCTCCCCACTCCCACTGCCCGTTCTGGAACTCCTCTTCATCAGAGCCATGATATACTGAGCTCTCGCTAGGCTCCAAGTGCTGTCCTCAACGCTTGCCGTTTGTCATTGTAAACAACTCCAGTACAAGGGGACTTGGACTCTTCTTTTAAAGACCAGAAGACTGAGGCAGGGAAATGCAATTTGTCTCAAATCACACCAGCTTGGAAGTGAGTAGATTTCAAACTCAAGCACAGGGCTCTTTCAGGTCTCAGAGCAATGTCTGCATTGCAAAAAGGTACCTGGGTAAGACGGATGGGTGGTAAGTGGTGCTGAAATGTAGCCTCAGCTCCATTTGGGGGGGGGGGCTGTGCTTTCCCAGCCACAGGGCTCAGAAGGGATACCTTGACCTGCTCAGGGAGCAGCTTCAAAGCCATGCTCTTAAACACAAGTCTATACTCTTAAACACTACACCACGGTCCCAATAGGGAGTACCCGAGGAAAACACAAACTCAAAAGAGCACTGATGTGTGTATGAATAATGCATTAAGAAGTAATGGATTCTGAGTCATTAAAGGGGAGTGGGATTTAGAGGCATGGGCTAGATCATATATACCTTAATCTTCCCCTGGCTAACTTCCAGGACAGCAAGTCTCCATGGACAGTTGTTTATCCTTGTCAGACACCTGCCACAGGCCTTGTTTGGAAAGAAAACCACACACTAACCGGTACCTTTGTACAGCAACAGATATATTCCATTATGCAAATGTGTTCTGCCTTAATAGGGAGATACTCCTGTAAGACGTCTCAAATACACAAAGACCTTTGGGAAATCAGAACACCTTTCCCAATTAGGACACTCTCATTGTTTCTGCATCCAAGTTCTCAAACAAACCATTGCTCAGTTCCCATCTCATCTCATTAAGTGTTTATTTCATTAACTGAAATAAAATCTGGTCTTGGTCGGCTTGCTTCAGCCACACCGCCACCAGCTAAAACCGGTTTCCATACTGGACTCAAGTCTTTCCAGAGCTGTTTATACCACAGGATGTAACACTCCACCGAGCCCCAGAATTCCTTCACTGTTATCAGGAGACCAGGTTTTCTATGGAAAGTGTGATTATTAGAATCAGTAACCCTTTGGGACTAATTTCAAAGCTGTTGAATAAATAGCAGGGAATGAACATTCCTATTGATACATTCCAACCAACAGCATCTATTTGTAAACTGTCATAATGGGCATCATGGTGAAAATGTTCATGCCAGTGTAAGTAACAGCCTGAGACTAGCCGGCTCCTTAAGGCATGGGTTCGCCACTCTGCCTTGGTCCCCGTCGCTCCTGATTATCTTCCTGATGCGGGATGAAGACCAGCTTCCACTTAGCACCTTGCACTCAAAAAACTACAGTTATTGTTCATAGTAATGAAATGTATCTCTATAACCATAAACTGTATCTCTATTAAAGCTAGAAAAACGAAGAAAGAGAAAAAACAAAAACAGGCCAAGAGGCCTGTGTGTTTCAAAAAAATTGTGAAAAGGTATTTCTTTGTGCAATAAAGAATATTCCGAAGTGTTTAACATTTTAAAAAAACTGACCTTTCCTATATAGACAATATCCCTCTTCCCTCCACTCCCTCCTTCCTCAGTCCCCTTCAAAAATCATTATTTGAGTTTAAAATGCCAGGAGTTATTAAACATCCAGTTACTAATCCCTCCTTTATTTAGCTGGTGTCAAGATCAGACTTGCCCTGGGGAAAATAAGAAAGAGTCTTCCCAGAGAAATTTCTCTCTTTTTTTTTTTTTTTAAAGATTTTATTTATTTATTTCACAAACAGAGATCACAAGTAGGCAGAGGGCAGGGAAACAGGCTCCCTGCTGAGCAGAAAGCCAGATGTGGGGCTCGATCCCAGGACCCTGAGATCATGACCTGAGCCAAAGGCAGAGGTTTTAACCCACTGAGCCACCCAGGCGCCCCGAAATTTCTCTTTCTGAGAGTTGTTTCCTAGATCCTTCAGGGGCTTGGGGGAGGGAGGGACTGTAAGTCCTTCTTAATGCTTGGAGCTTCATTTTCCCTGTTAAATTTCAGCAAAGAACCCAACAACTTCAAACTACACAACACTAAATTCTTAGTGTGTGTGTTTACACTCATTTCTTCCCGATTGTCCCTGGGAGCCTGGGAAGCCAGACAAAGGGCTGCCCAAGAACAGGGAGGCAGGCTTCCTCCCCATTTCCTGCTTTGATTGTCCCAGAATGAAATCATAACAAGGTACATGGAACTGTCTGACTGTGTGGGACGTATAAATCATGCGTGATCTACTCCCGAAGAAATAAGGAATAGTCCGTCAGTTTCGCTTAGATTTAAAAAAAATATAGGACCTGACAATTGGCCACTCCATACAGTTACTGAAACCAAACATTTTTCTTTTCTTTTCCTTTTTCTTCTCTTCTTTCCTCCCCTTCCCTTCTTTCCTTCCTTCTTTCTAAGGAACTTCTGTCTGCTCCCACGGGCAAGTCTGTCTTGTGTACGCACTATTTCCACTTGGTGCTTGCTGTCACCAAGCTGAGGGCTGCCCAGTGGGTTCAGGATACTGTCACTGCGGCTATTCCTGATTTGGCAGATGGGATGGAGGATTCTTTGGAAATACAAAATCTGGACCCCATATGAAACCTGATAGATGCTTTTAGCTTCCCAAGCACTTTCAGTAGCTCATTTGATCCTCACAATGAAGATTTCAGGTGGCTGGGGGGAACCACTCTCCTTTTCAGAAGGAAAATAGTCCCAAGGAAGTTAAGAATCATGGTCACACATTTAAGAGCTAGCATGGGGGCGCCTGGGTGGCTCAGTGGGTTAAAGCCTCTGCCTTCGGCCCAGGTCATGGGGATCGAGCCCTGCATCAGGCTTTCTGCTCAGCAGGGAGCCTCCTTCCTCCTCTCTCCGCCTGCCTCTCTGCCTACTTGTGATCTTTGTCTGTCCAATAATAAATAAAATCTTTAAAAAATTAAAAAAAAAAAAAGAGGGAGCATGGCTGGGTCTCCTTCCATTCTAGAAATCCCTTGAAGATAGCAACCACCAAGAATGTTTAAGCTCTTTTACTATGAGTATAATTTACAATGAAAGACAAATACATAATTTCTTATCAAACTGTTTCTCTCTGCCACAAACAATCTCAAACAGCAACAAATATTCTCTGTGACATTTACATTCTATTTGAAGAGCATCTCCAAGGCCCTTTCAGAGATGACTAGGCCAATGGCTAAAAAACCTTTTTGAAAATACTCTCGCTCCCTCTGTTTAAGCATTAGGGATCCTTTAAGACAAAGTTCAAGCTGGTAAATATGAACAAGGAAAAGAAAGTGCTGAGCTAAGGACGTTAAAAATGCGTGTGCTCTTCTAACCTTTAAAAATGTCCGTTATTCTCCCTCTCCCACTCCCCCTGCTCTCTCTCTCTCTCGCTCGCTCTCTGTCAATAAAAAAATCTTAAAATGTGGGTTATAAGCTTAAGAGAAATAGAAACCTGCAAGAGGCTTTTAAAAGCACACATGCTGAAGTTTAGTACAGCTGCGACATCCAATTGTATACAGTCCAGTAACAAACTGAAATGTCCACAAAAGGCAAAAGAGCAAGGAGGTGTTCTCTGCAGCCCAAAGTTTCTACTGGCACTAAGGAAGGGGAGACAGATCAAAACACATTCTAGATATTTCTCTACCCAGGGTACAAGTGAAGTTATTTAAGTTGTGAAAAAGCCCTAGGGTGTTTGTGTGGTCAAACACATCCCTGAAGTTGGCATCATA
Organism: Martes martes; assembly: GCF_963455335.1. Lineage (NCBI taxonomy): Eukaryota > Metazoa > Chordata > Mammalia > Carnivora > Mustelidae > Martes > Martes martes. The sequence goes on from NC_137889.1 coordinate 136,561,341, forward strand.
AGGACAAAATTAGCAGGACCCCAAAACAGAACAGCCCATACGTTTATGAATCTTCTCAAAAACAAAATGACATGAGGCCTTTATGGAATCTGCCATGAAGATGGGGTTGTCAGAAGAGGGGGAAACTGGCTCTTACTGGGGAGAGTGTGAGGAAGAAGGGGACAGTGGGCTCTCAGATACACAGATAAGAACAGACAAATGGTTAAAGTCACAGAGCAGATGGCACCCTGTCCTCAAGATCCCAGGTTACACTGGGGCGGTAACCTCGGGCCAGGACTGAGAGACAAGAGGTGACCCAGCTGAAACACAAGAGAACAGGAAGAAAGAGGAGTTTGCAGTTCTTAGATTCTGAGGATTAGCTTGTGGCAGTTAAGCGAGGTGGGGGGGGCAGGCTCTGTAATGATTAGCCAGGCCATCTGCTTAGAACTGCACAAACACAGTCTGATAGCAGACCTGAAGGGGGCAAAAGGGAAATGTCAACTCACTGTTCTGTATTTAGACTCCATTCCTCTCTGCCCTCGCCCACAGAGGAGGAGAAATGATAAGGGAGAAACAGGGAAGTTACCTGTTAGAGCTGTGAGCTCTACATCACAGAGCATCCCAGGGAGGGCTGCCTGCAAGGGGCATCTAGAAGGAAGGGAAAAGCCAGCTCCCTCCCTCTCTGGGCCCTTCCCTCTCCCCCTACACACACACACACACACACACACACACACACACACACTCGCCACCCCCAGGGTCCTCCCCATCATAACAAACTGAGAATTGTAGTTGAACAGTCCCACATCTGGGTATCAGGATAAGAGTAAAAGAAGCAAGAGCATTTTTTTCACTGTATTCAAGGACACTGATGTATTACCATTGTTTAAACAATATATGGCCACAGAATTACCTAAAAATGGATACGACTTCTTACAACGCATAGTAATCCTGGTACAAGCAACAGCAATAAATTTCTGACAACTGCTTTGGTGGGAAATTCAGCACTGAGAAAGGTAAGACTGTAGGATATGAGCTCTTCCTTTATTTGATTCACAATCCACTTTAAGCAGCTAATGAAGTGGCAGAGCCTCCGCTCTAGAAAAATACACACTTCTAATGAATTCCATAAGTCTTATGTACGATTTCAGGCCATTCGAGGACCTCCTCAAATCCCCACCAGCTTAAGTATTTCTAAAAGGAAAAAAGGTCTGAGAAGTATGATCCCACTGAAAACTCAACATTTTTATACCCACAGAGAAAAGCAGATACTAAGTAGAGAAAATCTTTACGACATTTGACATAAATTACATTACTCAAAAATCAAGACTGTATGTCAAGTTTACATTTTACCTCCTTGGCGGCCATACATTCTTTGAGATTGACCTCATTCGTGATATGCATGGATACTGGTTTTCTTTGCGGAATAATCACACAAACAGGCCTTGCCCTCGTCTGTCCTCTACCTAGAGTGTCAATGCTTCTTAACCGGAATGGCTCCATACTGTGGTCCCAAAGACAGCTTGCTAGAAAACTGGAAATGGGAAAAGTTTGGAAACCCTTTTAGGAGAATCCAGAGATGGTGTCTGGTTTCCACCCTGGTGTACAGGAGTCATGCAAACTGTCACCCACGACAGCTGCTAGTCAGTGACATCACAGCCCAGGAAAAGGGGCAGCCTTGCTCCTCCTGCTCCCTTCATTTCCACACTCAAGCCTGCATTTCTAAGACTGGGGCTCACTTTGCTCCAGTCTCCTTTAGCTTTCCAAGTGCTTCCTCCTCTCTCCTTTTTTATCTTCCTTCTCCCTTTCCAAATGCAATCCAACTCAAGTACAAATCCAAGCTGTTAGTAGCAAGGTCTCCTCAAGGATCTTACTTCTTGAAGCATTCGGTTTCTTCATCTGTAATAGAGGGAACATCTAACCTACAGGGTTGTTCTGAAAATCAAATTTGTGACATACGATGAGTTCTCAGCAGAATGCCTGAACCACAGAAGGATTTCAGCAAATGTTAGCTCTTCTGCCTTTATACTTTATATTTGTAAAATTAATTTAAAAAATACATAATCAAGTGTTAATTTAAAAATATGACCAAAAAACTCAGCGCTTTTCTCCTAAGATCAGGAACATGGCAGGGATGTCAACTATCACCACCGCTATTCAATGTAATACTAGAAGTCCTAGCCTCAGCAATCAGACAACAAAAAGAAATTAAAGGTATCCAGATCGGCAAAGAAGAAGTCAAACTCTCACTCTTTGCAGATGATATGATTCTTTAAGAATCTACTCCTAAACTGCCAGAACTTGTACAGGAATTCAGTGAAATGTCAGGATATAAAATCAATGCATAGAAATCAGTTGTATTTCTTTACACCAACAACACGACAGAAGAAAGAGAAATTAAGGAGTCGATCCCATTTACAGTTGTACCCCAAACCATACAATACCTAGGAATAAACCTAACAAAAGAGGCAAAGAATCTATACACAGAAAACCACAGAGTACTCACGAAAGAAACTGAGGACGACACAAAGAAATGGAAAAAAGTTCCATGCTCATGGGTTAGAAGAATAAATACTGCAAAAATGTCTACGCTACTTAGAGCTGTCTACACATTTAATGCAATCCCTATCAAAATACTATCAACTTTTTTCAAAGAAATGGAACAAATAATCCTAAAATTTGTATGGAACCAGAAAAGACCATGAATAGCCAGAAGAATACTGAAAAAGAAAACCAAAGCTGGCGGTATCCCAATTCCAGACATCAAGCTCTATTGCAGAGCTGTAATCATCAAGACAGTATGGTACTGGCACAGAAACAGACACATAGATCAATGCAACAGAATAGACAGCCCAGAAATAGACCCTCAACTCTATGGTCAACTAATCTCTGACAAAGCAGGAAAGAATGTCCAGTGGAAAAAAGACAGTCTCTTCAACAAATGGGAAAACTGTACAGCCACATGCAGAAGAATGAAACTAGACCATTTCCTTAAACCATACACAAAAATAGACTCAAAATGGATGAAAGACCTCAATTTGAGACAGGAATCCATCAAAATCCTAGAGAATATAAGCAGCAACCTCTGTGACCTTAGCTGTAGCAACTTCTTACTAGACACGTCTCCAAAGGCAAGGGAAACAAAGGCCAAAATGAACTATTGGGACTTCATTAAGATAAAAAGCTTCTGCACAGCAAAGCAAACAGTAACCAAAGCTAAAAGACAACTGACAGAATGGGATAAGATATTTGTAAATGACATCAGATAAAGGGCTAATATACAAAATCTATAAGGAATTTATCAAAGTCAACACCCAAAGAATAAACATCCAATGTTTATTGGGCAGAAAACATGAACAGACATTTATGCAAAGACATCCAAATGGCCAATAGACACATGAAAAAGTGCTCAGTATCACTTGGCATCAGGGAAGTACAAATCAAAACACAGTGAGATACCACCTCACACCAGTCAGAATGGCTAAAATGAACAAGTCAGAAAACGACAGGTGTTGGCAAGGATGCTGAGAAAGAAGAACCCTCCTACACTTTTGGTGGGAATGCAGGCTGGTGCAGCCACTCTGGAAAACAGTATGGCGGGTCCTCAAAAAGTTGAAAATAGAGTTACCCTACAACCCAGAAATTGCACTACTGGGTATTTACTCCAAGATACAAATGCAGTGATCTGAAGGAGCACGTGCACCACAATGTTTACACCAGCAGTGTCCACAATAGCCAAACTATGGGAAGAGTCTAGATGTCCATCAAGTGATGAATAGACAAAGATGTGGTATACATATATACAACGGAATATTATGCATCCATCAAAACCCCGAAATCTTGCCATTTGCAAGACATGGAAAGAACAAGAGGGTATTATGTCAAGCAAAATAAGTCAATCAGAGAAGGACAATTATATGATCTCACTGATATGAGGAATTTCAGAAACAAGACAGAAGATCATAGGGGGAGGGAGGGTAAAATGAAACAAGATGAAACCAGAGAAGGAGACAAACCATAAGAGACTCTTAATCTCAGGAAACTAACTGAGGGTTTGTGGAATGGAGGGGGGTGGGAGGGATGGGGTGGCGTTGGGGAGGGTATGTGCTATGGTGAGTGCTGTGAATTGTGTAAGACTGATGAATCAGACACCTGTACTCCCGAAACAAATAATACATTATATGTTAATAAATAAAAAAATATGGCCATAATAACAATGCTTTGAAATTTAGCTTTTGACCATAGATATGAAATTTTATTACAAAGATGCTTTTAAAATCACTGTATTTTCTATTATTTACTATAGCAATAGATACATAAATGTTATAAAATGCCAGTGGGGTGAGAGATAGTAAATGAATCAATGATTCCTTCTTTTTATGCTTTAATGAAAAAAGTCCAAATACAGGTCTGTTAAGTCTTGCTCAATTTCATTAAGGACTACCTTGGTTCCTAAGTTAACAGAGATTAAAAAGACTAATTGGTACTACTGAAATGGAAATAGTTTTCCTTATTAAGAAATATTACACACAGGTAATTTAGGAAAAAACTAAATGAGATCAACAAGTGTTCACTTTTTTGTTGTTCAGAGTGTAAACAGAGATGAGTCTTTAACTCTTAGAATGATGCAGGTGAGAGGGGGTGTTTCACAGACCTCAGGTCTAGGACTAGACAGTTACCTGTCCAGCTTTGTGCTCCTAGGACCCACACGGAAAGTTAAGAGTTGATTCATCTAAATGCCAGTTCCTAGTCCAGATCTCCAGAGGAGTTAGAAGAACCTAAATGGAACTCTAGAATGGATCCCAGCTCTCTTGAAAGGACATGTGAATAACCTAAGAGCAAAAGTGTGAAGGGAAGGGTATCATGCTTAGCGAAATAAGTCAATCGGAGAAAGACAACTATCATATGATCTCTTTGATATGAGGAAGTGGAGATGCAAGGCTGGGGGGGTTGGGGGGAGGTAAGAAAAGAAAAAAATGAAAAGATGGGATTGGGAGGGAGATAAACCATAAAAGACTCAATCTCAAGAAACAGACTGAGGGTTGCGGGGGGGGGGGGGGAGGGGGGATGGGAGAGGGTGGTGGGGAAATGGACATTGGGGAGGGTATGGGCTATGATGAGTGCTGTGAAATGTGTAAACCTGAAGATTCACAGACCTATACCCCTGGGGATAAAAATACATTATATGTTTATTAAAATAAAAAAATTAAAAAAAAAAGTGTGAAGGGAGACTGAAGAAAGCTAGAAGCCGGTGGCAACTTTAGAACACTTAAAAATGAGTGGTCTTGGGGCACCTAGGTGGCTCGGTGGGTTAAGCCTCTGCCTTCAGCTCAGGTCATGATCTCAGGGTCCTGGGATCGAGCCCCAAGTCCCGCACTGGGCTCTCTGCTCAGCAGGGAGCCTGCTTCCCCCTCTATCTCTGCCTGCTGCTCTGCCTACTTGTGATCTCTCTGTGTTAAATAAACAAATACAATATTTTTTTTTAAAAAATTAGTGTTCTATCCTCTGAGATATCTATCTTACAGGAAAGGAAAACAAAGAAATAGGGAAAGTGGGTGAAGGACTTCTTGGTCATTCTCCAATTTAACTATTTTTTTTAAAGATTTTATTTATTTATTTGACAGACAGAGATCACAAGCAGACAGAGAGGCAGGCAGAGAGAGGAAGGGAAGCAGGCTCCCTGATGAGCAGAGAGCCCAACGCTGGGCTGGATCGCAGGACCCCGAGATCATGACCTGAGCCGAAGGCAGAGGCTTAACCCACTGAGCCACCCAGGCGCCTCCAGTTTAACTATTAGAATCCATGTTTCTAAATTACAAACTCCTGACTGACTAATTAACCACTTATCCATATATAGAGAAAAGGTAGCCCCTCTCTGCCTCCTACCCCAGTCTTTTTCTTTTTAAATTTTTTTTTAAGATTTTATTTATTTATTTGACAGACAGAGATCACAAGCAGGCAGAGACAGAGAGAGGAGGCAGGCAGAGACAGAGAGAGGAGGAACCAGGCTCCCTGCTGAGCAGAGAGCCCGATTTGGGGCTCGAACCCAGCACCCTGGGATCATGACCCGAGACAAAAGCAGAGGCTTTAACTCACTGAACTCAAGCCTGGGGTGGCGCCCCACCCCAGTCTTCTCCTTAGAAGTCCCACTTGCTGAAGTCAGAGAAAATCATTTGCGCACAGAGAGAGGGGAGGAAAGAAGGACAGAGGAAAGAGGCAGGACAGTGGGAGAGAGTACTAGGTTTCCTGACAGTTTTCAGAAAGTGCCTGTCCTGGAAGGGAAGGGGGGAAAGGAGGGAGGGAAAAAAGGGGGAGGTATGTAGAAACAACTTAAAGTTGTTGATCAAAAATCACATTTTAAAAAAATTCCCATCTTCCAAAAAGCCTGAATATGACTTCGCTTTTTTAAGCTGCCTAAATATCAGTCATCCATTTGCTTTAACAGCACCCTTTGAAAAACGCAATGTCTCTGTAAACTGTGGACTTTTCCAGGGCTCACACAGTGGTGTGAATTAGTTAGGGGTCAGCTGCTTCCTCACACCTTCCCTAGAGCCTCCGCAAGGGTAGAACAATGATGGGCCATCATCTGTGAATGATTCTTTATGCTTCCTGTACTTTACATATCTTAGCTTAAATAGAATCTTCACAAAAGGCACCTAAGGATTATTAAGCCATTTTAATAAAGAAATCAAGCTCAGAAAGGAAGAGAAATTTCTCAAATGCTATCTCTTGGTAATAGATGGGGCTGGGATTTGAATCCTAAGGTTTGCTTACCAAGGGATGGACTGGAAAAGACCAGAGCCCTGTGACGCAGGTAGTGACCATGAAGTTGTGCAAAGAGCAATCCTGGTGGTTTTCCAATTTTCCTGTGGCATTCCCTACACTCTGCTGTGCCCTGGAGCACGCATGGGCTTTGGCCTCTGACATCCAGAACTCAAGGTGGTACCTACCAGAGCTATTGGCATAAACCCAGTTCCGAATGACAAAGTCCTGATTTGTACACACTACAAAACAGGTTTTGTGTATGCTTTTGTGCAAGTGTGGGAACCATCCCACAATTGAGAACCTGATCGCTTCATAAGGTAGGATCCCTATGCATGATGGCAAAGCAGAATGTATACACAATGTCCCTAGAAGAGGTCAGCACCAACCCCTCAAATTTATGAAGGAAACCCTGGAGCAAATATTCCCCTCCCTCCTTTTTAAAAACATATTTATTTATTTATTTAAGTAATCTCTACCCTCAATGTGGAACTCGAACTCACACCTCGTGATCAAGAGTCAAACAATCCTCCGACCGAGCCAGGCAGGCACCCCCCCCACCCCCTACTTTTTGAGACCAGTTTACAAAAACCCGAAGATGTCAAAGTCATCTCAAATCCTACACAAATTATATGCATTCACCCTTCAGCTTCTTTGTAGAATAAGGTAAAGTCTCAAGACAAATTGGAATGGGTGATTAAAGCATTCTGCGGACAAGGTTCTTTTAAAGTTCATCATAACAAGCAAAGTGGGGGAGAAATTCATGGAACAAGCAAACAACACCTGCTTTTACCTAATCATGCTCCTTGCTAGTAATGCTTATTTATTTGTATTATGAGCCAACTCCATACACAGCTGTAGAGGACGGCCCATCCCAATGCAGAATCACCAGTTGTGACATTAGACTTCATTAGGAACTAACATAAATTTTACTTGCTTTTATATATAAATTAATCCCCAAAGAAAAACGTTTGCTGCTAAATGCAACTAGGGCCAACTTTGCTGATAACAGTACTTATAAATTAGCAACATGAAAGCATTTACCCTAAAAGCAGGCACCTGTTAACCAGTGAGGGCTTTAAGAGCATTGTTTTGTTATTTCTCTCACCACTGGGAGTTCTTCATGCAGGGGAGGAAAAATTTTCCTTGACTCTCTTAGGATCCCTGGCTGGGTCTGAAAATTAAACTGACAAAGATAACAGGGAAAAAAAATACAAATTTTACTGAATTTGTACATGTACATGGAAGCCTTCACAGGAGATTAAAGAAAGAAAGAAGTGGCCAGAGCAGGAAGCTTTTATACCTTTTAGTCAAAGAAACTATACTTTGTGAAAGACGGACAGAACATGAAGGTTAGGGCTAGGAGTAATCCAACTAGAGCTAGACAGTCCTCATCTTCCTTAACTAGGAAGGTAAGGGTTATTTTAACAAGGTTTGCTTACAAATTCCTCTGGTGCCTCTCTGGGCTAATAGGAGTCTGTCTCCCGGAAAAAGGGAATTTATTTCCTGCCTTAAAGTGAAAGTGAGAGCTTTTTCCATGTTTATTGCTTCTTAATTGCTTTCAGCTCAAAATAATTCCTGTTTTTAGGGGACAGCCTGGTTTTCTTCAACAGTAAGCAAATGGTGTATTTCTCTAGTTGCAAAGGTCTCCCTGTGATTAAAAAATCCAATTCCTGGGCAGTCCAGTGCTGAATCTCCAATGGAAACAACCTGAGAAACTTAGTCTTCACTAATATCATTATCTCCATGCATTTGTTCTTACTTCTCCCAAATTTACGGATACAGGTTTGATCACTAGGTTAGTAATGAATGGCTCAGCAAGAGAATCTTGCCTGTGCCTTCCTTGTATATCTTTATAAAGTTCAGCACTCATAATAGCTGGTACTCAAACACATTTCTGACAGAACTGCCTACAGCGGATATTACACTTTTGATTTCCGTAATGAGAAACTGTCTTGATCTTTTGGTGACTTCCTCTAACTTGAAACACCTATGTTCTAACTCACTTGGGATCCACAGAACTCCTGAAATTGCATGTACATTTTGGGGGTGTTTCTATTTTTCTGGAGATAGCCTCAATAGTTTAATATTTATTAGATTCTCAAGGAGAATAGTAAAGAAAGTAAGATTAGTCCACACCATTATAATTAGTTTTCTAAGGAAAAATAAATAAATACAAAATCTCATAGGCCTTTAACTTACTAGCCATGACCACGGCAAGTCATACCATCTTTCTGACACCTTATTTTCTTTTTGTAGAAAATGGAAATAATAATAGCAGCCACCTTATAATGGCACACAAGGTAATTTGCTACTAAGGACAACTATACAAAAGAAATAAAATATACCTTAAAATATCAAAATATTTTTAAAAAGAGAAATTACTTCACTTAGGAAAGAGAGCAGCTCAAAGAGAAGAGCCTTACATATGGGATAGCTATTATTTTGGGAAGCCTCTGACTCTTCTAGGAGGCACTGCTGAGTGGCTGAAAGTCTGGATGTGCTTTTAACAGATTAACCGATTAACCGAATCAGAGATTGGGAAGACAAGGATAGGAATCAGTGCCATCAAAGAGGTAGAGAAACCAATGATGTTTCCCTCTCTTTGCTTTGGGATCTGCAAGACCTACAACCTAATCACAAGTGTCAATCTTAAGTAGGCAAAAATCACCGTGGTTAGAGCTCAGTTTTGAAATATATCAATACCTAAAACTAACATGATTTTGGTTTGCAACTGCAAGAAGAAAATTCTCTCATATCAATCATCTTTTACTTCACATTACTTCTGTAAAGTAGAAGTACAATGTCCAGCACATAATCAAAAGTAGCCAAGCATACAGGAAAACATAGCAGCATGAATGAAAACTGGAGGAACAAGAGACAACAGAACAAACCCACGTGGCCTTTGGGATATGGGAGAGAACAGAGACTGTAAAATAACTATGCTAGCCATGCTCAAGACAGATTTTTTTTTTTTTTTTAAGATTTATTTGTTTTAGAGAGAGAGAGAGAGAGAGCAGGGAAAGGAGCAGAAGGAGAGGGAGAGACTCTCAAGCAGAATCTCTGCTGAGCACAGAGCTCAATGCAGGGCTTGATTTCACAACCCTGAGATCATGACCTGAGCCAAAACCAAGTCAGACACTCAACCAACTGAGCCACCCAGGTTGCCCCCAAGATAGATTTTTTTAAATATTAAGAGTTTGATAGATAACTGGAATTTATAAAAATGAGCCAAATGGGAATTTTCAAATTTAAAAAGTAATTCAGAACGAGTAGGCTTAACAGACTATATACAGTTAAAGAGATGGTAAATTAAAACATATACCAAAAGAAAGTAACCAAAATGAAGCAAGTAAAAATCAGAAAGTAACAGACATAGAAGATACAATGAAAAGATCTAATATACACATAATGGGTATGCCAGAAAGATGAAAAGAATGATTTAAAGAGACAATGGATGAGAAGTCTACAAAACTAATGAAAGAAGTGCTACTACATGAAGCAGGACTTTTAAAAATCCACAAACAGCTGGGTCATACTAAAACTGCAGAAACCCAGAGGGCGGCAGGAGGTGGGGGGAGTGTGGGGAATAGGGTACCTAGGTGATGGGCATTAAGGAAGACACGTGATGTAATGAGCACTGGGTGTTATATGCAACTGATGAATCACTAAACTCTACCTCTGAAACTAATAATACACTAGATGTTGATTAATTGAACTAAAGTAAAATAAAATTTTTTAAAACTGCAGAAAGCCATAATCAAAGAGAAAACCTTAAAGGCAGCTGGAGAAAAAGGCATGTTATCTACAAAGGAATATTAATTCAGAGTGACAATTTACTCCTCAAAAAAGAAAAAGAAAAAAAAAAAGAAAAAGAAAAAAAGGAAATCATTAGGCAATAGAACAATATCTTAACCATACTTACAAAAAAATTAACTGCCAATCATTCAAAACAACAATATCCTTCAAGAATGAAAGGAGAATGAATACATTTTCAAACATAAAAAAACAAAATTCTTCAGCAGCAGGCTCTCACTAAGGGAAGCAGAAAAGGGTTTTTTTTTTTTTTTTTCAGACAATAGAAAAATGATTCCAAAAAAAGCACAGAAATGGAAGAAGAAAGTACAACAAAAACTATAAACATATGTGGAAATGTAACTGAATACAGACTTAAAAATAGTAGTAATTATATGTTTTCATATTAAAATATATAAGAATTAAAATACACTAAAACAATGGTATACAAGTTGGGAGTGGGGGGCTGGTAAATGGAGTTAAAGTATTCCAACATCCTTGTGTTATCTGAGAAAAGATTAAAAGTACCAGTTTTAAAAAATTAAATAAAATGAAAGTACCAATGAACAATATACTTTATAAATTAGGAATGCATTATAATCTCCAGAGTAACCACTAAAAGAATAGTGAAACGAATATAAAATTTCTAGCTAATAGAGGCTTAAAAATGTAATCATTTAAAAAAATCCCATAGCCTACCAAAAGGTAAGAAAAATAAAAAATAGAGCAGAGAAAGCACTTAATGAGATAGTACAGTTAAACAAAGTCACATGTACACTGACTAAATAATCAAATTAGGAGGCAAAAATTTAAGCTGGATTAGGGGAAAAAACAACTCTGTTATGTATAAAAGACACCTAAAATATCACTGTACATCCTACAGATATTAAAAATGAGAATATTATTAAATTTGTGCCAAAATATTTGAAAATCTGATGAAAAAGATAAATCTAAGAAATAGCTTATAAAACTGACAATAAAAGAAAATTTTAAATTATTTGAATAGTTGTCATACCATTCAACAAACCCACGAATAAAAGTTCAAGGCTAGACATCTTCACCAGTGAATTTTGCCAAACATGTCAGGATGAAATAATATTGCTATCACACAAACTCTTCTAGAAAATTGAACATAGTGAGCTCTCTCCAACTTACTTTTTTTTAAAAAGATTTATTTATTTATTTGAGAGACAGAAGAGCACAGGGGGAAGGGCAGAGGGAGACAGAGAGTGTCTCAAGCTGACTCTGTTAAGTGTGAAGCCCCAGGAAGGGCTGGATCTCACTACTAGGGGTCACGACTCGAGCTGAAATCAAGAGTCAGATAGATGCTTAACCAACTGTGCCACCTAGATGCCCCTCTCCAACTTAATTTTTAAGGCCAGTATAATCTTGATACCACATTTCACAATGATGTTATGAAAAATAAAAAGTAGAATCCAATCCTACTAACTTAATAAGGATGCAAAATTCTTAAATAAGAGATTAGCCAAGTGGGGGAGCCTGGAAACAAGGTCAATATAAAAAATAACAACAATGTCTAGAGGTCAACAAAGAAATGATTAGAAAATAAAATTTTAGAGAGAATTTTTTTTTAAAAGTAAGCTCCACAGCCAGCGTGGAGCCCAACATGGAACTTGAACTCACACCCTTGAGATCAAGACCTGAGCTAAGATCAAGAATCAGAAGCCCAACCAACTGAGCTGCCCAGGAATCCTAGATACTTATTTCCTTTTTTGAAGGATTTTATTTATTTATTTGAGAGAGTGGGGGAAGGAGCAGAGGGAGAGGGACAAGCAGACTTGGCACTGAGCACAGAGCCTGACTTGGGGCTAGATCCCATGACGCTGAAATCATGACCTGAGCTGAAACTAAGAGTTAATGCTCAACTGACTGAGCCACCCAGACACCCCCAGGCGTCCTAGAAAATGAAATTTTAAAAAGATAAAACACATAGTACAGTGAAAATATATGAAATATCTAGGAATAAATCTAATAAAATATGTGCAAACCCTCTCACAGAAAACTATGAAACATCTTGAGAGAAATTTTAACAGATCTAAATAGAGGAACATACCATGTTCATGGACCAGAAGACTTTTGATACTATAAAGTTATCAGTTTTCTCCAAATTTATTTATAGACTCAATGCAATTGCAATCAAAATCCCAACAGTTTAAGTCTTTATTGCTGCTGTGGTTTTGTTTTGTTTTGGTGGAACTTTAATACTTTGATTCTAAAATGCTGTGTAAATGTAAAAGACAAAGACAGTTGAGAAACTCTTAACAAAAAAACAAGATAAGAATACTTGCTCAAATTGGAGCACCTGGGTGGCTCAGTGGGTTAAAGCCTCTGCCTTCAGCTCAGGTCATGGTCTCAGGGTCCTGGGATCGAGCCCTGCATCAGGCTCTCTGCTCAGCGGGGAGCCTGCTTCCTCCTCTCTCCCTGCCTGCCTCTCTGTCTACTTGTGATCTCTGTGTGTCAAATAAATAAATAAAATCTTAAAAAAAATAAAAAGAATACTTGATCAAATGAATGTAAACTCTTACTATAAAACTACAATGTGGTCCTGGAGCAAGAATCTTTTAATAAATAAAAGGAAGACGCTAGAGTCCTCAAACAAGTCAATTGTCATATAACTGGTCACTTGACTTATGACCAAGGTAGCCCTACAGAACAGTAACACCAGATTTACCAATATTCATGCTGGGACAACTGGATGTCCACACAAATTTTTTAAAAATAAAACTTGACCCCTGTCTCACACAATATGCAAAAATTAATTCCCAGTTAACTGTAAATATAAATATAGATGTTAAAACTGAAAAGTTCCTAGAAGATAACATTTACAACCTCAATCTAGAAAAACACTTCTTGAACAGGACATAATAAAACACCAACCATAAAGGAAATGGAACCTTTAAAGAATTTGGACATTAAAATTAAGCGAGAAATCACTCTCTCCTTAAGAGAGTGAATATGCAGGCAAGCAACAGAATGACGATTTTGCCATTCGTAGAACCAACTATGAACTCATCACCAGAATATATTTTTAAAAATACTGATAATCAGTAAGAAAAAGACAAACGATCCAACTGAAAAGTGGGCAAAAGACTCAATCATGTCAGAATATTTCAGATGACCAATTAACATGAAAAGGTGCTCAACCTCATTAGTTAGGAAAAAGCAAATGAACTCCACAATGTGATATTACTATAAAACCATGTGAATGGTAAAAATTACAAAGACTGATGATATTGTTAAGGATATTGTTAAGGATATGGAGCAAGGGAAATTCCCAAATGCTCTCTGCTATTGGAAGTATATTGGTACAACCACTCTGGAAAACAGTTTGGTATTATCTGCTGAAGTTGATGATACACATAACCTATGAGCTAGTAATTCCTCTCCTGGGTACAGACCAAATAGAATTGTATGCCCACAGGCACCAGAAACACACACAAGAAAGATCGTAGCTACCTTGCCTTTAATGCCCCCAAACAAATCATTCAAAAATCCACCAACAATACAATGGATAAATATGAACAAATGACTGTGGTATACTCATGTAATAGTATTCCATACAGCACAGAAAAATAAACTAGAGCCATAAGCAACAACATTCATAAATAGCACAACCGCAATGCTGAGCAAAGAATCCAAACACATGAATGCATACTCTGATTACATTCATTCCTCGTTCAAAAAAAAGGCAAAACCAAAACATGTGTTTAGAAATACGTTGTCAAAAACAAAAACAAAAAACTATAAAGTAGCAAACTGTTAACAAAAAAAACACAAGGAGGGACGCCTGGGTGGCTCAGTTGGTTAAGTGGCTGCCTTCGGCTCAGGTCATGATCCCAGCGTCCTGGGATCGGGTCCCACATCCGGCTCCTTGCTGGGCGGGGAGCCTGCTTCTCCCTCTGCCTCTGCCTACCTCTCTGTCTGCCTGTGCTCGCTTGCTCTCTCTCTAACAAATAAATAAATTAAAAAAAAAAAAAAAAAACACAAGGATAGTTGTTAGTTTTTTGTTGTTGTTGTTTTGTTTTTTGTTTTTACCTTTGGGACAGGGTGCATAACGACTGGGAGTGGGTTACAAGGAGGAGATTTGGGGGCAACGTTCTATTTATTATCCTGGTATTAATTGTGAGGTGTCACTCTGTGATAAATCACTGTGCTCTGAATCTTTATTTTGTGTACTTTTCTGTAGATGTATGAAACCTCAGTTAAAGGAGGTTAAGTAAATAAATCTAATGCATCTCCAGTAAAAAAAAAAAAAAAAACAACCTTCATTGCCTCAATACCTATGTATATTGCCTGGGATGGGGAAGGGAATAGCTTAATTTAAAAAATAAAACAAACAAAAAAAAAAGCAAGGGTCTTCACTGTGATCCATTATTTGTTAAAGCTTTTGCGCTAACATCTCCCCAAGCACTACGAACCACTGAGCACTCCTGGCCAGTTCCCACTGAGCAGGCCCATTCCCATCCATCATCTCATCATCATCATCATCCTAATGAGTGAGCTGGTACAGATAATACACATTATATAAAGGTCCAGAGCACTTGCAGAAAAATCTCCAACTGACACCCAACACTGGGTCTTCCCTCCTCTCCTCACAGGCTGATCTTTTCCTTCCTTCAGTTCTCAGCTCAAGTGTCACTTCTTCAGGGAAATGTTCCTTGCCCCCATGCCCACCCCCTTTCTCCGAGTAGGGTAACCAACACATAGTCCTCTCTTTTTGATCAGGACCAGTCATTCTCAGTTTGTTCCCACCTCCCAGATCCCTCCCTCAGAGGCTGATCCCTAGGGACTAGATCACCAGAATATCCTGTATAGCTGGCTTTCTTGGGTGCCACAGATGAAAGACAGTGTCAGAAGCTAACACGGTACGAGAAGAGAAGCTGGGCATGTCCTCTCCACTTCCTTTTTGCTGTGCTCTGTATTTCTAGCACAGTCTGCTTCTTAGGAGGCCCAAACTCCTCCTGCCTGAGTTCAGCACACAAGGCTTCCAGTAACATCATTCCTGCCACCTGGGGACAAGGGGGGGGGACAGCCCCCCCCCCACTGGGCCTTTCTCTGGTTCTGGTAACCCTGCCTCCATCTTTCTAAGTTGTCTTTTCACCTATTCTCCTCATTTGGACTAGGTTTGGTTCTATTTTCTGCTGGGACCCTGTGCAGTGGCAAATTTATATTAATTTATGTGATTATTTTATCAACACTTGTCTTCTCCACAAGGCTGTGAGCTTCACGACACTGGCGCTTCAGACACTGCCAACAAATATTTGTTAAATGATTTAGTAAGTTGATGAACGCATGAAGAAACTCATGTTAAGATCGAAATATGCTATACATAGTTCAAGGATTTCTAAAATGTTCCTGCTACATTTAATGTGGCACCAATCTATCTGAGCAGACATTTTTCCTCCTGTAGTTGAAAAAAAGCCTTGGTTAGTAGGAATATTTTTACTAGTGATAATAATTTCAATCATTCTAGCAATGAGTGCAATAGCTGTGAAAAGATGTAACTTTATCTTTCTGAAGTAAGTTATCAATAATGAGATTCCAGGTGTACTGTAGTTAGTTACAGTTCTGAGTCAGGAAGAACATAATAAAAATATTAACTAGGAAAAGAAGGCTCTGTATTTCTGAATTTTTCATAACCTACGGCATATGACTCTAGAAAAGAAATACTACTTAGTAGTTACACAGTGTAGGATGGTTAACTCCAGGCAGGAAATGTTCTTGGTTAATACAATAAACTACCTACTTTACGTTGTTGTTTTAGGCTCAAAAAAGGACAATCTGGGCTGATCCCAGTATGAGATATGCAAGCATATAGTTAGACAACTTCTACAAAATGAACTGGAAAATTCTGATTCTACCCCACTAATCAGAATTTCCAGAATAGGGTCCGGAGTTCAGCATACTGCCTTCTCTTTTATGGCAGAAAAAATGTAGAAGAATTGTTAGGTATAGGCAATATGATATACTAGCAAAATCCTTTAAACCCACATATGCCATAAAATGTGTCACTTGAATTTTAATCTTGAGGAAACTAGTCTGTAAACTATAATCATAACTAAATACATACCATATCAAAATTTTTAGTTCATAGCACAACACTTTGAAAGCAAAATTTAGCTAGCAGGCAAGCTCCCAGAGGGTGATATATTTTGGACTCTTAAGAGGTCAAAGTTCATCTCTTTCCTGCAGTCTCTTTCCTAGTTAAACCTCTCCTATTTCTTCTGCTAACTTCATGGTGAAAAGTATCCCAGTTCTCTTTTTGCTAACCACCATGGAGAGGAGGAAGGTCCAATTTCTCCAATATGGTATGAGTTCAAGATTATTTGTAACCTCCGAAACAAGCAACTAGTTAGTTAATAACGAAGCCTTTTCTAATATGGCACTACGTGGGATATGGGTCTGACTTTACAATCCTGAAACGATAGGGAGGGGGGTTTTAGTAGCAGTTACATTATTAGTAATAACTTATGAGGGGGTTCGGCTAAGTGATTGAGTTAAAATAGTTAAAATGCAGATATACCGGTAATTCTTTTTACAACCAGCTAACTTGCTTTATTATGTCGAATTAGGTAAAACAACAACAACAACAAAAACCTTTTCCATTCTCTTCAGTCATAAATAATACGCGAAATGACCACACCAGCCTCTTACTGATTGCTTCCCTGGAAACAAAAGAGCGTTTTATACCTGATCCTGCCATGATCAGCAAAGAGAAGGCAGGAAAAATTAATCGTCCTCTACCTCTCTTGCCCATATACAAAGCGGTATTTTTTAGGGGGAATAGGCAGGGGTGGGGGGCGGGTAGGGAGGAGTACTGCATTCAGTTCATAAGGGCTGCTCCCTCCCCCCCATCTCCATTCTCATCAACATCACCCACTTAGGGGCGCCCGGTACTCGAAGGGCCCCCTAGCCTGACAAGGTAAGAGAAGAATCACTCTCTCACAGACTGAAAAATCACGACTCCTGATGCCTTCCACGCACCCAAGTGGGGTGGGCCGCCCAGCCCCAGGGGACCGGGCGGCGTCCCGGGTGCCCGCAGCCCAGGGCCGCGGGCAGCGCCGCAGCGCTCGGGGCCCCCTCCTGCACCGACTGGCCGCGGGTCCTTACCCGCGAGTCCGCCACCGCCGCCTCCGTCGCCCGCGTGCCCCTTCCTCCGCTGCAGGATGAAGTAGGGGTTGGCCCTCTCCGTGATCCACAGCGCGTTAGCCAGCAGCACCTCTTCGGGGTTCACCCACATGTTCCCGGGCGCCGCGGGCGGACACACAATGGGGCCGCGGGTCGGGTCCTGCACACACCGGCGCGCACAAGCGCGCACTCCCGGGCACACGCGCGCCTTCTCGCCCGCTAGGTGCGGCGGCGGAGAGCGACTTCACCAGCCGGCCGCCCGCGGCGCCCGGGCCACAACAAAGCCCCCGCGGGAGGCCGGGGAGGACGGCGAGGACGCGGGCGCGGCGAGCAGCATCCTCCCCGCGGCGGCGCCGCCCCCCGCGAGCCCGCGGCCGCAGACGCCCAGGCCCGCCGCCCCGCAGCCCGACTCCCGCCCGCGGCGGCGCGAGGAGCGGGAGGAGGAGGAAGGGGAGCGGGAGGAGGAGGAGGAAGTGGTGGCGCTCAGTCCCGGGATCCGGGCCCGCGGCGGGCAGGGCTGCGGGCGACAGAAGCGCACACGGCCCCGCGGCTAGGGCCGAGCCGGGCTGCGGCGCGGCTGCTTCCGCAGCACCGAGCCGAGCTCCGGGTCGCCTCCGTCTCTGGCCGCTCTGCGCCGTCGAGGTCACCGCGCGCTAACACTCCGCGTCGGGACCACAGGCACACGCAGCGAAGCCCAGCTCGCCGCTGGAAGGACGCTCCGGACGCGGCGAATGAATGACGCGAGCGCGG
The DNA here is from genome assembly GCF_963455335.1 of Martes martes. Classification (NCBI taxonomy): domain Eukaryota; kingdom Metazoa; phylum Chordata; class Mammalia; order Carnivora; family Mustelidae; genus Martes; species Martes martes. The sequence continues at coordinate 136,579,773 of NC_137889.1, forward strand.
CTCACTGGGACCGGGCCCGGGTGACACCAGTTTCCGCGGACGCGGGGCCTTCGCGGGTTCCGAGCGCCGAGCCTAGACTCTGCGGCCGACTTTGGGGCAACCTTCTGGGGACCGTGGGCCAAGCGCTCGGCCCCACGCCCATTTCAGCAAAGAGGACGCTGCCAGCCTCCGCGGGGGTGTGTGTATGTGTGTGAGTGTGCGCGCGCTGCGTGTTTATGGTTGACGGTCTGTAGGCTAGCGCCACCCCTCTTCCCAGGAAATTAGTGTTTCAAGGTTCCAGACTAGGAGCTAGATACCCAGTCGGAAGTGGACGCAGCCAATGGTTGGCTGTGTTTTTGTTTCCTGCATCCCTAGGGCAAGTCATGCGCTAAACTTGTCACCGCCTATAACCCCTCCCCCTCTCCATTGCATTGTAATTAAAGTGGCACAGCTAAGTGCATTACATCACTTCTTTCCTTGACCTGTGGGGCATGAGCAATAGCGAAGTTGGAAGCAGCCCAAGAGCTTAGGCCAACTAATTCACACTACAGCTGTTCCTATATCAGGCATTTGGAGCTCTGAGGACCCGGCACAGCAGAATTCAGGGATTTATTCACACTTAATAGAAAAAAATTTTATAAATCATTGAAATCAGAGACACACAAAGGCCGGCTTTATCCCTGAACGGTTTTCGTTCCCCCAGTACTTCAAGCCTCTGGGGATCACAGCTGATATACCTATCTATCTGATTACCTTTTTTCACCTCTTTTTACACCTGGGAGATCTGCAGACAGCCAGATCAGCAGAAAGAGGATCTACTTCCCAAATGAGGGGAATTCACCAAGCTCCGCTTTGTTGTGGAAGCTGGACGTCCTAGAGACGTCTTCCTTTCCAAATAAGCAAAGCAAAAACATTCTCAAAGCAAATGAGATTTTGTGTGGACTGACGCAATTTTGCTTCTGTAGCTCTCATTTGTACCGTTGAATTCATTCAATAGCAAAGTAAATGCATCCCAGCCATTTTTTAAAAGATTGTATTTATTTGTCAGAGAGAGAAAGGGAGCGAGCACAAGCACGGGGAGCAGCAGGCAGAGGGAGGAACAGGCTCCTTGCTCAGCAAGGAGCCCAGTGAGGGACTGGATCCCAGGACTCTGAGATCATGACCTGAGCCAAAGGCAGATGCTTAACTGACTGAGCCACCCAGGCGTCCCTATCCCAGCCATTTTAATAAGGCTGCCCCTGTGCCTGTTGGTTTCTACTCAGTGAGCTCTCAAGGAATGGAAGTCTGACTGACCTTCTGCCTCTTAGGAAGCATTTTAGACCTCTGGGTATTTGTGGAAACTGCACATATTTAACACAGACTCCAAAATGTCATTTGGCATCTTTGGCCATAGCACAGTGCCTTTAGTCAGAGAATCTATTGCAAGTCAAGTGCAATAAACATTAAGATTGCAAATCATACATAGGTAAAAATTTAATAATATATTTATATAACTTTGAATATTTTTGAAGGCTTCCATGAATATTCCTTCGTTTTATGTAATTAGCATTTTTAAAACTCCACTAAGTACCTTCATATTGTCTCTTTTTTTGAAGATTTTATTTATTTGTCAGAGAGAGAGAGAGAGAGAGAGAATACAAGCAGGGATAGTGGCAGGCAGAGGGAGAAGCAAATTCCCCAGTGAGCAAGGGACTCCATCCCAGGACCCTGGATCATGACCTGAGCCAAAGGCAGACACTTAACAGACTGAGCCACCCAGGCGTCCCATATTGTCTTTTTTTTTTTTTTAAGATTTTATTTATTTATTTATTTATTTGAGAGAGAAGGGGGTGGGCACAGAGGGAGAGTGAGAAGGAGAAGCAGACTCCCAGCTCAGCAGAAAGCCCTGTATGGGGCTCGATCAGAGGACCCTGAGATCATGTCCCCAGACATAGGCAGATGCTTACTTAACAGACTGAGGCACCCACTCACCCCCCTTCATATTGTCTTTTAGAGTATCCTTATCATACTGCTCAAAGTTGTGACTTGGTAGCTCTACCATAATCCTAAAGTGTGATTTTAGTTTAGCATTTTTTATCTATTGATACCAAAATGCTACTTACTTATAATTCATGTGTTTATTCATTCACTCATTCATTTAACACGTAATTATTGAATGCCTACTATACTCTAGGCCCTGGGGATAACAAGCAAACAAACCGTTTAAAAATCTTTGCCTTCATGAAGATTAAAATGTAAAATTAATAATAAAAAACAAATTTACAAAAAGTTGGTCTTTAGCTATTTTCTAGTTTCCTTTAAGAGTTAGAGCCCATTCTTCCCAGGAAATCGGGGTTTCCATTATTATCGTGAATTGTATTACCTGTAGCAGAAGGCATTGCAAAGAATCAGAGAAGCTACAAGGAGTTTATGGCAACTTGCTGGTCTCATACTGTGAACTAACCACTTTAGTAACCACTTTTTAATAAAAGCGGAGCTTTGTTTAAAAAAAAAAAAAAGACAATCAAATATACCTGAACCAGAAATAATACAAAGAGAACCTAATTAATCCAACCAGTTCCTCAGTGAGATAGGTATTTTTAGCTTTCAATTCATTCTCACTGGTTTTAAGCCCAAGGATCATGTCAAACCACTTAAAGAAGAAAAGGATGTAACAGATGCCTAGATAAAGTAGGGGTAAATGATGTCAGTCTTTGTGTCTCACTGAGATAATCTGCCCTCCCCTCCCCCACATAGAAAGAATCAATTCTAACAGGGTTTTGATGCCCCCACCTTGGAGCAACAAATGGGCTGACTGCTTAGTGGGCACATCTAACTGAAACAAAATTGTGAGGGTAGTAAATTTGTCTTTGTCAGTTTTCAACTCCATCCCCCCTCCCCCCAATTCCTACAATGTTTCTACTTTTTCTGCATTTCACCTTTACCCTGGTGTGTTTTCCTCCCTATCCTTAACCCTCTTGAAATGTCTTTATTTTGCCTTTTAGGGATTTCCCCACCTTTGGAAATGCTGTGGTCTTGGGCACCTTTTTCTGCCCACCCCCTCTCACCTCTCAACGCCAGCAGCTTCAATAGTGGGCACATCAGTAGAAAATTCAGGTCTAGTCTCAGCAGAGAAGACTCCCAGAGCAGAGTAAGAAAGTACGAATGCTCCCCTGGGGAAAACCAACTCCTCCCCTAGCTTTCTACCTGAAGGTAACATTTTGATAGGAACAATTTTTTTTTTGTATTTATTTGACAGAGAGAGAGACAGCGAGAGCAGGAACACAAGCAGGGGGAGTGGGAGAGGGAGAAGCAGGCTTCCCACTGAGCAGGGAGCCCCATGCAGGGCTCAATCCCAGGACCCTGGGATCATGACCTGGGCCGTAGGTAGATACTTAATGATTAAGCCACCCAGGGGCCCCCAAAACCATTTTTTTAAGTGCCCATATTTTTCTTGTCCAACCTAGAAGGGCAATAGCTACGGCAGGACATTTGGAATTTCTAGTGTGACCACTAGGTTACCAGTTGGAGTAAAGAAGGATGATACTGTTTCAAAGATCCAAGATGTTACGTAGCTTTGATATCTGAAGAGACCTTCACAGTGGATCTTAGTTCTAATCCAACTGGAAAAACCAGATCAACCAGTCACCACAATGTCTACTCTGCAAGCAATAGAGCTCATTGATGATACAGAATTCACAGTTTGGTTCTTTCAGCACTGAGTGGCTGAACCGATCTGTAGCCAAGACCATCCTTACATAGAGTGCACGCTGAGGAAAAGGGCCTTCAAAATAGCTCGGATCTGTAAGAGTACCACCCGGCTTCTATTCAGTGAATCGGTCCACCTTGTGAATTCTGAGATGCTCTGGAAATCAAAAATGAATAAAACATTATTTCCTTCCATGTTGAAGAACTGTGACCATATGACCTCTGTCAAATGCTGTGTTTCTGGAATGAAGAAAGGAGAGAAGACAGCAAGTTGTGGACGGGGGCATGGGGGGTGGGGGTGGATATGAAGCAAGGTATCACACTGATTCATTTTCTCATGAACTGTCATTAAGGAGGGCACGTTTTAATGGTTGGGAGTGGTAAGGTCAAGAGCTTAGACCACAGGAAAAGGAAGGGAGACGCTTTGCCTACTTCAAAATCATCCATTGTCCGTTCCCTGAGGGCCGACTGTGGAAAGATCATTGTTATAACCCTGCGCGTAGCACCTGCACCTCTGAAAATGGCCAACAAGGAGGTACATACTTGACTGCTGCATTTCAAATTTAAGAAAGGTTTAGAGATTTAGGAAGGAAGAGAGACCCTGATTACAGTTACATTCAGCTCCTCATATTATATACAAGGAAACTAAAGCTCAGAGAAAGGAAAGGGCTTGATTCAGGTCCCTTAGGTAATTCAGAGCAGAGTTGGAAGCTTATCTTTTTTTTTAATTTAGGAGGCTATTATGGCCCCAAATCTTTTTTTTTTTTAAGATTTTATTTATTTATTTGACACACAGAGATCACAAGTAGGCAGAGAGGCAGGCAGAGAGAGAGGAGGAAGCAGGCTCCCTGCTGAGCAGAGAGCCCGATGTGGGGCTCGATCCCATGAGCCCGGGATCATGGCCTGAGCCGAAGGCAGAGGCTTTAACCCACTGAGCCACCCAGGCGCCCCTATGGCCCCAAATCTTAATGACAACGTTTCCTTCTTTCTCCACATATTATTTGTCACATTCTTCTCAAAAATTAAAGTGATTCGTAATTATATGAGGCTGTCCTGGCTGTTATATATCACTGCGGTCTCAGAATCCATACCCGCTGATGGCTAGACCTGAGTCACATGCCTGCCCTGGAAAGGTGGTGACAGCAGTGAGGGGTCAGTGGGTGTGGGATAGTCCATGAAGGAAAATCAAAGAACTGTTATCAAAATAAGGTGAGAGGGTTGTGGGCAAGCCTGAAGAACAGAAGTCTACGAAACAACCTACTACTGACAATTTGTTTTTCAATGACTAAATCCTCTTGATTGTAATTTTCTATCGCATAAATTACACATACTTTGGTTTTGTTTTCTGCTCAAACCTATTGGTTTGACCCTTTTGATAATTAAGGTCAAAGATCATTTAATTTACCAGAGGGAGGGATAAAGGAAGGAAGGAAGAATTTTTTGTAAGGAGTCACTTAGACTATAGTAATACCAGAAACCTTCAGGAAGCTCTGGGACCAGCCTCTCAGCCTCTCTCTCGCACTAGCGTGCTCTCTTTCTCTCTCCCTCCCTCTCTTGGAATCTCTGCTTTTCTTCACACATGTGTTTTAGTATCTTCCCCCCACTGACCAGCCTCCTTTCGTTACCCATAGTTTCTGTTCCTTATAACTTAAGCATGTGCGTGACTCATGAAAGCTTCTCCAGTTCCACCTTTTGTCATTGCTTTCAAGCTTTAGCTCCCACCATGAGCTAAAAACGTTAGGTATTTCACAGCTATAATTCATGAAAGGGAAATTGATTGACTCACCCTATCTTTTTGTCAAGGACCAGTTTATCGCCCAACCTGTGATTGGCTGCCATTTTGTCAGATTACCAAGACACGGCAGCTCTGTATTATGCTTATTGTGTGCGACTGATACTTCACACAGTCTCACTATAAGTTCATTTTTTAATTTAAAAAATTCGTCATTTTGAGAATTGACCCATTACTTGGTCTTCAGATACTCCACTAGCTGGGAAATGTCTGACATCTCCCCTGTTTTGCATAAGCCAATCGGCCATATCAACAAAGGCAAACACTCTTTAATCTGATCTATAGCTATGGGCTCCAATGATCCAGGATCTTAAAATAATCTCATTTCTTTTAAGGATGAAGTTTTTTTCCCCACACTTATGCTGTTCTCTCTCTCTCTTTTTTAAAGATTTTATTTATTTATCTGACAGAGAGAGAGAGCACAAGCAGGCAGAGTGATGGAGAGAAGCAGGCTCCCCGCCAAGCAAGGAGCCCGATGCAGGACTCAAGGAACCTGGGATCATGACCTATGCCAAAGGCAGTGGCTTAACCTACTGAGCCACCCAGGCATCCCTTATGCTGTTCTTCTGCCGGTGACTAATTTGTCCATTTTCTTGCTTGTTAAAAACATGCAAAAACCCCATCAACAGAATTTTTTAAACGTGTGATTTTTTTAAAGGTGAATTTTTTAAACATGTGAATATAGGGGAAAAGTAGATTGGTGCATTGATATTAAGGTAATAATAGTGTTTCTTCTGACATAAAAACCTAGTGCATGTAAACCTAATAAGTAGGTTTTTCTTTTTTTAAATTGAAGAATACAACTTTTTTTCCTCTGAGGATAAAAACTAACATTTTTTCTGATCTTTCTGAAATAAGTTATTTTGATTCACACATTTATGTTTTTATGAAAGAAAATGGTCAATTTCACACAGATTCTCTAATTAAAAAATTGAAGGAATAAATGCAGTTTCCTTTTTATTTTGACGACTCAGCTGTCTTTTCATTATCCTGACAACATTCTTATTATAGAAATACTGTATTTTATATTGAATCTCAAATCTTTTAAACATTTTAATATACTTGACTAAATGATTTAAAAGAAAGAGCAATATCTAGGTATCAATACTCAGAAAATAACAATGAATCACCTAAACTCCCTTCATTATCAACTATATTTAAACCCTTTACAGGACACCTGGGTGACTCAGTGAGTTAAGCCTCTGCCTTAGGCTCGGGTTGTGATCTCAGGGTCCTGGGATTGAACCCCACATCGGGCTCTCTGCTCAGCAGGGAGCCTGCTTCCTCCTCTCTCTCTGCCTGCCTCTCTGCCTACTTGTGATCTCTGTCAAATAAATAAATAAAATCTTTTAAAAAAAACAAAACAAAACAAAAAAACTCTTCTACTTGTTAATTTCCAGCCTCTCAGATCTCTAGATTACAGATCATAAAACAGGATATAACCTGAAGGTTGTAAATCTTTGAAAAACTGTACGTATAAAACATTAAGAGAGAAAAAAGAAAAAAAAATTACTGTCTGCACCAAGGGAGAAATAATTCAGATCGCTTAAGTCCTAAAGGATAATCATGAGAGTTGGCTGTTGAGTTACCTTTATCAGAACTGGGGGAAAGGCAAAAAATAACTCACCTTTTATTTTCCCCAGGGCTCTTAACACTCTCATTAGGCATTTATCACTGAGGTTTTTGGGTTTTGGGGGGGGGGTTGTTTGTTTTTTTGTTTTTTACAGAATGTATTGCCCTTCAGTGATGTCTTTGATTTCTTCTATAAAATATAGACCTAAACAGGCATTTTCATCATAAAATTGTACTGGTGAGAATTTTGCCTTTTATTTTTTTTTTCACTTGTGATCCTCTTATAGGCTGTGAAATGCAATCTTCCATAAAAAGGAATGTGTTAAATCACACTGATTTCTATTCCAATGAAAATTACAGTTTGCTTTTAATGGGGATGACTCAGTCAATCAAATTGGAAGCTTAGACATTCTGTCCCCGAACGAGACCTTAAAACATAATTCCTTCTTTCTTCCTTTATGCAGAGCCAACCTTCACTCACCTAAAGAACACTGAAGTGGGAGGCATATATCTAAAATACAAAAATATATACCTTTGGAATGCATCCTTGTCTGCAAACTGTGGCCCTTGGATTTTAACTTGAAGTCTCAATTAAAAAGCCTTTGGAAAGAAGGGAGAAAATCAATCCCAGATGTGCTGATAGAAAATCACAGAACTGTAGACAGAGACAGCTAGTTGGTGGTTAAATGAAACAGTGCTATATTAGAGATTACATTGGAATGAGTCAACTCTATAAAAATATTTTTATGGCTACAGTGGGATTCCATGGCCAGGTGCAATTTTGAGATAATATGGCTTTGCTTCTGTCCTTGGAAGATTTCTTGGACGCATGTTCCATATGCAGAGTTAAAGGAAGGATGAGAACTGCGATCACGGCCTCTTTCCCTCAGAGAGTGCAAGTGGAGGAAAGAGGTCTCTTTATGCTTTACTTCTTCTATCTATATGGGTGGAGGAGGGCCTGGGAAGATCGTGATAATGAAGGCAAAGTTCGGTTGAATACCCCAGCATCTTGCTCAAACTTAAGAGGGAAACACAGCCCATGCAAATGATTCTAAATTTTCCCCTTTAGAACAGACCCAGGATTCCTATGTCATCCATGTGGCGAGCTCTTTCTGCGGCTGCCAACGCAGACACAGTGTCTCCTAAGCAGAAGGGTCACCTGCTAGCACAGCTGCTGCATAGTGTTTTGATGAATCTGGCATATTTTGAAAACGGATGGCTTCTAGAACCTCATTCGACAGCTTTCAAAATCTCGGCATTTAATGCCATTTTAGTAGTTTTCTCCTTAGCCTATGTGTTGGGATAGGTTCTTCTCGTTAAATGTGGTTTTGCCAATGTTGTACTTTTTATGGGAGTTGATGACCCTCCTTGCTGAGGGGTTACTAGCCAAAGAGACTCAGGGTGAACCTTTGTCTTTCTGGATGCTCATTACCTGAGCATTCTTCCTCTTCCCAGGGAAGTCCCTCAGATGGCCACCGGGCTTTCTCAGCCCACTTGGCTCCTTGGCTTTGGTGACCTCCCAGGTGTAGCTGGGTCCACACCCAGCCCTGGAGTCGGCCACACCACATCCTTAAGAAACTTTCCTTCTCCCAGTCACAGGAACCCCTTCCAGGTCTGCTGGAAATGTTTATTTCCCACTGGTGTTCAAGTGGCAGTGGGGAAAGAATGGGAAGACAGAAATTTTTGGACCCCTCTCTGCTTCTGGGAGGGTCTGCTTCTCACCACAGACACACCACGACTCCACTTGTTATACCTGCTTCAACAAGATGGGGGGGGGGGTGTTTGTTACTGAGGGGAAAGAGAAAGCCAGGGCAGGGTGGGGGGGGGGCATCTTCTCACTGAGACATACAGTGTCACTGGAAGAGGCCCCCGTTTTCTTTCTGTGGTGTCTTAAACTTACAGCGGGAGCCCTGCTGTCACAGTACCTGGGATTCAACGTGGGGATACCATGGGGGCAAGACAATGTGTGTGTTGGGGGGGTGGTATTTATGCACACATCCTGCATATTATATGGTTAGTATTTATTGAGCATGAACTCTGTGCCAAAGCTATATATATTATTGCATTTAATCCTCACAACAACTCTATGTGGGAGGAACTGAGTAAACTATTATTATAATTATTTTTGACGATTTTATTTATTTGACAGAGACACAGCGAGAGAGAGAACACAATCAGAGGGAGTGGGAGCGGGAGAAGCTCGGCAGGAAGCCTGATTCAGGACTCTGTCCCAGGACCCTGGGATCATGACCTGAGCCAAAGGTAGACCCCTATGGATTCTTGAATGGACTAGAATATGTGGTATTTTAGTAAACTATAAAGCCCCTGACACGTCTACTTCAAAGTGCCAAATCAAGTTTTAAAACATCACAGGAATCTAATAAGAATTGATCAGGGTTTATTTCTCACTTATCCGGGAGATCCACTTGTGCTGGGAAACATATCTAGAGTTGGGAAAATGCTCATATGCTCAGGTCTAGAAGAGTTTATTAGCACAAATTGTTCTTAGCACTTTCCTCCCCCTCTGAGGGAAAATGGACACTAAAAAGCTAAAAGACCTTTGACTCATATGAGCAAAACTGTGTGATCTGCTGGAGCAGGTCAGCTCTGTTCCAAGTGCCAATGAAGACACTGAATATTTTCTCAAGAAAATAATCTTCTCTCCACAAGGCTTATTAAAGAAAATGAAGCACATTTCCCTAGGGCGTGGGAGTGAAATACAGCCCTTAATTTGTACTTCTTTTCTCTGCTCTTCCTAGGTAGAAAATGAGAAGAATTTGAAAAGTTGAGTCACAACACTTCCCATGGCAGCAGCTTGGAAGAGATCAAGAGTCCCGGGGCATGCGTAGTAACAGAGGCAAGGCCTCTTTGCTCAGCAGATCAGGTGACTTCTTTGGAGACCCAGCATTCCAGGATTATTCCCTAGGTTCAAGTTCGGGAAGAAGTTAGTCATATGGCATTTAGGTATATGGAGGTTGTTTAGGAAAGACCTTTGATAATAACATCACAGAGAGGTAGAGCCTGGTAAGCCAACCTAAATGCCCCCAGCTATCTCTGAAAGTTGGCAGAACATTTGCATTTGGCGATTTTTATAAAATAAATATAAAATATTTAAAAATGCAAATGTTTTTGAAGCAGAATCTCAATTCTAAGTGTTTTACACATACATATGTATCAAAGATGAACGTACACCTATTTTACTGTGATATGATTTGTATCAAAGCACAAAGATTGAAAAACCCTAAATGTCCTTTCAACAGAATACCTGTTATATAAATTGTGCTTTAATCTTATAAATGGTATAAATCACAACTGTTAAAATATGACACCCCTCTACATGTATATCTACTATGAAATGAGTTTATGTGAGGGGTGCCTGGGTGGCTCAGTCATTAAGTGTCTGCCTTCAGCTCAGGTCATGATCCTGGGGTCCTGGGATGGAGCCCCGCATTGGGCTTCCTGCTCAGTGGGGAGCCTGCTTCTCCCTCTGCCTCTGCTGCTCCCCCTGCTTCTGTTCTCTCTTTCTCCCTCTCTGTCAAATAAAATGTTTTTTGAAATGAGTTTATGTGAAATACTGATAAGTAAAAAAAAAGCAAGATTCAGGATGGTATATGTCGAATGTACTAATTTATATAAAAAGAGGGGTTATCTCTATCTGTCCATCTGTCTATATTCTAGTCTATAGTAGTGAATATATTTAGTCAGTAGTTTCCTCTGGGATAGGAGGACTGTAGCAGTGAGGGTCTGGGACAAGAAGAAGAATTTAAATGTCCTCAAATCCCCATATGCATTATAGGAACATTTTACTATGCCTGTGTGTGTTTCTTATAGCATTTTTAAAAAATGTTTTTTGGGGGTGCCTGGGTGGCTCCATTGTTAAGTGTCTGCCTTCGGCTCAGGTCATGGTCCCAGGGTTCTGAGATCGAGCCCCACATCGGGCTCCCTGCTCCCCGGGGAGCCTACTTCTCCCTCTTGACTCTTCCTGCTTGTGTTCCTTCTTTCACTGTGTCTCTCTGTCAAATAAATAAATAAAATCTTTTTTAAAAAAGTTTTTGTTTTTATTTTTTTGTTTGTGTCAGAAAGAAGGACCTGACTGTGTGTATTCCCAGTCTGCTCCAACATCAGTCAGGCTCTTTGAATTCTGCAAGGCAGAGGTTACATTAATTGCATTGATGACCCTACTGTATTAGTCACCTCAGACTGCCATAGCGAATATCCTAGACTCGGTGGCTTCAACAGCAGAAATTTATTTTATCATGTTTATGGAAGCTGAAAGTCCAAATCGGGGTATCAGCAGGTTTGGTTTCTGCTGAGATCTCTCTCCTTGGCTTGTAGGCAGTCGCCTTCTCACTACATATTCACATGGTCTCTGTAGATGAGTAGAGAGGTATCTGTTGTATCTCTTCCTCCTCTTATAAGAACACCAGTCCTATGGATCAGAGTCCCACCTTCTATGTCTTCTTTCAATTATCTCCTTAAAGGGCCTATCTCCAAATACAGTCACACTGGAGATAAGGGCTTCAACGCATGAATTTTGGAGGGAGACAGTTCAGCCCATAGCAGCTGGTAAGTGTTTCAGAGGATCTACATATTTTCAAATCAACCTGGCCTTTCACACTTCCAAGAGCCCTCTTTGTGCTCCATTGAGCACCAATAGAAGCAGGTGAAGAGGTAAGAACTAGAGTAAGGGATTGTTGGGGGGGGGAGGTGGAGGTCATTAACTCTGAAGCTGATACTGCTTGTGACCTCTGTTTTTTGTCAGCACCACAGCCCCCTCTCCAGCCCCTCTGGTCCCAAAACAGTCAGTTGGTCCCAACTGTGTGATCACAAACCACCTCTGATTTCAGCGCTTCCAGAACAGAAGGATGATCTACAACAAAGTATTGATAAAATAAAGCAAGGTCCTGAAAGAGTGCATTGTCTCCATTTTTTTGAGTGAAAAGTCTTTTCTTTTCTCCTCTTTGAATCTTAATGGGCTTAGGTGAAGTGTTAAGCATACAGTTTGAATGTAATGATTGAGGTCTTTGGCATTTTCCCTGTGAATGTCCTGGATTTTATCAGCGTGGTCTAGCCTGGGAATCATATTGCATTGGAAGGGCTTCTTCCATACAGATAATATACAAAGGCTCTGGGGGAGAAAATGTGATTGTCTAAGCTGGCCATGTGTCTGCTGATGGTTCTTTCTGAAGCATAGTAAGTCCACTCCAGCATGCATAAGACATCCACAGAGGTGAAGGATGAGGAAATGGAGAGGTCAAAGGGAGAGTCAGAGGCACTGCGACGAGCGCCATTGACCCTTAGACGAGCGCCATTGGCCCTTAGAATCCTTTAGTGGTTCACCACAGTTTTCCAAAGGAAGTCTCAGTCTAGTCTGTCTAGGAGGGCTCTCATCTCCCTGTCAGCCTCGTCCCCCACATTCCCACCTCACACTTGACACTCCGGCAATAAAGAGCAGGTTGCTGACATCTACTACTGCGTCGTGTTGACTTCAGATTCCAAAGAATCGAGTAGGCAAACCCCTACTCGAGCTGTTTGCCCAGCCTGAAATTTCCTTTCTCCATGACTTGGCTTTGATAATTCTACCTCATCTTTCAACATTCAGCGGAAGAGTCGTCGCTTCTGGGAAGCCTCTTTTAGATCCATGGGCTAAGTATCCCTCTTCTGTGTTTCCTCAGCTCTGACCCCTTACTATCACTCTTTCTCTCTGTCTCTCTCTCTCTCTCTCTCTCTCTCTGTCTTCCTGTCCTTCTCTTTCTCTCAGTTTCTCCTCTCTCATCATGGACTTTTGTATCCTAATCAGCTGGCACAGTGCCTGGCACACAGGTATTTTTAAAAATGCATTTTGAACTGAACAGTCCAGTTTATTATTTTTTAAAGATTTATTTATTTATTTATCTGACAGAGAGAGAGAGATCACAAGCAGGCAGAGCAGCAGGCAGAGAGGGGGAAGCAGGCTCCCTGCTGAGCAGAGAGCCGATGCAGGGCTTGATCCCAGGACCCTGAGATCATGACCTGAGCCGAAGGCAGAGGCTTAACCCACTGAGCCATCCAGGCACCCCTGAACAGTCCAATTTAATAACTTATCTGCCACGTCTGATATCTCTTCACAGCACCCAGAACTTTCTCCTTGCTAAACTGGTAGTTGGAGAGGACTAGACTTGGGACTCTCTACGGACGATATTATTTCTCTCTTTCGGGGTTCAGGGCGCAAAGGTGCCTGCCTGCTTGCCTGTCTGTTTGCCTTCTGGAAGTAAAACTGAAGGACCACTGCATGGTAGGAGCAGGAAGAAGAGGGCTGGAAACAAGAGCTCTTAGCCCTGGAGCAGGGTTAATGCTCATTCATTCATCCATCTTTTGCAGCCTTACCTTCAGGCAAGCCTAGTACTACACGCAGGAAACAAGACACAGACTCAGCCCTGCTGGAATTCCCAATAGCTGTGTCAACAAACACTGCGAATTCTTCTCCTGAGGCATTTAAGGTTTACTGTTTTGATCTGAGAGCACACGATAAGCAGTGATTTGTCTTCCCGCTGAAGCCAAGTGTCAGAGAAAATGAACTCTCAGCTAGCGACTGAGCCTAACCGGCAACCCGACATCTCAGCCTGTATTGCCTTCCATCTTCAGTGTTCCCTTCTCAAAATTGACATTGCGGTATGCCTCCGAGGGTGGTAAATTTAAAATTGTATTATACTGAATTTTACAAAGAAAATACGTGCTATCATCGTTTTTGAGAATTTGGGCACTTCCTGAAGAGATTTGAAACCTGTCCCTGTAACTACTGTGCACTGTGATATGTACATATTTACTATCTTAAGGCTGTTTCTTAGAGAAGGGGTAGACAGATAGTGGAGGTTTTATAAGGAAAATAGCGAATAAAGCAAAGATTCCATTTTCAGCATGAAAAGCATTTCCTGTTTTCTCCAAAAAGCTCAGACCCCTAGCAAGACTTATGTGATGCAAATATTGGCTTCAAAAGAGGAGACTTTTTCTCCCCCTGAGTGTAATTAGGGCTAGTTCTGAAACCTGGGGTGCACCTTCTTTTAAGAAATGCATTCTTGACTCTAGAGAATAAAAAATGTAACCCACCTGACTATTCCAGTGGGCTCTGGGCCCTGGAAAGCTCCATGATGCAGCTGGTGGGGGGGGGGGGGAATAGGCCAGTTGGCAGTCAGGGCTAAAGGTGGTGAAATCAAGGGAAAGAAACCTGGATCAAGGGCGCCTGGGTGGCTTAGTGGGTTAAGCCTCTGCCTTCGGCTCAGGTCAGGATCCCAGGATTCTGGGATCGAGTTCCACTTCGGGCTCTCTGCTCAGCAGGGAGTCTGCTTCCTCCTCTCTCTCTCTGCCTGCCTCTCTGCCTCCTTGTGATCATTCTGTGTCAAATAAATAAATAAATAAATAAATAAATAAATAAGAAAGAAACCTGGATCAAGCTTCCGGGTCCTTTCCCTATTTAAAATGGTCTCCTTGTATGAGGGCAGATTTCAATGGCATGCCCAACTCTTTAAATTAAGCACAGATAAGAGCATTGCTTTGCACCTACAAAAAGTGTATTTGACTTATACCATCTGAGAGCATAATGAAAATGCTTTGTTTTGAATGGTTTCAACTATGCAATTTGTGAGTTTATAGCAAATTGAATGTTGAGTTTGAGTTGTGTGAATTTGGAAAATCTTGTGTAAATTGTGGAGTTAGATTTCTTTCCCTGACAAATGTAATTTTGTGGCAGGCATTTTTCATCATTTGCAACATTTTTAGTGTTTGAGAACTGGAATACTTACATACTTTGTTAAAGAATAAGAAAGAGCAGTACCAACTTTGGTAAATTCTACTCTTCCTAATTAAATCAGTCATCGTTGTTTTTCCTCTAGAACATCCTGTAAACTTAAATTGCCCTGAGTTCAGTCTAATACTGTCTCCTGGCTTAGAAAAAATGTCATTGTGTTCAAAGGAATCTAAAGATTTGACTGATCTAATGAAATGTAGTCCTGGTAATCAGATCCGATGAATAATTCAAATGGTAAATCTGGTTTCCTTTTTTTTGGTAAGATTTACTCATTCATTTATTTGACAGAGAGAGGGATTACAAGTACACAGAAAGGCAGGCAGAGAGAGAGGGAAGCAGGCTCCCCGCTGAGCAGAGAGCTGGACGCAGGGCTTGATCCCAGGACCCCAGGACCACGACCTGAGCGAAAGGCAGAGTCCCAACCTGCTGAGCCACCCAGGCGCCCCAACTTGGTGCCTTTTAACAGAGCTTAAAGTGTCCATGTTAACCAAACCCCATATTTATCCTGAAAATATGTCAACAACTTATGGAAGGAGATTTGCTGTGAATGAGATTATCTTTTTCAAACAATTTGTGAGTTTGCATGTGGATCAGCTATTTTGACAGCTAAATTCATTCTTGTTAATCTAACACCAACTCGATTCAGATAACTGACTTGATTGGTGTTTTTCATTGAGTTGGCTTAAAACATTTGGCCAAATTGACTTCTTGATTTGGTACTTGGTAGTCATGACTAAAGAAGTTCATTAACTAAACCAGGAATTTTTATTTTTTTAATTTTTTAAAAGATTTTATTTATTTATTTGATAGAGAGAGATCACAAGTAGGCATAGAGGCGGGCAGAAAGAGAGAGAGGGAAACAGGCTTCCTGCTGAGCAGAGAGCCCAATGCGGGGCTCAATCCCAGGACCCCGGGATCATGACCTGAGCCGAAGGCAGAGGCTTTAACCCACTGAGCCACCCAGGTGCCCCTAAACCAGCAGTTTTTAAAGGCTCTATCAAATAACAGCCCCTTTCTAGGCTCTACAGAGCACTTCCCATCAACCAGGAAACTAACTGGTCAACCTGACAAGCAGTTTTAGAACATTTCAGATGTTTATTCAGGTAGCAAACCATGACTAATTTTCCTATTTTTTTTCCCCACTGATACAAAGAAAACAAGTAACTCTTCACTGAAATGCTCTCCTCCTTCTCCAACACAATGCATTCTATTTCTAAAGAGATGTTAATCCATGTTAAAACGAATTAACAGAATAAAAGGGTACATTCAGTATTCAAGTGGCTAGATACACTGTAGAATAGTACACAGAATCCTGAGGGCTAATTATAGTTAAGAATTCAAGAACTATTTATTGGGCATTGAGCATAATAGGTGTATGAGATAAGACATAATGTCTGTACCTTTAGTTTCAGTTCAATAGAGGGAGTTAAAATAAGCGTACCAATGGGATGGAGGCCACAGGCCAAAGAACAGTGAAAGGACATTTGATTTAAGGTACAACTTTGGCCATGTTAACTTTAACTATGATTTTGTTCTCTTGCATCTAAAATTGCCCAAATAATACAAAATTTCCATTTCTGCAAGATTTCAAAGAACATGCTTACATGAGAGAACTTTGGTAGTTGAGACCTACACCAACTTACTGTCATATATGCCATGTGCACATGAGTCAGTATCATACATATATGTATCCTACATGTATGCATATATAGATTCCAAATTCTGTAGAAAAAAGGGAAATAGATTATGATGGGATTTCAAAAGCACTGGTATCTGGAGAATTTCTAAGACCAATGATTTACCTCTGTTCCCCTCCCCCCTCCTCCTCACTGTATTGATGGTCAAATTCTTTAATTGTTGTAACTGAAATGGAATTCAATTAGGAATGCAAGCCGGGCTCTAGGACCCTAATACGAATTCTATCACTGTCAATCCCGTTTCCCTGTCCATGGAAGATTTCTTTTTGCTAGACCAAAAGCAAAAACCATCCACAGAGTAAATTAGGGAGGTAGGGAAAAGGCAAAATGTCCACTTGGAAGGTGGACAGAGTGTCTTCTTCTGAAAAAGATGTAGTACGGGGGTGTGTGTGCAATGAGTGAAACCAAGTGTTTGGGTGCTAAGATGTGTGGGATAAAAGGTTTTATGTTAGATGTATGTACTTAAAATATGGCAGCAAGGGGTGAAGGGGTGTTCAGGAGTTCTGGGGTTGGTGGACACCAGGAAGATCATTGCAACTCCAGAGATGTTTTCCGACCGACCTAGGGAGGTGGCAATGGACGACAAAGGCAAGAGTGGTGAAGAATGAAGCCATGTGCTATTTCTCTCCTGGAGACTCTGAGCTGCTAAAAATTTTCTGTGTATCTATTTAAGGTTTGATTCACAATGTAGATAAGCCAAGATGGCCAGAGTGATTGCCACATGATTTTAATGCTGACTCCAGCACATGGAGAAAATCAGAGGACAGAGTCAGGGGACAGCATTCTGCAATATGTAGAGTACAAGATTTCTTAAGGAGGAAAAACTAGAAGTGCGCTGTTACATTGCTCAACGCTTATTAGGTCATTGCTAACCTCCTTCATAACTGAAGCTGGAGTGCTCATGCTTGCAGTAGGTGTTGTCATTTCACAATGAAATGTGCAATGTGTCTAACAGAGCTGCGAGCCTGTGAGTAATCAAAGCGTTCTGTTTGACACGAGGCAGATGATGCGTTGTGACAAACGAGGGATACATTCCATCCTGGTAGTTTTAATAAAGTGAAGCAAGGAGGAATGGAGGATGAAGCCACATACACAACACATTTTTTTTTTTTTTAATTGTGTCTTCTGTTCCAGGTACTTTGCTTTCTGTCATCTATGTGCGCACGAGAAAGGAAGTATGAGGCGGAATTTGAATCAGGCTTCTTTCTATGTGGGTCATTAGCTTAAATAAGAGTGGTTCATCCCTCAGTGAGGAGGAGGGAGAAGGTGGAGAGGAGCACAAAGGACATTTCCCGAGCGCGTATTTTGTGCCAGGCGCGGTGCTGGGCACTTCACTGGTGACGGCCCTGACTGGGAGTGGTGGGACAGGCAGTGCAAGGAGAGGACTCCAGGAGAAGGCCACTGGCTGTGGTCGTGGCTCAGCCACTTACTCTGACTTTGGGCAAGTTATCTACTGTTTCTGGCAACTAACACTCCTTTACACTGTAGGCAGGAGGCAAGGGTTTCCTTCCTTCCTTCCTTCTTTCCTTCCTTTCTTCCTTCCTTCCCTCCTTCCCTTTCTCTCTCTTTCTGATCCTCACAGCACCCTTAGACTCAGAGACTGTTATTGTTATTTCGAAGACACTGAAGTAAAGAGAAGTTAAAGGAGGAAGAGCGTAACCATCAAAAGCATTTGGTTCTACAGCAACAGAGCAGGCATTCCCATCCCAGCCAGATTACTTATTGGCTGGGCTAGCTTCCCCGAGTTATTGAACCTCTCTCTCTCTCTCTCTTTTTAAGATTTTATTTATTTATTTGACAGAGAGAGAGTTCACATGTAGGCAGAGGCAGGCAGAGAGACGGGTGGGGGGTGGGGGGGGGGGTGAGGGGGTGGGCGGAGGGAAGCAGGCTTCCCGCTGAGCAGAGAGCCCAATGCAGGACTCCACCCCAGGACGCTGAGATCATGACCTGAGACCAAGGCAGAGGCTTAACCTACTGAGCCACCCAGGTGTCCTACTGAATCTCTTGAGCCCTGTAGAGCATGTTTTCAACAGTGCTTGGCACGTAAGAAAAGCTTCGTAAATATCAGCTGTTACGGTAATTCAGTGAAATGGCAGCGACCCTGTTTGTGAAGTACATTTACTGATGGGTCTTGAGTAACCGAGAGGGGGATCGGTATCTTGTTTTATAGGACAGGGATCTGAGGCCAGCCACTGTCCCGCACACGCAGGTATCTGTAGGTGGAGATTTAGGGACACGCATGCGCTCTCCGATCCTTCTCCCCTCCATCAGGGCATGTGTTCCTCTTTCATTTCCCCTTTGGCCTGGGGTGGAGAGGGGTGGGGAGGGGAGGGGGACCACGGCCTTGTGATTTTCTGAAGAATGAATCGAGGCTGCGGTAGTGGGCATTACAGAGAGCTGGGACTCGCCTCTTCCAGAGCCAGCCCAGGTCCTCCGCCACTTCGACGATCTGAAGAGTGAGGTCTTTGGCTTGGCAGCCCCCAAAAGCCTGCGAGTTGCTAAAGACCCGTCATCGAAAAAGAAAAAAGAAAAGAAAAAGGCACATCATCAGGGGACGCTTCCCCTTTTCTGTTTTGATGTTGCTGCCTATTTCTCTCCTCAGCCCAAGCTTTCTCCAGGGCTGACCTCCAGCCTGTTATGATATAGGCTTGGCCTGGCCACAAGGAACAATCTCCAAATGGAGAATGAATGACTTGAGAACAAAAGGGCACCATCATTTGCATGGTATCCATGCATCTCCTTTGGGGATGTTTGAGCATGTCCTAAGTGACGGGGGTGGTTCAAAACACAGCATTCAGTGTGTCCTATTGAACTATAGGTCGGTGTTCCTTGAGATGGCCGTGGTAATCTGGTTTGAGTTATGATAGGGCCCTTTTAAGGCCAACTAGTATAGAGAAGATATATCCCCAGGTGTAGAGTGTGACCAGTATTGGTTCCTTTCTAAAAACAACATTTTCTGTTTCCAGAGTGAAAATAGAACAAAAATTTTAAATGAGCTGGTGAGGATCATCAAAGTGCATGCGAAAGTTAAAGAATAATTACCCAATAAGTTAAACCGTAAGTAATATTTAAGATTAATAGTATTTTCTGACTTCATAATCAGCTTAATAGCCTATGAATATAAAAGTAGTAAAATAAAATCTTGTAAAATAAGGTGAGATTATTCTCGAAAAATCAGAAAACAAATTATCAAGGATTAAACGAAATGGCTTCTGAACACTGCTTGCGATGGCTAATTTGTTTCTGGTAGGCTGGGTTCCAGCTCTGAAGGGGTTGGAACTTAAGGCAGGGTTGAGAACTGGCCCTTCTCTCTGTCTCAGTGTTCCTGCCCTGCTTCTCTTACTCACCCTCTTGCAACAGGCAGGAGGGCTTTGAGGAGCCTCACGTTGACATGGGCTCGGGGTGGAACAGGAGAAGAAGCCTCCCCTTCTGTACGAATGGCTGCTTCAGAGGAAGCTCCCTGGTGCCCCTTCTCCTTCCACCAGGCTGGTAGAGATGACAGAGAGAAAGAGAGGGAAAGGTAAAGCGAGAGTTGTGGGGGGAAGGAGGAAGAGAGAGAGGGAGAAAGAGTAAGACAGTAGGCATGATATCTTCCCTCGACTGAGGCTGTGGTGTGCCCTTGGCGCTCAGGTGCACGTGCCATCCTTCCCCCCACACCTCTCTGTGCACTCCAGGGACCTCAACCAGCAGAGTTGGCAGGCCTTGGGAAAAACTTACTTCTATTGCTTCCTCTGGCATCTGCAGAAGCTCCATTAACAGCTCTGGTACCTTTGGCATTGAGGCAACTGCCCAACCATACTTGGAAAAGAGAAAATTATTAGTGTGTCAAGGTGAAAAACAAGATGGAAATGCATTGACAGCACCCCTCGCCTCTCCAACATAGAGACGATCCTTTGCTTGTTCCTTTGCTCCCAGACCTTTGCAATACTGAGTGGAGGTGTCAAACCAAAAGAGCCCAGGACTGCTCTTGGGCATGGTCCCGGGGTCCTGACATTGAACCGCGTGTTGGACTTGCTCTGGGAGCCAGCTTCTCCTTCTCAGTCCCTGCTCCCTCTGCTCATGAGCTCTCTCTCTCTGTCAAGTAAATATATAAAATCTTTAAAAAAAAAAAAAAAGACCCCTCTATAGGAGAAAACACAGGAAGGAAAATTCGGGAAGGACGAAGGGGTAGGGAGGAAATAAACAAGTCAAACATGACAGGAGTTTTAGACCACCATGGGTGGTGATATCCTATCCCTCCCCTGGTGGCTGTATCCCAGTGATTCTCATTCAGGATCATATATCTTATTCCTTTACATTTAAAAAAATGTTAAATCTGTTATTTTAAACATTTAAAAAATAACTGTCAGGGCGCCTGAGTGGCTCAGTGGGTTAAAGCCTCTGCCTTCGGCTCAGGTCATGATCCCGGGGTCCTGGGATCGAGCCCCACATGGGGCTCTCTGCTCAGCGGGGAGCCTGCTTCCTCCTCTCTCACTCCTGCCTCTCTGCCTACTTGTGATCTCTGTCTGTCAAATAAATAAATAAATACAATCTTTTTTTTAAATAAAATAAATAAATAAAAATAACTATAGAATATGTTTACTGTGCACCAGGTATTTTCCAAGTGTTTTAAAAATAATTTAATCCTCATAATCACCCTATGAGGTGGGCACAGTTACTTTTTCTACTTTATTATTAAGGGAACAAAGGCACAAAGAAGATAAATAGCTCAAGGTCACATGGGCAAATCTGAGCCTCAAACTCACAATCTGGTCCCTGAGTTTGTGCTTTTAGCTACTGTATTCTGTATCTTCTTTTCCTTTTTTACATTGGATTTTTATTAAACATATAAAAATGAGTATGGTCTCCTTACTAAAGAAATTGAACTATAAATAAGCCCAATCATTCCTGAACCACTCCCCATCTTTAAATTTTTATTCTTATTGTATTCTTCCAGATCTTTTTTTGTTGTTAATTTTATTTATTTATTTGACTGAGGGAGAGAGGGCACAATCAGGCAGGGTAGCAGGCAGAGGGAGAGGGAGAAGCAGGCTCTTTGGTGAGTAAGGAGCCTGACACAGGGCTCGGATCATGACCTGAGCCAAAGGCAGTTGCTTAACCAACTGAGCCACCCAGGCGCCCCTTTTCCAGATCTTTTATCTCCTGTATATTTGTATGTACATGTGTGTATGTGTGTGTGTGTATACAAACACATATAGCTACAGATATATACTCACACATATATGCACATACATATACATATGTTTATATGCAATTGTAGAAAATACATAATACAGTTTGTGTATGTTTTATTATTATTTTTTTTATTTCCTATTATTCAGATCTTGGAGATCCTTCTAGGTCTACATATATTACTGCTGCATTAAGCAAAATTGTTGTGGGATGCCTGGGGTGGCATCCTACTCTTGATCTCAGCTCAGATCTTGATATCAGGGTGTGAGTTCAAGCCCTGCACTGGGCTCCCTGCTGGGCACAGAGCCTATTTAAAAATATTTAAATAAAAAAAGAAAGAAAGAAAAAGAAAAACAATTGTTGCATAATATTCCATGGTATGGATATACTACATTTTATTTAAGTACTTCCCCAGACAGTTAGCTCCCCCCATTTTTTACCCTTTCAAACGATGTTTCAGTGACCATCTTCATATCTATTTCCTGTGTATCCATATGAGTATTTTTCAAAGATAGATTCTGAAAAGTAGACATGCTGGGTCATATACAAAATACAATTACAATTTTACTAGAATTGCCATTTTGGTATCTAGTAGTAGATATAATCATTCATGAGGAATCTTATTTTCTCAAATATCATGGTCCCAAAATAATGGTACTTATAGAAAAAAATGGACTAGGGCAGATGACTCAAAATCTCTGCAGCTTTATAACCAGAGAACTAACAAAAACAAAAACTTTCTTCAGTCACCCGTTCCAGGCCTGACCTTCAGCCTATTATGATATAGGCTTGGCCTGGCTACATAGAACAATTTTCCTGGACAGCCCAGGAAGGTAGGTCTTCAAGGCTAGAGGCTATGTAAAGGACTTGTTAGACATGCACCAAAACACTATCACGATGCACCTGGAAGTGAAGCTCTGAGCCAGGGGACTTCCCTGAAGGTAGACACAGGAAGTAGAACCTGTCACAAGCCCAGCCCTTTGCAAAGATGGGGATGTACCTGTCCAGGCAAGAAGGGAGGATGTGGGCACCGAGATCATTTGTTTATTGGATGGGGCTGAAAAGGCTATAGCCTGTGTGCAACGGTTGATCTGAGTACTTTTGTCTTTCTTCTAGAAGGTTATTAATGCTATTTCCACTCTTCTGGCTTTCTTTGCCTAGGAAAAACTGTGTATGACCCAACATAACTCTGTTGTCACGCTGACATCATTACCCTGGTTATCAATCATGGAAGAGCTAATGGATGTTCATGCTCTAGCAATGAACAGATTATTGCTCATTTGCTTTCAAAAGCATTGATGCCAGTGATATACCCCCAATCAGTTCACCACCTTCACTTGTGGAATCAGATTTATGTTGCTTTTGGGTACATCACCCACCATGACAGGCTCAAGTGGACCTGATGTCATCAGGTAACTATAGCAACAGGATGATTTATTCTGCATGTTCTCTCAAAATGATGAAACTTAATTCCTTTGAGATATGACATTCATTTAGAGGTTTTCTCTTAAATTTCCTACTTTTTCTTTCTTTTTGGGGGGTGAAAATTTTCTCTTACTCCTGGGGTACCTGGCTGGCTCAGTTGGTAGCGCATACTTGACACTGTGGGTTTGAGCTCCATGTTGGGTGTAGAGATCACTTAAAAATAAAATCTCTTTTTAAGGATTTTATTCATTTATTTAACAGAAAGAGAGCACAAGCAGTGGTAGGGGTAGAGGGAGAGGGAGAAGCAGACTCCCCATCTGAGCAGTAAGCCCGGCATGGGGCTCAATTCCAGGACCCCGAGATCATGACCCAAGCTGAAGGCAGACGCCCAACTGACTGAGCCACCCAGGCACCCCTTAAAAATAAAATCTTAAAAAGAAAATTTCTCTTACTCCCTTCCAAACTGAAGATCATTTTCTTTAACAGAAAAGATGAAGCAAAGTAAGAATTGCATAATCTTGCCTTTTCTTGTGACATTGAGTTTATGTTGCTAGTGACGATCTCGATTTATAAGATAGTATATATTGCAAAAAATAGAAAAGACATTCAAAATGTCTGATTTCTTTTTTTCAAGAAGTAATAGAAAGAACAATGCAGGGAGGAAATAATTATCAACAGATTGCTAGGGAGGAAGAATATTAATGTATTACAGAGTATGGCAAAGACCATTAGTTATTCCTCAGTGCTATGGGTTGAAGTGTGTCTTCCCCCAAATTCATATGTGGGAGTCTTGATTTCCCAGTGTCTCATAATGTGACCTTATTTGGAGATAGGGTATTTACAAGATAATCAAATTTAAATGAGGTCATTAGAATGGGTCCTAACATAATATGACTGATGTTCTTAGGAAAAGGGGAAATTTGGGCATGGAGACAGGCCAAAAGGAAGATGATGTGGAGACATGGGGAAAAGAGACAGCTATCTGCATGTCAAGGAGAGAGGCCTGGAACAGAGTTTCCCCTCACAGCCATAGGAAGGAGCCAAACTGGCTGTCACCTTGATTTTGGACTTCTAGCCTCCAGAGCTGTGAGACAGTAAGTTTTTGTTTCTTCTGGAAAGGGGTTTATGGTTCCTTGTTATGGGAGCCCTAGCTAGTGAATGCACTCAATCACTCCCAGTGGTGACCTCCAATGAACCATGTCTCCCAGGATCTATGCCCTTATCACTCCACTCCCCTGGAATGTGTGCTGGGCCCATGGCTGGCTGTAACCCACAGAAGGTCACTGCAGTGATGCTGGGTCAGGTCTGGACCAAAGCCCTGGGAAGGCCTAGTGCTTAAAATGTCGCACTTTGGGGAGGCCTGAGTGGCCACTTAAGGAGTTGGGCTACCCTGCTGGAGAGACCACAGGGAAAGGCCTTGTGGAAAGGGAGAGATCTTGAATCTACATGGAGAGAGAAACGTCCATCTGTCCATGCTTGTCAGCTGAAGCCAGCCTTCCAGCTATCCCTGCCAGAGAGCCACAGAGGTGAGTAAGCCATCTTGGACATTACAGTTGCAGCCGCTGTCTGACTGCAGCTACACAGGAGATCAGCTGAAGAACCACCATTTGATTTAGGGTTGTGAGTGATTTAAAAAAAAAAAAAAAAGTTATGTCTTAAGCCACTGAGTATTGGAGTGGTTTTGTTACATAGCCATAGATAATTGAGATATTCCCTTATTTTACAGCAACAGAATCTCCAGTAGACCAAGTACTAGCCAATGGGATGTTAAGAGAAATAGTAAGTCCTACTTCTAGAACGTGTCCTTAAACCCCCTTCCTCTAACCTGATCTCTGAAATGTGGACATGCTGTCCATCTCAGACAACGACTGAGGAATGTCCTAGAGATCGCTGAGCACCAAGATAGCCTGGGCCCCCACCAGGCCAGCTCTAAACTGTTTCATGAGAGAGAAACAAACTTGTTGACTATTACTCGGGCTTCACGTACAGCAACAAACCCATATCCTAATTAATACATAAGGAATAATTTATTGATGAAAACATTTTACAATCTTTTTCTCAGAAGGTCTCTTAGCATGTTTTCTAATCTTTCCCTCAGGAGGCTGTTTCTCCACACTGCAGTGAATTGGGACATTGCCTTAAATGAAAGAAGGAAATACAGGATGATAACATTGGATCATACATGCATCTATATGATGACTTTGTTCAGATATGATCCTTGTAATATTTATTCAATGTACTTAGTTCGTAGTTCCGTGAAAGGTGAAATAAAATGGAGTCACTTACATCAGGGGTTTTAAAATGGATCGAGGAGGCCATTAGGAGATGGGCCATATGCACATTCTCACTGGTAGAACCATGGACTTTTGAACTGGGCCAAAACACAAATATTCCAAGGACTCCACCTGAACACCAGCAACTTGCTACATTAAGAGACTTTGCTTAGTGATAGCCTTGGCAAGCAATTATATTTAACCAAGATTAGCTTTCTGCCAACAATACCAATCGAAAATTCTTCATAAACAATGTATACAAGTATTTCCTCTCTCTTTAAAAACCCCTAACTTTTGCACCTTAATGGGACACTATCTAGGTTGCTTCCCAAATCTATGTACCCTGATTCACAATTCTTTGAGCTCAAATAAATGTTCTTGCTTAATATTTGTTCCCTGACAACTTTAGGTTGATAGTTCCTAGGACAGCTCAAAAAGAGTTTGGAAAGATGGCAGATCATCTTCTATCTAGAGACTTGCAATGCACAGGAATCTTTAAAAATTCTGCAGTACCTAGATGTGTTCCATTCAGCTAGGACCCCATGGAACTCCCTTTGGGAAACAGTGATCTGGAAGGGAATAGATTGGTTTGTGTTGACACTGTATATTTTTATGAGGATAAAAACTGGAATCTAAAAAAGAAAAATAAATTCCATGCAGGACTGAGTTGTGTTACTCGAAAGGTTTCCTGAAAAAAAATCTCTGCTTTTCCTTTCAATAGGTCTTTGATTTTTATCTTCAGACTGTGGTTACCTAAAGAACCCAATAGGCACCTAAAAGGCTGTCTTCCCAGCCTCTGGGCTCTTAACAGAGGTCACATGCCTCTTTCTCCACCACAGTAGCCCCGGCGAGATCTTTCCCCCCTTTTCCCTAGCCCATTTCTCCTTCTTTGCTTTCTTTACCCAGACTTTGTTTGCAGTGGAGTTCTTGCTCACTTCTTTCTTACCAAATCTTGGCCTCGGGCCAGCTCCAGTCCTGGCTTCCCGTGCCTTAGCCTGGGCAGTATCACTGTCCTTGAGCCTATGGAGGGAATTTGATCTTCAGCAAGTCCTTTTAGCTGTGAGATAGAGGCAGCAATGGAAGGAATTAAAGCTGTCTAGGAGAAACACTGCCGAACCTCCAGAGGGGTCCACTAGGTGTCTGGATCACTGTTTGTGTCAATGCGGGGGCATTGGCGCTGCCCTGTCTACCTGAACGAATCTCTGCTCCCCTGTAGAAGGAAAGATCGAAAGAGCTACTGCAGAGTCATGGACCTGGAAAGGGCTGCCAGAAGGGATCAAGAGTCTTCATTTAGTCCGAGTCGAACTCACCCGTGTCACAGAGCCGGCCAGTTGTCAGAAGATCGTCCTGCTAGTTCCTCTTTTTCCCACAGCTCATTTTCCCTTTTTTGAAGAATCTCTTCCTTCTGCTTAATATCCGTTTATGTCCTTCTATAAAACCATTGGCTAAAACTATAGGCCCAAGGAGATAAAAAAAAATCAAGGCATTCGAAAACTTTCTGTGGCGGGATCCCAACAAGGACCTTGACAAACTCTGGTCAGGCTGCTTGGAGCTCACTTCTGGACTAAGCTTCAGACTTGGTCTATAAAAACTGAGACTTCCTCTCACCCCATGTGTGCCCAGCCTTCCAGGGGTGCGCATGTGCACGCACGTGCACACACACACACACACACACTGGCCTGGCATGTAGCAGTTCAAGCCCACATCCCTGGGATCACTCTAGCTCCCCTCAAATGCCTGCGTGCTTGAGAAAGCTCCGTGCTACCAGGAGAATTCACCCTTTGCTCCAGCCCACACTGGTAAAAGGCAGACAGGTGACTGAATTCTCTCATACAGCAGTGACTTTAGAGAACTTTAATTATAAATCCTTTCTCTGACCCTTTGAGCCATAAACCTACCACCTAGAACTGTCTTTTGGAGGACCCGAGAGCTGTTTGAAATGCAGACATTCAGGGGGATAATGTCACTCTGCTGTGGTCTCGTGTGCGCCTCGCTCAAACTTACATCATCGCCTTTTGTCGTAAACCTGCAAGAGGTGTGCTTCTTGTCTGGGTAAGGGCCACTGAATGAACCCAGAGGTTCTAGTCGCACGGACCAACTCCTGTTACAATGCTCAGTACCTTTCCTTCAGCATCTCCACCTCCCAGGCTTTAAAAGGTCTCCTGCCTTTTGTTTCAGCCAAGTTGAGTTCAGTCAATGCCAGACCTTTTTTTTCTATTGCAACAGTTATCATTGAATGATGTCTGCCCTTGCTGCTCTAACGAGAGCCCAGCTCTGTTTACCCTTGAGAGTCGGAGTGTTGTTTGCCTTCAGCTTCTCCTGACCTCCACATGCTCTTGACTTGTCCTCATTCCTTCCACGTTTTCATTTCTTTTTCCCATTATACTGGAAGTGCCATGGTCAGACTGTCCTGACAGAGACCGAACCTGGTTCCCAATGAAGCCCGACAGAGGCTGGGTGTAGCGCTGTGGCTAGGTGATAGTCATCAGCATATTATCTGATTTCTTTCAGAAAGATTGAAAGACTGTTGGGCAAAGCTTAATTAAAAACTCATTTTCTCTGGGCTCTTTTCTTTCTCCTTTTCTATTCTTCCTGCTCATCCTTTTCACATCAGGCACACCCAGAATATTACATTGGGAGGTTTCTTTTCTTTTCTTTTCTTTTTTTAAAAAGATTTTATTTATTTGTCAGAGAGCGAGAGCGAGAGCACGTGCTTGCACAAGCAGGGGGAGCAGCAGGCAGAGGGAGGAGCAGGCTACCCGCTGAGCAGGGAGCCTGACGTGGTGCTGGTCCCAGGACCCGGGATAATGACCTGAGCTAAAGACAGGCACTTAACCGACTGAGCCACCCAGGAGTCCCTACATTGGGAGTTTTCAATTACATTTGATGTGTGAACTAAAATGCAAACTTTCTGAGCTTTAACTGTCCGCTAACCATGGCGGCTCAGGAGAACCAAAGGAAGGCTCAGGGTAGGAACTTCCAGGGACACTGCTCTGCGTGTGATTCTGGGTGAAGACTAGTATTGTCAGCTGAGGTCAGAGGTGACTGGGTTTCTTGCTGAGTGCTTCGTGAGAACCACTGTGGGAGTGGAATGACTTGACTAGATGTGTTGCCAACCCTGTTGTGGCCCCTTCTGGAAGGGACAGCTGGTGTGACCGCTAAGACGCTGGAGAATTTGGGTGAATATCCAGCCACGCATCTGTAATTCAAGCTCATGACTGCAGATCTTCCGGACTTCCCTGTCCACACTAACAGGCCCTTATGTGGCTGTGGTTGTTACGGACAAGCTACCAGAAAGGCACCATAGCAGCCGGACCAGTGAAACCAAGACTGAGGAGTAAAACACAAGGAAAAAAATCCAAACTTCCAGGTGGACAACATTCTTCATCCCACAACCATAGGTACCTCCAGGAAATCCTGTAGGAAGCTTAAAAAAAAAAAAAAAAGTAAACATCTAGTAAATATTAACTATGCACAGGCACTATGGTAAACACTTTATAAACGTTATTTCATTTCATCCTCTCAAGCTCCTTGGTGGGTTGGTTCCATTACTCCCTCTATTTATGAAGAAAATGTAACCGAGAGGAGGTAAATGATTTGCTGAAGGTCGAACTCCTAACAAGGGGCTGAGCAAAGACTTAGACTCCTGTTCTGTCTCTACCTCTGATTTTACATCCTTTCCAGGTGATCTTGGTCACACCAAGCCAAGCACATTCACTTTGACACCTGAGCTCAGGCTGCTCCTTCTGCCTGGACTCCCGGGCCCTCAGGTAACACATGGGCTTCTTCCTCCTCTCACCCAGGTCTCGGTTGCAAAGCACGTCTTCAAGTCTTCTTTAACTCTCCTCTCTACAATGTTATCTACCCCCACTCCTTGTCAATCTTGTTGGGTCGACGGCTCTGGGAATGCAGGAGAAACAATAAAAATGACCGCCGGGCCGCCATCTTCCAGCCCCCCCCCTTTCCTTAACTCTTGACTCTCCCACCATAAGGATGTATGCCCAGGTCACGTCTCCACAAGTAACCCGAT
The DNA here is from genome assembly GCF_963455335.1 of Martes martes. Lineage (NCBI taxonomy): Eukaryota > Metazoa > Chordata > Mammalia > Carnivora > Mustelidae > Martes > Martes martes. The sequence continues at coordinate 136,609,183 of NC_137889.1, forward strand.
ACCTATGCAAGAAACCGGAACGTCGGGACTCCCCCAACCCTCCAATCCCCGAATACCGTACCTTATATGGCTGTGAACCTATTCCCTGTCTTAACCCAGATAAAAGACCCACTCGACGCCCTCCGGGCGCGACTTCCCTGACTCTCCTCTCCAGAGTCCCGGAACCTCACCCAAGGGCACCTTTAATAAATCTTGCCTTGTGCCTACCTCGCCTAGTGTCGTGTTTATGTCGCCTGTAAAACCTTACAAATCTTATCTCCAAATCCTGCCTTATTTTTCCCTCTCGCAATTATTTTTTTCAGCCTGGAACACAGCCCCAAAGTCTAGGCTGTGATGACCAGTTGTCAAGCTGACATCTGCACTTGGCTATCCATCGGTCTCCTCAACTCACTGGAGCCATTGCTGGTCCCCCTCCTATCTTCCCCTCCAATCTGCTATCCTCCTCATTTCAATGAACGGCAACTCTGTTCTTCGAATCCCAGAAGGCTTTTGAGTCACTTTTTAGGTCTTTCCTTTCCTCACACCTTTCCTGCCCAGTCTGTTAGCAAATCCTGTTCTCTACCTTCAAGATAAATCCTGACTCCAACCACCTCTCACCGCCTCTAGGCTGCCTCCTGGCCTAATCTCCATTGCCTCCCACCCAGATTAGTGCAATCATCTCCTCCCCGAGCTCCCTGCTTTTCTGCTCTAGGTCTTTTCAGTTTGATTTCCACACAGCCCCCAAAGCGATCTTCTTGAACTATTAGACTGTGTCTCCTGCTTCTCTCTCATAAAAGAGATTTCACAGCTTTGTGTTTATCTTCTATGCTAATGTTTATCAAACCTAATATTTCAAGTTCCGCACATGAATTTTCAAACAGCTGCTGTGATGAGGCCTGGTCCTTGAGAATGAAGTGAAAAACCCATGCTGGGTGTCAGCACAGAAGGCGGAAGCCAGTAAAGGTTCGTTTCTTGTCTCTTCTTAAGACAAAGGAAAGGCAAACATCCATTTAGCTTTCAGCGCAGGTGGGGAGGGAGGTAGGGACCTAGGGGTGGGGGCAGGTTCTGTGACCAGCTGAACAGCTCTTTTGTTTTAATGGCGCCCTGAAGGCTTCCTCTCATTTGCATCAACCTTCAAAACACGGAACTAAAAATCTGTCCCCTGCCACCTCACTCCCCCTTGAGAGCTTCTACTTCCTGTCCACTGTAAGAACAGGTGCCCCTTCCTCTCTGGAAAGGATCTCAGCGGAGGGAGCCAAACGTGCATTTTTTGGGCATGTCCTTTCTGAATGTTTCAGTGGAAGGAGACTGTGATGCACATCACGTCCCTTTTTTCCTTTTGGCAAAAATGGGTTTCTCATCTGTAGAATGGGTATATTATTTGCTCTGCCTAGTATCGAGTGTTTCAAATGAGAGAATAGGATGCAATAGTAGTTTGAAGATATGAGATGGCTATAGTTTTCATTTGTAACAGACTAAGAAGATTATATAATAAAATAGAAAAGATGTTCCTGGAAAATGGGGATGGGGGAAACAGGGAGAAGTCTGTAAAGGGGGACAAACTTTCAGCTATCTGATGAATAAGGTCTGAAGAAGGTCTAATGCAAAGCATGGTATTTACAGTTGGATAATATGGTTATTGTATAATTGAAATTTGCTAAGAGAGTAGAACTTACAGGTTTTCACCAAGAAAAGAAAAAGGTAAGCGTGTGAGGAGATGTGCATATTAACATGTTAAGTAACTGCATGGGACAAATCCTTTCATGATGTACACATATATCAGCTCATCACTTTACACTTTAAATGTCTTATACAATTTTATGTCAATTATGCCTCAATAAAGCTGGAATTTAAAAAATAAAATAAGAAAATGGAGCATTTACAATCTTTTTTTTTTTTAAGATTTTTATTTACTTGAGAGAGAGAGAGGGTGTGTGAGCACCAGCAGGGGAAGGCAGAGAAGCAGACTCCCACTGAGCAGAGAGCCCTAGGTGGGATTCAGTCCGAAGATCCTGGCATCATGACTGGAGCTGAAGGCAGACACCACCCAGGCGCCTCAGTGCTTACAATCCATTAAATCCTCCTGGGTAGCTGAAAAACAACCTGAGGGTTTTGAAGGGGGGGGGGGATTAGGGAGGGCACGGATTGCATGGAGCACTGGGTGTGGTGAAAAAACAATGAACACTGTTACACTGAAAATAAATAAAAAATTTAATTAAAAAAGAAAATCCTCCTGGGTAGGAATCCAGTCCTATCTCAGAAACAGAAGTGCGAGCTTCCCAGAGTAACAGGCTGCATTGCTCCCCTCCTCCTCAGCCCCCCCAAAAGCATTTATTGAAATTTGAGACTTTTCCCCAAGATTTCTAGGATCTTTACAGACAAAAAGAGCAGATGTTTTTCCAACCTAAGATCTGTTCTAAACTTTCTTTTTATAGCTCAATAATGCTTCCGTTGATTTTTTCAAGTTTTGTACTTGTTATTGGTAAGATGTAACAAAATATAGTACAACGTTTTAACAAGATTTAACTTAAAGGAAATACCATGTATTCATTTTCTTTGGCTGCTGTAACAAATTACCATAAATTTGGTGGTTTAGAACATCACACATTTATTCTCTTGCAGTTCCGGGACCCAGAAGTTCAAAATCAATTTCTCTGGGCTAAAGTGAAAATGTCGTGGGCCTGTGCTCTCTCTGGAGCTTCTAGGGGAGAAACTGTTTCCTGGCCCTTTCCACCATCTGGTGGCTGCTGGTATCTCTTGGTTCACAGCCCCTTCCTCTCTCTGCAAAGCCATCCTTTTAGCATCGTCAAATCTCCCTCTGCTTCTGTCCTCCTCACACCTCCTCCTTTCCCTTCTGTGACCAATCTCCTCTGCTTCCTCTTAGAAGGACACTTGTGATTGCATTTAGGGCCACCTGGATAATCCATGATACTTTGTGATCCACATCACAAAATCCTTACTTTATTTTATTTTTTTTATTAAATTTTTTTATTTTAATAAACATATAATGTATTTTTATCCCCAGGGGTACAGGTCTGTGAATCGCTAGGTTTACACATTTCACAGCACTCATCATAGCCCATACCCTCCCCAATGTCCATTTCCCCCCACCACCCTCTCCCGTCCCCCCTCCCCCCCGCAACCCTCAGTCTGTTTGAGATTGAGTCTTTTATGGTTTGTCTCCCTCCCAATCCCATCTTTTCATTTTTTCTTTTCCTACCTCCCCCCAACCCCCCCCCGCCTTGCACCTCCACTTCCTCATATCAAAGAGATCATATGATAGTTGTCTTTCTGCGATTGACTTATTTCGCTAAGCATGATACCCTCTAGTTCCATCCACATCGTCGCAAATGGCAAGATTTCATGTCTTTTGATGGCTGCATAGTATTCCATTGTGTGTATATACCACATCTTCTTTATCCATTCATCTGTTGATGGGCATCTAGGCTCTTTCCACAGTTTGGCTATTGTGGACATTGCTGCTATAAACATTCGGGTGCACGTGCCCCTTCGGAGCACCACGTTTGTATCTTTAGGATATATACCCAGTAGTGCAATTGCTGGGTCGTAGGGTAGCTCTATTTTCAGTTTTTTGAGGAACCTCCACACTGTTTTCCAGAGTGGTTGCACCAGCTTGCATTCCCACCAGCACTGTAGGAGGGTTCCCCTCTCTCCGCATCCTCGCCAGCATCTGTCATTTCTTGACTTGTTAATTTTAGCCATTCTGATTGGTGTGAGGTGGTATCTCATTGTGGTTTTGATTTGTATTTCCCTGATACCAAGTGATGTGGAGCATACAAAATCCTTACTTTAATCCCATCTACAAAAACTCCTTTTCTTTGTAAGATAATATTCAAAGACTCCATGGATTAATCCTGGGTATCTCTGGGATCATTATTCAGCCCAGCACTGGAAGGGCACTATTATTTTTAAAATAAAAAGTTCGAAAAATATTTTGTCAAATAATAATAGTAATAGTAATAATGATACACTGCATTCTATGTGCTGGACACTGTTTTAAGCATTTGGGGTGTGAATGTGTGTGTGTGTGTAAGCATGAGTTTCTCACTTTGGGGATTTTTGACTCAGGTCTGTTCAGGAAATGCAAGAGACACTTTCGACTACCTACATCACCTGCTTCAATTTTGTACTGGTAAAATAGTTACTTCAGTAATAGAAATGAAAATTTATTATTAAAGAAATTTACAGGGAAAAGGGAGGTGGAAGGATTGTTGACTCACTTATGTTTCCATTAGGAGTACAATCATTTAAAACTTGAAATATACTATCTATCTACCTTAAAGTATAATTACTGGAAAGCTATAAGCTCCCAAAATATTGATGCAACAGCTTAACAATACGCAAGTTAATTACAGAAGCAACCATAAACTATGTGGATAGCAAGGCAGCGAAACTAATGGGAATTTGCGGCTGAAGGAACAAAAAGAGCCACAATAGAAAATTTAACCATCTCAGAATAATACTGATGACAAGATGTGCTTCTGGAGAACAGCAGGAATCCTATCCCACACCTGTGAGTGTGCACGGGCAGTAGGAACTTTGATTGAGTAAAAAGCAGTGCCTAGCAACTAGTCTACGGGGACGCCTGGGTGGCTCAGTTGTTAATCGTCTACTTTTGTTCAGGTCATGATTCCAAGGTCCTGGGATTGAGCCCTGCATCAGACTCTCTGCTCAGCGGGAAGCCTGCTTCTCCCTCTCCCTCTCCCACTCTCCCTGCTTGTGCTTGTGTTCCCTCTCTCACTGTCTCTCTCTGTCAAATAAATAAATAAAGTCTAAAAAACCCCACAAAACCCAAAACTAGTCTACTGAATTACAGTCTGTAGTAAGTGATAGAATATGATAATTTCCACTACAAATACTGACTTTTATTAATTCTCAGAGGTTTACTGTAATTAGCTGGTCTTGGTAATAATGATGATGAAACTTACACGTTTGAGCCTTTACTATGTGGAGAGCACTGAGCTAAATACTTCAGTGCATTAATTTCTTAACCTCGTATGAATAGAAAGTATAAATTTGAGGCACAGTGAAATCAAGTAACTTGCTCCATCACACGGCTAAAAAGCAGTGGAACTGGGGGAGGATCTGAGGCAGCCCTGAAGAATAAAAATCAAAGGCTATGGAATAGTTGGGGCCAATCTTTGAGAATCATTGTTTTAGACATTAAGACCACTGCTTCTTCCAGAGTTAATATATATAACTATAAGCCCTTTGATAACCTCTACTCAAGCCAGCCTTTGGATTGGATTATAGTTAGCATTTATCTATAGATTTCCCCCATGAAATTGTCAGCACCTAGAGATCAGAGAAGTCATCTTGTTCTTTTGTTTTCTGTGGCCCTAGAGAAACGTCTAGCACATCTTTATTTCTCTAGGTCTGTTAGCACTCTTCCTTTAACTGTTTCATGTGGTAGAGCTGACCACTATATTTTACTTCTCTGCTGATCTCCACAAATTTGTTTAGTAGATATGTATCCAACACTAGGTTCAGTCATGGGATAACGTGGTGATAAACTCGTGTGTGATGCTCCCTTCCAGGAGTTTACATCCAAAGGGGGAGAGAGGAGTTGAAGGAGACATTAATATGATAACAAAAAGAGAGGCCATTCGACCATGCTCTAAAGGTTCAGGTCAGGTCAGAAAGGGGAGGGAGTGATGGGGAGGACAGAGAGAGTGTCCTAGGTGGAGGAACAGTGTGTTGAAAGGTGCAGAAATAAGAAGCATGAAGCACTTGAGGGCCTAAAACAACTCCATCAAGTTCTTGAGCCTATAGGACAAGAGGCAAAAGGCCACCAAGAGGTGTGGGCTGGCTCTGAGAGGGACATGTTATGGATTTTATCTCAAGGTACTGGGAAAATAGTGAAGGGTTTTAAACAAGGTTTGTGTCTTGCTACGATTTACATCCAGAATGATCTCGTTTGTTGTGGCTCAGAGAAAGGCTTGTAAGAAGTAAAACAGAAGGCAGGGAGACCTGTCAGAGGTTATTTCAGGGATCTGAGTGACAGAGGATGACAATGGTGGGGATGGAAAGAAGCTTCGGAAACAAATGCCTGGCCAACTGATTAGGTCAACCACGTTCCTAATTAAAGTATTAGGAAAAAAAAAAAAAAAACGTTCTCCAACTGCATCACTAATCTCATCCTCTGTTATCTTTGGGAGCGAAGAGTATATGACTTAATATTGTTGTGATTTTTTGGTTTTATTTTATTCATTAATTTGAGAGAAAGTGAGAGATAGCAAGCACAAGCAGGGGGAGGGGCAGAGGGAGAGAGGCTCAAGCAGACCTGGTGCTGAGTGTAGAGCCTGCTGTGGGACTTGACGTGGGGCTCGATCTCACTGCTCTTGAGATCATGACCTGAGCCTAAATCAAGAGTCAGATGCTTAACCCACAGAGCCACCCAGGTTCCCCATTATTGCTGTGATTCTGAACTCCATGCTGAAGGTCAAGAGAGTAGTGTCAGCTCCACAGTGAAGATGATTTGGGCCGTGATGTTTAAGTGGTCCACCATGGTGGGGGAGTGGGGGACAACCAAAGGGCCAGTGGCTAGACACAGTAGTTTTCAGCCAGAGCTGTGCATCTGAACCACGTGTAGAGCCCAGGGCCCCATTCCGGGTCTACTGACTCACACCCTGCAGAAGTGCTTTCAGTGCCCTTCAGTCAAGAACTTGGTGTCTAGGGCAGGAAGAACTGAGGGCCTGAATAGGGCTTTTCAGAGAAGAGTGATGTGGGAATTATCAAGGAGGTATAATTTCCAGGACTTGGCAACCAATCAGATGTGACACAAAGAGAAGAGAAAGAAGGTTTCATAGGTAAAGGATTCTGCGATTGTCCTTTAGGGCCTTTCTGACCTGGGATTTTGTGAGAAGTGGATAAAGTCACCCGTGCGGCCCAGGTTGGATTTCAGCCCCCTGTCGGCCCTCTGCAGGGTGTTCCCCTCCTTGCATCAGTCCCATGCGGCAACTCTGGTTTCCCACCTGGAAACTGGAGACCTAGGTTTCGTGGGAGGTGGGCAGGTGAACATAGAGGGCATAGGTATGGTTCAAATCATGGTCTGTTTGGTATGCAGTCAGACATGAGGTCTGCTGCTTTTTTAAGACCAAAGCTGGAGCTAAGAGATCTTAGTATAGCGGCAAAGGCCAAAGGCAGGACATTGGCTGGTATTGCCAAAAGGGTGGTTACACACAAAAAGCAGATTCCGGGCACCTGGTTGGTAAGTGTCTGCTTTCAGCTCAGGTCATCATCCTGGGGTCCTGGGATCCAGCCCCTCATTGAAATCCCTGCTCAGCAGGGAGCATGCCTCTCCCTCTCCCACTCCCCCTGCTGTGTTCCCTCTCTCACTGTGTCTCTCTCTGTCAAATAAATAAATAAAATCTTAAAAAAAATAGAAATAAAAAAAAGAAAAAGCAGAGTTCCCTATTACTCAAGTATAAGCCGTGGCAGTTAAGTTAAACGCAGTGGGAATAAACGACCACTTAGATACTAACCAGTACTAGAACAAAATTCTCTCCCTAAAACTAAAAGGTTGTTTTCCTGAAACTTGGCTTACACAATAGCAAGAAATGCTATGTTTGGGCCATTTAATGCCTTAGGGAGAAAACAGGCCAGAGGAGCCAACTTTGTGGGAACTTACAGATATTACCACACATGTTGTAAACTCAAACAGCGGAGTGCATAAGGACTAAATAGACCACCAGAGACATTACACAGGGCCTAAGTCCAAAGGCTCTGGGCAGTTCTTTGTCCTGTACTGACTCCTGCTTGCAAGACGCTTTTCAGGATTTCTCCCCCATTTACCTGAGATGGTTAGAAATTCACTTTGCTCCATTGCAGGTAATGTTTCTTTGCATTTTAAGATATGTTTCCTTTCTTTTTTTTTTTTCCCCTCTGTATCTGGTTTTCTGCTCAAGTGTCCAGTCCTTTCCGGTTTGGAATTGTTCTCTCCTGCTTCCTAGAATAACTCAGAACTTTGTGAAGAAACATTTGCATAACTGAGTAGGTTATTTCTCACAGTCAAAACAGAGCACAGCTTTGCAGCCTGGATCTGCTAGTTCCTCTTACAGGTTTCAGTTCTCCTGTCTGAGCACGGCTAGTATTAAAAATCAACACTCTTTGGACATTTCCATGCACCTGGTCTGGGGCCCGGTGTTCTACCCTTATAATAACGCTGGGAAGGGGGAGTATGATTATCACCATTTAAAAAATGGGGAAACTAACCCAGAGCTTAAAAATTTTGGTCAAGGTAATCTCACCAGTCAGTGTAGACAGAGATTTGAAATCAGGTTCAGCTGACTCTAAAGCCAGAAATGTTTTTTTTTTTTAATTATGATTATGGGCATATACTATCCATATAATATAACATGTTATACGTAACATAAATTTACCACGTTAGGCATTTTTAAGTACACAGGTTAGTGGCATTGGGGACATACACGCTGTCGTGGGACCATCCTCTTCCCACCCACCCCCAGAACCTGTTCGTCTTCCCAAACTAAAACTTGGTACCCACCAAACAGTAATTCCCGGCGCGCCTCCCACTGCCCCCTGGAAACCACCGTTCTACTTTCTGTCTCTATGAATCTGATGACTCTAGTTTCCTCACGTAAGTAGGGTCGTGCAGTATCTGTGTTTTAGTACCTGGCTGATTTCACTCAGCGTCTCAAGCGTTACCTAGGTCGTAGCATGCGTCAGGACTCACTGCCCTTTAATGGCTGAATGATAGCCCACTGTGCATGTTACACCACATTTGGGGATGGGCGTTTGGGTCGTTTAGACCTTCTCACATTGTAAATAATGTCGCTGTGAACCCTGTCCCTGCTTTCAGGGCCCTTAAGCGTACGCACTGCTCCACGGAGCAGCCAGATCACAGCTCAGAGACCAGGGCTAACGGGCACGCAGTTTCCTTTACAGAACCCAGAGCTGCACGTCTCCGACACGACAGAGAGGAAAGGAGAGAGTACAGGAGCTTTGTTTCCCTTCCAACAACTTCCCGGCAGAAGAACAGGGGCCATTATTATCCACCTGATCGTACCCGGAGTCAGTCAGGAAACACAAGTCACAGTTCTTCTTTTCACAGTAAAAACCAAAACAAACCACTCTCACGTTCTCACCAGTATGAAAAATGACTTTTTTTTTCTTTTTAAAGGAAAACCCTGCTCTTTGCTGTAATTTATATGACCGTGTCATTTCAACCACCCTCCTGCCCTCTGCCCCCTACCTGCCTGGTTCTCTCCCCGTCTATCTGTGGGCTTTCTGGCTCATGCTGTTATTTGCACAGATCTGTTTCGCTGGGAATACACATTTCTCACTCTCCTTCAGTCATTTTCTATCTTGGAGCGGGAATGGCTTTATTTCTTGGTACTTAATTAGCAAACTGTGAAAACGAAACTTTTTCTCTTGGTTCTCCTTGGTAATCTCTCAGTGCCAACCTCTTCAGCATCCCCTGTCTGTTCTCTCTCCCTCTCTCCCAAGCCCCCCACACCCCCTTCCTGATGCGGCTGGTTCAGGAGGACCAGCCTCGGAGAGAGGCTGGACGGGAATCACCAGTGTGTCAGGGATTGGGGAGCCCCGGGGTTCCAGGGGAGAGACCTGCCCGCACTTTACTCCTGCTGCAGGTCCCAAAGCTGCCTTTCAGCTCCTTCCAGCTCTGCTGCTTTCCCCACCTCACTGCCCTCTGCCCAGCACTTAGCTCCACACTTCTCCAGTGCTCTGTCAGAGGAATGATGAAAATCCACAGGGATGTGCTCCTAGATCCTTATGATTGGGGGAGAGGGATACGGAGCTAAATGGGAGGGCAAGATCTTTCTAGCTCCTCTCTGACAGCAAGGAGGTAGCTAGCTGTCCCTTATTCGGAATGACAGGGCCAAGAAAAGTGGTATCCGAGATCGCAAACCGAGGTGAGGGAGAACCAGGGTATGAAGTTGGTAGACTAACAAAAAAGAATATGAGGCAGGCTTTAGATTGGGGGTTGGAGTGTGAAGCCAGGAGACGGAAGAATTCTTTAGGGAAGGTTGCACGATAAAGGGAACTTGAGCTGTGGTCCTTCCTTGTGAGGTCCAAGCTGTGGGCTAAGGTACTCCAGCACAGAGTCCATAATATTCCTCCTAGAATTCTGAAGAGCAGGTGGGAGAAATGACAGTGATACCGAAGGTCTCCCCTGGGGTAGTTTCCATCTGCCTTTTCAAAGCTAAACTGGCCGTGAAGAGAAAAACCATCAAATAAATCTTAGAAGGGTGGGTTATTTTTATTCAGTCACTTTTTTTTTTTTTTTTTTTTTTTTTTTTAGAGAAAGAAAGTCTGAGTGAGATGAGATGGGCAGAGGGAAAGAGAGAGAGAGAAAATCTTAAACAGATTCTGTGCTGAGTGTGGAGCCCAATGTGGGGCTCGATCTCACAACCCTGAGATCATGACCTGAGCTGAAATCAAGAGTCAGATGCTTAACCAACGTAGCCACCCAGGTTCCTGACTTTTTTTCCCACATTTATTTAAGTAATCTTTACACCCAATGTGAGGCTCAAACTCACAACCCCGAGACTCAGCATCACAAGCTCTTTGAGCCAGCCAGGTACCCCTGGTCACTTTTTGGTCTTTTTTTTTTTTTTTTTAAATAAGTATCTTTTTTTTTTTTTTCTTAAGATTTTATTTATCTGACAGAGAGAGACAGAGTGAGGGAGGGAACCCAAGCATGGGAAGTGGGAGAGGGAGAAGCAGGATTTCCATTGAGCAAGGAGCCTGATGCGGGGCTCAATCCCAGGACTCTGGGATCACGACCTGAGCCGAAGGCAGATGCTTAAAGACTGAGCCACCCAGGCGCCCCTCACTTTTTGTTCTTAAGGAGAATTTCTACAATAGTCCAACTTCATGTATTTATGCACTAAGAAATCCACCTTTTGGTGTTAGGATCAATGTTCCTCTGAATTTTTTAGGCTGCCGGTGGAAAACCTTGTTAGGGGCTTCACCAGATAGGAAATTGGAATTCACGGAATAGATACTGATTTTGAAATGGAATATAGTTTAAAGGGGCTTCCCTGAGGCTTTGGCTCCCTGGCAGTTAGGCATTTAAAAGCGAAGTTTCTCTGGCTCTTCTCCATAGCTATGTTCCAGACATAGCTCGGTGTCCACTTTTCCAAGAAAGCAGCCCCAGGGACTTCTCCCCTCCTTCCGCCACACTGCTGCATGACGCATGCTCCCACATGAACACTCTCAGGACTTAGACCCAGGAGACGCGACGCCTTCAGAGAGATCCTTTTGCTTTCTGTATTCTGGGTGATAAGTGTTGTCCCTCGCGAAGAAGGTTCACTTGAGGGAAGCAGAGTCCTTGTGTTATGTTCTCCATAGGTAGGTGCAGCCCAGTGCTTGGCCCCAAACTGGTCCTCAGAAATGATCTGTTGACTTGAGCCTCAGGAAATTGGGGATGGAGGGCCTTTCTTCAATTGTTACACCTCGGTGCCATGGTTTTGCAGAACCATTGAGAGAAAGGGGAATCCCAGGTTTCCTCTTCCACACTTTCTGTTAGATCCTTCAGTGGTGACAGAGGGGGAAGGGTGGGTATATTCGATTTCTACAGAGAAACAGAGCCAACCAAAAGAGCAACAGTGAGAGGAGGGGGTCGATTTTAAAGAATAGGTTCAGGTAGGGCTTCGGTAGGCCAGCAGGTCGGAGACTCAAGGAGGCATAGCAATCCCAGTCCAAAGACAGTCAGCTAGCAGAATTCCTCCTTACTTGGAGGAAGTCAGTCTTTGTCCTCTTAAGGCCTTCAACTGATCTGATGAGGTCCACCCACATAATACAGGGTAATCCACTTTACCCAAAGTCTGTGAATTTAAATTTTAATCTCATCAAAAAACACCCTGCAGAAGCATCCAGAGTGTCTGCTGCCCCGTCTGTTGGCTTGACTAGCAACCTGAGGCCAAAGTGGACTGGCCCCTGAGCGATATTTCCTAGTAAGACTAGGAAACAAGCAATTCTCTCAATGGGAAAAGGTCAAAAGGGAGAAGCACCATGCAGATCCAGGCTAAGGATTTGCACAAGAAACGGAACAGATGGGAAAACCTCCCGGTGGCAACAGCAGGTGCCTCTCTCTGGGAGGCCAGACACAGCTGTTGAGGGCTCCTGAGAGACCCCCATGCACCCCCAGACCCAGCTGGGGGTATCCTCTGTGGACCTGGTGCTGCCTCCCGCCCCCCTTCCAGGACCCATTCACTCTGGGGATACAGCCTGAGCCACAGGCTTGGACAGAGAGTGTCCCATACCTTGGAGAACCCCAGCTGTCCTCTGGGCCTTTCTTCCTGTGCTGCGAGCAGATCCTTCTTCTCTCTTTCTCCTCCAGGAGAAACTTATACCTTTCTTCCAGGTGCTGCTCAACTGCCACCTCCAGCGTGAGGTTGGTGCTGACGTCTATGAGCATTTCTCCTCTTCTGTGACGCTGTCTCTGATGCTGGGCGGCCGTCACCAGACTCTACGTACGGTCTATGGGACTGTTGAAACCAAATACCGCACACCATGGGGCTTACACAGCCCACACAAGCTTTCTCACAATTCTGAGGGCTAGGAGCCCAAGACCAAGTGCTGTCCGGGGAGGGTTCTTCTGCAGCTTCTCTCCTTGGCTGCTCGGCAGCCATCTTCTCCCTGTGTCTTCACATCGTCTTTACTCTGTATGTGTTTGTGTCCAAATTTCCTCTTCTTTTTTTTTTAAATAGCTTTTAGAAAATATTTTATTTATTTATTTGAGAGAGAGAGAGAACATAAGCCGGGGGTAGGGGGGAGAAGGAGAGGGAGAAGCAGACTGCCCGCTGAGCAGGGCACCTGTTATGGGACTGGTTCCAAGGACCCTGGGATCATGATCTGAGCCGAAGGCAGACGCTTAACCAACTGAGCCCCCCTGGGTGTCCTACATTTCCTCTTCTTATAAGGACATTAGTCATATTAGATTAGGGTCCACCCTTAGGATCTCCTCTTAATTTAATCATCTCTGTGATCATACATCTCCTAAATCACCTACCTCCCAAACAAAGTCTCACATTTGAAGGACTGGAGCTTAGGACTTCAACATATGAATTTGAGGAGGCACACGATTCAGCACATGGTAGTGTCCTTGGGCAAACGGCACAAGAGTTCAGTTTTTTCTTTTTCTTTTTTTTTTTTTTTAAGATTTTATTTATTTATTTGACAGAAAGAGATCACAAGCAGGCAGAGAGGCAGGCAAAGAGAGGGAGGGAAGCAGGCTCCCTGCTGAGCAGAGAGCCCGATGTGGGGCTCGATCCCAGGACCCTGGGATCATGACCTGAGCCGAAGTCAGAGGCTTTAACCCACTGAGCCACCCAGGCGCCCCAAGAGTTCAGTTTTTTCACTTGCACAATGGGGGTAATAGGAATGGCTGTCCCACAGTGCTTTCGTAAATCTGAAATGAGTTGATGTAAGTAAAGGAATTAGCAGAGATCCTGACAAATGATCATTATTCAATACACAACAGTTGTTTTAATAATACTACTTAACAATTCTTGCTATTTATTAAATGTCTTATTTAGTAATTTAAAGATATTTTTTAGGGCATCTATCTGACTCAGTCAGTAGAGTGTGTAGCTCTCAATCTCAGGGTTGTGAGTTCAAGCCCCATGTTGGGTGTAGAGATTACTTAAAAATAAAATCCTTAAACAATATATATTTTTAAAAGTTTAACACTTAGGGGATGCCTGGGTGGCTCAGTTGGTTAAGCTGCTGCCCTTAGCTCAGGTCATGATCCTAGTGTCCTGGGATCAAGTCCCACATCGGGCTCCTTGCTCAGAAGGGAGCCTGCTTCTCTCTCTGCCTCTACCTGCTACTCTACCTGCTTGTGTGTGTGCTCTCTCTCTCTCTCTGACAAATAAATAAATAAAATCTTAAAGAAAAAAAGGCTTAACACTTAGAGTTGTTCTTATTACTATAGGAATTAATAATCACAACACCAAGTTAAAATTGTGGGCTTTGAAGTTATGCAGAAATGGATTCCCGGAACCAGTAGCTGCTTGATCAGGGGCAAGGTACTCAATCTGCTTGTCTGTGTCTCTCTTTTTTTATTTTTTTTTAAAGTAGGCACCAGGCCTAGCATGGAGCCCAGTGTGGGGCTCAAGCTCATGACAGTGAGATTAAGACCTGAGCTGAAATCAATAGCTGAACATTTAACCAACTGAGCCAGGCAGGTGCCCCTGTGTCTCAGTGTTTTGATCTGTAGAGTGGGGATATGAAATTACTACGTCACAGAACAATGCAAAGACCTGCTGAGCTGATGTATAAGAAACACATGTTAACCATTCGGTAAATGGTGGCTCCAACAGTTCAATTAAAAACTAAGGCAGAGGGGCACCTGGGTGGCTTAGTGGGTTAAGCCTCTGCCTTCAGCTCAGGTCATGATCTCGGGGTCCTGGGATCAAGCCCCGCATGGGGCTCTCTGCTCAGCGGGGAGCCTGCTTTCCCCTCTCTCTCTCTCTGCCTGCCTCTCTGCCTACTTGTGATCTCTCTGTGTTAAATAAGTAAAAAAAAAAATCTTTAAAAAACAAAACAAAACAAAAAAAACTAAGGCAGATATTGAAAACACAGTGCTGAAAGAAGGTAACAGTGAGCCAGCCAGACTGAGAAGGATGGCAGCCCTCTGCATTCATTGCAAGGTTGGCAGCATGCTAGGTCCCTTCTCTTTTGTTCTCTGCTGTCCCAGGATATCGTCCTCATCTGCACAAAGTGGGGTTTGCTGCGGGGTCCCATTACAGCCAGTGGGTGGGAGAAAGAGAAAATCTGGGATAAGCAACTTTCCTTTAAGCAAGTGACACACATATGCATTTTCTCATCTGTACTAAGAACTTGGTCACATGGCCATCACTAATTCTCAGGGAAGCTGAGAGATACAGTCTCTAGCTTGGCAGCCTGTGCTGAGCCAGAGTTGGTTTGTTATCTTGGAAGGAGGAAAGAATGGGTTTGGCTGGGGGAGGGAGGCGGGCGATGAAAGGAGTCTGCAAGAGTAGCTTCTGTATTATTACTGTGTGGCTTAAAAACAACACTGGCATGCCTTCATTATCTCCCCACTGTAATTACACTATATGATCCTGGAAGGCAGGGATGTCGCCTACCGCTTCAGTTCCTCTCATTACATCTCCAGAGCCAAGCCATAGACGCAACTGCGCTAGTCATTCAAACAAAGACTTGGATTTGGTTGTATGTGTCAAGCAACACAGCATTAATGGTTACACCACGAAATCAAGTATGCTTTCATTTTTGAAAATGATATCCTCAAATTATGTTGTCTAGAAAATAAGTAACATTTTTTTCTAGTTTATCCATTACAAACTCTTAGAGGTATTCCCGAAAGAAGAAACCAATCTGATTAGCAAAGGAAAAGGAGGGCCCATGCAGGGCTTTGCAAAAGGATGTAATGTGAAAACAATGAATTCCCTGATTGAGAACAAGTAAGAATTTAAAAAACGGATAATTGATATAAAATGTTTTTAAAATAGTTCAGCGGTAACATGTAGCAAGTGTTCTCCCCGTCCCTCGCACAGTGTTGGTGTTTCCCCTTACGTTTATGCGCCATTGTTTCCACCTATGTCTCTGACGACAGTTTGCCAGTTTCTTGAGCTCTTATTTTTCTGTCTGCCCCCACCAACATGTTTCATAGTCACCAAGATTTTTCCATGCATCCTCTCGTTTTCTTTTCTTTCTTTTTTTTTTTTTTAATTTTAAAAGACTTTATTTATTTATTTGTCAGAGAGAGAGGGAGAGAGAGCACAGGCAGACAGAGTGGCAAGGACAGGCAGAGGGAGAAGCAGGCTCCCCGCAAGGAGCCCAAGGATCCTTGATCCTCAATCCCAGGATGCCGGGATCATGACCTGAGCCGAAGGCAGCCAGTTAACCGACTGAGCCACCCAGGTGTTCCTTTCTTTTCTTTTTTAAAAGATTTTATTTATTTCCTGGAGAGAGAACAAGAGTGAGAGAGAGAGCAGAGAGGGAGAAGAAGGAGTAAGCTCTCACTTATCAGAAACCCGACATGGGGCTCAAACACAGGACCCTGACATCATAACCTGAGTGAAAGGTAGATGCTTAACCAACTGAGTCACCCTGGCACTCCAGCCTCTCCTTTTCTTACTCTACACTTTTCAGGCGGTCCTATTCATTCTAATACATTTTGTATAGCCAGATTTATGTCTTTTTTTTTTTTAAGATTTTATTTATTTATTTGACAGAGAGAGAGAGAGAGAGATCACAAGTAGGCAGAAAGGCAGGTGGGGGGGGTGGGAAGCAGGCTCCCTGCTGAGCAGAGAGCCCAGTGTGGGGCCCTATCCCAGGACCCTGAGACCATGACCTGACCCGAGGGCAGAGGCTTAACCCACTGAGCCACCCAGGAGCCCCCAGACTCATGTTTTGTATTGAATTCCAGCTTACAATGTCCAAGGGCCGATCTGACACCTGTCCCAGAATGTCCCACAGCTAGCCCCTGCACCACTGCCTAAAGTTGACCTAGTCATTTGACCTGTCCGTCTGCTCCTTCTGTGTTATCCACAGCAGGTAGGAACATTACCATCCCCTCTAGACACCAAGCTAGAAAGTCTGGACTTACCTTTCTTCATTTCTACCCTTTGCCCTTCTAGCCCCCCTCCCTAGAATCCAACTAGTTACCAATACCTGCCATTTCTAACTTCATGAGGACTTTTGAATCATTTCCCTCCTCTTCATCTTTTCTATCACTTCACTGCCATAGGCTTTTTTTTTTTTTTTAAATCATCTCAGGCAGTATCACGAAACTGGTTCTAGTCTTTACTCAGCTGCTCTCTGAAATATACATCTGAGCTTGTTACTTTCCGTCAAACAATTGCTTATGGCTTTTAATGGCTCTTGGAGGACTGGGTAAATTCTCTGGCAGGAGATTCAGTAGTCATTGTACTGTGGCTCGTCTCTTACGGTCTTATCTCCTCTGTTATTAGTATGCAACCCACAGTCTGCCTATTTGCCTCTCTGGCATCTCCCCGAAGTGCTTTAGAAAGTCCTATTTCTGTATTTTTGTTTTCATACTAGTTCCTCTACCTGGAACATATGAGAAAGCCTGTAAGTGCCATGAGGGGTAAGGAAATAAGGGGATCACTGTTGTCTAGTATCATTAACAAAACATTTCTTTGGCGGGATGGATGTGCAATGGGGAATAATGAGGCACATAGTCTTGGATCTTCGTCGTAGGGAAAATACACAGATGACACAGCACATCACGGGGAGTTTGCAAATACACGCTTTACTATTTTGAGCCATTTAACTTCGGGCAGACTTCTTTACTTTCATAGAATCTCAGTTGTACCAACTAAACCGAGGAAAAAGAGAACATTATTCAGCTAATAATGCCCCCCTTGAAGAGATAAATGTCTCAGGCTTTCTGAAGGGTAATGCTAAATGGAAAACAATGCAACACAAAACCAAATAAAACCCTCATCCCTACCCCCGGGGAGCTTGAAGCTAACCAAATCAGCACCGAGGCAGGCGGCAGTGGCGGTCAGTTTCCTGATGACTCGAAGAGGAGCACGGTGTCAGATAAGAAACTGGGAACCAAGTGAGTCCTTTGTGCTAATCCTTCTCCTTGATACAGTCCTGTCCTCTTGACAGTGACCAGTTCTTCTGGTTTCCCTGGTTTCAGCGTTTCCCTGGGCCTTGGATGGCTCCTACAGAGCCTCCCTGCTGGTGGTGAGCCCCATGGGGACAAGATGATGGAAAGCTTCACAAATATCTGGTGAATGAGGAAGGCTGCTTCTGTCACACACTGGCAGTATCCTTTAGATATCCGGATATGACGGCATGACTATAGGGCCAATGAGATGTCTCCCCACATGGGATCCTGCTTCTCCCTCTCCCTCTGCCCCTTCCCTGACTCGTGCTTTCTCTCTCAAACAAATAAAATCTTAAAAAAGAAGAATTTTCTCACATCATACAAAGCACTGTTCTAATGTTAAGGAGATTTGCTTTGCGTGGACGTTTTGGTTTACAGAACTTAACATTTTTGATTGGGGAAAGAGATGGAACTGGAATTCATTTTAGCTAAATGCATGTGAAGAACTGTTTTCAGGGGCGCCTGGGTGGCTCAGTGGGTTAAGCCTCTGCCTTCGGCTCAGGTCATGATTCCAGGGTCCTGGGATCGAGCTCCCCATCGGGCTCTCTGCTCGGCAGGGAGCCTGCTTCCTCCTCTATCTCTCTGCCTGCTTCTCTGCCTACTTGTGATCTCTCTCTCTGTCAAATAAGTAAAAAATAAAAAAATCTAAAAAAAAAAAATAAGAACTGTTTTCAGAACGTCACTGGACTGTGACTCATGGACACGGTTTGGATTTTAGCACCAGGAGAAGAAAATTTGGAAGAAAATCCTACAAATAATGGAAATCTAACACCTATGCTGGGATCGTGCTGGTTTTTGCCAGAACCCAAGCTAGCACTTCCTCTACTACTCACTGCTGCGTCCAGTGACCCAGCCTCTGCCATCAGGCCGCCACCAGAATGGACCAGATTTGGAATGCTGGTGATGAAGGAGTGACCAAGTATTTACAATGGTCATTTTAGCAAAAGCTTTAGTGAAACTCATTAGAGGGAGCTGATTATGGAGCAATAGCTGAGTGAGGCAAGGCCCTGAGGAAGCTGGTCAGAAGATGTGAGAAAGCGATCAGGATAGGACCAAGGGGCTGAGAATTTGGAGGACTCTATTGGCTCTCCTTCAGTTTCTCCTGCTAATCCCATGGACTTGTGCCTCGGTCTCAGATGGGAGAGACAATGAGCAGAAATGTAAAGGATGGTTTTCACACACGGGTCGCTGCATGGCACTGGGAACCAAAGGCAAGTCTCGTCTGGAATCGTGGTGACAGAGGGTGGCACAGGAGGGACGTGCCCCACTTCAATACAGCTGTCCTGAAGCAGATCTCTGTGGGCTCAGTGTGATTTTGATGGCCAACCCGGGCAGTAGAGGAAAAGCATCCTCATTCGGCTTTGCCCGCAATTGTGGAAGAGACCCAGAGCAGGGAAAAAAAAGGAAATAACAAATGTCCAGGAGTGGCATAAAGTATTTGTCTGGGGGGGGTTCTCTCCCAGGCCCAACATGGCTTGAGTGGGGGAGCAGAAGGCCTCACCCAAGGAGGTGAAAGTGAACCAGATAAATGTGTTCTAGCAAATCACCAAAATAAAGTCTCCCGAATACCCATCAACTGGTGCCAAATCTCAAGTCGTGACATCACTAAAAAGACTGCTTGCTGTTCTTTTTCCAGTTTAATTTGGAGGCTTGGAGATTTCATTGGACACAATCCTCTTAGATTCCAACAAAGCTTCCACATGCTGCTGTAAATTTGCTCTTCTACAAAAAGATTGCAAAGACGCAGCTTGTTTTTCTAATGGATTTCTTCCAAAGAAAGGTATTAAAAGATGAACTTCCTATCTTCAGGATTCCACTGTGTGTGTGTGTGTGTGTAATTTATTTTATTCTTTTTTTTTTTAAGATTTTATTTATTTATTTGCCAGAGAGAGAAAGAGAGAGTGAGCACAGGCAGACAGAGTGGCAGAGGGAGAAGCAGGCTCCCTGCGGAGCAAGGAGCCCGATGTGGGAATCGATCCCAGGACGCCGGGATCATGACCTGAGCCGAAGGCAGCCGCTTAACCAACTGAGCCACCCAGGCGTCCCTAATTTATTTTATTCTTATTAGGAAGGATGTCTTCACCCCTTGAGAGCAGCTAGGTACCTTTTGTGTATGCATCTGCTATCACCTGGACTTCTCAGGGATCACTGTCAGTAATTTCTAAGTATCCTTTCTTGCTATTACTAATAATTGCACATTTTTGTAATGTTCTTAAGCTCACAGAGCCACACTGACCTAACACCTGAATGCATTTTTTTTTAATAAGAAAATATGGACCACATTTTATGGATGAGGAAACTAAGACTTGACTATCTTCCTCAAGGACTAGCTGCTTATGGGACAGATGCTACCTAAATGAAGGTTTCCTGGTGTTCAACCTTTATTTTCTTATCTAATCAGAGGGACATTGTGCCAACAGTAAGCGTTATTCACAAATCATTTCTCAAATGTAATTTTATCCCGACTTTATCAACCAAGCTGTTAAGCTGGAAAAAAATAAGAGATCCCTCTCTCTGATGTAATTGAGAAAACAGATCAAAATGTAGCCGGCAGGAAGAAAGGATATGCTAAGAAAACTAAGGCTGTACTTTCGGTGTCTGTTTCCTGGACGGCAATGGTACTGTTGGGTGGTCCTTACTGCTCTTAGGGCATTGGTATCCCATAGCGAGGACATGGCTCAGGGCTGGCTCTCTCTTTCCGTGAACCAGCTGTCTTCTGTTGTGTCTGTCCTCAGCTGAAAGCTGGGCATGGTGCAAGGAAGACTGGCCTCCCTAATGCTAACACAGCACACCTGCAGCCAGTAAACCTACAAGCCATCACCCTGTAAAAACCTCAAGGCCAAGTGTGTGTGCCCCACCTCTCCTGCTGGGTCACGCCTGTTATGCCCTAGTTTTTGAGTCTGAGAGACCACCAAGGAGCCAAGCACCGATGCAATCACATGAGGGTTTATTCAGCAAGCTTAAGCTTGGGCCCAAGTATACCCGACACAGCGGAGTAGGGACTTGGACCCCAAACCAGATTACAGTCAGAGTTTTGTTTGTTTGTTTGTTTTTTAAAGATTTTTTTTTTGAATTTATTTATTTGACAGACAGAGATCACAAGTAGACAGAGAGGCAGGCAGAGAGAGAGTAGGGAAGCAGGCTCCCCGCTGAGCAGAGAGCCTGATGTGGGGCTCGATCCCAGGACCCTGGGATCATGACCTGAGCCAGAGGCAGAGGCCTTAATCCACTGAGCCACCCAAGTGCCCCCTACAGTCAGAGTTTTTAAAGACAAGTAGGGGTGGATTTGGCAGTAGGTGATTGGGCCACAACCGCATCCCTATATTCTTGTGATTTATTAATGTTAAGCTATCCTACTTCTGACATGGTTTATTATGATGTCAGGCTATCCTACCTCTGACATGACTTATTAATTCATTAAGTTATCCTACTCCTAACATGACTTATTACCTCATTAAGCTATCCTATTTCTAATTGGTTTTTGGTGTTTTGTTTTTAACACTTCTGGTCAGTCTTCCTGGAGCCAGGGGTCATTTACTGGTCACAGAGACCTAAGATGGCTGCCAGGGCCAAGATGGCTATACTTATGTCAAGGCTAGACAGCCTTGTTTTTCCTGACCTCCACACCCCCCAAACTCTGCCTTGTCTGATTCTTCCTTCCCTTCAACACCACTTGTGGTGTTCGTTTTAATGAGCTATCCCTTCTCTGAAAATGTGAGAGGTAGCCCCATGGTTTTGGATGCTCCTCCTAGAATATATTGTCTTTAAAAACCTCACTTGACTCCACGTTGTCAAGGTGAGTGCTCCTATGTTTGGCGTGGATAAAATTGTTGGAAACCACGGTGCATTGTCACTGATCACTTCTGGACTCTGGCAAGCTAACTTCTCCCTGGTTATTTTTGGGGCGATGACTCACCGTCAGTTCAGTAACAGAGGAGAACTCCTTAAGGGCCGACAGCAAGGCACAGAGTGGAGCGGGAGCATCTCCTACCATTTGGGTGGTTACCGAGACTATTTCAAGACATTCGTTAAACAAGACCAGGTGCACTCTTGCTGCCCAGATCATTTCAGTATCAACCGTGCTGTTTTCGTTTCTAACACCGAAAAGCAGGGGCAATGTATGAAAAAAAAATGCACATTTGTTTACTAGTTAGAGCACCTTCTGTTTTTCCGACTGGGGTTGGCTCAGTTCCCCTAATTCAGTTCCGGTTTATGTGCGCATGCCTCGTGGTGAGCTGGAGGCGCAGACCGTGCAGGGGTCTCCGCGGTGGGTTTGGCTTCACTCTGGGGCTGCTGACCACTTGCTTAAGAGGGGCCAGTTCCTTCCCATGAAGCTGGAGCTATGGAAAGCCGCATTTAGATGCAGGAATCGGGGTCTCTTAATCACTAACTTTATATTAGTAACATCTTTACATTTCTTCTTCTTTTTTTATTCCTTTTTAGATTTATTTTCTTTCTCTTTCTTTCTTTCTTTCTTATCAGAGAGAGAGAGAGAGAGAGAGCGCACAAGCAGGCAGAGCGGGAGGCAGAGGCGGGGAGAGAGAAGCAGGCTCCCTGCCCAGCAAGGAGACCCGCGCGGGACTCGATCCGAGGACCCTGGGATCATGACCTGAGCGGAAGGCAGCGGCTTAACTGACTGAGCCACCCAGGCATCCCATGCCTTTACATTTCTATCTGAGATGAATATATGTAACAAAACACTTTCGAGTTGCAAAATATTTTGGATCTCCATAAGAATCCTATTGTCAGCAAGGGTGATTATCCAGAGTTCACAGATCAAAGAACCGAGGACCCTAGGTGTAAATAATTAGCTCAATAAGAATAAAGGTGAGGTCTTGCTACCATTTTTCCAGCACCTCCTCTGTGCCAGGCATGGTGGCAGCTGCTCTACTCACATAACCACTGATTCGGTGTCAACCCTACTAGGGACTTCCCGAGCCCCATTCCACGGACAAAGAATCTGGTGCTCTGTTGCTCAGTGAGGTTGTTACTTGCCTCAGTCTACACAGAAAACACCAAAACTGGGTGTAAACCTAAGATCCTCTGGTCCCAAATCCCAGGATCTCTCCACCATATCATACTTAAGATGATTCACTTAAGGAACTGAGGTATTCCCACTATAAATTTAATTTGCTTTCCATTGCATTGAGATATGCCTATTCTAAAATTCACCCTGGATTGGTATTCCCTTTCATACTCCCTTTCTCATAAACCTGGATTTCCCTACTTAAGAGTGTCTGATTAAAAAACCCACTATGTCCTAAGATAGCTCGCTAGCGCCTCAGGTTACAGTCCATTCTCTCAACTCATGACATACTCAAAATGGAAGGGAGGCTAATTGCCCTTTTTAGAAAAAGGAAATACTTATCAGAAACAGGAAATTATGTGATGAAATATTATCCCAGGCAGCTTTTGGAATACATGCACTACTATTAACAAGGGCTCTTTCGTTGCAATGACAGAAGACCAACACAGAATGTTTTTTTTAGCAAAAAGGCATTTATTAGCTCAGGTTCCTGAAAGGTCTTGGGTAGATCCTGAGGAAAAACTACATACAGGGCTCTGTCTTTTACCATTTCTCACCTCTGTTCTCCTGTGTGTCACCTTTCTTCTCAGTCAGGTTCTCTCTGAGGGCTGGTGTATTATCTTGCTTGGGCCGCCATGACAAAGTACCATAGACTTGTTTCAAACACCAGACACTTATTTTCTCACAATTCTGGAGGCTCAAAGTCCAAGATCAGATTAGTTCCTTCTGGGAACCAGGAGCGAAGGACTGGTTCCAGATTTCTGCTCTGTGCAAGGGCAGTCTGGTGAGGGAACAGCGTGAAGAAAGTCACTGTGTCATGGAAAAGTGCGGTGTATTTGAGAAATAACCCACAGTCCTATGCAGTTGGGGCACAGAATGCGTTGAGAAATTTCTTTCTCCAGATCTTTGCAATAGCTTGAGAGGACAACTCTGGTCTTATTTCTGCTGGATTTGGATCTATAGTTCATTGGATTATTATTTTTAGTTCTTCGTTTCTTTGTTTTATGTAGTTCTTGGTCCTCATATGCCATAGGAAAGTGGCTTTAATGGGCCTGAGAATTCTCTAGTTCTAGGGAGAAGCAGAGTTTAAAAAGAGGAACAGGAGCACCTGAGTGGCTCAGTGGGTTAAGCCTCTGCCTTCGGCTCAGGTCATGATCTCAGGGTTCTGGGATCGAGCATTGGGCTCTCTGCTCAGCAGGGAGCCTGCTTCTACCTCTCTCTCTGCCTGCCTCTCTGCCTACTTGTGACCTCTGTCAAATAAATAAAAAAAAATCTTAAAAAAAAAAAAAGAGGAACAGAGAAAAATGAGAAGTTTCTGTGTCGGTATAATTCCCTCTGAAAGGGGAAAGCAATTCTAAGTTCAGAGGTCATAGGGTTGCCTTGAAATTTTTATGTGCAAAATTAAATTAGTTAATGTGATTGTCTTAGCCAAGTTTAAAGTTAATCAACATCTTCAGCTTCCTCTGAAATGAATTCACACTGTTGATGATTTTAACTTTGGTCAGTCACCTCCCAATTTACATGACTTAGTAGTCATTTGACAGTCAATTTAGTAAGGGTCTCTAGGTAGTAAACTCTCTCAGTATTCATTCAATCATTCATTCATTCACTTACTTAGAAAGCATCTTTATTTAGACCACAGATTAAGGACCAGGAGAAAATGCTCAAGTATGAGTTCTGTCTCCAGCTTGCTTAGTCTCTGATATTTTTCATCGGTCTCTCAATATTTCCTTATTTTCATTTACTAACTGTTTATGTGAGACTATTGTAAGTGCCTTATATTCTCCCATGCCAAACCTGCTTTTGATGTACCACTTACATTAGGACTGTCTTGGAAATTTCTCAGAGGATTGTACCTTTTCTTAAAGAACATACTCAAGAGATTTCGTACACAGGGCTGTGAAAGTTAATTTGTAAATGGTGAAGCCAACTGAAAAATTAGTTTACATAAGCCATAATCTAGACTTCACCACTGGCCTCTCATTTTCAAAAATAAACTTTTTATCTGGGAATATTTTTAGATTACATATAAATTGCAAAAATGATACAGTAAATTCTTGTATGCCCCCACCAGATTCAGTTTCCTCTAATGTTATCATCCTGCATTACCCAGATCCATTTATCCAAACTGAGAAACCTACATTGGTATGTTGCTATTAACTAAACTTCACACCTTATTCAGATTTCATTAGCTTTTGCACTAATGCCCCTTTTCTGTTCTAGGCTCCATCGAGGATATCATATTATATTCAATCATCATGTCTCTTTAGTCTCCTCTGCTTTGTGACAGTTTCTCAAAGACTGATTGTGACTGGGGTGCCGGGGTAGCTCAGTCAGTTAAGCATCTGACTCTGATTTCAACTGGGGTCATGATCTCAGGGTTGTGGGATTCAGCCCCATGACCAGCTCTGTGCTTGGAGGGGAGTCTGCTTGAGATTCTCTCCCTCTCCCTCTGCCCCTCGTTCTGCTCTTTCTCTCTCAAATATATGAATAAATATATCTTAAAAAAAAAAAGAAGACCAATTGTGACCATTTTTGAAGAGTACTAATCAGACATTTTGTAGGATGTCCCTCAGTTTGTCAGAACTTGTAACATTTGATTAAAAATGGGTTTACAGGTTTGGGGGAAGACCACCATGGTGGTGAATTGCCTTTCTTACTATATCATATCAGGAGGTATGTTGGTTTATCATTTTAGAGAATCTATTTCTTCACTTAAAACCTTTAGTTTTTCCTGGTCTTCACCTAATATAGCACATGTAAATCTTTCCTTCTGATCTGGCTCCATACAATCTAGCTACAAAAATTCTCTAATTTCCCCCACACTTTTTGATAATCTTTTTCTTTAATCCTGCTCTTTCCTCAAGCTACATCTGTCCCTCTTGATCTTTCTCTCTCTTCCCCTCTCTCTGCCACCTCTTTATCCCCCTTCAGAACATCCTTTTACTCCCTAATTTACTTGCCACTTGGACTGAGCCCCCTCCTGGCTTCTGATTTGTTCCCCAGTGATCTGTCATGACCATCAAATCTCATGAAGGAGTAAGACAAATCAGGAAATGAGGCTGAGAAAGACTAGAAAAGACAATGCAACATCTTGGAAAAAACATAGCATATAGGCCAGAAGAGTCAAATCGGCAAGACCGCCCTTTCATTTGCCAATTTGTTCTTTATATGCACCCCACTCTCTGTCCAGGTGGAATCGTCATCTTCTGTAAGAGACTCTGCTGTTTCAAACTGCATGCCATTGCACGTGACCCCCTCCCCATTTGCCTGAGATGCTCTTCTCTCCCTCCCTGGCCATCCTTTCTGGGATCCAATAACCTGGTAAACTTCCAACTCATCCTTCTGGAGAGCTAATGTCGGCATGATGGTGATAGTTAACAATACTGTACTGTGTACTGAAATTTGCTAAAAGGGAATCGATCTGAAGCACTCTCACTATACAAATGGAAACGATGTGAAGTGACAGATACGCTAACTAGCTTGATTGTGCTAATCATTTCACAATGTATGCATATATCAAAACATCATGTTGTATACCTTAAAAATACATGATTTTTCTTGGTCAAACGTACCATAATAAGGCTAGAAAAAAAAAAGGGATCAATTTTTGAGTATTTTTTAGGTCCTCTGGAAAAGTTCATCATTCCCTCCTTTGGGTTATCAGGTATTCTCTGCACACCTCTTTACAGTCTCTAATACATTGGACTGCAAGGTCTATTGATCTATTTACTGTTTATTTAAAGTATTAAACTATTTTGGGTTCTCTGAGGACACTTACTATGGCTTATATAGGTTTCTTTTGTACCGATCACAGGTACATATTTGACTCTTAAAATTTTTACTGAATGAGTAGATCGATTAATATTTAATGTTGAGTTAGTCAAATGGTATCATCCTTAGGATTATTGTAAAGATTGAATGAGACAGTTGAGGAAGCACCCAGTGAAGTGTGAAGTTATTAAGTAATTTGTTATTATAATCCAGTGTCACCTATTTCTTATTCTTGTGAGCCCCCTCTATTCCAAATACTTTGTTTTTATCACTCATGTGCCTCTAACCTCACCATATTTTGTTTGAGAGTAGATCACGTGTATTAGTTATCTACTGTTGCATAACAAATAACCCCCAAACTCAATGGCCTAAAATAACAAACACTTATCCTATCATAGTTTCTTCTTTTTTTTTGAAGAGTCTATTTATTTATTTGGCAGAGAGAGAGAGAGAGAGAACGAGTGCACAAGCAGGGGGAGTGGCAGGCCGGGGAACAGAGAGAAGAAGGCTTTCTGCTGAGTGGGGAGCCCAATGTGGGACTTGATCCCAGGACCCTGGGATCATGACCTGAGCCAAAGGCAGCTGCTTAACCAACTGAGCCACTCAGGCACCCCCTATCATAATTTCTGAGAGTCAAAAACCTAGACACAGATCAGGGCTTCTCAGAGACTGCAATCAAGGTATTGCTGGGGCCCTGGTTTTCTCAAAGCTCAACTGTAAAAAGCATCAGCTTCAAGGCTCACTCACCTGGAGGGGGGCGGCCTCAAGTCTTTGCAGGCTATTATTGGTCAGAGACATCCCTTCCTTACCATTTGGATCTCTCCATGGGACCACACACAACATGGCAGTTTGCTTCCCCAGAGCAAGCACTAGAGAGAGAGAAAACAGAAAGTGAGAGATGATAAGCAAGACTGAAGTGACAGTCTTTTTGTAATGTAATCTTGAAAGTGATCCATCATACCTTTTGCCATATTGGATTTGTTTAGAGATGAGTCAGTTCCTAGATCCCACCCACACTCAAAAGAACAGGCTTACATAGGGCATGACTATCAGGAGGCAGGGATCATTAGGACCATCCTAGAGGCTGCCTTCCACTGCACACGACCTAACTTCCATCACTCTAGGACCTAGCCCTGGCTGGCTTAAAATAGGCATGGCATAAGTAGTTCATAAGTTGATTTAAAGAGAACAAAGCTGGGGCACCTGGGCGGCTCAGTGGGTTAAAGCCTCTGCCTTCGGCTCAGGGCATGATCGGGATCGAGCCCTGCATCGGGCTCTCTGCTCAGCAGGGAGCCTGCTTCCACCTCTCTCTCTGCCTGCCTCTCTGTGATCTCCATCTGTCAAATAAATAAATAAAATCTTAAAAAAAAAAAAAAAGAAAAGAGAACAAAACTGTGGAAACCCCCCGAGATAAAACAGGTGTTGCCACGGGAGAAATTACCCAAGCACCTCCCTTTCTCCCAGCACCAGCAATGTACACTTCTGGGCTGGGCACCCAGAACCCCTGCTGAGCACAGCAGAAAGGTGAGGGTCAGTTCGGGAAACCAGCACAGCATGCTTGAAGCATTGCTCCAATGTCCTTGGGCACGGTGTCTCCAACTGCACATTATTTATGGATAGCAAGTAATCGATTAGTCCTTCACTCAACAAAGATTGATCAAGTGGTTTCCACGTGCCAGGCTCTAGAAATGCAGTGGTAAAGAAAAGGAAGTCCCGGCTCAAGACTGCACTGTAGTGATTATTTTCCCCTGGGGCTTGACATGGTTTCTCTATTCTTTTTGGGGGGAAAGAGCCAGACTTGATCACACACTGACTCCTCCATCGTGAAGGTCCTGGGAGGAATATCTGAAAAGGTATTAACTCATAGCAGGAGGGCTGCTCCTTTCCTAACTCCCTCAGTTTCTTCAAGTCTTTGCTCACTTATTTAATAAGGCTTGGCCTGACCATCCTCTTTAATGGTGTGGTTGGGGCCCTCCACACCCACTCCTGATTCCTCCTGACCCTCTCCTACTTCCTTTTTGTCCTCATCATTTATTTTCTTCCAACATCATTTACTTACTACCTCTGCTCCCTAGTGTCCCTGACCCTGTTTGAATCTAAAGTCCCACAAGTTTTGGGATCTTTATTTATTTTCTCTCTGCTGTATCCCCCAAAGCCTGGAACTGTGCTAGGGACCTAGTTGGTGCTCAATAAACATTCGTTGAAGAATTGAACAGAGTCCTTCCAACTCAGGCTTCCTTTCTAGACCCCACTTTGGAGTCTGGGAAATTTTTCATGAAGGAAGAGAGATGCAAAGAGAGCGAATGATGCTCTTAGTGGCAGATATTGGTTTCAAGGAAGGGAATTAAGTTTAATCTGTTCGTGGGGCTGAGAGATAAGATGTGATTAGTAAGTGGCAAATTGGTGCGTGATGGATGTGTGGCCATCACTTTCTCCTGCTCACTTTTCCATGCTGTCCACCCCCCAACTGTCTGGTGTTCACTCGGGGTCAGTGAGTTGTGTACACAGGCTGAGCAGGCAGAGGAATGAGGGCCTGGGACTACCTGGTGTTTTGGAGCGACTTGTGTCTAATTGGAACCAAATCGGCACCCCCAACCCTTTATACCCCAAAGACTGGGGAACCGTTTTACTCCCCAGTCAGTTCAGAAAGCTTAATGCTGCAATTTTTCTAGGCCTTGCAGATAATAGGAAGTGATTATGGGAAGTGAAGCTACTTTGGCTGATCTCCCCTTTTGAGTGTAACTTTGTTCTCACTTCTGTCCTACTCACTGTGCTCTTATGTATGATGGTTTTGAGTTAAGCATAATGCTTTAGCTAAACCCTTAACATTCTGATGGGTGGGGACAAGTTTTACTTCAGTTTTGAGCTAAGTTCACATACACACATCGAGAGGGGGTTGGGAGACAGATCTCTGCTTCTCTCCCCTGGCAGCTTTAATCTACACGGCGTCGACCTCAGAAGGAAGGAAGGAGTCATCTGCTGTTGTCTCCCCATCTCCTTCCTTGTCTGCCTAGCCTCAAAGCCTCACTTCTGCTTCTTCCTTCTCTGGCCCAGGCTGTCATTCATTTATTTCAGTTCATCTGTTTTCCCTTGGAAGTGGTGTCAAGTCACAAGCGGATAATAAAGAAATGAAGGAAAAGGGACTTTGAGGCCAAACTGGCTGCCAGTATGATTAACACATCTTAGCGGAATTCTATGTGTTTCTTCTCTAGAACTCCACCCTTTTTTCTTATAAAATAGGACAGAGGCCAGAAATGAGGCCGACACGTGTCCACCCACCAGAAGAGGGTGGAAACGGAGAAAGCCCCTTCCTGTAGTATACATTTGAGTGGAAATAAAATCCGTAACTCTGGTGGGTATGTGTCTCTTTAGGGGGCCAGGAGTGCTAGGGGAAAGTATTAATGATGATACATAACCGTATCTTTAATCTAAGAGTCTGTAAAATCGAGTGAACCGGAGACTCAAATATTAGTTTCAATTTTTAAATTGACATTTATTTTTATGCTTTAAGGTGAAATAAGTTCATTAATATACACTGAATAAGTGAATTAACATAAATTGAAGAAAAGCACAGAAGAGAGAGTACAAAAATAAAATCACATGTATTATCCATCACTTGAAGATAACTAATATTAACATTTTATCATACTTCCCTGCAGTCTTTTTAAAAAATGATTGTAACTATCATGATCACATAACTGTAATTCTATAATTCCTGTTATACTGTATCCTCTTGTCTTCTCATAGCGTGAAACATTTTTTCCTTTTTTTTTTTTTTACAAGCTTCCCATGAACATTTTTCTAGTGGGAGGCAAAATAGTCCAGGAATCATATTGGGTGTAGTTTACTAACCCAATCCCCAAATCCAAACTAGGAATGAGTATACTCTTTCTATAAAGGGCTAGCCAGTAAATGTTTTTGGCTTTGTGAGACATATATCTCTTTTACAACTACTCAGCATTGCCAGACTGGTACAAAGCAGCCATGAACAATATGTAAACAAATAAATGTGGCTGTGTTCCAATAAAACTTTATTTAAAAAAAAAGCAAGCCAAACAACAACAACAACAACAAACAAGCCATGGGCCATGTCGTTGTGTTCATTCTTGTTCTTTTAGATTCTATGATGATCACTGTGCTTCCTCAACTAGGATCACTTCCTTAGAAAACATTAGAAGTAAAACTGAAATGAAGAAAAAGCCTCTGAAAAAGATACAAGGCTCTCCAAATTGCCAGATTTCTTCTTCCAAGGACACAGCCGTCAGCAATGTGGGATACTGCCAATTTTGTCACTTTTTCCCCCAGTATTTATTTTACTCATTTCATTCAAAGTCATGTTTAGAAGATAAATTGCTAAGTGGGAAAAAGCAGGCTAAAAATAAAGTGTGAAAAATGTAAAATTTACAGTGAATAAAGAAATCTGTCATTTTGATGGGCAAAAATATGAAATGTCATTATTGTTTTAAACTGCGTTGCCTGGAGGCTGAGCGATCTTCATATTTGCTATTCTGTTGCATTTCCTCTTTTATGACATGTCTGCTTATGTCTTTGCTCACTTGGAATCTGATGCGTTAGCTGCTTCATCTAACTATGTTGAGAAAGTTTTATTTATTTTTAATATTTTATTTATTTATTTGACAGGGAGAGATACAGCGAGAGAGGGAACACAAGCAGCGGGAGTGGGAGAGGGAGAAGCAGGCTTTCCACCGAGCAGGGAGCCTGACGTTGGGCTCCATCCCGGGACCCTGGGATCATGACCCCATCGAAAGGCAGATGCTTAACGACTGAGGCACCCAGGTGCCCTGTTGAATAAGTTTTAAAGGAGTCCTCTAGGACCACCTAAGGACATTGTAAGAGGAATGTTTAAATACATTTTGGAATATAACTAACAATGGCATTTTATGTGACTATTGTCAGTGTTTTGTTTTGTTGTCCTTTTAGGACTGTGAGTGAACCGAATTTCGTGGTCTACCTGCCTCCGTTCATAGCCATCTGTAATCATACATCCATGTAAAGTGACTTTTTAATCTTTTTATCTTTTGTCTCATTTCCTGTGGCAGCTATAACACATGAGCACAAACTTAGTGGCTTGGAACAACAGAAATGGATTCTATCCCAGTTCCCGAGACTGGAAGTCTGAAATCAATATCCCTGGGGTGGGAATCAAGGTGCTGTCCGGCCACATTCTCTCTGGAGGCTTTATGGAGCCTTTTCCCGGCTCTGGGGGCTCTTGGCATTCCTTGGCTATGGCCACATCACCCCCGTCTTCAAGATCGGCAGTTTCAAATCTCTCTCCGCTCCATCTTCTATCACCCTCTCCTTTGTGTGTTTCAAATCTCCCTCTGCCTCCGCTTCTTTTTTTTTTTTTTTTAAAGATTTTATTTATTTATTTGACAGACAGATCACAAGTAGGCAGAGAGGCAGGCAGAGAGAGAAGGGAGAAAGCAGGCTCCCTGCTGAGCAGAGAGTCCGATGCGGGGCTCGAGCCCAGGACGCTGGGACCATGACCTGAGCTGAAGGCAGCGGCTTTTAACCCACTGAGCCACCCAGGCGCCCCTCTGCCTCCGCTTCTAAGGACACTTGTGGTTCTACTTAGGGCCCACCTGGATCACCCAGGTTGCTCTCCCCCGCCAAGATCCTTAAGTGAATCATATCGGCAAAGCCCCTTCTTTCAACTAAGGGGACAGTTACAGGTTCCACGGACTGGGGCGTGGCGTCTTTGGGGGGAGGCGTTTCCCAGCCAGAGCCATCTCCCATTTATACACCCATTCCTGTCCCTTGCTTAGTGAAGCACTTCCACCTGTTTCATGTTTTCTTCCCGTCTACCTTGCAAACATGTATTTATATATTTCTAGCCCCAAGAAAAGTGTCATGTGCTTGTTTCTATCTTTTAATATTTTAATTTTTTTAATGTTTTAATTTTTTAAACATACATGATATTGCACCATAAAAACCTCTCTGTTTCTTATTTTCCCTTCAACATTATATTTTTGAGATCTCTCTGGTTTGTGATTGTAGCTCTCATTCTTGTTTGACTGCTACATTTTTCTTTTTCTTTTTTTTTATTACATTTTTTCTTTTCTTACAGTAATTTTTTTTTTAAGATTTTATTTCTTTGACACAAAGAGATCACAAGTAGGCAGAAAGGCAGGCAGAGAGAGAGGAGGAAGCAGGCTCCCCGCCAAGCAGAGAGCCCAAGGCGGGACTCGGTCCCAGGATCCTGAGATCATGACCTGAGCCGAAGGCAGAGGCTTAACCCACTGAGCCACCCAGGCACCCCTTAAATTACATTTTTTCTTAACCAAACGCACTGTAGACACATGGATGATCTCTGATTCCAGTTGAGCTATACATTTTTTATATCATTACCTTGTTTGTTTTCACAAACATGCTTGGCTTTTATAATAATATGAACCAATGGTCACCGAGGGTTTACAATGTGCTAGGCATTGCACAAAGCACATTTAAAACCTTGTCCTATGTAACATGTGCAACAGGACTGTTAGAAAGCTTTGCCACTATCACCTTTAAACTTATCAGGGAACCCAGCCACAGAACAGCCAAGCAACTGGTCCAAAGTCATACAGCCAAGTGACTGGGAATACAGCCTGAAGAAAGCAATCCCTGTTCCCCAGGAATTCCAGGTCAAATGAAGGAGGACTACATACATCCTGAAAGTCCATGGCAGTGTAGATACGTGTGTGTGTGTGCAGGAGGTTTCTTGAATGGGGCCGTGCCCATGAACTTGCTCCCCTCATGGCAGGCACGATCTGGCTGTGGGTCTGAGATTCACATTCCTTGCTTTGGTTGCTTCGGCCTCTCTGCCTTGACTCTCTATTCTTTATTCTGAACATAAAGCATCAAAACAATTGCCAAGATCTACACATTTGAACCCCCAAACAGGTCTCAAAATCATTTCTTAATTTTTCCCCAATGAATATTTCTTCTCTTTGTGGTTTTAAAAATGCAATAAATGCTCATTCAGTGCTTATTCTGTCCAGGCATTGTTCTAAATCTACAAATATTAAGTCAAGGTTTTGTTCAACTCAGTGAGGTAGGTATTATTATTTCTTCTATATTTAGCACAGGGGCGCCTGGGTGGCTCAGTGGGTTAAAGCCTCTGCCTTTTGGCTCAGGTCATGATCCCAGGGTCCTGGGATCGAGCCCCATGTCGGGCTCTCTGCTCGGCGGGAAGCCTGCTTCCTCCTTTCTCTCTGCCTGTCTCTCTGCCTACTTGTGATCTCTATCTGTCAAATAAATAAATAAAATCTTTAAAAAACAAAACAAAACAAAACAAAACAAAAAAACAAAAGCACAGAGAAGTTAAGTAAGTTGCCTGAGGTCACACAGCTGTACTTCACAGGAGTTGAGGTTTAATCCTGGCACTCTGTAGATATGAAGCTTTCTTTTTTTTTTTTTTTTAAAGATTTTATTTATTTATCTAACAGAGAAAGACACAGTGAGAGAGGGAACACAAGCAGGGGGAGCAGCAGAGAGAGAGGGGGAAGCAGGCTTCCCACTGAGCAGGGAGTCCAATGCAGGGATCGATCCCAGGACCCTGGGATTATGACCTGAGCTGGAGGCAGAAGCTTAACCGACTGAGCCACCCAGGTGCTCCAATATGAAGCTTTCAACTGCTATGTATGTTGCCTTCCTCCCCTCTGTTCTCTCTTTCTCTCTCTCCTTATTCCTTCCCTCTTTTCTTTTCTTCCTTTCAATTAGCAAATTTCTGTGTTAAACTAAGGATATATCAGTGAAGAAAGCAGTTGCCCTTATGCATGGCTGGTGGGAAGGATACCCATAAACCAAAGCAAACAAACAAAACCAACATTTATGATTAATTAAGGAAACTTCAGGGTGCTGTGGCTTGTTCTTCCCCAGGCAAATCTTAGTATTTTTTTTTTAATTCCTTTTCAGCATAACAAAATTCATTGTTTTTGCACCACGCCCAGTGCTCCATGCAATACGTGCCCTCCCTAATACCCACCACCTGGTTCCCCCGACCTCCCACCCCCCCGCCCCTTCAAAACCCTCAGGTTGTTTTTCAGAGTCCATAGTCTCTCATGGTTCACCTCCCCTTCCAATTTCCCTCAACTCCCTTCTCCTCACCATCTCCCCATGTCCTCCGTGTTATTTGTTATGCTCCACAAATAAGTGAAACCATATGATAATTGACTCTCTCTGCTTGACTTATTTCACTCAGCATAATCTCTTCCAGTCCCATCCATGTTGAATCTTAGTATTTGAAAATGAACTCCATTGTAGAACTCACCACATTCTTTTTGGAGCTCTCCTGGAAGTATTTGCATACAGAACTTACCTGTCTTCACATGGGTCAAATTCCAAGTGTTGGGCTCTTTTTTTTTTTTTTTTTTAAAGATTTTACTTATTTATTTGAGAGAGAGAATGAGAGTGACAGAGAGAGAGAGCATGAGAAGGGGAAGGGTCAGAGGGAGAAGCAGACTCCCTGCCAAGCAGGGATCCTGATACGGGACTCGATCCCAGGACTCCAGGATCATGACCTGAGCCGAAGGCAGTCGCTTAACCAACTGAGCCACCCAGGTGCCCCTGGGCTCTTTTTTTTTTCGTCTATGCTCAGTGCTAGGGACACAGTGAACATACCAAATAAGTATGAGCTGGATCAAAGAATTGATGGAGTAACTTCAGTCAGTGCAAAACCTGTGCATTGGTGGCTGGTTATCCTTAGGTTCTTAGGTCAGTGCTGGGTCCTGGCCCATGGCTGAGTCAACATCCGGCTCATTGATGGGGGAGGGGGGAGGCTGGGCCTCACAGTCCAGCAAGAATCTGTAGACAAATTTGAGCCAGGCAAGGAATTCATGCCGAGATTTACATAAGGAAGAAAGGCCTGAGGTACTGTTCACTGTTCTGGATACTCTTACTTTTTGGGTTTCTTTCAGGATCCTGTGAGTCCTTTAGCACGTAAAGCGGGTTGGGCTGAGCTCTGAGAGAATCTGCAATAAGCAGCACAAATTGTTTTGAATCCTGCAAAGCTGGCTGGGGCTAAGAAATTATAGTAATTAGCAACATGGCGATTATTTAGTTTCTAGGAGAAAGTAAGTCCTCTCTTTAAAAAAGATTTATTTATTTGTTTATTTATTTATATTTATCTGAGAGAGAGAGAGCACACAGAGAAAGGGACAGGGAGAAACAGACTCTCTATTGAGCAGGGAGCCCAATGTGGGGCTCAATCCCAGGACACTGGGACCATGACTTGGGTCAAAGGCAGATGCTTAACCAACTGAACCACCCAGCTGCCCCAGTAGGCCCTCTTAATGCCAGAAA
The DNA here is from genome assembly GCF_963455335.1 of Martes martes. Classification (NCBI taxonomy): domain Eukaryota; kingdom Metazoa; phylum Chordata; class Mammalia; order Carnivora; family Mustelidae; genus Martes; species Martes martes. The sequence continues at coordinate 136,644,897 of NC_137889.1, forward strand.
AATAAAGTCAAAACCAAGTTCCCTCTGTGTCTGCAGCACTGCCTTCTAAAACGGGGGAAATTGCTCAAATGACATCAGTGTGCAGTGCATGAGAGGCAGACCGAGATGTGTCACTGAATTTAAAAAACCCAAGTTTATACCTTTGAAGTCCAGAAGCCAGGCTGGCCTGAGCCTTGTCACTGCTCTCCTCTGTCCAGCTGCCTTCTCCCCTGTCACCGTTTGCGGTAGCTGGCATTCCCTGAGGCCTTGGAAGTATGGCCAGTCTTGGTCTGCTGCCGTCATAATGAATATTCTCTGCAGGCAATTTCTGGAAAACGTCAATTTCCCTCTTTTAGTAAACAGTTTATGATTCTGTGCTTTGATGTACATAGGAGACAATCCGTGTGTCAGTCGCATAGAGCTTGTGGAAAGGAAAAAGTCGTGTAGACGTTGTTCCTACTTCCATGTGACATTCACCTAACTGTGCCCAGAAAATAACAAATCTCCCAGGAAGAAGAGAGTGCTTTCTACCTCAAAGGAAGCCATCACACCTGCCTCTGAGTGCCTCCACCTCAGCCTGGAAAACTGTCACCGTCTCTAAAAGTGCACTTGTCCTGGCCTAAGGCCGGAGACCTGGGTGTCAGGCTTCCTGAACACCAGAAAGGATGACTCATCCTTTCTTCTCTTTCCTCCACTCTCAGCCTCTTACAGAAATCTACACGATAGCAGATTGTGTCCGTAAGAGCTCAGCTGGTGAGGGACCCCAGAATTCCATGGGATCCCAAAAGAGTTTACCTTTCATTCACAAAGCATCATTCATTAACATATATGTAAAGCTAGCAAAGTCATGGAACCTTCCAGCTCTTTGTTTTTCCTCCTAGATTCCAAGAACTTCTTACTCATCTTGGGCTTCATTGTCCAGGAGAGAGCCTGGCACAAGGTATGCCTTCAGTGGCTATTTGTTTAATGAGTAAATCAGTAAGAAATGCTTTGTTTAATAAATGGAAATGTCTTTGATATATTTGCTGATTATAAAAAGCCTGAAAATGCATGGAAAGAAACAGCAACAAAACAGCAACTCGTAAGTATATAGAAATCTCTAACACAGTATCTTCTTCTAGAGGTAACAACTAATAGGTCTGAGGTTTATACCCACATACCCACAGAGTATGCCTCACAGAAAGAAACAAGAAAGGAAGGAAGAAAGAAAGAATGTGATAGAAGTTTTTTCCTTTAACATCTTTTTTTTATATGATGTATTGGGCCTATTTTCAAGGCAGTACATATGGAATTTTTGACAAGGGAAAAAAACCTTGTAGAAAATATTTATGTTGCCATGTGACATTGACCTGGGTCCAGAAAATAACAAATATCCTAGGAAGATTTTCTTAGTACCTTTGTAAAACTTTGTATGTGTTTAGCAAAATTAAATGAACAAAAGTCACTACTGTTGGACTCTAGATTGTTTCCAGTTCTTATGATGATAAATAATGTTGTAATGAACACCCTTGTTGGTAAACACATTTTTTTCACACTTGTCTGGTTATCTTCTTAGAATAAACTCTGGAGGCAGAGTTGTGAGGTCGAGTATATATTCAAATTTTTTATATTTTCAGATCACCCTCCAGATAATCTGAAATTTTAACTAATTTTATTTTTAACAACTCAAAAATTATTATATTACTATTATTAATAACTAATAAGTTTATTGAAATAATAATTCTAACTCAATGAATCTGTCAAGGTGTTTCCCCATATCCTCATCAATGCTGAACATTTTCAGCCTTAAGACTTTGCCAAGATGATGGATCTCATTGTTTTGCTTTACAATCCCATCATCGTTTATGAGACTAAGCATATTTTCACATTAGTCTTTAGCACTGTTTTCTTCCTTGACTTTCTTGTTTTATATTTCATATATTTCAAATTTCTGGATTGTTCCTTTTTTTTTTAAGATTTTATTTATTAATTTGCCAGAGAGAGAGAGAGAGCGCTCACAGCAGGGGGAGCAGTGGGCAGAGGGAGAATGAGAAGCAGGTTTGCCCGGAGCAGGGAGCCTGATGTAGGACTCAGTCCCAGCACCCTGGGATCATAACCTGAGCCGAAGGCAGATGCTTAATGAATGAGCCAACCAGGTGTCCCTGGATTGTTCCTTTAAAAAGACCTTGACATCATATTTTTGCCTAAGGAGCTCTAGGCCAACTGAGTTTCTATTAGTTGTAAGAGGTCTCTGTGAGAGATTTGATTTTCCAGGATGGGGCTGCTTATAGCAGCAAAGTAGACTGAGACGTTGTGGCGGGGGTGGGAGTACTATTGTTCACGTCTTTCCGAGGGTTGAGATATAAATCTATGCATGTCACAGTATTCACATTTTGATCCAATCATTCCAAATTCTAGCAAATTTATCTAAGGGAAAAGGAAAGGAGACAAGCATTGATATTCAATCAAGGACGTTCATCCTCAGTCATTTATAAAAAATGCATGATTTGAAACAACTCAAACATCTAAAATGAGCAAAAGATTAAGAAAATCTGATACATGTTGTTACCATGACTTTAGTAATGTGACTGGCACCGGGTTAAGAGATACATAGAATCCAATCATATTGATTAAGTAACAGTAAGAATTGTGGCCTAGACAGACAGGAAGAATGTACACATACTTGAGGATAAAATCAGGTGATGAATGGAGTGAGAAGTTGAATCCGGGCAAGAGGTCAAGAGGTAGAGAAATCTAGAAGAGAGGGGCGCATTTCCATCTACTCAAAGCAGAAGGCCGTCATAAGCATGGTATGAGCTGAACGCAGGGCTGTAGACCATACAGGGAAGAGTCCCCGTTGCGATGGTGACTGTGAATGGAGTTGGGCACAGTCATCAGAGACACTGCGGGTTTGCCTGCATTTCTCCAGCCCTAGATCTGGCATCCCTGCCTGAACTTTCTGGCCAATGAGCAATGTCTACTTGCAGCTGGTGTCCTTTGCTTTCTCCAGTCATGGTACTTCCAGCAGAGTCTGCCTGAGGTTTACCAAATCTAAGTCATTTATCGTATCTGTCAGTTTAGGATATGTCATCATCAATGTGTTCATACCCCAAACACCCATTCTGGATTCCACCTCATGCTCCTCTCTGCTCCTGAAAGGTAATCCTTTAAGTAAGTACAAGATTCCATTCGTTATCAACTGTGGCTACAACTATCACAAACTCTCCTGAAACTTGGCGGCTTACATTAATGACATGATTTTGCTCACAAGTCTGCAATTTGGCAAGGTTGGCAAGAGAGCTCATCTCTCCCTGCTGGGCAGCTTGAAGACCACGAGCGGGATACATGTGAAATCTAACTGTGATGTCTGGTGCCTGGGCTGGGAAGATAAGAAGAGCTGGGAATTAGGTCATTTGGGTTCCCTGGGCATTGGTCTCTATCCCTTGATATCTCTCCACATGCTCCTAGCCCACTTTCATATAGATTAGCTGGCTTCCAGGTCACATGTCCCCTAAAGAGAAAGCACGGCAGAAGCTGTATTG